>NC_058522.1:170800772-171407022 GCF_904849725.1 Hordeum vulgare subsp. vulgare
ATATAGTGGTTGAAGCTCGAGCAGACATACTAGCCCTAGAGTGTATAGCTCGTACTGCTAAAGATGTGGGCATGGTAGTAGTCCTCTTGATAACTAGTAGTCCTCTTGATGGTCTCCACAATTAGATCCATCACCCTGAATCTGGTGTTCTCATCCATTAGATGCAACATGTTGATCGAGTAGCTCTTATCATCTTCTCATCACCTCACTTGGGGAACAAATTATATCTCACGATGGTGTTAGAGGTGGGAAGTCCTGCCAAGTGAATGTAAACTGAGGCAAGCTTGTGAGATTTCTAATATTTCTTGGGAATGTGTGTATGCATGTTTGCCATGGAGTTGTGGTCCTTCTTGGATTTGCTATAGACATCCACATCACCTCAACAACCTTTAGAGCATGTATCAGAGCAGCCCATTCAACAACCGTTGATTGGTACTAGATACCCTCTGTCATCCACACAATCTTCCCATCAGAATAAAAGTGGGTAGTAGAGTAAACTACATTTTTTTTAGAAAAGGAGGCGTAGCCCCGGCCTGTGCATCGAGAGATGCATGCAGCCCTTTATTAATAAAAAATGAAACCAAATCCGGAACGAGTACAACAATGTTGAGACTAAAGAACAAAAACGAAGCGATACAAAGCGCCCAAAGCGCCCAAGCAGCGATGGTATAATAAGTAGATGACTAGCCACTGATCCTATTAGCTTGCCGCCATCCAAACCGGTTGAAGATACCCTATGCTACCATCTCCCAGCGGACACACCCAGTAACCATAAGCTCCCTGGAATCCGCAGGAGTGAGTAATGACCACGTGCGGGTCAGTGCGGTAGCCCTGTATATAACCTAGAAAAAATTGATAGATGTGCATCTGTTAAACACTAAATCATTCCTACAGTTCCAAATTGCCCACAGTAATGCACACGCTCCAACACGGATACTCTTTGCCAAATGACCACCAACTCCCTCTACCCACGTCCCAAACAACGTGTTGACACTAGTGGGGGTGATATTAAAAGCAATGTGTATAGAACACCATAGGATTTTAGCCATCGGACATTGGAAAAAGAGGTGCTTGATAGTTTCCTTATTGTCACAAAAATTGCGTCGCTGGTTGCCTTTCCATTTATGTTTTTCCAAGTTGTCTTTCATTAGGATAGCACCTTTGTGAACGAACCACATAAAGATCTTTATCCTCAACGGAACTGTGACCTCCCAGAGATGCTTGGATCTTGGAATGTACCTCGAATCAATAAGATGAAGGTACATAGATTTTACCGAAAAGGATCCATCCTTAGTTAGCTTCCAATGAATAGTGTCGGGCCTATCCGACAGTTGGATTTGCATTAACCTCCTAACTAAGTGTAGCCATCTGGTCCATCTTTCCCTGATCATAGATCGATGGAACCGGATATTTAGAGGCGTGTGGCTCAAGACTGCCGCAACCGACTCTTGTCCGGTTGGACTATATTGTATAGCTGCGAATATTCCAGTGTTAGGGGCACATCCACTAACCATGTATCCTCCCAGAATCTAGTTGATTCACCATTAGCAATGACAAACCTAGTCTGGTTAAAAAACACGTTCTTACACCTCATCAATCCTTTCAAGAATGGAGAATCATTCGGTTTAACGGTCACCTGAGCTAAGGTCTTATGTTGCAAGTACTTATTCCTTAGAATTTGCACCCACATGCCTTCGGTTTCTACCGAAATTCTGAACAGCCATTTACTTAGCAGGCATCTGTTTTTAACCTCTAAATTCTCCACCCCTAAACCCCCTTGACCTCTGGGTCTGCAAATGATGTCCCATTTAGTAAGCCTATATTTTGTTTTCACTTCATCACTTTGCCAAAAGAAATGTGACCGATAGAAATCTAACCTCTTCCTTACCACCTTAGGTAGCTCGAAGAAGGATAAGAGGAACATCGGCATACTGGTTAATACTGAATTAACAAGTACTAAACGTCCTCCATAAGATAAAAGCTTGCCTTTCCAGCAACTTAGCTTCTTTTCAAATCGGTCTTCGATACATTTCCACTCCTTGTTTGTAAGTTTCTGGTGATGGATAGGCACACCCAAATAAGTAAACGGAAATGTCCTGCACTCACACCCAAACAATTGGTTGTAAGTATGTTGTTCCGCCTTTGCCCTTCCAAACTAAAATATTTCACTTTTGTTGAAGTTAATCTTTAACCCAGACAACTGTTCAAACAAGCATAAGATGAATTTCATATTCCGGGCCTTCTCTAAATCATGCTCCATAAAGATAATGGTATCATCGACATATTGTAAGATTGAGACACCCCCATCCACGAGATGCGGTACAAGTCCTCCTACTATATCGTTGTCACTAGCCCTCCTAATCGTGAAGGCCCACATGTCCGCAACAATGTTGAAAAGAATCGGCGACATAGGATCCCCTTGTCGTAGACCCTTAAGTGTGTGGAAAAAATGACCAATGTCATCATTCACTTTGATACCGACACTGCCTTTTTTAATAAAACAGTTGACATGCTTCCGCCATAGCTGGTCAAACCACTTCATACGTAGAGTTTGTTACAAGAAAGACCATTTTACTTTATCATATGCCTTTTCAAAATCTACATTGAAGATAACCCCATCTAGTTTCTTCGAGTGAATTTCATGTAATGTTTCATGCAGAACAACTACCCCTTCCAGGATGTTCCGTCCAGGCATGAACGCCGTCTGCGTCGCCTGAACCACCGAGTGAGCGACCTGAGCTAGCTGATTAGTACCCTACATAATCAACTCATCTATCTACGCAGTCATCTTGTTCCAATGAAGTCATCAATGCCCATAAGTCTGAAACTATCATTTACATCGGATAAATAGTCAACATTTTGATGAATGTACTTCTAGTCCATGTATCGCATGTCACGCACAGCGAGACTCTTGTCAAGGATTAGTGTCTCAAAGAAGTCTTGTTCTCCTTGGTGTGGAAATGCTAATCCAAGGCAGTCTTCCTCCTAATGGAATAAAGGTCCTCAACTCTCCACTTCCTTTGTCCTTTCTCTCCTTCATGTTCTTAGCAGCATGCTTTGTATCATCCTGCTTAGGTAATCTTGGCCTTAGGTTCTCTAGCATTGTGGCATCATCAACATCATCATCATGATCTCTCTCACGCACTGGGCCTTATTCTTCTGAACTACTAGCACATCTCTAGTTCTCCTCCCCTTAGGATTTAGGGCATCAATAGACTTTGGACTATGTGGGTGCCTTCTTAGGCATTTCATCAGTCATGACTTTCTGTTTCTTGGCTGGAGGAGGGTTTGCAGGAGGCTCTTCCTCCTCACCATCTGGTGGATCCTCATACATGGATTTTGGCCTTCCAATAATGTTAATAATCCTCTTTCTTGACCTCTTGACTCTCGCTTTATTAGACAATGACTAGGAAGGCCTTGAGCTTCTAAGGTTCTCTAACGAGAGTGGAATGCCCCTTTTGGCTGCATTTGAAGCTTAGACTTTTCTTGTGCCAATCCTTTCTTTGTGAGTGTGTGCATATTATGTTCTGACTGCTTCTTTCTTGGAGGTTACCTCGTGAAGGTCAAAGTCATCATCATCATGTGACTTCTCTTCTTCCCGACCGTAGTAGTAGCCTTAAGAAGACTATAAGAGCTCCTTTCGCCCTCATGATAGCTTTCCTCGGGACTAGTTCCTTCATCCAAGTCGACACTAGGCTCATGTGATCTGTCATGACTGTCTTATGATCCTGACATGATGAAATTTGACCCTGTGGATTAGATATAGAAGAGTGTAGACGACGAGCATCACAAAATAGAGAGGTTTTGTAGAAGAATTGAGATCAAAATCCAGTTTTAGGTTTTAAGAGTACGCATTTAAGAGTTTCCGAGTGGAAGTTTTTTGGGGACATCGAGGCAACAACAAATACTTAGCCACATTGTTTGGGTTTCACTCACGTGTGTCTTGGTTTTTCCAAGGTGCAGATGGTGCTTCTAAAACCTTGCATCGATGACACCAATCGGTTTCATCGAGATGTACTTTGTGTTGTGGCGGAAACCACATCGGTGACTCGATCCATTTCATTCGTAAGTTCTAAAGTGTGTACTGTGGAACCCTAACCCTATTTTTGTTCAAAGCTAATGTAATGAAGAATTTTCAAGGATAATAAATAGTGCAATGTCGCAAGATAGTAGGAATGATATTTTGCTCATTGAACGAGAAAGAGAAGCACAAAAGATATCGTGATTTTCCCTAACTTGATAAAATTCATCTACAGCGGCAACACGCGTGTTGATTCCCATTGACGGTAGTAGAATCTTGCGAAATTTGACGAAAACAAAGTGGTGCGAGAAATGGGGGTTTGAAGAAATTTTCAAAGTATGGTCCGCAAGTATTTATATACCCGTCTCCTGTCGGTGACATTGAGTGGAATGAATCGTCGGCACCAAGTTGTGCAATTGCGAGAGATACTGGAAGTCGATGACATTGAGATGTTCAAATCGGTGGTACCGAGATTCGAAAACCAGATTTGTCCGAGAGTGTAGGCTTTGTCCGATTGAAACACACTTAGAAGGTTTTGGAAGTCAGTCATAGACGGATCGGTGGCTCCAAGTGATCTTTACCCAGAGAGTCCAAAAACAAGATGTTCGAATTTTGTGATGTAGCAAGAAATAGTTTGAGACAAGTTGAGATACATAGATGGGGAAGGTTCATAGGCATTCTTGTACATCCAATTTGCTAAAAGATCCAGATCAACCAAACAACAATTGGATGTCCTTCAATGATAAAATATGCATTGCAACATGCTCACACAATAACATTACAAATGAAATATGCCAAACATTCACAACCATAACATTTATCAAGCAATGGTCAATGAAAGTCATCTATATATGAGTATATTGACTTAGGAGCTAAGTGAGAACACTTTCACAGGTCATACTCATTGTTTAAGGATAAGCGGGATAACCACAGTTACATAAAGCATTAATGTGTTCACACCATTAGAGTTGCTTTCGCTCATGTCTTAGAGCAAAGCCCCCATAGATGTGATATCTCCCTAAGAGGGATGAAGTAACCTTGGGTTTTGTCATTGAAGACTTCGTGTAGATGTTGTATTGGTGGAAGCTCATGGTTGATGAAGATAATCTATACTTGGGATCAATCCTTGTTGTTTTGATACCCTCAACACCTAAAGGGGTTAGTCCCTCACAAGGAACTATAACAAAGATATATATGTACATAAAGTGAAATGCTCAAATGAAGATGGCCATGGATGCATTGGATAACTTGTCTCTTGCTTACCAACTAGAGGGTTAGGGACTCCTTGAACTAGTGCATGATGTTGAAGTTGTTTGCATAAGTCCTTGCCATAAAATTAATGTTAGTGCATTTTGTTGGCGGGGACACCCTTGAGGACATCCTAGCTCCTATTTTTTGGGACGCACATAAATTCGATTGGAATCTTGGGAGTTGAAGTAGCGTCTGAAGATGTAGAGCTGATATTAGACTTGGGAATCCAATTGACCTTTTCTTGAGATAGGTGTTCAAATGAGTCAATCTCCCATTGAAACTTGTACTTGTATTTGAGCTTGTGGTCTTGTGGTGCTAGATCATCTTCTATTTGTGTCCCTTCTAAGAGAGTATAATCATATTTATCTTTCTTAGAGATGAACTTTGTCTTAGTTAGGGTATTGATATTCCTCCCATTCAACTCCATTAGCATTGAACTTTTATTCAAAACCAATACGATGGTTCTTCCGGTGCCACCCTTGCTTTCAAACAATTTCCTCTAATTTCTTACTCACCAACAGAAGATATCTTCTCTTGGATATAGTCAGAGTGATATCTTCTCTTGGATTTGTTGTCGGAGTCGGAGTCGGATACCCATTCACCAACATGAGCTTGATTTATTCTTGTATAGCTCTTGGTGTACTTGTATTCACTCTCTGAATTACTCCTACGAGAACGTCATCATTCATATCGATCTTCTCTACTAATCCTCTCTCTTCGAGTGACTCATCTCTTTTAATCCTTTTTATTCATGACTCATATCTGTTCTTGGAAGGCGTTGTGCACTCATTGGAGAAGTGTCTGGGTTTTCCACAATTGTAAAAATTTTGGTCATGACTAGAAGAATAGTTCTCATTGTAATTTGAGTTGGAGCTTCTTTACTTTTCTCTATTCTTTTGGAACTTGTTGAATTTCTTTACGATGAGGCTTATGTCTTCATTGTAAACATGATTGTCACTTGAAGTTGTGGGAGCATCACTTGTGGCTTTGTAAGCACCGATTGACATGTTGTCGACCTCCTCTTTGTCCTTGAGTGACATTTCATGGGAAACAATAGTTCCAATGACTTTCGTGGGCTTGAGATCTTTTTAATTTGACATCATTTGGATAAATGTGCACACAATGTCGTACTATCCATCTAAGGCTCTATGAATCAGTCGGTCATCTCTTCACTTACTATGGTGACAATCTCATTGGTGGTGAGAGCAAGCCTAGACTACATTTCAACGAATCCTTCATCATCATACATCTTGAATTTTTCAAGTTAACTTTCAAGCACATCCAACTTAGATTCCATGACAGACTTCGTTCCTTCGTGCATATCAACAAAAGTATCCTAAATTTCATTGGCTTTTTTAAGATGACTTTTCCTGTTGAAATTTTCTGGGCATAATAAGTCGAATCAGATGTCACATGCTAGAGCGTTGTATTGCAACATCTTCAGTACTTTCGCGGACACTTTACAATCCATTTCTTTTCCATCTGCAAAGAATTCAGCTTGCAAGCCAACACGACTAAAAGCCCAAACAGCGGGGTTATGACCAAGAATATGCATTTCATTTTAGGCTTCAAACTAGCAAAGTTTGTACCATCGATATATGACCTCTACGGTGAAAGTGTCTGTCACTAGATGCCATACTCTTATAGGTTGTGAAACCAATGCAATGGAGACAAAAGCTATGATACCACATGTAGGATCGAACGTATGTCTAGATGGGGGTGAAATGGCTACTTGACTAAATCAGAACTTAAACTTTTCCCAGTTCTAGTAGTACGTAGTTTTTAGCAATTATATCATGTCTAGTACCCTATGATGACCCATAAGTATAGGGGATCGCAACACTCTTCGAGAGTAGTATTTCACTCAAATTTATTGATTCATGACAAGGGGATCCAAAGAATTTTTATGAGTCTTAGCATTTGAGTTGTGAACTCAACCACGCGCGGAATATCATTCTGCAACAAAGTGTTTAGTACCACTAGAGTTCACTAGGGCCCGAGTGCTATGATTTCAGATCTGAACATATTTTGATTCTATGAATTTGAAATTGTTTTGGATCCTAGCTTGCAAGTTAAATGCACATATTATGTCTCGTGATCCATAGACCCCGAAGTGACAAAAAATAGGATCGTGTTCTATAATGATCACAGTATGAGGGGTTCATGTATTCATCATGTGTTAATCCTATGTTCCGGTTCTCTATTAAAAGGATGCCTTAATATCCCTTTGATTTACTTATGGACCCCTCTGCCATGAGACGGTTGGACAAAAGACGTCATGCAAGCTTTTACTATGAGCATGTATGACTATATACGGAATATGTGGCAGCATTACATTGATGAATTGGAGCAAGTATCGTGTCTCCGTAAGTTGTGACAATTACATGATGAATGTCATCAAACTTACTTATCCATCACTAATCCAATGCCTATGGTTTTCACATATTGATCTTGTTAAGTTACAACAACTACTGTTACAAATTGCTACTATTATTGTTCTTGTTACTATTGCTACTATTACCGTGTGTGGTAGAATTAAACATAGCAAAGTCATAACAACATCAATCTCAGAACATACTAGATACTTGGGATCAAGAAATAACCAATTGACTCGACTACATGGCAAATCTCGTCCAATCCCATCATCGTCTTGCAAGAATACGATGGAATTACTCACTCCCGACAGTGAGCATCATGGGCTTGTTGATCGAGAAGGGTTAGTGATGACGATGATGATGAATCCCCTCTCCAGAGCACCAAACGGGTGGCGACGGCTTCGTCTCGTAAAATAGAATGAAAGTTTCTCTCCCATTTTTTGTCCATGAGGTGATACTTATGGCATCGGAGTTACGTCAACCGGCGGTCCATGGGACCCACAAGCTTGATGAGCGTGCCCTAAGGGGCGCCCATAGGCTCGTGGCTCCTAGGTGGACCCCTCCGAGATATATTTACGCCAATATTTTTTTGTTAATTCCAAAATTATTCCCTGTGAATTTTGAGCTCAATCTGAGAAATTTATTTGTGCCAAAAATAACACCATGGTAGTTGTGCTAAAAATTGAGTAAGTCCGGGTTAGTTTCATTCAAATCATGAAAGGTAAAGTCCAAAACAAGAGCAAAAGTGTTTGGAAAAGTAGATACATTTGAGACATATCAACCCCACAAGTATAACTAATTTCTTGTCCTCAAGGAATTGAATTGATAAACTGAAAGTGATAAACAAAAATTTCACAAACTCTTGTGTTCTCATTATTGTATACATGCTTAGCTAATTTTCAGGTTTTCGGCAAATATTTTAAACTAACCATGTCAATAATAACACTTAGGCCACATATTTATTCACGATAGTAACACAACCAACTAGCGAGAAATAATAAGATATCTCAGATGCCAACAATTTATGAGAACAATCATGATATAATATGATAACATGGTGTCCCGCTAGCCCTTTCTAAGACCTCAAAAAATAAATACACATCATCTCTGAGATTTAAGTAGTGACTAGACATTGGAATTTTGGGTAGAAGATATACAATCATGCCCACATCCAACATTAAGTAGACTCAATGCATAAAAATGACAATAGTTCTCTCAAGTATAGTGCTTTCTGGAGAAGGTGATGAATTAAAAAAATGAAAGTAAATAGAAGGGCCCCTCATAGAGGGAAGCATTGATTTGAAGTGGTGCTAGAGCTCATGGTTTAAAACTAAGATGAAAGTATTATTTTGGGTGGTGTTCTTTTCCTATCAATGTTGCGACAAAGGATTTCGGTTGCCTCCATACTAAACACATTATTAGTGGTTCCCAAGTGGAATTGTAAAGTTTACTCCCCTCCACTATACATACACAAGCCATGGCTAGCCGTATTCGCGGGTGCCCTCAAATAATCAACTTTCCAAGGGAGTTTGTTTAATATATTTTTGATTATGCAGGACTCGACATCCCTTTTACCAACCTCTCTCATGGAATGATAGGAAAATAAACACTAATCTTGAGAATAACCTGCTTAACATGGAAGATATTTACCGCCCTGTTGCTTCATTAGCCGTACAAGCATAGAAAACATATATTTATTTGAATGACTAGAGGTGGCACGTGCAAGTTTACTTGGAACGGCCGAGTAATACCACATATAGGTAGAGATGATGGACTCATTCGTAAAAACTTGGGTTTTCACGAATTTTGATGCACGAGCACTATTCTCGCTTAGTACAGGTGAATGCTAGCAAAGAGATTGAAAAGCGATCAACTAGAGAGCAACAACAATCATAGTCATGCATTGCAAATAATTAACATGGAATGTGAGCATGAGTAGGATATAAACACTCTAAATATAAATATAATCAAGGCTACATTGGTTTTGAATCAACTACATGTTTGCACATGTGCTAAATCAAACTACTCGAATTACTCAGAGGAGAATACCACACTAATATAATACATCACGACCATTTTAATGCATGTTGACACACAAGATAAATCATTATCCACTCCTAGGTATTTAAGCATGGCATGGGAAACTATAACCTCTAATTTTCATGACAAACATGTTTACTCATAATATGTTGAATCAAGATCGACCGAGCTAAAAACATTTACAAAATGGGAAACAAGATGAGCTCATACAAGGTTCGTTTACATAATCACTCTATCAAATCATCATCATTATTGCCTTTCACTTGCATGACCGAATGATATAAAAATAATAATAGTGCAAGTGTGCCTTATACTAAGCTTGAATTTGTGAAAATAATTCATTCAAAGAAGACAAGGTAACATTGGATCTTTGTAACAATATTGCATATGATATCCATTCATCAATTTTAACATGGTATTCTCCCTTACGACGACTCAATGAAAAGAAAATAATTTCAGAGAAACACAATAAAATGTTTTTAGAGTTAATTGTTTTTTTAAGGAAGTGAAAAGAGCAAAAGGAAAAACAAGAACGGGAAAAACTATTTACATGGGAAAGCTACCAACAAGCAAAAGAAGAATACGAAATATTTTTGGGTTTTCTTTTTTATACTACAAACTAGGAAAGCAAGAAAAGAACAATAAAAAAGAAGCGAGAAATGTTTTTTGGTTTTTGAGTTTTTTTCAAACACACCAAAGAAAAGAAAAAATTAAATTAAATATGGATATATAATGAAAAAGGATGAGCACTGACAATTTGAATGAATATGTGATACATGAATGTAACGTAGGCGAGAAATACATACTCGCCCAAGCTTAGGCTTTTGGCCTAACTTGCTCTATGGCCATGGATGGCGTGGATAGAGCTCGTAGAAATAGTTCGGGTCGTACTCCATCACTGCTGCAAGATCCTGGTTGGCCGTGTCATTTCGATGAGAAGTCTCCTTTCCCGTCATGTATGCCTTAATCTCCTCCTCACGTATAAAATGCCTATGTTTTTCTTGAAAGTTGAAGAAGGCAGGAGCATGCAAAGTAATATGATAAAATTGCTCATGTTAAACGTTAGTCTCTATCGAGATACTGTGTCTTACCTTTTGAGAAACTGATGGCTATGTGGTAACATTGATTCATTTTCCTTAACCAGTACACATAAATAAGTAGCTAAGCATGTAGCATAAATCCCAAAATAAAAGTCACCAACTATAGAGTTATGATGTAAGCAGCGTGCATGATGGATCCAAAATTAAATTTGCTATCTCTCAGCACAAGAGTTGTGCACAGGGTGATCGGGTCATATTTACCATTTATGCATCTTCCTATGAACAAAGAAAAGTAGTGGATTACAGGAAAATGAATGCTCCCAATTTTAGATTTTGTTATGTTTCTAGTTTCACCTTGAGTAAGGCACATGAGAAATTAACAACAATCATCTGTAATTGGTTCAAGACAAGTTCCCCAACAAGGTATTTTACAGGAAATGCAAAAAATCGATAGGCATGTGAAAGAATTTATCATATAAATCAAAAATAACATCATAAGAGGTGCGATGGGATACAAACCCAAACCTTTGTACGAATGAATCAATAAGATACAGGAATTGTGGGCATTATCTGAAAACAAGTCTATAAACTCTACATTTTGTACATACATGTCGAATTCTTGCTTTATGCCCACGTTGTTCATGAATTCCTCAGAAGACCACTCATACGGTTGCACAAGAGCTTCTCTTCGTGATTCTAGGTCCGGCTCACCGATTGCTGACCTCTAGGAGCTCTTGCTTGAAGAGCCAAAATGGAACATTTTCCTAAACATCCCCTTTTTTCTGAAAAATCTGAAATATTTAGTCCCTCAAAATCAAAGAGAATGAAACTCAACAAAATTAATAGAAACTACTCCCACAAGTGTCTAGAGGCTATATAATGCATCAAAACTACATTGAACCATACAAATTCAACATGCAAGGTCATATACATGGTCACCAACAGTTGCAAGATTTACAAAATTGGCCCTGTACTAATGAACGGGTCGTTTAGTACCCTGACTTGTGCAAAGAGGACAATGACCTCCTGCCCGCCAAGCCCTATCAAAAGACAATGCAGCCAACACAATACAGAAGCATCAAGGCCAAGCCACCGACAAGACTCCCTGCCGATGATAAATATACGGCAACAACCATGCCCGGCAAGGCTCCCCAAACACGTCACTTCTCCACCTCATCGGGATGATTTTAAACATTAGTGAGGTGTCAAGTGGGCAGGCGGTTAGGTGAGCCTTGTTAGAGGCCTCTCGCAGCCCAATAGGTGTACAACAGATTTAACGAAACCCATCCCACAACATGGCAAGAAAATAAGAGGTATCTGGGTGAATGACACGTAAGGCAAGGATATCCTTGCCAGAAGACATCGCTAGCGTGAAACCTCACACTGCATTTAGTGTGCCTTTACTAATCCGTGAGGGTTAGGTATATACCACTCTAGCTCCTGTCAGTAGTTTTGGCAGTTGTAGGATCCACTATTCGCCCCATGTAAAGACCATTTTAGCCCATGTGGTAACCCCTTTACCTCAAAAGGAGGTCCATGGCTACGTTTACAAAGGTCAACACCTTGTCCATTTCCACGCGTAGCTGAACTCTTCATGCATCCTTGCAAGGTTGCCGCGCTCCTGTACTTGGACGCATATAATACATGAACACATGACATAGGGTTTTATGCTCCCGAGTGGCCCGAACCTATCTAAACCCCAAGCACATAAGAGGTTGGCGGTGCTGTTTGTGCATCCGTCATCCCACTAATGAACATCCAAAAGGGGCCTCCCAGGTCCCATAGATGATCGCTCTCACACTCCGACATCTTTGGAACGCTAGGTAGGGGAAATCACCTACACGAATCTTCAACTTCTGCATTACATCGCGGACCTCTTCGTCGGTGCTCATGTCTCCAAAGAAGGCCAAGGGCACGTCTGGGCCGTCCCATCTTTGTCCAAGCTGCCATCGCAGGTGGCTATAGGAGACGTAGACGGGGGTGAGCATCATGCTCACCGTGGTGGTGAGCGCAGCCAGAACACTTCACGGAGTTCCACGAGCTACGAACTGGACCGTGTCCTCATGGTGGCACGAGATGCACCGGCGGCGACCGGGGACAATGGTACAGTAGCCATGGATGCAGAGGGAATACCGTCGGGAATGGTACCTCCACTACTCCCCTCTCAAAACAACCGTGACCAGTGCCCATGGGGCGACGACCCCGTGTGACGCATGAACATGACTCTGGCATGCCATTCTCAGGGCGTGTAGGACCAAGACCAATACCAACCTCCCGGTGAGGGCATGTGGCGTAGGGCAGGATGGGAGAGTGCTCCTCCTAATATTGCCGGGAGTAGAAGCACCACTCGTGCCTCGAGTCGCTCCATGCACATGAGTGATACGTCTCCATCGTATCTACTTTTCCAAACTCTTTTGCCCTTGTCTTGGACTCCAATTTGCATGATTTGAATGGAACTAACCTGGACTTATGTTGTTTTCCGCAGAATTGCCTTGGTGTTATTTTTGTGCAGAAATCAAAGTTCTCCAAACGTCCTAAAAATTTACGGGGAGCAGTTTTGGAAAATAAGAAAAATATCTGCGCCAAGTTCAACCTAAGGGGGTGGGCCAGTGGGCCACAAGCCCTGGCTCCGCCACCACCCCCCTGGTGGCGGTGGACAGGCTTGTGGGGCCCACACGGCTCTGCCGCCCCCAATTCCAGCTCTATAAGATCCCAAAAAAATAAAAGGAGAAGTTTTCGTCGCGTTTTCGATAAACAGGCGCCGCCACCACCTGTTCTTCATCTAGAGGGCAGATCTGGAGTTCTTCTTGGGCTCTGGAGAGGGGAAATCGTCGCCATCGTCATCATCAACCTTCTTCCCTCTCCAATTCCATGAAGCTCTTCGTCGTTCGTGAGTAATCTATTCGTAGGTTCGCTGGGCGGTGATGAGTAGGATGAGATCTATCATGTAATCGAGTTAGTTTTGATGGGGATTGATCCCTAGTATCCACTATGTTCTGAGATTGATGTTGCTACTACTTTGCCATGCTTAATGCTTTTCACTAGGGCCCGAGTGCCATGATTTCAGATCTAAAATTATTATGTTGTCACCAATATATGTGTGTTTTAGATCCGATCTTGCAAGTTGTAGTTACCTACTATGTGTTATGATCCGGCAACCCTGGAGTGACAATAAGAGGAACCACTCCCGGTGATGACCATAGTTTGAGGATTTCATGTGTTCACCAAGTGCTAATGCGTTGGTCCGGTTCTTTATTAAAAGGAGAACCTTAATATCCCGTAGTATCATTTTGGACCCCGCTTCCATGGGAGGGATGGACAATAGATGTCATCCATGTTCTTTTCCCTAAACACGTATGACGACACACGGAATGCATGCCTACATCACATTGACGAACGGGAGCTAGCCACATATCTCTCCGTGTTATAGCTGTTGCATGATGAATATCATCCAAACAAATCACTGACCCATTGCCTACGAGTTTGTCCTACTGCTGTTACTTGTCTTGCTCTGTTGCTATTACTGTCGTTTGCTGCTCTTGCTATTTGCTACTGCTGTCACTATTGCTGTTCCTTGTCGCTGCTATTGCTTGTTACACTGCTGCTACTTGCTACAATCTTGATTCGGTGATCTTTGACGGGAACTGACAATTTACGTCAACGAGGCAACTTGGCGCCATTCATACAATCGTTAGGAATAGTCTGCCATCAACAGATCGTTTCTGACACCGTTGTTATCATACTACTTTGCTACTGATACTTTGCTTGCAGATACTAATCTTTCAGGTGTGGTTGAATCTGACAAATTCAGCTGCTAATACTCGAGAGTATTCTCTCACCTCCTGCCTGGCGTACCAACAAATTTGGGTCAAATACTCTACCCTCGAAAACTGTTGCGAACCCACGCGCTGGTGGGCCATCAACAACATTCTTATAGTTTTGTTGCCGGGGAGTGTTAGCAACATTCTTCTGGTGCCGTTGTAGGGGAAGGTTTGTTGTCATCAACATTCGTCTAGCCATCGCCAGAGATTGCAATCAGTATTTTTCTGGCGCCGTTGCCGGGGAGGTATTGCTATATTCTCTGAGTCACTTGGGATTTATATTTGCTGATCACTATGAAGAATCTGAAGGATCCGAAGACCAAAGTCTGGCCCTCAACTAGGAGGGGAGGTAAGGAATTGCCATGTAGCTCTGCACTTGATTCACCTTCAGTTATGAGTAAGTTTGCGACATCACCTCCTGCTAGAAATCTTGATATGTTGCCTGTGCTTGATGATGCTTGTGATACTACTACTAGAGATGCTATGCTTGATCCTATGCCTGATACCGCTAGAGATGCTATGCTTGATACTATGCCTGATGATACTATGCTTGATACTGTGCCTGATACCGCTAAAGATGCTATGCTTGATACTGCTTTGCCTGATGATGCTAGAGATGCTATTTTGCCTAATGATGCTATGCTTGATACTGCTAGAGATACTCCTTTGCCTGATGTTCCACTAGGAGTGTTCCTTGATGCTCATATTGCTAGAGTTATCGCCAATGCTCGTGATGCTTCTCATACTACCGATACTATTGAGATAGAACCTGCTTTTGCTCCTGCTAGATCTAGCTCTCCTAGATATGAATTGCCTGATATACCTGAGGGTTACGTTATGGAGGGAGAGATAGCTGAGGATTTTCTTGCGTGTAAGGATGACTATGACGCTGAGAAATTACTTCTCAAGTGGAAGGAAAAATCTCGGGAAGCTAGGATGAAAAATGACCCGAAGTTTGCCACTTCGCCTATCTTTGTCACCGATAAGGATTATGACTTATGTGTCGACCCTGATATAATCTCTCTAGTCGAATCTGATCCTTTTCACGGTTATGAGTCTGAGACAGTCATAGCCCATCTTGCCAAACTATCGGAAATAGCCAACCTTTTCACTAATGAGGAGAAGATCCGCCACTACTATATCCTTAAGCTCTTTCCTTTCTCTCTAAAGGATGACGCTAAAGCCTGGTTCACCTCTCTTGCTCCTGGATGTTTGCGTAGTCCCCAGGAGATGGTCTATTACTTCTGTGAGAAATATTTCCCTGCCCATAAGAAGCAAGCTGCCTTGCAGGAAATATACAACTTTGCTCAACTCCAAGAAGAGAGTCTTCCACAATCTTGGGGGAGGCTCGTCCAGCTACAGAATGCTTTGCCTGATCACCTTCTTAAGAAGAACGAGATACTTGATATCCTCTATAATGGACTTACCGATGCCTCTAGAGACCACCTAGATAGTTGTGATGGTTTTGTTTTTAGGGAACGAACTGTAGAACAAGCTGAGACCCTACTGAATGACCTCTTGATAAACGATAATGCTTGGACTATTCCCGAACCACCTCCTAAGCCAACTCCTAAGAAAAGAGGTATTCTATTCCTCAGTCCCGAAGATATGCAAGAAGCCAAGAAATCTATGCAAGAGAAAGGCATTAGATCTGAAGATGTCAAAAATCTACCACCTATCAAAGCGATCCATGGTCTCGATAACCCGATACACGTAGTGGAAGTGAATTCTCGGCGTATGTTTGATGAGAGTGATATTCCTATTGATAAACCTGCTAGCCTATGCTTTGATGAATTTGACAACCTTGTTGCCAAACAACAGAGTTTCAATTATTCACTACTGGAAATCAGTATTTTGCCATTTTCCTAGTCTTTGCCGTCTGCTAGCTGATGGCAAAGATAGTCTTTGTCGTCAGCTTCAGCAAAACGGACGGCACAGTACTGGCTGATGGCATACAGTCTTTTTGCCATCTGTCACTTCTTTGCCGTCTACTAGCGGACAACAAATAGTCCAGAGGCAGACGGCAAAGATGTAGATAGGCCCACCTGACCGCGGGGTGGCTAGGTCAAACAGGAGTCGGACCTTTGCCGTCTGCTGGCGGAGGGCAAAGAGTCCGGAGGCAGACGGCAAAGAGTCTAGACTCTTTGCCGTCCGCCGGCAGACGGCAAAGCGCTAACTCCGTTAACGGCTCCTTCCCCCCACCCTGCCCCCCTCTTTCTCTGTAACGGCTCATCCCCCGCGCGCCCCTCGCTCTCTCTCCTCACCCCGCGCGCTCCTCTCTCCGGCCGCCAGGACCACCGTCGCGCCGCCGGTCCCGTCGCGTCGCCGCCCCTGCCACTGCCCCACCTTGCCCCCGTTGCCTCTGCCGCTGCCGCTGCCCCACCTCGCCCCCGCTGCCGCCCCCGCTGCCGCTGCCCCTGCCGTTGCCCCACCTCGCCCCCGCCATCGCTGCCGCTGCCCCACCACCGTCGCGCCACCGCACATGGCGCCCCCGGCGCCGCCCCGCCACCCAGGCCCCTCCACAGCCGCCCCTCTCGGTGAGCCCCCACACCCCCACCCGCATTATTTTTTACGTGTTTTATTATTTTTTAGTAGTTTTAGTACTTGTTATTGATAGTAGTTTTAGTGGTGGATTTAGTTAGGTTAGTAGTTTTAGTTAGATTAGTAGATTTAGTTAGGTTAGTAGTTTTAGTTAGGTTAGTAGATTTAGTTAGGTGAAGAAGATGAGAAGAGGAGGAGGAGGAGGACAAGAAGAGGAGAAGAAGAAGAGGAGTAGGAGGAGGAGGAGGAGGAGAAGAAAAAGAAGAAGAAGAGGAGAAGAAAAAATAAGAAGGAGAAGAAGAAGAAAAAGAAGAAGAAGAGAAGAAAAAAAGAAGGAGAAGAAGTAAATAAGAAGAGAAGAAGAAGAGAAGAAGCGAATAAGAAAAAAAATAAGAAGGAGAAGCAGAGAAAAAAGAAGAAGAAGTTGATTTTTTATTGTTGGGTATTTAGTGGTAGCTAGATTCTTTTTTAGTTACTTAGTGGTAGATTCTGTTATTGTTATAGTGGTAGATTCTGTTTTTGTTATTTTTTTGCTGTTTAGTGCTATCTAGGTTTAGCGATAGGTTTAGTTAGCTTTGTTAGTTAACCCAACAATGGCAACTTCTGGACCTGCGAACTTTGCGTGGTAGGTGCATGTCCATGCAGCAGGGTAATTAACCCAACAATGACATAATTAGCCCATTTAGCTCCAAAATACCATAATAAGCTCAAAATGGCACAAGAACCTTGGTTAGCTCATGAATATTATATACTTAGCTTGTTTTCCTCTAAAATGGGATAATTAGCCCATTTAGCTCAAAAAAGACATAATTAGGTAATATAGCTCCAACAAGAGGAGAAGAGGAGAAGAAATAGGAAAAATGAAAAGAAAGAAGAAGAAGAAGAAGAAGAAGAAGAAGAAGAAGAGAAGAAGGAGAAGGAGGAGGAGGAGGAGGAGGAGGAGGAGGAGAAGGCCAAGGACCTTCTATCCTTCTCCTCCTCCTCCTTCTCCTCCTCCTCCTCCTTCTTGATTTCTTCTTCTTCTGCTCCTCCTCCTCTTTCTTCTCCTCCTTCATATTATCCTTACTTTAATTAACCAAACAATGACAAAATTAGCCCATTTAGCTCCAAAATACCATAATAAGCTCAAAATGGCACAAGAACCTTGGTTAGCTCATGAATATTATATACTTAGCTTGTTTTCCTCTAAAATGACATAATTGGAATATTTAGCTCAAAAAAGACATAATTAGGTAATTTAGCTCCAACAAGAGGAGAAGAGGAGAAGAAATAGGCAAAATGAAAAGATAGAAGAAGAAGAGATGAAGAAGAAGAGAAGAAGGAGAAGGAGGAGGAGGAGGAGGAGGAGAAGGCCAAGGACCTTCTAGTCCTTCTCCTCCTCCTCCTTCTTCTTGATTTCTTCTTCTTCTACTCCTCCTCCTCGTTCTTCTCCTCTTTCATATTATCCTTGCTTTCATTAACCCAACAATGACATAATTAGCCCATTTAGCTCCAAAATACCATAATAAGCTCAAAATGGCACAAGAACCTTGGTTAGCTCATGAATATTATATACTTAGCTTGTTTTCCTATAATATGACATAATTGGAATATTTAGCTCAAAAAAGACATAATTAGGTAATTTAGCTCCTACAAGAGGAGAACAGGAGAAGAAATAGGCAAAATGAAAAGATAGAAGAAGAAGAAGAGATGAAGAAGAAGAGAAGAAGGAGAAGGAGGAGGAGTAGGAGGAGGAGGAGGAGAAGGCCAAGGACCTTCTAGTCCTTCTCCTCCTCCTCCTTCTTCTTGATTTCTTCTTCTTCTCCTCCTCCTCCTCTTTCTTCTCCTCTTTCATATTATCCTTGCTTTAATTAAGCCAACAATGATATAATTAGCCCATTTAGCTCCAAAATACCATAATAAGCTCAAAATGGCACAAGAACCTTGGTTAGTTCATGAATATTATATACTTAGCTTGTTTTCCTCTAAAACGACATAATTGGAATATTTGTGTTGATCGGGTGGATTTACATGTGATAGTTGTCTCGTCGCTGTGAGGTATGTTGTGCGAAGACCTGCCCGTGCGTTGTACGAGCTCCGCCCTTGCATTCGTGGGTGAGTACAAATTTCATCTCCTCCCCGCCCCTTCATTTACTGTGGCTCGGTTTCCGGATGAAACTTTATAGATTTAGGTAATTCAATTAATTTATCAGTATGCGTGACCAGTATGCGTCTCCCCTTCGAAAGGGCGACATCTATAAATATGCATGTCTTTCCATATTTATAACCGCCATCCTTTCGAATTGTCCAACATTATCCATGGACAGCCCGAGTATGTGTAGATTGGGTTCGTTTTCCCGTATGCTGTGCTCTGGATCTGATGCGGAATTTCGTCAGTGCCTCCCTGTTGTTCTCCGGATGCACATCCTCGCTGTTTATTACAGAGACGTGTATCAAGAGAACAATGGGGAGGTGCTGCCGAAATTTTGCGTTGGATCCGGAGCAGAGCATGGGAAAACGAACAAAATCTACACATACTCAGGTGGGATTAGGACCTATCTTTACCTATTAGCGTGTAGGTTGCCTGGACCTAATAAAAATGGCGAACCTGATTAACCGATGAATATAAATGCTAAATTGTATATAAATATATTTCTTCTGTCTTTAGTAGCTACGCAAGATGAGTGATCGTGCGTGGATGTATACCGGTCACCCTAGTCAGAAAGAGATGACGAAAGAATGGTTTTTAAAAACAAAGGAATTTGTGAAAGCCGCATTTGCAAATGGCCAGGAAAGAAAGTATTGCCCCTGTCTTGGATGCGACAACTATAAAAAGACGACAGAGGCTGTAATGATTAAACACCTGCAGAGGAGGGGTTTTAAGCCTAATTATACGGTGTGGACATTTCATGGTGAGTCTATCCAACGCACAAGAGCTGAGGTGGTCCATCGTCGCACGGACGAGCATGGTACTGGGATCGAAGACATGGTGCAAGACTTTGATGATGCTCGGGATTCGGAAGATGAGATGGAGGAATCTGCAAAGGCCTTTTATAAAATGTTGGAGTCTTCAAAACGTCCTCTCCATGAGCACACTGAGCTCTGTCAACTGGATGCAATTGCACAAGTAATGGCTCTGAAGGCTCAATTCAACTTGGGAAGAGAATGCTACGACGCGATGATGACACTATTTGGACGTTTCCTACCCAAAGGCCATGTCATGCCTGCAAACCTGTACCAGTCGGACAAAATACTTCGTGTACTTAAGATGCCCTATGAGAAGATAGATGCATGTGAGAAAGGATGTGTCTTATTTAGGAAGGAGTATGCACACTTGGACTATTGTCCCAATTGCGAGTCTTGGAGGTATCTTGTGGTAGACAACGGTATGGGAGAGAAGAGGCAGACCAAAATCGCAGTTAGTGTTCTTTGGTATATGCCAATCGTACCAAGACTTCAACGTCTTTTCATGGTCGAAGAGACAGCCAGACAAATGACATGGCACAAATTGGGCAAAAGAACCGAACTAGATGCGGATGGGAATAAGATGATGGTACACACATCGGATGGGGAAGCGTGGAAACATTTCGATGGATTGCATCAGGATAAAGAGACAGATCCAAGGAATCCTCGAGTCTGCGCCGCCACGGATGGTTTTCATCCCTTCGGCATGACGGCAACCCAATACAATTGTTGGCCTGTATTTGTCATTCCACTGAATCTCCCCCCCGAGCAGATTATGCAAAGAAAGAACATATTTCTGACGTTGATAATTCCAGGGCCCAATTATCCGGGGAAGAATATGAATGTGTACCTGAGGGGAGCGAGTCTTGAAAAATTATGCAGCGAATCTAAAGAGGGGAGCGAGTCTTGAAAAATTAAAAATCTTTGGTCTCAAGAGTCATGATTGGCACATATGGCTAGAGCGGGTAATGCCGATGATGTTACATGGCTTTATTCCTGAGGATGAATGGCTAGTACTGGTGGAGCTGAGCTATTTCTTCCGTGTTCTTTGTCCGAAAGAATTGGCGCCTGGCGTGGTAGAACACATGGAGGAGTTTGCACCGGAGTTGTTGTGCAAGTTAGAGAAGATCTTTCCACCGGGCTTCTTTAATCCAATGCAACATTTGATATTACATCTACCGACCAAGGCAAAATTGGGTGGGCCCATGCAAGATAGTTGGTGCTATGCAACTGAGAGGATGCAGAAGACCCTTCGAGCTAAATGTAAAAATAAGCGTAGAATTGAAGCATCGATGGCTGAGGCATTCATTACTGAGGAGGTGGCAAACTTTGTGACAGCACACTACGAAGCCAAAAATCATCATTTGCATAATCCGAAGCCTCGGCACAATGATGGAGACCCAAAAAAAAGGTGGGTCCAACCTCAGCCTATTCAAAGGGAAGCTCGCACCAGCCGGTGCTTCGAAACCAATAACGTTGGATATCGAAGAATGGCGGAACATTTTGTTGTATATCTTCAACAACCTAACAGAAGTGCGGCCGTACATCGAGTGAGTTCTCGGCACATTTTCCCATAACTTCTAATTCATTTGAACTGCTCTTATTCTCGGATATTTCAAACAGCCGTTACGTCGTCAAATTCTCGGATGGAGCGGTGATTGAAAATGATTCCGTCGAATAGTATGAGCTTCTGTCAAAGATAGGAGGCGGCTATCCCAGTTTCATCTCTTGGTTCAAACAAACGGTAATTATCAATAATGGACCATTTCATTCTTGGTCTAACTTGCGGCTAATGCAACAACTGTTTCGTATTAAACTTGTAGGCTAATTCAGAGTCTATGGACGCCAAATTGAGACAAGTCGCTAATGGTTTTGACTATAAGGTCCATTCATTTGAGAAATACAGCATCAACGGGTATCTCTTTCGTACCTTTGGCAGAGAGCTATCTATGCCCGACCGGAAATCTACAAATTGTGGTGTCTCTGCTATCGGCGAAGGTGTTATCGAGTATTATGGAAGAGTTGAAGCAATTTATGAACTTCAATTCTACGGTGAAAACCCACTGAACGTCGTAGTCTTCAAATGTTATTGGTTCCAGCCGAAAAAGACTAGAAGGACTCATGAACATATAGGACTAGTCGAAATCAATCCAAACACCCATTTAGATGTTCCCGATGTCTATATTACGGCTCAACAGGCGACCCGAGTTTTCTATCTACCGTGGGCATGCCAAACGGATAAGAATCTGGAAGGTTGGTATGTTGTTTATGAAGTGCCGCCACATGTTAGACCACCTCTCCCAAATGAACAGGATTATGAACCTCACATTAACCCAGACACATATGATGGAGAATTCTTCCAAGAAGCACGTCTTTCCAAGAAACATTTCAAGAACCGTCGTGCTTCATCCAAGAACATGGAAGTAGACAGCGACAATGAATCCGACTCTAGCCCTGAGACGGAACCAGAAGACCTGGAACTCGTAGAGGTTACTGATGCAGATGACCTGTCAATGCTTCAACGATTAAAGGAAGGCCTTTCACAACTTCACGCCGTTGAACCCGATGAGCACGTCATTCATGAAGACATGCGTGATAGTGATGACGATGATGCATTTATTGATGATGATTATTAGTTTGTGAGATTCACAACTTAAATTATATATATTTGAATCTTTATTATTCATGTACATATTATTATTCATGTCAGTCATTCAATTTTTTTATGTTGTACTAATTTCTTTTAATCTTTATCATGGCAGGTGTTGAAAGATGGTGGGCGCGGGTCCAGAGCGCTCGACGGGTTCTTCCCACGCTCCCCGCACGAGGGGTGGTACTTCCCTTCCACCCCTATCTCTCCGTAGAGCCTTGGCAGACAATCTTTCGACACCAGCCGGGGGTTCTTCTTCGTCGGCGGTATTACCCACTGGGAGAGGTGCTGGTCGGGTAGGGAGGAAGGGGAAGGGTACAGGGAGAGGTGGTGGCCGCGGAAGATCCAGGAGGACTGTTGAGCCGTCCTCGCCACCACCACCAGCTCATTCACCCGAGCATCGGACAAGTATGGTCGATCCGTTTGCGGAGGAGGCTACGGGGACTCCGGTCCAGGAGCCTGGTGTTCATGGGCATTCGTCCGATGAGACTCCGGTCCAGGAGCAACCTCGGGTCGAGGTGCACTCGACCCAGGAGCAGCCGGAGGAGACTACGGTTCCGGAGGCTTCACCCGACGTGGAGAGGCCCGGATGGAGCCTTGGCCGGATCGTACCGATTTGCCGGATTGGACCGAGGGTCTGGGTGGCTCAGGGGGCGGGGATGGCGGGGATGAGCTTACGAATAGTGAGGGCGATGTGCAGGTGGCCGGGGCCACCGTGTACAAGCGTGGTAGTACACGTCTCCCGGTGGCCCCGGCTACCCGCGAGCAGAGGCCGGTGATTAAACATGAAGGATATAGGTAAGTACATTTACCCTTTTTTTAGCTTTTGCCTTCAAGTTTGTTCAAATATCTAATGCGCTGACCTTATCATACTGGAGGGGATGGGTACGCCCTCTTGGAGTCCGCAGGCCGAACTCCGTCCTTGGTGTGCTTTGCTGGACAAATTTCCCGGGGTTTGTCACGTTGCCTGGAGAGGGTCAGGTTCCTACACTAGGATTTACCTGGGAGCACTAGCAGGCTGCGCAGGCCCCGCCGGAGGAGATTATAGATGGTGTCTTGTGCCACACGAGGGCCAAGATGGTGATCAAGAGCTTTTGGGTAAATTATCCTTTTACAGAATCTAAAATTAACAATATACCTAATTATTGTACTAATCGGTGTTTTCACGTTTGATTGCAGGCCTTCTATAGGTGTGAGGATGGGTATGAGGAGGAGGCGGCCAGGGTTCTCGAGGTCGAGTGTAGGCGGTTACTACAGAACTTGCGCCACGAGGCTCGGCCGCAGGCTATTCGAGATTACTACGCCACGCGTGGTATTAAGAAGGAGAAGAAGGATTGCCGCGGAAAGTTTTTGAAGAAGGAGCAATACATGAAGGTAATTACCTATTCTTAAGTCCTTCTACGTAGTTTTCTTGATTCCATTCATAGGCGTAGTGCTGAAAATTCTTTCTAATAACTTACAGGTGCCCCCGAGATGGTGTGCGGATAAGATGGATTGTTGGGAGGCGTTGGTTGATGAGTGGTGCACAGGCAGCTGGCGAGCCGTCCACGAGAATGCGAAGGATCGGCGTAGCCAAATGGTTGGTGTGCCACACCATCAAGGCAGCGCCAACTTACTTCAGTTTGGACGAAACTGGGTATGTGATTTGCTTCATGATTCATGCAATTCATTCTTGATGCTAATATTTTTTTCCTCTCTTTTAGGCGCATCACAATAAGACTGAGACGCCACACTTGTACGACCTTTATGGCATGGCCCATACTGCCTCGTACAAGAAGGCGAAGGCATTCTCTGAGTCTGAACTAGATGATCCCAGTAACTTCACCAACATATCATCCCACCAGAAGCTCGTGGCATACAGGGACGCGGGGAAGGCTACGAAAGGGGATGACTTTAACCCTAGCCAGGAACCTTTGGATCCAGAGCTGGTGATGATATCTGGTGGCGGAAGGCCCCAGGGCTCGATAGCCATTGGAGATGGGATAATACGTTGTCCACTCACTCTTCCGGAGATCAAGGCGCGCCAGTCGAGTAGATGTCCTGAGATAACGCCTCGTCCACGGCCAGTCGAACTTGCCATCGAGGTTAGTTGTACGGACTAAGAACACTTTCATCCATTTCATTATGTGTGTCACCATAGAACATTACTATGGTAACGAGGAATGGTTTTTCAGGCTGCTCTTCAGAAAGAGAGAGCGGTAAACCAGGCTGCTCTTGAGAAAGAGAGATTGGCAAGCCAGGCTGCTCTTTAGGCTGCTCTTGATGAGAGGGACCAGAGCACGACACGATTGCTTGAGGAGGAGAGGGCCCGGAATGAGGCGGGTCAACGGGCCCTGTACGAGCTTTTTGTGGTATGTTTTTTTTCACATTAGCCAAATCATGTGTGTAATGTCTGTTTCAATACTAACTAATACGACCCACTTTTCAGGGTCTGTGCGAGAAGAGCGGTCAAGTCCCTCCCCCGATGCCCGTCTTCTCTTCGATTGGCACGGTGAGTTTCATTATAAACTAGTACTAATAATTGAGTGTCATCATGCTAACTGAGACATTGCAAAATATCTTTTCTGCAGAATAACTCCCGAGCGGCATCGCACGACCCTTCTCCAGGGCAACCGTCTCCAAATGAAGCCGGCGCGAGCAACCGTGGTGTTTCTCCTCCTTGATGACCACTACGGTAAGTTTCTCCTCCAAACTTAGCTAGTTTTCCTCTAAAATGAGATAATTAGCCCATTTAGCTCCAAGAAGGCATAATTAGGTAATTTATCTCCAACAAGAGGAGAGGAAATAGGAAAAATGAAAAAGAAGAAGAAGAAGAAGAAGAGAAGAAGGAGGAGGAGGAGGACGAGGAGGAGGAGGAGAAGGAGGAGAAGGCCAAGGACCTTCTAGTCCTTCTCCTCCTCCTCCTTCTCCTCCTTCTCCTCCTTGATTTCTTCTTCTTCTCCTCCTCCTCCTCTTTCTTCTCCTCTTTCATATTATCCTTGCTTTAATTTCCCCAACAATGACATAATTAGTCCATTTAGCTCCAAAATACCATAATAAGCTCAAAATGGCATAAGAACCTTGGTTAGCTCATGAATATTATATACTTAGCTTGTTTTCCTCTAAAATGGGATAATTAGCCCATTTAGCTCAAAAAAGACATAATTAGGTAATTTAGCTCCAACAAGAGGAGAAGAGGAGAAGAAATAGGCAAAATGAAAAGAAAGAAGAAGAAGAAGAAGAAGAGAAGAAGGAGAAGGAGGAGAAGGAGGAGAAGGCCAAGGACCTTCTAGTCCTTCTCCTCCTCCTCCTTCTCCTCCTTCTCCTCCTTCATTTCTTATTCTTATCCTCCTCCTCCTCTTTCTTCTCCTCTTTCATATTATCCTTGCTTTAATTTCCCCAAAAATGACATAATTAGTCTATTTAGCTCCAAAATACAATAATAAGCTCAAAATGGCATAAGAACGTTGGTTAGCTCATGAATATTATATACTTAGCTTATTTTCCTCTAAAATGGGATAATTAGCCCATTTAGCTAAAAAAGACATAATTAGGTAATTTAGCTCCAACAAGAGGAGAAGAGGAGAAGAAATAGGCAAAATGAAAAGAAAGAAGAAGAAGAAGAAGAAGAGAAGAAGGAGAAGGAGGAGGAGGAGGAGGAGGAGGAGGAGGAGAAGGCCAAGGACCTTCTATCCTTCTCCTCCTCCTCCTCCTTCATCTTGATTTCTTCTTCTTCTCCTCCTCCTCCTCTTTCTTCTCCTCTTTCATATTATCCTTGCTTTAATTAACCCAACAATGACATAATTAGCCCATTTAGCTCCAAAATACCATAATAAGATCAAAATGGCACAAGAACCTTGGTTAGCTCATGAATATTATATACTTAGCTTGTTTTCCTCTAAAATGGGATAATTAGCCCATTTAGCTCAAAAAAGACATAATTAGGTAATTTAGCTCAAACAAGAGGAGAAGAGGAGAAGAAATAGGCAAAATGAAAAGAAAGAAGAAGAAGAAGAAGAAGAAGAAGAAGAGAAGAAGGAGAAGGAGGAGGAGGAGGAGGAGGAGGAGGAGGAGACGGCCAAGGACCTTCTATCCTTCTCCTCCTCCTCCTTCTCCTCCTTGATTTCTTCTTCTTCTCCTCCTCCTCCTCTTTCTTCTCCTCTTTCATATTATCCTTGCTTTAATTTCCCCAACAATGACATAATTAGTCTATTTAGCTCCAAAATACAATCATAAGCTCAAAATGGCATAAGAACCTTGGTTAGCTCATGAATATTATATACTTAGCTTGTTTTCCTCTAAAATGGGATAATTAGCCCATTTAGCTAAAAAAAGACATAATTAGGTAATTTAGCTCCAACAAGAGGAGAAGAGGAGAAGAAATAGGCAAAATGAAAAGAAAGAAGAAGAAGAAGAAGAAGAAGAAGAAGAGAAGAAGGAGAAGGAGGAGGAGGAGGAGGAGGAGAAGGCCAAGGACCTTCTATCCTTCTCCTCCTCCTCCTTCTCCTCCTCCTCCTCCTTCTTGATTTCTTCTTCTTCTCCTCCTTCTCCTCTTTCATATTATCCTTGCTTTAATTAACCCAACAATGACATAATTAGCCCATTTAGCTCCAAAATACCATAATAAGCTCAAAATGGCACAAGAACCTTGGTTAGCTCATGAATATTATATACTTAGCTTGTTTTCCTCTAAAATGGGATAATTAGCCCATTTAGCTCAAAAAATACATAATTAGGTAATTTAGCTCCAACAAGAGGAGAAGAGGAGAAGAAATAGGCAAAATGAAAAGAAAGAAGAAGAAGAAGAAGAAGAAGAGAAGAAGGAGAAGGAGGAGGAGGAGGAGGAGGAGGAGACGGGCAAGGACCTTCTATCCTTCTCCTCCTCCTCCTTCTCCTCCTCCTCCTGCTTCTTGATTTCTTCTTCTTCTCCTCCTCCTCCTCTTTATTCTCCTCTTTCGTATTATCCTTGCTTTAATTAACCCAACAATGACATAATTAGCCCATTTAGCTCCAAAATACCATAATAAGCTCAAAATGGCACAAGAACCTTGGTTAGCTCATGAATATTATATACTTAGCTTGTTTTCCTCTAAAATGACATAATTGGAATATTTAGCTCAAAAAAGACATAATTTGGTAATTTAGCTCCAACAATAGGATAAGAGGAGAAGAAATAGGCAAAATGAAAAGATAGAAGAAGAAGAAGAGATGAAGAAGAAGAGAAGAAGGAGAAGGAGGAGGAGGAGGAAGAGGAGGAGGAGGAGAAGGCCAAGGACCTTCTAGTCCTTCTCCTCCTCCTCCTTCTTATTGATTTCTTCTTATTCTCCTACTCCTCCTCTTTCTTCTCCTCTTTCATATTATCCTTGCTTCAATTAACCCAACAATGACATAATTAGCCCATTTAGCTCCAAAATACCACAATAAGCTCAAAATGGCACACGAACCTTGGTTAGCTCATGAATATTATATACTTCGCTTGTTTTACTCTAAAATGACATAATTGGAATATTTAGCTCAAAAAAGACCTAATTAGGTAATTTAGCTCCAACAAGAGGAGAAGAGGAGAAGAAATAGGCAAAATGAAAAGATAGAAGAAGAAGAAGAGATGAAGAAGAAGAGAAGAAGGAGAAGGAGGAGGAGGAGGAGGAGAAGGCCAATGACTTTCTAGTCCTTCTCCTCCTCCTCCTTCTTGATTTCTTCTTCTTCTTCTCCTCCTCCTCTTTCTTCTCCTCTTTCATATTATCCTTGCTTTAATTAACCCAACAGTGACATAATTAGCCCATTTAGCTCCAAAATACCATAATAAGCTCAAAATGGCATAAGAACCTTGGTTAGCTCATGAACATTATATACTTAGCTTGTTTTCCTCTAAAATGACATAATTGGAATATTTAGCTCAAAAAGAGGGAGAAGGAAGAAGAAGAAGAAGAAGAAGAGAAGAAGAAGAGCAGGAGAAGGAGAAGAAGAAGAAGGAGGAGGAGAAGAAGAGAAGAAGAAGGAGAAGGAGGAGAAGGAGCCCTCCTTCTCCTTCTTCTTCTCTCCTTCTTCTCCTCCTTCTTCTCCTCTTTCTTCTCCTTCTTCTTCTCTTCTTATTTCTTCTTCTCCTCATCGTTCTCCTTCTCCTTCCCCTTCCCCTCCTCCTCCTCTTCCTTCTTGTTTTTCTTCTCCTTGTTCTCTTCTTGCGCCTTCTCTTTATTCTTCAATTTAGCTTATTTGTCATATATATGTTGTTGTTCTTCTTCTTCTGACTTTCTTATTCCCATTTTGCAGATTGGATGTACTACATGCATGGAAGCTGGCGTTGGAGTGCTTTAGTTTCTGTTTTTATTTGAGTTGATGAACAATGTGTTGGTTCTTTGTATGTGTTGATGAACAATATATGTGCAACTATATGTATGTATATATGGATGAAACTTTGTATTTGTTGGTTCTTTTGATATATGGGATGTACGTTGATGAAAAATGGCATTGATGAGCTTTATATGTATATCATATATGTGTTGTGATCTATTTATGATATATGTGCTATGAATTATATGTATATGTGCTGTCAAATAGAAAAAATAAATAAAAATGTGACAATATAGGCTCTTTGCCGTCTGCCAGCTGATGGCAAAGGCCTTTGCCGTCAGCTGACCGACGGCAAAGGTGCCACGTGGCGCCCAGCTGTGCAACCTGGGCAGTAGCAGCTGGCCATATAGTCTCTTTGCCGTATGCTTCCTGGGGGAAGACGGCAAAGAAGAGGGCACAAAGGAGGAGGCAGACGGCAAAGAGTGGAGAGAGGGGGAGGGGAGGGGAGGAGAAGGCAGACGACAAAGATTGACGGGGAGGCAGAAGGAAAAGATTGACGGGGAGGCACACGGCAAAGGTTCCGTTAACCCCTAACGGAGGCAACGCGTGTCGGCTGCCGTCTCAAGAGCTTTACCGACAGCTCATGAGGAAAGCTGACGGCAAAGAGCTTTGCCGTCCGCCTTACACGGGCAGACGGCAAAGAAGGACCTATGCCGTCGTAGGCTGACGCAAAAATTTTGCCGGCCGTGACAATCTTTGCCGTCTGTGTTATTGTCTTTGCCATCAGGGATACTGTCTTTGCCGTCTGTGATGGTAGACGGCAAAGAAGGTGATTCCTATAGTGATTATGTTAGCAAACATTTGGAACAAAGTACTCGTATGCTTAGCCATTTAAGTGCTTGTGTACACAGAAATGTCAATGATCTGAAGCTTCTGAGTAAACATGCCTCTATGATTACTACTCAGGTAGAACAAGTACTGAAAGCTCAGAATGACCTGCTTAATTAATTAAATGACAACTCTGTCAGAGTCATTACTAGAGGAGGCAAAATGACTCACGAACCTTTGTATCCTGAAGGTCATCCTAAGAGAATTGATCAAGATTCTCAAGGAATCAATGCTGATACACCCAGTCATCCTAAGGAGAAGAAGAAGGATGATAGAAACCTGCACGCCAGTTCACCAAATACTGTCACACCTGAAGAACCTAATGATATTTCTGCGTCTAATGCAGAAACACAATCAGGTGATGAACATAAACCTGGTGACAATATGGACAGTGATGTTTATAATAATGCTCAACCTAGCCATGACGAGGATGTGGAGATTGAACCTACAGTTAATCCTGATAATCCGCAACCTAAGAGATACGACAAGAATGACTTCACTGCTAGGAAGCATGGTAAAGAAAGAGAATCATGGGTTCAGAGGCCTATGCCCTTCACTCCGAAGTCATCCAAGAAAAGGGATGATTAGGATTTTGAGTGCTTCGTTGAGATCATAAGACCCGTCTTTCTGCAGATGCGGTTAACTAATATGCTCAAGATGTCTCTGTATGCCAAGTACATGAAAGATATCGTGACTAATAAATGGAAGATACCAGATCTTGAGATCTCCACCATGCTTGCAACCTACACTTTTAAAGGTGGAACTCCTAAGAAACTTGGTGATCCTAGGGTGCCCACTATACCTTGCTCAATTAAAGGAAACTACGTAAGAACTGCCTTATGTGACCTTGGAGCCGGTGTTAGTGTTATGTCGCTTTCTCTTTATCGTAGACTTGAATTGGATAAGTTGACACCCACTGAAATTTCTCTGCAAATGGCCGACCAATCAACTGCTTTCCCTAGCGGCGTTTGCGAGGTTGTGCCTGTTGTGGTTGCTAATACCACTATCTTAACAGACTTTGTTATCTTGGATATTCCCGAGGACGATGCCATGGCTATCATCCTCTGAAGACCCTTTTTAAACACTGCAGGGGCTGTTATAGATTGCAACAAAGGCAATGTCACTTTCCATGTCAACGGTAATGAGCACACAGTGCACTTTCCGAAGAAACGATATCAAGTACATTGCATCAATGCTATCGAAAAGACTTCATCGATTCTTATTGGGAGCTTTGAATGCACTATTCCTCATGTCAAGATGAAGTATGATTTGCTTGTTGGGGATATACGTATCCCCATTGAGGTGACTTAGTGGCTATTCGAAAATTCTCCTTTCTCTCTTGTGATTCGAGAAATTTTTGTCATAAGGACTTGATCAATCCCATTGACGGATTTCTTTCGATGACCATGAAACGGATGAATCAAGGAGTAACATACCTCGGTTTTGAGCTTTCATTTTCTTTTGCTTAGAAGAAAAATGATAGAATTAGTTTAGTTTTTCCTGTTTTCTGTTTTAGCGTCCCGGAGAAAAATACCTCGAAAATAAAAGTTCTCCGATGGTCTTGAAAATTTAGTATTGTTTTTCTGGAATTTTCCAAAATTTCTAGGCCTGAGAGCTGGCCTGGGGGCCAGACCAGTGGGCCTCAAGCCCTGCCACCGCCACCTACACCCCTGGTGGCGGGGTGCAAGCTTGTGGGGCCCATAGGCACCCCCTCCACTCATTCCAGCTCCCAGCTTCCTCTTCCACCTCCAGAAAAAATTGTTTCGCAGATCAAACCTGTGCTCTTGCTCATTTGGCTGTGATTTTCAATCTCCTTGCTCAAAGCACCATTCTCCGAACCGTTTTGGGGAAATTACTCTTTGGTAAGTGACTCCTCCATTGGTCCAATTAGTTTTTGTTCTAGTGCTTTATCCTTCGCGTATTCTTGCTACCTTCTTGACCCTGTTCTTGAGCTATAAATGTTGATTTTAGCAAGTCCCAAGTAGTTTTAGCGCGTGATACGGTCTCTAGGCACTAGTAGGAGTAGTTGCTACAAGTTGGGTTAATCTTCATTCACTTTTCTTTCGAAGTCTCTAAAAATTTCAGAATTTTTCAGAGCTAGAAAAGGGAAAAGATGAGGACGTTCTTGAGAGGCTCTTCAAGCCGTAACCCCAAGGAGGATGACAAGAATCACCCCAAGTACGTAGTCCCTTGAGTCACAGAAGTTCGAGCGTGCGGGTGGCCAAGTGATGAATTTTTGCGCGCCGCCGGACTTTATGAAGACTTTTATTACTTGGTGGAGAACGCAGGTCATACTGCGTTAGTTGAAGATAAATGCCCACAATACCTCCTCCTCACCAATATTTTCGTTCAAAGCTTCAACTTTTATCCGAGGAAGAATCCTCCCATGATTGAGTTCATGATTTGTGATGTCCCCCGGTGCATGACGCTGCAGGACTTTTGCAATGTATGCAAATTACCTTATGTTGGGGATATCTGTGACCCTCGTCCACGGGACTTGGAGGATTTCATTGGTTCTATTGCCGTTGGAGAGGAGAGAGGAGTGTCTCGCGCTAGAATTGCTAGCATACATTTCCCTGTGCTTCGGTACCTCTCACTACTTGTGGGAAAATGTTTGATTGGCCGTGGGGAGGCTGGATCACTTAGTTCTCCAGACCTTGCGGTTTTGCGTGAAGGCCTTTATAACGATAAGACTTATAGCCTGGGTGCTATAGTAGCTCAACGGTTGAACCTAAACCGTTCTAAAGGTGTTGTCTATGGAGGTATCTATGCTACCCGTCTTGCCAGACACTTTGAGATACCCATTAGATTGGGAGAGGAAGGAGAGATGCTTCTCCGTGAGAGATATCTGGATTATGACAGCATGGTTCGCCATGATTTTCTCTATGGAGATGCTAGTAGACGGATGACTTATAACCTGGTGTTTAGTCAGTGTACTCGAGAGACTATTACTTTGTCTGCTCCTTCTTTGTTTGATTTTCATGCAGGCAGGTACACTATTATGCCCACGGACATCTACGCATATTGGGGCTTGGCCCAACCACAGGCGCCCGTGCCCGAGTCGCCAGTCGAGTACGAGATGCCAGTTTATCAGTGGGAGCCAGAGGAGCTCACACAGCAGTGGCATCCACCGTCTGGTCCGGAGTATCCTAGATCTGGTTACTTCGAACCTTGGGAGTAGACCAAGCTAGGCCACCGACTTTACATTCATGCTTATGCTTTCACTTTGTTAGCCGGTGTTTACACTTTGCCACTGTATTATCCATGCTAGTTTCTTTTTGTTTTCTTGTTTTCTTGTTTTGTGTCCTTTTGAGAAAACCCAAAAAGATTTTTCTTTCTTCTTTTGCTTGTTGGGAGCTTTTCCGTGTAAATAGTTTTCTTTTTCTTTGTGTCAAGGTAGAAGATATTGGTTACAATGTTTATTGGTTCTTGCATGCTTACCTGTTTAGCCTTCAAAGAGCCATATTATTTTGTCTTCTCCTTTGTGTTTTCCTAGAGATTCAGCTTAGTCCAATGCGCTTATTATCGTTTTTATCGTTCGATCGTGCAAATGAAAGGCAACAATGATTATATATGATGAAGTCACTGAGACTGAAAAGCTGGTATGAGCTCTATCTATTTTGTTTTTGTAAATATGACTAGCTTGTCGACCCAGATTTAGCTTTGTTGTGAGAGAACCATGTTTGCAATGACAACTTAGAGATCATAGTTTCTGATGCCATGCTTATTTAGCTGAGAGCTTATAATGGTTTGTCTTGAATGCCAACATAGATTTTGAGATGACTATGATGTAGTATGATAGGATGGTATTCTCCTTTGAATGTTTGAGTGGCTTGACTTGGCGCATGTTCATGCATGTAGCTGAAACAAAATCAACATAGCCTCTATGATGTTCGTGTTCATGGTGATTTATATCATGTTCATGCTTGCATTCAATGTTAGTCAAACTCATTGCATCCTGATGACTTTTGTCGCTCTCCAGTTGGTCGCTTCCCAGTCTTTTGCTAGCCTTCACTTGTACTAAGCGGAATACTACTTGTGCATCCACTTCCATAAACCCAAAAGTTTTTCCATGAGAGTCCACCTTACCTACCTATTTGCGGTATCTACCTGCCATTCCATGTAAATTTGCATTTGCCATTCTCTAAACCTTGAAGAAATAATCTGTTTTGCATGCCCAAACCGCTCATGTGGTGACAGAGGTATCTTCCATGCTAGGAGTGTTATCCTCGACATGTGTTTATTCACAGTCATTCACGAGAAAGGGGCCTGTAATTGGAATGCCCAGTTCCACGCTTAAATTGAAAACATAACTGTAAACAAGACTCCCCCAGATTGATATTAGTATGGACGGTACCCGAGGATTCGGCTAGCCGTGGAGTGTGATTGATTGGTGGTGGGGGACTTAAAACTTTACTTTTCTGTTTGGGAACCGCCTATAGCATGAGTAGCATGGAAGATATTGGGAACTCTTGGTCATTGCGTTGACAATGAAAGCATGCCACCCAAAATTATTATCTCTGTTTTCAAAGCTTGAGCTCTGGCACCTCTGCAAATCAATGCTTCCCTCTGCGAAGGGCCTGTCTATTTATTTTCCTGTCGAGCCATCCTCCTCTTATATAACCACCAATTAGAGAGCACCTCTGTCATTTTTATGCTTTGACTTTGATTGATATTGAGTATGACTATGACTGGATCTTCGTTGCTAAGAATTACAATGTTTAGTCAACCCTTGATCTTTGAAAGTGCTCTGCATTTATGTTTTGCGGTCTCAGAAAGAGCTAGCGAGATACCACCTATTCATATTGCTTCGTGCTTGTTTTGATTGAAGTGTTGGTATTCAAAACTCATTATTATTTGCTTGTTAGCTGATTGTGCCATTGATATTAGTTTACCGTGAGACCTTTGTGTCATTTGCTTATGTGGTTAACTTGTGATCTTACTGAAATTCTGGTTATGAGTTAGACATAGTTCAACAACAAGATCGTCAAAGTTTATCTTTCTCTCTCAGTTTGTCAACTGAGTTGCTTGAGGACAAGCAAGGTTTTAAGCTTGGGGGAGTTGATACGTCTCCATCGTATCTACTTTTCCAAACTCTTTTGCCCTTGTTTTGGACTCTAATTTGCATGATTTGAATGGAACTAACCTCGACTGACGTTGTTTTCAGCAGAATTGCCTTGGTGTTATTTTTGTGCAGAAATCGAAGTTCTCCAAACGTCCTGAAAATTTACGGGGAGCAGTTTTGGAAAATAAGAAAAATATCTGCGCCAAGTTCCACCTCAGGGGTGGGCCAGTGGGCCACAAGCCCTGGCTCCGCCACCACCCCCCTGGTGGCGGTGGGTAGGCTTGTGGGGCCCACACGGCTCTGCCGCCCCCAATTCCAGCTTTATAAGATCCCTTCCATCCCAGAAAAAATAAAAAGATAAGTTTTCATCGCGTTTTCGATACGGAGGTGCCGCCGCCACCTGTTCTTCATCTCGAGGGCAGATCTGGAGTCCATCTTGGGCTCCGGAGAGGGGAAATCGTCGCCATCGTCATCATCAACCTTCTTCAATCTCCAATTCCATGAAGCTCTTCGTCGTTCGTGAGTAATCTATTCGTAGGCTCGCTGGGCGGTGATGAGTAGGATGAGATCTATCATGTAATCGAGTTAGTTTTGATGGGGATTGATCCCTAGTATCCACTATGTTGTGAGATTGATGTTGCTACTACTTTGCCATGCTCAATGCTTGTCACTAGGGCCCGAGTACCATGATTGAAGATCTGAAATTATTGTGTTGTCACCAATATATGTGTGTTTTAGATCCTATCTTGCAAGTTGTAGATACCTACTATGTGTTATGATCCGACAACCCCGGAGTGACAATAACCGGAACCACTCCCAGTGATGACCATAGTTTGAGGAGTTCATGTGTTCACCAAATGCTAATGCGTTGGCCCGGTTCTTTATTAAAAGGAGAACCTTAATATCCTGTAGTTTCCTTTTGGACCCCGCTGCCACGGGAGGGACGGACAATAGTTGTCATGCAAGTTCTTTTCCCGAAGCACGTATGACGACACACGGAATGCATGCCTACATCACATTGACGAACGGGAGCTAGCCACATATCTCCCTGTGTTATAGGTGTTGGGTGATGAATATCGTCCAAACAAATCACCGACCCATTGCCTACTAGTTTGTCCTACTGCTGCTACTTGTCTTGCTCTGCTGCTGCTAATACTACTGTTGCTACTTCTGTTACTTGTTTTGCTCTGTTGCTGCTCCTACTGTTCCTATTACTGTCGCTTGCTACTGTTGCTATTTTCTACTGCTGTCACTACTGCTGTTCCCTGCCGCTGCTATTTCTTGTTACACTACTGCTACCTGCTACAATCTTGATTCGCTGATCATTGAGGGGAACTGACAATTTTCGTCAACGAGGCAACTTGGCGCCATTGATACAATCGTTAGGAATAGTCTGCCATCAACAGATCGTTTCTGACACCGTTGTTATCATACTACTTTGCTACTGATACTTTGCTTGTAGATACTAATCTTTCAGGTGTGGTTGAATCTGACAAATTCAGCTGCTAATACTCGATTGTATTCTCTCACCTCCTGCCTGGTGTACCAACAAATTTGGGTCGAATACTCTACCCTCGAAAACTGCTGCGAACCCACGCGTTGGTGGGCCATCAACAACATTCTTCTAGTTTCGTTGCCGGGGAGTGCTAGCAGCATTCTTCTGGTGCCGTTGCAGGGGAAGGTTTCTTGTCATCAGCATTCGTCTAGCCATCGCCAGAGATTGCAATCAATGACCATGGAGGAAGCCCTCGCACATGCCCAATTGTTACTGAACTTCCTGCCTATGCCAGAAAAGATGGAAGATTGTTAGGAGACCATAGAAAGCCTACTAAGCATAACAAGCCTGAAAGAACAACTTCTCCCTATGGTGGTTTTGGTAATTAATAACAACATTTGTATCATTGAACTAATGATTCTGTGTGGTATATTCTATAAATTTCAAAGATGCATTAGCTAGGGATTGTGAGGAGAACCCCTAGATGCAAGGAACATCTATTGGGAACAAGCTTCAAGAGTCTACATTTTACATTTTTTGTGATATCATATTTGAGTCCATAGGAAAGCCAATACTATTAAAGGGGATGATTTGACTATTATGATTTAGATGCTCAAGTTCTTAGAGATAGCCACCAAAAATACTCATGAAATTATCCAATAAATATTACGTCAAAATCCACAAAGCCCAAAATTTGGTGCCACCAACTTTCCATTCGGCCCTACCGAGTTTTCCACCATGCAAATCCTGTGCGAAACCCTAGCATATCGGTTCCACCAACATTCCATTCGGTGCAACCAAAATCAGTGGCCAACGTTCTAGTTAGCCATTTTGAAGAAATGGAATTTTGAGTTATGGAAATTGGCCTCTCCGAGATTTGGTCATTGCTTAGGACACCAATATCGGTACCACCGAGAATTATATATCGGTCTCACCGAAAATACACAAGTTTCCTTATTTTGCACTAGTCAGTGCCACCGGGTTTCACAAAGTTGGGCAATTATGTTGTAACATTTCGATTTCTGGAGATGCCTACATATACGCATCCACCAACTCTCATTCGTAGAGGAAGCACTCAGAACACATATACACTTGACACATCCATTTATCTAAGAGAGAGCCATCTACTCATGTGTTAAGATCATGACATTCCAATCCTACCATTTGAATTTTGATTTCTAGCTTCCCCAAGTTTCTTTCCACCCAATCAATCCCTTCTACCGAAGCCAAATCTATGAGAGATTGATTGCGTGTTGAGGAGACAATATTTTGATGTACAAGAGCAAGGAGTTTGTCGTACTACCGTATCTATTACCTTTTGGACAGTCGTATGTCCTAGATTGGTTAGATGTCGCTTGGGAGCCTCCTACTTTGTGTTGTGGAATTCAACCAAGAAGTTTGTAAGGGCAAGGAGATCGCCTACTTCATGAAGATCTTCCCCCGGTTAGGCTAGTCCTTCATGGAGGTAAGCTGTGACGGAATAGACCCATATATATACCCCTACACTCGCCTCTCATTCAAAAAGGAAGCACTTAGTATGAACCAACACTTGCCCCTCTATTTTCTAAGAGAGAGCCACCTACTCATGTGTTCGTATCAATATATTCCATTCCTGGCATATGATTCTTATTTTCTAGCCTTCCCAAGTTCTTTTACATCGAATTAATCTCTTCTACCAAAACCATATCTATGATAGAGTGATTGAGGGTTGAAGGGACTATCTTTGGAAGCATGAGAGCAAGGATTTCATCATGCTACCACATCTATTACCTTTTGGAGAGTGGTGTATCGTAGATTGTTTAGGTGTTGCTCTGGTGCGTCCTAATTTGTGTGGAGTTGAACCAAGAGGTTTGTTAGGGCAAGCAGATCACCCACCTTCTAACGATCTAACCCGAGTGAGGCTAGTCCTTCATGTACGTAAGACTTGGTGGAATAGACAAGGTTTCTTCTCCGTGGACCCTTTGTTGGTTTAGCACTCCGTGGACTCTCAAGAGTCTTACCCTTTGCGGGTTGAAGTCTCCATCAACATGGACATACGATGGCACCACCTAACGGAACCACGAAAAAAATTGTCGTGTCAATCTTTGCATTTGATCTTCCTATCCCTACCCTCTTTTTACATGTGTTTGCCTTTACTTTCCACTGCTATACTCTTATACTTGCATGTGTAGGGTGTGCTTGACTTGCAAGGTGAATTATTTGGAGATTGAAAGAACCGGATCATGAAGCGACTCCGAAAGAATTGAAGATGTTGCTATACAACGCTCAAGAGTGCGACATTCTATTCACCTGCCATTGCCCCGAAGCGTTCAACAAGATTAGTTATCTTGAGAATGCAAAGGAAATTTGGGATACTTTGGTTGATATTCATGAAGGTACTGAATCCATCACGGAATCTAAGTTTGATGTGCTATGAAGTCAGCTTGAGTAGATAAAGATGAAAGATGGTGAAGGAGTTAGTGAGATGTAGTCAAGTCTTGATCTCATCACAAATGAGATTCCCGGCTTTGGAAGCGAAGAGGTGACCGACAAATTCATCATCATGAAAATCCTTAGAGCCTTGGATGGAAAGTACGACACCATGTGCATATTGATCCAAATGATGCCAAACTACAAAGATCTCAAGCCAATAGAAGTCACTCGAAGGATTTGTAATCATGAAATGTCACTCAAGGACAAAGAACATCGTTATAATATAACAGTTCAAGTGGTGCATACAACTCTTGTAGTGATATTGCCTGTACTTCAAATGACAACCTTGTCACCGTTGAAGAGATAAGCCTCATGGTCAAGCAATTAAACAAGTTCTACTAGATTTAAGGCAAAGAGATAATCTCAAATTGAAGATATGAAGAGAAGCATTCATCAAGTCATGAATGAAACTGCTACAATTGTGGAAATACCGGACACTACTACAATGAGTGCTTGACCCCCCACAAAAGAATAGGAGAGTCACCTAGAAGATGAAGCTCAAGAGATGTGTCACCGTGAAGAGGGAGATAAAGAGGGAGTATAGAAGATCTTTATGAACAAAGACCCTCCAAAAGAAGCAAGGAATTAGAGAAGAATGAAAAATACACCAAGAGTCACTCTAGAAGAAGACATCAAGGTCAAGTTCGTGAATGGGTATCCGGCTCCGAGTCCGACAACGAATCCGAGAGAAGCTACCACTCCAAGTCTGACTATAGTCAATATGAAGGTGTTGCCCGTCTTGAACTCGTACCCTCCAACTCATATGTCATATTTGATTCGCCAAATGGAGGGATTGGAAACTGCTTCATGGCTAAAGGCCCCAAAGTATCACACCCCAAGTATTTTGACTTTAATAGTGATGAGGATGACTTACTAGGAGAAGATGACTTGTTCTTTGATAAAACTAGTGATATCAATGAAAATGAAGCTGATGATAATCATGCTAGTCAAGATAAGTCATGTGATGATGATAAGGAGATTGAGCGTCTAACTTCAGAACTAAACGCTCTTAAGTTAGCCCATGAATCTACTCTAGAAGATCATAGAGAGCTTGCAAGAACTCATGAGAAGCTATGTTTCGAGAAGCTAAATTCATAGCAAGAGCATGATCTTCTAAAAGCTATCAATGATTATCTTCAAAAGAAGAGTTCTTCTTATCTAGCCAAATGATCACTCTTGTCTACTTTTGTTCCACTAGTTATATCGAAGAAAACTAGTAAAAAGGAAAGAATGTTTCTTCATCTGGCAACAACAACACTAATGCTAAATCTAATGATGTTGTTGCTAGTAGCACTCTAGGTTCCACTAATGATTCTCTTAGCCAAGTTACACTTTAGAAAGAAAATGATTTATTGGAAGGAATTATAAAGAGAGGTGTCTTCAAGACTCTTGTCGAAAGTATGATACTCGAGGAGATTGTTCGGAACCAAGGAGTACATTGGAAGAAACAAGGCAGTTGCTACTTCAATGCCAATAGAGTTGAATCAGAAGAAGGTCAATACCGAACCCAAAGTTTATTCCCCCAAAGGATAAGTATGATCATACTCTCCCCAAGGGAACAAATGCTCAAGATGACCTTCCACCACAAGACCACAAGCTCAAGGGCAACACCTTGAAGAAGAAGAATCCCAAGCCATGGTTAAGTGTATTCCCAAGTCCACCACTAGATCTACTTCATCAAGCACTACCTCAACTACAAGGATCCCCATTAAGTTGATGTGGGTCCCTAAGAAGAAGAACTAGAGAAGTTCTTGACGGCTGACTCCACAAATGAAATTTCCTCTTATTCATTTTGGTAAGAACTATTTGGAATTACTCCAACCATGTGCATTAGTTCTAGGAGTCACACATTCCCTCAAAGGTAAGTAAGGGACAAGATCATTAATGTAGCAATGAACATCATCTCATATGTACTTCATTCCATGTACATAGATATCGTTGTATTTGTTCATTGTGTGGGACTATCCCATGTAGGTGAGAAGAGTAAGAAACAACAAGGATAGCTCCCAAATCAAGATGATCTTCGTCAACAATGAGCATCCACCACTACTGCACCTACATGAAACCTTCTACGACAAAACCGAAGGTTAGTACATCCATTTTAGGGGGATGTTACACCAAGGGGGAGCTTTAATTACTCTAAGATTTGAGTTAAAGAATCTCTTAAGGTTTGAACACATTAAAAGATTTATGTAAAAGTGGCAACCCCACTTGTGCTTAAACGCTGAGTATGACCTATGATGAAGTATTCTTGCTTGGCGCCTAAGTCAATATACTCATATATAGATGACTTTGTCATCGCCAAAGTGTATAGTAGATACCAGAGTGGTTGTGCATGTTTTCCATGTTTAAATTGACATTTTATTTTGTGAGAATCTTGGTATGCACATTTTTGCTCATTCAAGGATATCCAATTGTTGTTATTTAGATTTTAATTTTCTTTTGCCAGTGATATACAAGAATGACTAAGTACCCCTCTCTATCTATCTAAGATTTATCATCTCAATTTTTATTCATATTTCATCACAAGATTTGAGCAAGCACTTTTTCACACACTCGGTGTGATGAGCACTCGGAGATCCGTCTCAACAAAGAGCTAACTTCGAAACTATCCCATGTGCCACTTGGTGTAACCAACTCCACAAACTCGGTCTCACCGAAGCACTAGAGTTTATCTAGTTTTTGAACCACGGCACAACCGATTATGCAACCTCGGTCTCACTGAGTTTCTATGCCCTTTGAAGTTAAGAAACTTGGTCGCACCGAAATTTGCGAATCGGTGTCACCTACTGCACGAGGATATATATATCGAACGTATCCAGCCTTTGAAACTTCACTTATAGAGTCGCCTCCAACAAATACCTGCTACCGTGCTCGTGTCTCCAGGACGTAGCCTTTCATCTCCCGTGGGCCCTCACCACAGGAGTCCTCGATGTTGACTTCAATATCACGTTTCATCACCATCGTAGGAGATCTTTGTCGAGTTAGGGTAAAGATCTCGCCCCTATTATGATCTCCCTTATCAAATCATGTGCATTAGATTTTGTTCTTCATTGTGCCATAATTTGACATTGATCCAACCACAAAACGAATCTCGTAGTTTAAACAAACTAATTTTATTAGGGTTTGGTCTCCACTTTGTGCGTCCTGGTGTTACCGATTTGATTTTAATTGGTGTCACCAATTCCTGTACTAGTGCTTTTGAGAACCGTCTTGGTCGAACTGAGTTTCACATTTACGTGTGACCGAAAAGTGTGGCCAAGTTTGTGTCAACGACATGGTCAGTCTCAAAGGCTCCGATTTTAATGACTCGGTGGAACTGAAACAGACATTGCTAATACATAATACTAAAGATTTTGAGTTCACATTTTTTAAAACGTGTGTGTTTTGTGATACTCGTCCATTCCTAGTCTTCTATAACTATTCACAAGGTTTGCTTGTCATCTTGTCAGCATGTCAAGGTTTGAAGATAGTCAGAATGCTTACAGAGAGCACAACATGGAAGTGGACTCATGCTCTAGTCCTAAGAAGAGTGATTCTGATCCAGGCACTCACAGCTCTCATCATATGCCCAAGGCAGCTACCAGGTCTAGGTAGAGGCTAAACTTAGATGAAGAAGATGTTGATTTCATTCCTAAGGAAAGCACTTACCACAACCAGAAAGATAAAGTTATTGTCAAGAAAACTATGAGAAAGCAGTATGCAAATCCTGATGCAATGAGAGCCCTTGAGACAGCTAAAGGTGGTAAATCTCTAGTGGCAGCTAAACCCTCCAAGCTACACAAGAAGCTAGGATAGAAGAGAGTAAGGAAGAGAATTGTGCATGTTGTTGGAAGGCCAGCCTCCATGTATGAAGATCCAGTAGAAGCCAAAGAAGAAGTACCTGCTAATCCACCTCGTTCCAAGAAGAAGAATCTATTGGGAGTGCTATGCCCAACAAGCTTGCAACTAAGCATAAGTGTAGTGTTCCCAATGCTAAGAAGCCAGTAGCTGCTAAAACCAAAAGGACTACAAGAGATATACCTGCAGCACAGAAGAACAAGGGATCTCCATCTAGAGATGTTGCTATAGAAGTGGAAGATCTTGCTATTTTGAGGAAGTTGGGACCTCACCTGCCAGAGCACAACGACGAACACACCGCAGCAAACAACATGAAAGCGAGGAAGGATCATGGGCTCATAAAGTAGATAGTAGCTAATCCTGATGCTGGCACGAGGAGGATTGCTATCCATGCTCGCTTCCACACAAAGGAGCATTATGATTTCTATGAGTCAGTGCCGTTGGAAAAGAATCCAGCTGCCAGTGATATGAGATATGTAGACTGGGACTACATAAAGGAACACGAGGACTACTTCCCTCATATGGGAGAAAACTTCAGGGCCATTGACATTGAAAATTATGTTGGCAAGAAGATGACTGCCAAGAACAACGAGATGATCATGAAATTCTATGCCACAATACACTTTATACTAATTGTAGGATTGTATGGAAGACTGAAGGCAATAGGTATCAATCAACAATAGAGCAGTGGGAAACTAGCATAGGTGCCCAAAAGGCACTACATAGTGATTTGGATGTTTATAATTAGGCTAAGATGAACCATAATTCTATGGCCAACATATATAACCGAGTGCCCAGAAGTACCTGAAGACCCATAAGCTTGGATCTGATTATTCCTACAAGCTGGAATACCAACTACCAACACCACAATGAGATGCACCTTGATGACTGAATCAGGCGGTGATAAGGTGATCAGGGGGTATTCCATAAATATGTTGTACCATGTAGACAACCACACCAGGATTAGGGTGATGGACTTGATTGTTGAGACAATCAGAAGGACTTCTGTTGATCAAAATAGATCTTGTGGATATTGTCACACCCCAAAAATTTAATCATATTTTTATAAATAAAAATATTTCCTAGAATAAAAAAATAGAAATAGTTTGCTTCATGACTCTTTCCAAAGCATCTTACCAAAAACTTTTCTTTTCAAGTGGCATTTTAGAGATCATTTAGCTAATCAAATGGGGATATTATTTTCAATTTGACCATGCTTTTTAATTCATAATTTCTGATATTTCCATTGACTTCAGAACCACTCCTTTTCCCTTATTATAATGTTCTCCTCCAAGTTGAAATTTTTGAAAATCATGTTGGGACTTGAGTGCTTGCATCAAAAGATTTCTTTTCTTCTCATAAATTGATTGGAGACCCTTTTTATAAATAGTTTTGCCCAATATTCTCTTATCCTAAAATGACTTGTAATGTCTTTAAGGACATCTTTAACACTACAACCTTTTGATAATTTCTTTTAAAAAATCTACAAAAATATTTATGTGCCATGTGAGGCCCGTGTATTAATTTTAAGCAAAAATATAACGAAGTGTTTGGGAAAATTGAGCATACCATCTTCTTTTATATTCTGGTCCACATGGTGTTTTGAACTACAACCCCTAGATTTACTCTTTCCAAAATTATAAAAAAAATTGGAGATATCAAGGGATTCATGTAGATCACTTTTATACAAAAACCCAACCTTGTGTTTTGAAAATTTTGAGCAATTCCTCCTCTTCTTCATTCTGGTCCAGTTTGGTGTTTGTATTGCAACCTCAATTTTAATTGCTCCGATGACCATGAGATTTTTACTGCTTGTAGAATACCCTACCAAAACATTAAGTGCAAGATTATAGATCCATTGGATGATTTTAAGTAAAGGTAATAATAGCCTCAACTTGATGTCCAGAATTGCTATTCATAAAAATTTGCATTAACAAGTTTTACTTTTTCCCGAACCAAACTTGCCATCTTGACTAACACCTAAAGAAACCTGGATCTAGAAATTGTGGTTGCCACCAAGGTCCTTTTGATGCCACTAGCAATCTATCGGACACCTTGAGTTGCTCCCTTGGCCCTAGAATCATGTCTAGCAGGTTTACACTAACCCCTAATCTAACCCCGTGGAGTTGGAACAGTGTTGGAGATGTTTGAGCATGCTAGAAATTTCGTCGAGCAAGTGTCGTGCATGTTCTAGGCGTGGCCAGAGCGCACGTTTTCCACGGGCGTGCTCAAACCGCCGCACCCCTGTCCCTACTCTTTTCCAAATCCATAGAGTCGTGTCGCGCCCCGACCAATAGTCGCCGCCCATGCTGTACCCTGCTGTTTCCCGTGCCGCACCCGAGAACTGCCACCGCCGAGAGAGCCGATGTGGCCAGCGCCCGCTTCGACCCTGCAGTGGACCGCATCGCCCAAGCCGCCCTAGCAAGCCAGCTCGCATACAGTATGGTCTGTGCGTTCATGCGATTGATCCCGGTCCCCTCCTTCCCTCGCCATGTCGCATGTGGGTATTGTCGCCTGGGTTATCTGCAAGCCGTCGGTACCGACGTAGCCTGGGTATTTAAGCCCCCCAAACTCGCCCAGGACCGTAGAATAACTCCTCCGACCCCTCTCAAGCCCCCATTGCACCCAACTGATCCGTGGAGGACCGTCTTCCTCACCTCCGATCAGAATTCGGTTGCCGCCCATCCAGTTAATTCTAGGCCATGGGGCCTTGTCCAATATCGTTCGTCCTCGGAATGGAACGACACAAGATTTGTGAGCCTTTCCCCCTCTCGAAGTAGCTCATTGTGAACCATGGGCAGACCCCCTTGCACACCCACACCGATGTACGCTGACCCCGTAGCCATCGGACTGTCCAAGCTACGCGGCAACCAAGTCGCACCTCGTCGATATCGCCTCGGGACCCTGAGCACGCTGTTAGTCGTGAATGGGGGCCCCAGTCATCGACGAGCATCGCAGGAGACCTCACCTCCCCTCGGCCAGAGGAGAGAGACGACTGGCTTGACCGAAGTCGAACCTACCGGCGAGCCCCCCTCATTAGCGTGAGAGCCGCCCCAGAACCGTCTTAAGTGGAGGCGTAATTTAGCAAGTACGTAACCCCTTTTGTGAAAGCGTATTTTGTTCTAAAAAGTTTTTCTTTTCTGATTTTATTTAAAATCCAGATTTGACCAGAAACTTTGAGTGGCCACAATTTTTTAAAGAAAACTCCAAATGAATTAATTCTTTTTCCTACCTCTCTAAAATTTCCTCTAGTTTATTTACAGATTTATTTAAACAAAAACTCAAACAACTTTTATGTGCTGTTTTGAAATTGTGTGTTAATTTAAATATTTTCAAAATAGAAAATTGAAGAGAGGAAACTTCCTTCAAGATTTTTGGGGTGCACACCACACTCCTCAACTCCAAAGGCAAGCATATTGAACTATGATTTTTATGAAGTTGTGTGATGTTCGCTGTGGTACATTGATTGCGTGATTTTTGGTTATGTTGATAAAAAAACCACATAAAACCTTATCTTGCATTAGTACATGAGATAGGTATATTGTTGATTTAATGTGATGCAGCTGGTGAATGGGTACTACCTCATGCCTCATATGCCATGTTGCTGTGGACAACCTTGGAGGAAGGTTTGCCGGGGTGAATATGGGACCATGGGGTTACATCTTGTGGGACAAGAGTCGGCAATGAAGGCATGTCGAAGTGTGATGGTAAAAACGCTAGATATATCAGTTAGAAAATTTGTGTGAGACTAACCCTTGCAGAAAATCTTAAACCTCCTGAGTCGACCATAGATTGAGTCTTGTCAGTGGGTCACCTTACCTTTCGTGCTGCCACAAGTCTTCTCGAGAGGGAATACAGTTTGGTAGGTCGTAAACCTATTACCAGGTACACACCAAGTAGAGAGGTCGGGATGAAGGTATCCATGGCCCTCGACTAAATCTAGTCATCCGGTCAAGGAGCATGGGTGTTTCCGGTCTATGCCTGAGAGGGAATGGCCATTCCCTTGTAGCGCGCGGTATAAATTTGATCTTGTGCTAGTCGAGGTTGGAGCCTCCCCATCTTATGGTTTTTCCCTGGCAGCGTAGTCCTGGTGAGTCCGGTCTTCGCGAGGGTAAAATGGGTGTGTGCTAGTTCTGAGTGTTTACTTCTAAAATGTCGTACATGGGATTAGTCCGAGTGACTATTGAAACCCGTGGGCTATGGGTAAAGAGTACATTCTCTGCAGAGTCAAAACTATTTGAGTAGCCGTGTCCACGGTCAAGGATGACTGGTTGGCTAGTCAAGTGGCGGTTTAAGTGTCGGTCTTCGGAGGAATTAAATTGAAACAAGATGATACCGATGAATCAAAGTGATAAGCATTATTATTATTATTCTGAATATTGATTTTGACTAAGCATATGTGGCACATGAAATTGTTAGAGTATTCTGGGGATGGTTCTACCTCCTGGATACTCATTGTTGATATTATATAAGCCCTTTCTGTGGTGTCGCTTTGATACGTCTCCAACGTATCTATATTTTTTTATGGTTTCATGCTATTATCTTCTCAAACTTTGGATGTTTCGTATGCCTTTTATATCTTTTCTAGGACTAACTTATTAACTCGGTGCCAAGTGTCAATTCCTATTTTTTCCGTGTTTTGACCCTTTTCAAAGGAGGATTTTAAACGGTGTCCAAACGGAATAAAACTTTTGAAAAGATTTTTTCCGGAACAGAAGATAAGCGCGAGACTTGAGAACCAAGCCAGGGGCCAGCAGGGGACCCCATAAGCCCCCTAGGCGCGGCCTGGGGGCCGCGCCTAGCAGGCTTGTGGGCCCCCTGTGGGTCATCTGCCCTACCTGTTCCGCCTATAAATTCAGAAAACTTCCAAAACTGCGCGAGAGACCCAAGAAAATACTTTTTCGCCGCCGCAAGGTTCTGTCTCCGCAAGATCCCATCTGGGGCACGTTCTGGTGCCCTGCCGAGGGGGATTCGGATACGGAGGGCTTCTTCATCAGCACCATGACCACTCCGATGATGCGTGAGTAGTTCACCATAGACCTTGGGGTCCATAGCTAGTAGTTAGATGGCTTCTTCTCTCTCTTGGATCTTCAATACAAAGTTCTCCATGATCTTCATGGAGATCTATCTGATGTAATCTTCTTTTTCTGTGTGTTTGTCGAGATCCGATGAATTCTGGATTTATGATCATATTATCTATGAATCTTATTTGAGTTTTTTCTGATCTCTCTTATGCATGATTTCATATCCTTGTAATTCTCTTCGAATTGTGGGTTTTGTTTGGCCAACTTGATCTATGATTCTTGCAATGGGAGAAGTGCTTGGTTTTGGGTTCATACCGTGCGGTGACCTCACCCAGTGACAGAAGGGGTAGCGAGGCACGCATCGTGTTGTTGCCATCAAGGGTAAAAATAAGGGGTTTTCATCATTGGTTTGAGTTTATCCCTCTACATCATGTCATCTTTCTTAAAGCGTTACATTGTTTGTCATGAACTCAATACACTAGATGCATGCTGGATAGGGGTCGATGTGTGGAGTAATAGTAGTAGATGCAGAAAGTATCGGTCTACCTGTCTCGGACGTGATGCCTGTATGTACGATCATTGCCGTAGATATCATCATGACTTTGCGCGGTTCTATCAATTGCTCGACAGTAATTTGTTCACCAACCGTATTATTTGCTATTTTGAGAGAAGCCTCTAGTGAACACTATGGCCCCCGGGTCTACTTCACATCATATTTTTAGCCTTACAATTTTACTTCGTTGCACTTTTCGCCTTCAGATCTCACTTTGCAATCAATCTTGAAGGGATTGACAACCCCTTTATAGCATTGGGTGCAAGCTTTTTTGTGTTTGCGTAGGTACTCTAGACTTGACGCGATTCTCCTACTGCATTGATACCTTGGTTCTCAAACTAAGGGAAATACTTACTGCTCCAGTGCTGCATCGCCGTTTCCTCTTCAAGGGAAAAACCAAGTCAAGAATAGTCTCCCGTGAACGTGCCAATTTCTGGCTCCGTTGCCGGGGAGGATCAAGTCAAGAACTCATCCAAGTAAGTGTCAAAAACTCATCTCTTTCATTTACTTTTTTGCCTCTCGTTTTCCTCTCCCCCACTTCTAAAAAACAAAAATTTATAAAAATATTTGCCTTTTTCCTTTGCCTTTTCATTTGCCCTTTTCTCTCGCTTGCTTTCTGTTCGCTTGTGTGCTTCCTTGCTTGCTGAAGTCACCATGACTGAAAACACCAAACTTTGTGAATTCTCGAATACTAATAATAATGATTTTATTAGTACTCCGATTGCTCCCGCCACTAGTGCGGAATCATACGAAATCAATGCTTCTTTGCTGAATCTTGTTATGAAAGAGCAATTCTCCGGCCTTCCTAGTGAAGATGCTGCTTCCCATCTTAATACCGTCATTGAGCTTTGTAATATGCAAAATAAGAAAGATGTGGATAATGATTTGATTAAATTGAAGCTTTTTCCTTTCTCGTTGCGAGATCGAGCAAAAAATTGGTTTCCGTCTTTGCCCAAAAATAGTATTGATTCTTGGAATAAGTGCAAAGATGCTTACATATCCAAGTATTTTCCGCCGGCTAAGATTATCTCTCTCTGTAATGATATTATGAATTTTAAGCAACTTGATCATGAGCATGTTGCACAACCTTGGGAGAGAATGAAATTGATGATTAGAAATTGTCCCGCTCATGGCTTGAATCTTTGGATGATAATACAAATCTTTTATGATGTCTTGAATTTCGCTTCTAGAAATATCTTGGACTCCACATCAGGAGAAACATTCATGGAAATCACGTTAGGAGAAGCCACAAAACTCTTAGACAGTATCATGACAAACTACTCTCAGTGGCACACTGAAAGATCACCTACTAGTAAGAAGGTACACGCTATAGAAGAAATTAACTCGTTGAGTGCTAAGATGGACGAGTTAATGAATTTGGTTGCTAGTAGAAGTGCTCCTTTAGATCCTAATGACATGCCCTTGTCTTCCTTGATTGAGAGTAGCAACGCTAGTTTGTACATTAATTTTGTTGGTAGGAATAATTTTGGCAACAACAATGCTTTTATAGGAAACTATGTTCCTCGGCCTTTTCCTAGTAACCCCTCAAATAAATTTGTCAAATCCTACAACAATACTCATTTAAATTACAATAGATTACCCTCTAATCTAGAGAGTAATATCAAAGAGTTTATCAACTCGCAAAAGATTTTCAATGCGTCCATGGAGGAAAAACTACTCAAAATTGACGATTTGGCTAGGAGCGTTGATAGAATTTCTAGTGATATTGAAGCTTTGAAAGTTAGATGTGCTCCTCCCAAGATCAATATGGATGAAACTTTGAAAGCTATGCGTGTTTCCATGAGTGAGAGCAAATAAAGAACCGCCCAAATTCGTGCTAGACATGAATGGCTTAACAAGGCGTGTTCTCATGATAAGAATCATGAAGATCTTAAAGTGCTTGGTGTGAATTCCATTGAATCTTTGTTTTCTTGTGTCAAACCTAATGATGATGGGGCTGTATATGAACCACTTTGGTTGAAAAACGCCCCAATGGTTCAGAGTCCAACTATCTTGATGCTAAAAAGCAATGAAAGTGGTGTAGAAGATATTAAAACCTTGAGTAGTAATGAAACTACTACTTTGGGTTTCGAGGAATTCAATGATGATAGTTGCTCCTTGATTGAATGCATTTCCTTGATGCAATCCATGCTAAACTCTTCACATGCTTATAGCCAAAACAAGGCCTTTACCGATCATATTGTCGATGCTATGATAAAACTCTTGAAGAAAAACTTGAATTGGAAGTTTCTATCCGTAGAAAGCTTCATGATGAGTGGGAACCTACTATCAAAATCAAAATCAAAAACTAAGAATGCAATGCCGCGATTCCAAAGTCTTTATGTGATGTTATGGGTTTTAATGAGATTGAGGAGTGTTCTCTTAATTTGCATCTTGCGGATTGTACTGTCAAGAAACCCATGGGAAGGATAAACGATGTTCTTATTATTGCAAATAGGAACTATGTACCCGTGGATTTCATTGTGCTTGACATTATTTGCAATCCTACATTCCTTGTCATTCTTGGTAGACCTTTCCTAAGGACTATCGGTGCTATCATCGATATGAAGGAAGGGAATATTAGATTTCAATCTCCTTTAAATAAGGGCATGGAGCATTTTCCTAGAAATAAAATAATATTGCCTTATGAATCCATGATGAGGGCTACTTATGGTTTGAGCACCAAAGACAACGATACGTGATTCTACGCCCTTATGCCTAGCCAAGGGCGTTAAACAATAGCGCTTGTTGGAAGGCAACCCAATGAATTTATCTTTTTCTTTATGTTTTGTTACGTCCACACCATCATAATTCTGTTATGATTGTGTCTTTTATGTTTCTTTTTGTGTTTGAGCCAAGCAAAACCTTTATGACTAGTCTTGGTGATGGTTGTTTGATCCTGCTGGAAAAAGATAGAAACTTTTCGCTCACGAGATTATTTTTAATTTTTATTCATAAAGAGTTTTTGAGTTGATTATTTTTTGCTTCTGGTTGATATGCCTTTTTCCCACGCAGTCGTAAGTTTTCAGAAATTTTGAGGTACCAGAAGTATACGAAGTACACATATTGCTACAGACTGGTCTGCTTTTGACAGATTCTGTTTTTTGTGAGTTGGTTGGTTGTTTTGGTGAAACTATGGATAGTATCGGGGGTACTAGCTATGGAAAAGTGAGAATACAGTAATCGAACACCAATATGAATAGAAATCAAGTTTGCTACAATACCTAAAGAGGTGGTAGTTTGTTTTCTTGTGCTAATGATATCACGAGTTTCTGTTTAAGTTTTGTTTTGTGAAGTTCTCAAGTTTTGGGTGATGTTCTCATGGACAAAGGGATAAAGAGTGGAAAGAGCTCAAGCTTGGGGATGCCCAAGGCATCCCAAGCCAAATTCAAGGACACCAAAAAGCCTAAGCTTGGGGATGCCCCGGGAAGGCATCCCCTCTTTCGTCTTCAATCCATCGGTAACATTACTTGGAGCTATATTTTTAGTCACCACATGATATGTGTTTTGCTTGGAGCGTCTTGTACCGTAGGAGTCTTTTATTTTTGTTGTGTCACAATCATCCTTGCTGCACACCTTTTGAGATAGACATGCACTCATCGTGATTTTGCTAGACTGCTCATCGTGCTTCACTTATATCTTTTGAGCTAGATAATTTTGCTCTATGTGCTTCACTTAGATCTTTTAGAGCACGATGGTGCGTGACTTGGTAGTTGGTTTGTGCTATGAAATTAGTCCCAAAGCTGATAGGTACCCAAAGAGGATACAAAAACTTCCATCTTCATGTGCATTGAGTAGAAAGAGAAGTCTGATTCCTCTCAATTAGTTTTGAGACGTGGATTTGGTAATATTATAAGAGTTATGTTAGTAGGGTGTTGTGGATCTAAAAATACTTGTGTTGAAGTTAGTGATTCCCGTAACATGCACGTATGGTGATGCTCTATGTTAGGAAGTCAGAGCATAATTAATCTATGGATTGTCATTCCTTGTGTTGCGGTCGGGATAGCGCGATGGTTAACACCTACCAACCCCCTAGGAATATGCGTTTGGCACTTTGTTTCGTTTACTAATAACAAATTTCGCAACAAGTATGTGAGTTCTTCCTGACTAATGTGATTCCATGGTATAGATGCACTTTCACCTTCCACCATTGATAGCCTCTCTAGTACCGCGCAATTTTCGCCGGTGCACAAACTCACCGTATGCCTTCCTCAAAACAGCCACCATACCTACCTACTATGGCATTTGCATAGCCATTCCGAGATATATTGCCATGCAACTCCCATCGTTCCATCTCATGACTTGTGCCGTCATTCTCATATTTGCATTGCATGATCGTAAGATAGCTAGAGAGATGTTTCAACGTCATACGCCAAGTTAGATCATTGCACATCCCCGCACACTGCCGGAGGCATTTCCTATAGATTCATCATCGTTCTAAGCTTTGAGCTGTGAGTAAATAATAGTGTGATGATCATCATTATTAGATCATTGTCCAATGTGAGGAAATAAAAAAAGGCAAAGTTACCCACATAAAAAAAACAAAAAAAATAGGCCAAAAGAGCGCAAATAAAAAAAAGAGAGAAAAAGAAAGAAGGGACAATTCTACTATCTTTTTCCACACTTGTGCTGCATAATAGCACCATGTTCTTCATGATTGAGAGCCTCTTGTTTTGTCACCACCATATGCTAGTGGGAATTTTCATTATATAACTTGGCTTGTATATTCCAATGATGGGCTTCCTCAAAATTGTCCTAGGTCTTCGTGAGCAAGAAAATTGGATGCACACCCACTAGTTCTCCTTTTGAGCTTTCACATACTTATAGCTCTAGTGCATCCTTTGTATGGCAATCCCTACTCATTCACATTGATATCTATCAATGGGCATCTCCATAGCCCTTCAATACGCCGAGTCAATGTGACCATCTCCTCCTTTTTGTCTCACAACCACCACCACACTCTATTCCACCTATAGTGCTATATCCATGGCTCATGCTCATGTATTGCGTGAGAGTGGAATAAGGTATGAGAAAGTAAGAGTGCAAAAACAATTACTTGCCAATACCGGGGTTGTGCATGATTTAAGTTAGTTGAGTGAGGATGATGGAGCATAGCCAGAGTATATGATTTTGTAGGGATAACTTTCTTTGGCCTTGTTATTTCGAAAGTTCATGATTAACTTGCTAGTTTGCTTGAAGTATTATTGTTTTCATGTCAATAGCAAACTATTGTTTTGAATCTTACGGATCTGAACATTCGTGTCACATGAAAGAAGTTACAAAGGACAACTATGTTAGGTAGCATTCCACATCAAAAATTCAGTCTTTATCACTTTCCTACTCGAGGACGAGCAGGAGTTAAGCTTGGGGATGCTTGATACGTCTCCAACTTATCTATAATTTTTGATGGTTCCATGCTATTATCTTGTCAAACTTTGGACGTTTTGTATGCCTTTTATATATTTTCTGGGACTAACTTATTAACTCGGTGCAAAGTGCCAGTTCCTATTTTTTCCATGTTTTTGACCCTTTTCAGAGGGGGATTTTAAACGGTGTCCCAACGGAATAAAACTTCCAAAAAGATTTTTCCGGAACAGAAGATAAGCGCTAGACTTGAGAACCAAGCCAAGGGCCAGTAGGGGACCCCACAAACCCCCAAGGCGCGGCCAGGGGATCCCGCGCCTAGCAGGCTTGTGGGCCCTCTGTGGCTCGTCTACCCTACCTCTTTCGCCTATAAATTCAGAGAAAATCCAAAACTGCGCGAGAGACACACGAAAATACTTTTCCGCTGCCGCAAGCTTCTATCTCCGCAAGATCCCATCTGGGGCATGTTCTGGTGCCCTTCCAGAGGAGGATTCAGATATGGAGGGCTTCTTCATCAACACCATAACCTCTCAGATGATGCGTGAGTAGTTCACCATAGACCTTCGGGTCCATAGCTAGTAGATAGATGGCTTCTTCTCTGTCTTGGATCTTCAATACAAAGTTCCCCATGATCTTCATGGAGACCTATCCGATGTAATCTTCTTTTGCGGTGTGTTTATCGAGATCCGATGAATTGTGGATTTATGATCAGATTATCTATGAATCTTATTCGAGTTTCTTCTGATCTCTCTTATGCATGATTTCATATCCTTGTAATTCTCTTCGAGTTGTGGGTTTTGTTTGTCCAACTTGATCTATGATTCTTGCAATGGGAGAAGGGCTTGGTTTTGGGTTCATAACCTGGGGTGACCTCACCCAGTGACAGAAGGGGTAGCGAGGCACGCATCGTGTTGTTGCCATCAAGGGTAAAAATATGGGGTTTTCATCATTGGTTTGAATTTATCCCTCTACATCATGTCATCTTGCTTAAAGCGTTACTCTGTTCGTCATGAACTCAATACACAAGATGGATGTTGGATAGCGGTCGATGTGTGGAGTAATAGTAGTAGATGCAGAAAGTATTAGTCTACTTGTCTCGGACGTGATGCCTATATGTATGATCGACAGTAATTTGTTCACCCACCGTATTATTTTCTATTTTGCGAGAAGCCTCTAGTAAACTCTATGGCCCCCGGGTCTACTTAACACTCATGACCCACAAGTATAGGGGATCAATCATAGTCCTTTCGATAATTAAGAGTGTCGAACCCAACGAGGAGCAGAAGGCTCTGATAAATAGTTTTCAGCAAGGTAATAACTACAAGCACTGAAAGTAGCAGTAACAAGTGATGGTGTAGCGAGGTGAAACGTAGCAAGTGAAAAGTATCAAGTAACAAGTAGTAGCAACGGTGCAGCAAAGTGGCCCAATCCCTTTTGTAGCAAGGGACAAGTTTGAACAAAGTCTTATAGGAGGAAAAAATGCTCCCAAGGACACACGGGAATTTCTGTCATGCTAGTTTCATCATGTTCATATGATTCACGTTCGTTACTTTGATAGTTTGATATGTGGGTGGAACGGACCTTGGGTACTGCCCTTACATGGACAAGCATCCCACTTATGATTAACCCCTCTCACAAGCGTCCGCAACTACAAAAGAAGAATTTAGACAACGTCTAACCATAGCATTAAACTAGTGGATCCAAATCAGCCCCTTACGAAGCAACGCATAGACTGGGGTTTAAGCTTCTGCCACTCTAGCAACCAATCATCTACTTACTACTCCCCAATACCTTCCTCTAGGCCCAAACATGGTGAAGTGTTATGTATTCTACGTTCACATAACACCACTAGAGTAAAAGACAACAAACAACATATCAAAATACCGAATGAATACCAAATTCACATGAGTATTATCAACATGAGCTATCCCATGTCCTCAGGAACAAAAGTAACTACTCACAAAGCATAATCATAATCATGATCAGAAGTGTAATGAGTAGCATCAAGGATCTGAACATAAACTCTTCCACCAAGTAATCCAACTAGCATCAACTACAAAGAGTAATCAACACTAATAGCAACCTTACAAGTGCCAATCGGAGTCGCGAGACAGAGATTGGTTACAAGAGATGAACTAGGGTTTGGAGAGGAGATGGTGCGGATGAAGATGTTGATGAAGATGACTCCCCTCCGACGAGAGGAGTGTTGGTGATGACGATGTCGACGATTTCCCCCTCCGGGAGGGAAGTTTCCCCGGCAGGATCGTCCTGTCGGAGCTCTAGATTGGATTTGCTCAAGTTCCTCCTCGTGGCGGCGGAGAATCCACGGAAAAGCTCCACCCTGATTTTTTCTGGAAAGAAACCCTTCATATAGCAAAAGAGGGGGCAAGTGGGCCGTCAGGGTGCCCACAAGCCCTGTAGCCGCCACCAGGGGGGCGGCGGCTACCACGCTTGTGGGGCCCTGGTAGCTCCCCTCTGGTACTTCTTTCGCCCAGTATTTTTTATATATTCCCAAAAAATTACACGTTGATTTTCAGGGCATTTGGAGTTGCGCAGAATAGAGGACTCAGACTTGCTCCTTTTCCAGTCCAGAATTCCATCTGCCGGTATTCTCCCTCTTCAAATAAACCTTGCAAAATAAGAGAGAAAAAGCGTAAGTATGGTACCACAAGGTAATATAACAATCCATAAAGCGATAAATATGAACATGAAAGCATGATGCAAAATGGATGTATCAACTCCCTCAAGCTTAGACCTCGCTTGTCCTCAAGCGAAAACCATGTTCCATAAACATGTCGACATGTTTAGGGATGAAGGTGTCAATAAAACATAATACGGACATGAGGGCATCATAGACAAGAATACATCATAAAGATTCTTATGGGAAAGTAACAATTCCTTCACAAGGCAAAGTATGAAACAAAAACCATACCGAGAAGTAGCCAACAACAGTCCATAGTCATTGAAGCAATTGCAATTTATCATAACATCAGAAAGAGTCAAATAAGAGCTTGTAAAGCAAACCCACATACTCAATCATCTCTTTTGTTTTCCACAATTGTTACAACTCACGTGGTACTCATGATATCAAAGTTTCAGTTGGACACAGAGAAAGATAGGGGCTTACAATATTGCCTCCCAACCATTTACCTCAAGGGTAAAGTCAACAATAATAAAGCATAAGTACTCAGCTCCAAGTTGATATATGAATATAGATCTTTCCCAAGAATGTGACGGTAGCCAAGACAAAGGTAAAATAAGGAATTCGTGAAGATCACCATGACTCTTAAAAGGGCAAAAGTAAAGGTACAAGATAGGCCCTTCGTAGAGGAAAGCAGAGGTTGTCATGCGCTTTTGAGGTTTGGATGCGTGTCCTCTTAGTGTGGAGGAACGTCACTTTATATTGCCTCCTGTGATAAAGAACTTTATTATGCAGTCTGTCGCTTTTATGTCTTCCTCATCACAGGTTCGTACAAAGCTTATTTTCCACACACTAATAGATCATACATATTAGAGAGAAATTTTTATTGCTTGCACCGATGACAACTTACTTGAGGGATCTTATTCAATCCATAGGTAGGTATGGTGGACACTCATGGCAAAACTGGTTTGAAGGTTTATGGATGCACAAGTAGTATCTCAACTTGGTGTGGGAGTTTTGGCTAAAATGAGGTGGAAGCAATCGTCACATGCTAAGGGATCTCTAATCATCTAATATTGTTTGGAACCAAGCAAACACAATTCATTATGTTGTCTTCCTTGTCCAACATCTACTTCTAAGCATGTAATAGTTTGGTGAGTGCTCACCATTATAGAAAGTGTCTAAGATGATATATTTATATGTGAACATCTCTTTCCTTATTACTTCTTATTAATTGCAACAATGACTGGGGTCTATGTTAGTCTATTCTCAACAAGTTTCAATCATCATACTTGTTATATGTGAAGCTATCACTTTCCATAAGATCATCTCATGATCTTTCATGCTATCGTTCTTCTCATAATTTTGATCACGGCACAAAACAAAGCCCTTGACTAAGATACTCTTTATTATATCGCTCGCAAGCTCAAATACATCGGGGGAGACACAAGGCAAAAGACTCAAACTAAAACAGTAAAGACTTATTCCACTAAGAGAAGAAATAAAAACTGAAAAGCAAGGACTAAAAGAAAGGTAAAAGCAAAAGATATAAAGGTGATACGATACCAGGGCAACTCCCCCAAGCTTGGCGAAAGCCAAGGGGATTGCCCATACCAATGCTTGGTTGTCTTCCTTTGGTGGTGATGGTGGTGGTGTTGTTGAAGTAGTCTGATCCTCCATCTTCCAAGGCAGAGGTGCTCCATCATGGCAGGATGAACGAGTCGCCGGAATCCTCAAATCTGCAGCCAACCGTATTGATTTAAATCTATACTCATACTCATAGTTTTGGTTCTGCAGGTCATAGATCTGTCCCTGCAGTTGATCAACCCTATCATAGAGCCGGGAGAGGTGTTTCCCAATGACAATGGCATCCATCTTGTGCTTGTTGGTGAACTCCATGATCATCATGTGGTTGGCGTTGAGTCCACACTCCACCATCCCTTGGCACTTGAAGACTGGTTGCTCCATTGCTTCGAGCCTCGTCTCCACGCTTCCGATCTTCTTAGGCCCCTCAACACCACGGATATGCAACATCCCCTCGCTCATCTTGATAGATTGAGGGTGTTTCTGCACTTCCGTGAGATAGGGATTGATGACCTTCTCGAAGATCTTGTCCTTAGGAGCTTTTGGGGAAGTCATGACGATCTAGATCTGCAACAGAAACAGGCTCGAAATGAAAACAGAGGAAATCTGCGCGATACGGAGATCAAAACCCTCGGGCGTATATATAATGATTTTTTCTGGACCAGAAGGAGTGCTCCGCAAGAAAACGGAGTCCGGGAGGCACACGAGGTGCCCACAAGCCCTGTAGCCGCCGCCAGGGGGGTAGGTGGCGGCTACCAAGCTTGTGGCCGCCTCGTGCGCTCCCCGGACTGATTTTTATTTTTCTAATTTTCCAAAAATCCCAAAAGAGAGAAAATTAACTATTGAAAAAGCTTTGGAGTCCAATTACTTACCAAAACACATACCTCTTCGTTTTCAGGGTCTGAAATAGGTTGATAAACATCCCTTATGTACTCCTCTGGAGTTATGATATTGATGATATTGGTCTCAACATTTTTGGGAGTACTAGAGATATAATGCTTGATTCTTTGCCCATTTACCACTCTAGGAAAATTTCCTTCCGTGTTATTGATTTTGATGGCACCGGAACGATATACTTCCTCGACAACGTAAGGACCTTCCCATTTAGAGAGAAGCTTACCTACGAAGAATCTTAAGCGAGGATTGTATAGCAGGACATAATCACCTACATTGAATTCTCGTTTCTGTATTCATCTATCGTGTCATCTCTTAACCTTTCCCTTGAACAACTTGGCATTCTCATATGCCTGGGCCCTCCATTCATCTTGAGCTGATATCAAACAACCGCTTCTCACCGACAAGTTTGAAATCGAAGTTAAGCTTATTGCCCAATAAGCCTTGTGTTCTAGATCAAGAGGTAAATGAAAGGCCTTACCTTAAAACATTTTATACGGCGACATGCCCATGGGATTCTTATAAGCAGTCCTATAAGCCCATAGTGCATTGTCAAGTTTACTAGACCAATTCTTTTGAGATCTATTGACAGTCTTTTGTAAGATCAATTTGATCTCCCTATTACTCAAATCCACTTGACCACTAGACTGAGGATGATAAGGAGATGCACCTCTATGGTTGACATCATACTTTGCAAGCATCTTGCGGAAAACACCATGAATGAAGTGTGAACCTCCATCAGTCATTAAATACCTAGGTACTCCAAATCTTGGGAAAATGACTTCTTTAAGCATCTTAATAGAGGTGTGATGATCAGCATTTCTAGTGGCGATAGCTTCTACCCACTTAGTGACATAATCAACAGCGACTAACATGTGAGTGTACCCATTGGAACTCGGGAAGGGTCCCATATAATCAAAGCCCAGACATCAAATGGTTCAATGACAAGTGAATAATTCATAGGCATTTGCTGATGTTTACTGATGTTCCCTATTCTTTGTCATTTGTCACAAGACAAGACAAACTTACGGGCATCCTTGAAGAGAGTGGGCCAATAGAAACCTGATTGCAATACCTTATGAGCAGTTCTATCTCCAGCATGGTGTCCTCCGTAGGCTTCGGAATGACACTTCTGCAGGATCTGTCCCTGTTCATGTTTAGGCACACAGCGTCTAATAACACCATCTACTCCTTCCTTATAAAGGTGAGGATCATCCCAAAAGTAGTGTCTCAAATCAAAGAAGAATTTCTTCTTTTGCTGGCAGGTGAAACTGGGTGGTATGTATTTGGCTACGATATAATTTGCGTAATCAGCATACCACGGTGCACTATGTGAAGTGCGGATGACATTTAATTGCTCACCAGGAAAGCTGTCATCAATAGGTCGTGGGTCATCAAGGACATTCTCTAGCCTGGACAAGTTATCTGCTACACGGTTATCAACACCCTTTCGGTCAACAACATGCAAATCAAATTCCTGTAGGAGGAGAACCCACCTGATTAGCCTAGGCTTAGCGTCCTTCTTCTCCATAAGGTACTTAATAGCAGCCTGATCAGAGTGAATAGTGACTTTGGAGTCAACTATATAAGATCTGAACTTTTCACATGCAAACACGACTGCTAAAAACTCCTTTTCCGTAGTGGCATAGTTTCTTTGGGCACTGTCTAGAGTTTTACTACCGTAGTGGATAACATTCAACTTCTTGTCAACTCTTTGTCCTAGAACAACACCAACAACATAATCACTAGCGTCGCACATGATTTCAGAGGCCAAGTTCTAGTCAGGTGGTTGAACAATAGGTGCGGTTATCAAGGCCTTCTTAAGTATTTCGAAAGCTTCCTCACAATCCTCATCAAAAACAAAAGGAACGTCCTTGTGCAAGAGGTTGGTAAGAGGCCTAGAAATCTTAGAGAAGTCTTTAATGAACCTTCTATAGAAACCAGAATGACCTAGGAAACTTCGTATACCTCTGATATTTGTGGGGCAAGGCATTTTCTCAATTGCATCAACCTTAGCCTTATCAACTTCAATGCCTCTTTCAGAGATTTTATGTCCTAAGACGATGCCTTCATAAACCATATAGTGGCACTTCTCCCAATTCAAGATGAGGTTGGTATCTTTGCATCTTTGTAAGACTCGATCAGGGGTGCTGAGGCAATCATCAAAGGAAGACCCGTAAATGGAGAAGTCATCCATGAAAACCTCGACAATCTTTTCACAAAAGTCAGAGAATATAGCCATCATACATCTTTAAAAGGTGGCAGGTGCACTGCATAAGACAAAAGGCATACGTGTATAAGCAAAGGTACCGAAGGGGCAGGTGAAAGTGGTTTTCTCCTGATGAGGTTGTGCAATAGGTATTTGCAAGAAACCTGAATAACCGTCTAGAAAGCAGAAGTGTGTTTCTTTGGATAGCCTTTCTAGCATTTGGTCGATAACCGACAAAGGATAATGATCTTTCCTGGTTGCCTTGTTCAGTTTCCGGAAGTCTATCACCATCCTATAGCCAGTAATAATCCTTTTTGGGATTAATTCATTCTTCACATTAGGAACGACGGTGATACCTCCCTTCTTAGGTACGCAATGTATTGGACTTAACCAATAACTATGAGCAACGGGATAAATGATTCCTGCTTCCAGAAGCTTTAATATTTCTTTTCTCATGACCTCTTTCATCGTAGGATTTAATCTCCTTTGATGATCAGCAACTGTTTTTAAGTCAGGATCAGTTTTAATCTTGTGCTGACATAGAGTGGGACTAATACCCTTAAGATCATCAAGAGTATATCCAATAGCCGCACGGTGCTTCCTCAAAGTTTTTAGTAACTTCTTCCCTTCGTGATTCGAGAGGAGAGCACTAATAATAACAGAATATATCTCCTTCTCATCAAGATAGGCATACTTAAGAGTCCCAGGCAACTGTTTAAGCTCGAACATAGGATCATCCTTCGGTGGGGGAGGATCCCCAAGCAGTTCAACAGGCAGATTATTCTTGAGAATAAGATATTGTTCTAAGACAATTTTATCTACCTCATCTCTTTCATCCATATGCATATCATTTTCATGCTCAAGCAGATATTGCTCTAAAGGATCTGTAGGAGGTGCGGCAATAGAGGCAAGAGCAATGATTTCATCCCTATGAGACCACTCTTTTTCATGGGGTTGTCTTCCAAACTTGGAGAAGTTAAATTCATGAGACACACCCTCGAAACTAACAGTGACAGTCTGCTTAATGCAATCAATATGAGCATTGACAGTTTTGAGAAAGGGTCTACCAAATATGATGGGACAAAAGCTATCTTGTGCAGTAGCAAGGACGAGGAAATCAGTAGGATACTTTGTCTTACCACACAGGACTTCTACGTCTCTCACAATTCCCAGAGGGTAGATAGTGTCTCTATTAGCTAACGTAATAGTGACATCAATGGGTTCTAACTCAGCAGGTGCAATCTCATCTTTGATTTCATCATATAAGGACCGGGGTATTGCACTAACACTAGCACCCATATCACATAAACCATGATAACAGTGATCTCCTATCTTGACAGAAACAACGGGCAGGCCAACTACGGGTCTGTATTTGTCTTTCGTGTGAGGTTTAGCAATTCTAGCAGAGTCCTCACAGAATTTGATAACATGCCCGTCTATGTTTTCGGCTAAGAGATCTTTGATAATTGCAACACTAGGTTCAACTCTAATTTCCTCAGGGGGTGCAAGTGGTCTAATGTAACCTCTACGTATCACAGTTGGAGCTTTAGAATAATCCTTTTTCCTAGCAGGGTATGGTGGTTTCTCAGCGTAGGCACAAGGAACAATAGGATAACTAAAGGCAATGACTTTCTCCTCAACTAGATTGGGTTTAGCTATGTTGAATTCTACTGGGGGATGATATTTAAACCACTTCTCTTTGGGAAGATCAAAATGAGCAGCAAAAGATTCACATAGAGAAGCTACTATCTCAGAGCCAGGTCCATACTTAGCGCTAAAATCTCTAGAAGTGTTTGTTTCAACAAAATCAAACTGGAAATTCATACCTGAATCCTTACCTTCCTCAAGCTCCCAATCTTCAGAGTCACGTTTGATTCTTTCCAATAAATTCCACTTGTGGTCAATATCGTTCTTCATAAAAGAACCGGTATAAGAAGTGTCAAGCATGGTACGATCTTCATGAGAAAGCCGAGGATAAAAGTTTTGAGTGATAATTTCTCTCGAGAGCTCATGATTGGGGCATGAATATAGCATTGATTTAAGCCTCCCCGAAGCTTGAGCTATGCTTTCCCTGTCATGAGGCCAAAACTTATAAATATAATTCCGATCTCGATGTACTAAATGCATAGGATAAAACTTTTGATGAAATTCCAATTTCAACCGATTGTAGTCCCATGATCCAGTATCATCACATAGCCTATACCATGTCAACGCCTTATCCTTCAAAGATAAAGGAAATAATTTCTTCTTTACCTCATCCTCGGGTAAACCTGCAAGCTTAAATAAACCACAAACTTCATCTAAATAGATCAGATGCAAGTCTAGATGTGAAGATCCATCTCCTGTAAAAGGATTAGCCAGCAGTTTCTCAAGCATACCCGAAGGAATTTCATAAAAGATATTTTCAGTAGGTACGTCAGGTTGACGAAAAACTCCTCGTGCTTCCGTTCTTGGTGAAGATACCCCGAACATATTCCACAAAGGAACAGTTTCCATAGTGACAAGTGACAATAAATTTCAGCATAGTATATAAATGTTTCCTTACCAAATTCCACTTACCAAAGGTGCTTCACTCCCCGACAATGGCGCTAGAAAAGAGTCTTGATGACCATCAAGTATAGGGGATCAATCATAGTCCTTTCGATAATTAAGAGTGTCGAACCCAACGAGGAGCAGAAGGCTCTGATAAATAGTTTTCAGCAAGGTAATAACTACAAGCACTGAAAGTAGCGGTAACAAGTGATGGTGTAGCGAGATGAAACGTAGCAAGTGAAAAGTATCAAGTAACAAGTAGTAGCAACGGTGCAGCAAAGTGGCCCAATCCCTTTTGTAGCAAGGGACAAGTTTGAACAAAGTCTTATAGGAGGAAAAAACGCTCCCAAGGACACACGGGAATTTCTGTCATGCTAGTTTCATCATGTTCATATGATTCACGTTCGTTACTTTGATAGTTTGATATGTGGGTGGAACGGACCTTGGGTACTGCCCTTACATGGACAAGCATCCCACTTATGATTAACCCCTCTCACAAGCGTCCGCAACTACAAAAGAAGAATTTAGACAACGTCTAACCATAGCATTAAACTAGTGGATCCAAATCAGCCCCTTACGAAGCAACGCATAGACTGGGGTTTAAGCTTCTGCCACTCTAGCAACCAATCATCTACTTACTACTCCCCAATACCTTCCTCTAGGCCCAAACATGGTGAAGTGTTATGTAGTCTACGTTCACATAACACCACTAGAGTAAAAGACAACAAACAACATATCAAAATACCGAATGAATACCAAATTCACATGAGTATTATCAACATGAGCTATCCCATGTCCTCAGGAACAAAAGTAACTACTCACAAAGCATAATCATAATCATGATCAGAAGTGTAATGAGTAGCATCAAGGATCTGAACATAAACTCTTCCACCAAGTAATCCAACTAGCATCAACTACAAAGAGTAATCAACACTACTAGCAACCTTACAAGTGCCAATCGGAGTCGCGAGACAGAGATTGGTTACAAGAGATGAACTAGGGTTTGGAGAGGAGATGGTGCGGATGAAGATGTTGATGAAGATGACTCCCCTCCGACGAGAGGATTGTTGGTGATGACGATGTCGACGATTTCCCCCTCCGGGAGGGAAGTTTCCCCGGCAGGATCGTCCTGTGGGAGCTCTAGATTGGATTTGCTCAAGTTCCTCCTCGTGGCGGCGGAGAATCCACGGAAAAGCTCCACCCTGATTTTTCTGGAAAGAAACCCTTCATATAGCAAAAGAGGGGGCAAGTGGGCCGTCAGGGTGCCCACAAGCCCTGTAGCCGCCACCAGGGGGGGAGGCTACCAGGATTGTGGGGCCCTGGTAGCTCCCCTCTGCTACTTCTTTCGCCCTATATGTTTTATATATTCCCAAAAAATTTCACGTTGATTTTCAGGGCATTTGGAGTTGCGCAGAATAGAGGACTCAGACTTGCTTCTTTTCCAGTCCAGAATTCCAGCTGCCGGTATTCTCCCTCTTCAAATAAACCTTGCAATATAAGAGAGAAAAGGCATAAGTATGGTACCACAAGGTAATATAACAGCCCATAAAGCGATAAATATCAACATGAAAGCATGATGCAAAATGGACGTATCACACACCATATTTTCAGCCTTACAATTTCACTTCGTTGCACTTTCCGCCTTCAGATCTCACTTTGCAATCAATCTTGAAGGGATTGACAACCCCTTTATAGCACAGGTACTCTGGACATGACGTGATTCTCCTACTGGATTGATACCTTGGTTCTCAAACTGAGGGAAATACTTACTGCTCCTGTGCTGCATCACCCTTTCCTCGTCAATGGAAAAACCAACGCATGCTCAGGAGATGACAGAAGGATTTTTGTCGCCGTAGCACGCTTCGACACCCAACTGTGACACCTAATATTTCTTTCATATAAGCCCTTTCCACGATGTTTCTTGTACGCCCGACTGTGGCAACTGTAATTTCTTTCATATAAGACCTTTCTGTGGTGTCTCTTAGACGCCCGAATGTGGCAGATGTTACTTCTTTCATATAAGCCCTTTATGTGGTGTCGCTAAGATGCCTGACTATGGCTTGTGTTACTTGTGTTTCCGAGGTGTCGCCTCAGAAACCTGATCGACAAGCTTATAATTGATTATTAACCTTCCTTGCTGGTTTATACAACCTTGGTGGGAATGGTTTACCTACATGAATGCATCCGTGAATTAATTCTTTGGGCATGATAGAGTTATTAAGTGTATTATGCATGCATCTCACGTGTTTTAACTTATCTCTTTTCTTGATGTTTGCGAGTATATTCAAAATACTCACTCCCTTGTCCCTGGCTATTGTCATGGCCAAATTTCATTGGAGATGAGTAAGATGCCATCAACACCGGAACCTAGGAGTCGAGGATAGCAGCCTTGTGAGATAAGAATTTATCGAGGTCAACTGTTCTTGTGGGAATGGAATCTCGTGGGCACTGGAGATTCCTTGAGTCGCTTCCGCCATCTGCCTCACACTTTTGTCCAAACTAGTAGACCTCCATTTTCTTGTACCCCAGTTTTGTATTTTTCTTGGGATTTCTGTATCAAGTGAGTGTCCACCATCTAACATGGGTCCTATGTGTGGTGAACAGAAAGGTCTGTTTTCCGGAAATTATTGTTTGAAAAACCGGTCTCCATAGATATGCACCTTATATTTAAATGTTTATCAATTCCAAGATGGGGAAGAATGTTTATCTTCTTGATTAACAACACCTGTCATGCTAGCCAGAATTTGAAGATAACGAAGTTGTGATGGACCACAACCATCCTAGTTCAGCTACAACACGTGTTGAGGCAGAGGCAGCTAGAGCAGCTAGAGCTCCACAATACAGGACCATAGAGGACCAGATGGCATTTCTTATTAGAACCATACATCAGATCGAGAAGAATGTTACTAAAATCTTGCTGAATCACAAGAGTCTCAAGATGATCATGGAAACAAAATTCCATGACCTGGATATCAAGGTGACAGAGTTGAGAACCGTTGTCAATCAGTTGAAGCATGAATTTTATGTAGTGCACACTCCTAGCTCCAGCAGTGGTGATGATGATGATACGTCTCTCCCAACTACCAGTCAGTTTAGGACCCAGAGCAGATCTCCAGCTTTGACAGTTCCGAGTCCAGACAATCTTCATCAGTCCAAGCATCAGCCCCACCAGCTCCAGCATCACCAGTGTCTACACCACCACCTCAAAGGGCATGTGTTGAAGCCTTTTCCTATGCTCTCCTGTCTACTCCATCAACTACTTCCTGAGGAGATCGATCCCAACTCGATGCTTAGTTCTAGACATTTGAAAATATTGGTAACTTGTTGCTAACGGGGGAGAAGTGTATAGATGAATATGGATTCGGGAGAGACATTGTTGTTTTTATTGCTCTCTTTGGTTTTCAAAAACATTTGTTTCTTTTGGATGTCTTAAACTCTACCGTGTTGGATCATACATTTTTTAAGGAAAACTGTAAGGGAAACCCCCCACAACGAGTTTTTTTTGAAATAATAAGAACCCGAATCCTTGCCCGTGGGGAATTGAACCTGGGTGGCTGGGTTGTACATCCACTCCACTAGCCAAGTGAGCTAGCCTTACTTCCTTTGGATCATACATTTTGATTGTTTATTATACTATTTACTATCTTTTGAGCTATCTACATGATGATCATTCAGTCAATTGTTTGGTGTTATGTGCAGTAATATTCATTCATATCATTTATGTACACCACCAAGATGTATGTGACATGGAAGAGTGACCCATGCTCCTAATCGATTGTGCATTTACATTCAAACATAAATTTAAAAGAATGAACAAATTTAGGGGGAGCTATTGCTTGTCACATACTTCTCAAAGTGATGATGCCAATCATTGATTATATCTCTTGTCGAAGCTTTGATCTATATGTTGTCATAAATTATGAAAAAGATGGAGATTGAAAGCATAACTTCTCGTAAGGTTGTTTTGGTAATTAGTAACAACATATGTATCATTGACCTAATGAATATATCTAGTATATTCTAGAGAAATTAAAAGATGCATTTGCTAAGGATTGTGTGGAGAACTCCTAGATGCATGGAACATCTACTGGCAACAAGCCTGAAGACTCTACATTTTCATTTTGTGAGAAATCACATTTGAGTCCATAGGAAAGCCTATACTATTAAAAGGGGGTGAGGTGACTATGATGATCTTGTTGCTCAAGTGCTTAGAGATAGCCACTAAAAATACTCATGAAATTCTCCAACAAATATTTTGTCAAAATCCACAATGTCCAAAATTCGGTGCCATAAACTTTCCATTTGGCCCTACCGAGTTTCCCACCAGACAAATAATATGCCAAATACTAGCATCTCGGTGCCACCAACATTTCCAGCTCTACACTTTTACTTTGTTGCAATTTCCACCTTCAGATCTCACCTTGCAATTAATCGTGAAGTGATTGACAACACCTTTATAGCGTTGGGTGCAAGTTTGTTTGTTTTTGCGCAGGTACTTTGGTGACTTGTCTTGATACTCCTACTGGATTGATACCTTGGTTCTCAAACTGAGGGAAATACTTACTGCTACTGTGCTGCATCACCCTTTCCTCTTCAAGGGAAAAACCAACGCAAGCTCAAGAGGTAGCTGGGTCCTCAAGACAAGGACTTTAGACAAGATGCACAAGCATGTAAGGCTCTGGATTGATGAACTACGGGCGGTTCTTTGGTCGATCAGAACGACACCAAATCGAGCCACCGAGAAGACACCCTACTCCCTAATCTATGGTCCACAGGAGGTGCTCCCCATGTAAATCACATATGTGTCACCTCGAGTACAGGCTTTCTATGAAGAACAACAAGATCAATTGTGGCAAGATGATGCCACACTCGTAGAATATAGAGAATATTCACAAGTTTTACCTGGCCCAAGTCACCAGGCCCACCGGATCCGCCTGGAGACCGAAGATGACACCCCGGTGGCAAACTCGTAGAATATAGAGAATATTCACAAGTTTTACCTGTGAGGCACGGTTTCCATGCTGCCTAGCAACCTCTTTTGTAAAAGTTGGCCCGATAAGGCCTGTAATGCTTTGTACAAAGCCAAACGAAGACGCAGAGCATGGTCACTAAATCTAAGTATTCCACAACTTATTGTCAAAGTACATATTTCTCTTATGTATCATACATGAAATTTTATCATCATTTTGTACTTGCTTAAGGCAACGGCTGGACCGCCAAGGTTCCTAGCCTCCTCTATTTTCTCTTCTTTTGTTTTGTCAAAAGGAAGAAGGATCACCAGCGTGCATGTATTCCCTGTGCGGGAGGGGGAGTGATGGCGTGGACACCCTCAAGTGCATTCAGGAACGACCACCTTGCGGCAAGAAGTACATCACAGAGGAAGCTATGTCACAAAAGCTTTGAATTTTTCCCCTTGAATTTAGGCTATTTTCCCTTAAAAGATTACATTTGTACAAGAAAACCTATACGCGAAGGACCCTTGCCGAAGTTGTATGCGTTCTTTGTTGTTTTGAGTCTGCTCAACAACCCGAATAGCCTTGGCATGGAGGACAAGGTGGTTTGGTAGGCAGCCACATTTTTGGCAAGCTGCTATGGATCTGTTCCTAAAGCGCTCGCAACAAGAACATGCACGCCCATGAATTTTCATAGTAAGCGTATGATTCAGAAACAAACTAGTGCGCAAACAAAACAATAGGGGAAAATAGACACCTAGCAAGCAAAATAAACGCTTAACATTTAGTGGAAGGTACCCAACAACTTTCCTTTGCATCTGTAGGATAACATATGGTACCATCAAATCACAAAAGGAGATCTGCCACTATGATGTGGAGATTGATGCGAAAACGAGGCCTCGCGGATGGAGTTACCCTCAAGCTTGACGTTGGGGGAGCTATTGCCGTCATTCCAATCGCTAGAGGTGTCAAGGCTTCTGCTGCTCTAGCATTCTACACACCACTCTAGCCGGCTACTGGAGCTCCCGAAGAACTTCACGGAGAGTGTGGCATCTCCATCGAACTTGAAGTGTAGAAGATGCCCCGGACTGTGGCCTCGGGAGTGGGCGAACGACTTCCACCCCCTGCCACCCAAGAGGGTCTATTGCAGTAGTCGTCCACCTGGAGCCACATACCTTCCATGGCCCTGGCGAAAGGATCAGAGAGTCACAACCAACTGTGGGGACACCGGTGTAGCACCACCACGAACTCATTCGTCCCGTCCCATGCAGGGGGATCCACCTGGGTTGATGGAAAGGGTGTGCCTCCATAGCCGCTTCAACTCAGTGTTCCTTGTCCTTCGTGGCCCAGAATCACTCTCCTACCACGAGAGTCGGCACCAGGCCGCACTATAGTAAACATGAGGCGCGTGTGGGAGAAGGGCCCCGATGCCTCCCTAGATTCTCGGGCGCGACCAAGACCGCTGGCACTCGCCATTGTGATGGTAGATTCTCAGAGGAAAAGAAGAGTATGAAGGACGACGGCGAGGGTGGCTGCCAGTTAGATGGAGGAAGTGCTGAATGAGCAACATTCCAATTGATCTCCTTTTATAGGGAGAAGGCTTGGACTCACTCTTCACTTCTCGGACAAGTGAGTGTGTATTACGAAGCCACCATTACAGCAGCCGCCTAGCTTCACCAATACCATGCCTCACATGCAACACGCATCATAAAGAAAATAGTAACATATGGGATGGAGAGTAGAGGATGTTGGCCCTGGATGAGCAGCGCCCTTGCGGATTCTCACGCTCCATTTTTACAAGGGTGGAATGCACCCAAGCTGCCTCTCTTGTCCGGCGTGCCCGTGTTTCCCCACACGCGCCATATGGGTGGCGTTTTGCTACATCACTTCCATGACCTGCATTGAACCACAATAAATATCGGCCATGTATATGTGCACTACTCTTGGGCCTAGCCCGACTGCTTCGTGGAGTTCAGTGTGGCCTAGACCCAGGGGCTACTGTCAAGTGTAATAAATAACATGTACCTTAGTACGCTGACTTGTTTAAAAAACAACAATGGCCTCCTGACCGGCAAGCCCTGCCGAAAGACAATGCATCCAATACAAGACCGAAACATCAAGGCGAAGCCACCAACAAGTCGCCTTATTGCTGAGGAAGACTCGACAGCCACCATACCCAGCAAGGCTCCACTACCAGCTCAGTGCTCCACCTCATCATGCTTATTGTCAACATCAGTGACGTGTCAAGTGTGCAGGAGGTTAGGTTAGCCTTGTCAGAGGCTTCTAGCAGTCCTCGAAGTGAACAACAGCTTTAACGGCACCCGTCCCACAGTGTGCCATGAAAATAATAGGTTGTTGTGCAAATGGCACAGAAGAAAATGTGACCTTGCCGGAAGACATTGCTAGCAGGAGACGTCAAGGAGTATTTAATGTGCCTCTCCTAATACGTGACGGTTAGGAATTTACGAGTGTAGCTTCTCTGAGTAGTTTTGGCAGTTGTAAGATCCACTATTCACCCCATGTAAAGACTATTTTAGCCCATGTGGTAACCCCTTTACCTATAAAAGGAGGTCCATGGCTACCTTTGCAAAGGTCGCCACCTTGTGCATTTGCGCGCATAGTTGTGATCCTGTGCATCCTTGTCGGGTTGCCGTTCTCCTGTACTTGGACGCATATAATCCACAAACCCATGATGTAGGGTTTTACAATCCCGAGCAGCCCAACCCTGTCTAAACCCCAGTTACATGGGATGTTGGTGATGCTCTTTGTGCATGCGTCCTCCCACTGCTCAACCTAGAAAAGGGGCCTCCTAGGTCCCATAGAATTTTCTCTCACACCCCAACAAAAAATATAAAGCACTAGAATAAAAACTAATTGGAGCAATGGAGGAGTCACATACCGCGGAGTGATCCCTCAAAACAGTTTCATGAACGGAGTTCCGATCACGGAGATCCAAAATGACATAAAAATGAGAAAGACCACGGGCTAGGGGGCAATGTAATTTTTTGGAGGAAGATGGATGTTGTGGGCATGGACACTAAGTGAGTTGGTCCCTATGGAGCGCATGTGCATGGTCGGCGCATTGTAGGAGGGTGGGCGCACCTATGGGGTCGTGGCGCATAGGTGCACCTACTGGGGTGTGTTCAATGCCAATTTCTTTTTATTTAATGTATAAAAAACCATACTAACTTTTCAGGTCATGCCAAGAACTTTATTTTCTTCACATTATTTATTGCATGGAAAACTCAAAAAAACAAGATATTTAAGGCATTCTACTCTATTAAAACTTCAAATAACACAGAATAAAACTATGGGTCCATTAGGTTGTGCTTACTAAACTAATCGAACACCTTCTCCTCAAAAATAATCTATTAATAAGGTTGATCAAGATTTATTAACAAATAGTTTATAGTGTCATGAAACCAAAAAATTCAATATAATTAATATTTTTCACTATAGCTTTCTTCTGTAGAAAGTAAACTGTGTGTTCTTTAGCATTGCCATGAAAAGTACCTTTACTATTGTTGATATCAATAACAACTCGTGCAGTATTAATAAAAAGTCAACCAAATATAATCAACACGTTGTCATCCTCGGGTACATCTAGAGTAACAAAGTCTATTAAGATAATAAGTTTTGCAACCACAACTAGGACATCCTCACAAATTCCAATAGGTATAGAAGTGGATTTATCCGCTATTTGCAAAGATATTTCAGTAGGTGTATCCTTATTTAAATCAACTCTTCTATATAAAGAGAAGAGCATAATACTAACATCGACTCCTAAATCACATAAACCAATTTTAACATAATTTCGTTTAATGGAGCAAGGTATAGTGGGTATTCGAGGATCTCCTAATTTTTCAAGCACACCACCATCAAAAGAGTAATTAGCAAGCATCGTGGAAATCTCAACTTGAGGTATCTTTCATTTATTATTAATAATATATTTCATATATTTCACATAAGGAGGCATTTTTGAAATATCCGTCAAACGTTCTCTTTAAAAAATAGGTCTAAGCATCTCAACAAAGCGCACAAAATCCTTCTCGTCCTTAGTTTTAGAAGATTTACACGGGAACGTCCTAGGTTTCTCAACCCATGGCTCTCTTTCTCTACAATGTTTTCTAACAATGAAATCCCTTTTATGATCATGTTATTCTTAGGATGTGGGTTAGCAAGATCAACATTAGGTTATATTTCCATATCATTATCGGGTTCTTTATCATTATCTAGTTGAGCATCAACGTGAACACCGTCACTATCATGATCACTAGGTGGATATTTTTACTGCACTGTATTTCAACATTCGAGATACAAACATCATTATGGTTATCAAAAGGTTTTTGAATCAGAGGTTATATAGAAGCATGCAAAGTCTTATCATATTTCTATTCTTTTTCCTTTACATGAACTAGGTACATCAGTATTAATAATCTCAGTATCCCGCTCAACCCTTTTAGGATGCCCTTCACGCTAGAGGGATTACTGAGTAATTTTACCCGCTCTAGTCATAACTCTAACAACATAATCATTCAATTTATTATTAATTTTAGTAAGCAAATAATTTTGTGACTTAGCAACTTGTTCTAATTGAGTTTTAACTATAGATGAATGCTTACCCAAACCATTAAATTAGTAGCAATTCTAAACAACAAGTCACTACAATGATCAATCATCATGGCATTTCATTGTAATTAATCTTTGACATACATATAAAAAAGTTCTTGCATAACAATGTAATTATCAAATTCATCCATGCGTTGACTAGCATTTTTTTATTATAAGGTATATCACTCTCATCAAATCTGTGAAGAGATTTTACCTCAATTACCTGTGTAGGGATATCGAGTCCATATATTTCTTCAATAGATGGTAAATTCTTGACATCTTCATATTTAATACCTTTTTCTTTCATTTATTTCTTAGCTTGTTGCATATCGTGTCAATAGAGAAATAGAATACACATCTTCTTTTGAATAGGCTCCAATGGCGGTTCAAGAAGTTCCCAATCATCGACAATCTTTAAAATATTATTCAATAGTTCTTCAACATGTCCAATGGTTTTGTTTCCTCAAAAAACAACCATCACAACTATTTAGGTTGTCCCTAGAAGAATTGGTTAGGCTACTATGAAAGATTACCAAATATGCCCATACATTAAAATGGGAAATTTTTGATGTGTTTCGCTACAAAGGAGACACTACTTTTCACCATTCACCAAAACATCCACCAACATGCACATGCAAAACACAATCACCCCAATTGCACACCCAAAATATAATACTCCTATATCTTACCAAATTATGTTAAAGTACCTAACCATGGAAGCCATAATCTTGTTTAATTAGAGCTAACCATCATTTGGGCCTGAAAAAAAAGAACAACGTGTTTTCTTTAAATCATCCATCATGTACATGCTACCCGACAATTTGCAAATGCATCACAATTACGACCCGGTTGAGAAGGATAGCAACGGCGGCTTGGCCGCCGTGAATGCCCATAGCTTTTAGACCAACATCTCTTGTGTATGATATACATATGACACGTGTAGCTTATTTGTTTCGTTCTATCTAAACGCTCTCGCTGGACATGCAGCGTTTGCGTATGAATTTCTCTTTCAAGTCGTTTGAAATGCTCTCTACAGATAACCGAGCTGGACATACCTATCGTGAAGCGTCAAGATTACCTTGATCTACGTCGTCTGATATGACCCTGAACATACCATTGTACCCTCGCTCTCGTCCTTTTTCCTCTAGGGAATGCTTGTTGCTGGGGCATCTTTTTTCTCTTCTATTATTGCCTCATTCTCTCTATCATTAATTATTTTCCGATCGATATTAATTCTTGAGGAATCTTATAGATCTTAGATTGCATAAATATTATTTCCGATTGGTAAGATTGCACAAACTTATTGAAATAAGATGTTAAGGAGCAGCACAGTATTATTTAATAGAATATAGAAAAACGAATACTCTCATGAGTACAAGCATGAGTTATGTCAGTTGGTTGTCACATATGGCACTGGTGGGCAACTTGTTATTAGATTATAAGTTTGGAATTGCTCCTTAGTCGTCTTCAATTGCTAGCTCTATTGGCTACCTTCGCAACCATCTAGTCAGACGTCAGGAGTTCGTTTCTCATATTGCTGATTTTATTTTTTGTATTTTTTTCGAAGCCTACGAATTGGGCATGTGATTTTCTTGTTCAATTCCTAAAAAAGATCATTTTGCTTGAACCATTGGCCGGTCCCGTTTGCCTGTACTCTCGTTGAAACTGGTGTTCTACCGGTATGCTCGATATATGAAGGAAAGACTTTGACGATGTATAAAGGGGTCTGATAAAAGACTTTGATGAAAGAAGCAGAGTAACAATCCTCCCATTAATATTAGGTATAGATGTCAAGTATTTCATTTTACTTAAGAGGTTGATCAAGCAAAGCTTTAAGTAGCTGAAGAAGCCATCCCGAAGCTTGAGGGAGATTCTCTTCCTCAACTTGCACAAAGTTAAATATTTCATGTAAAGCAACACGTTTCTTATGAGCAGGGAAATATTTTTCAAAAAAATAGTATATCATGTCCTAGGGACTATGCACACAACTAGGAGCAAGAGTATGAAACTACTTCTTAGCATGACCATTTAATGAGAAAGCACTACTACAGGAAGGTCCTAAGACAATACTTGTATCTAAGACCCTTCGAGGAAATAGTGCAATGCATGAATTTTAACCGATATGGTTCACACTATGTCGCCAATGAAATAAAGTTTGGGCGATAGCTGATCCATCAACCATGATTCAGATAAGAGATGTGTGTGTGATTTGTGCCAAAGAACTAACATTTGAGAACTGTTTGTAATGAGGAAAAATAACACAAGCGGTTAAAAAATACATATGTGTCTGTCATATGGCATACAGTTCACACTATAAAACTGTTTGCAAAGATCCAATATAATGCAAACACTTATGCAGATTTTGATGTGTGCGATATACGACATACATATCACTCAGATGAACTGCTTCGGTAGCTCCGCCTTATCATCATCGTAATCATCTTCTTCTTCCTTTGATGACTCCTCGTCCATCTGGTCATTGTCCAATAACTTAGGTGGCGGCATCCCTTCCACGACACAGAGAAAATGGAGGTCAGGGGTCGACGTCGGACTCATGGAAGATGAGGGGATGAATTTGTTATTGACCCTATATTGGGCTCCACACTAGCGGAATTGTCATCCTCACCTTCGCTCGACATGGCTTCTCTACGAAATCAAACGATGAAAATGCGAATGTGTGTATGTTTGTAGCGTAACCGGTCGAGATGATGAAGACCATGGGGACTTTAGCATGGTATGAAGAAATGAGTAATGACAATTCAACTTGGGGACTAACAGTTATATTGGTACCTTGGCAGGTGAGCTAGTCCTGGATTAAGGGGTCCTCGGATGGTCGGCCCATCTCTTAGAGGCCGACCATATTGGTCGTATTACTGAAAACCGGACTACATAACGACTCCGTATTCAGGAAGGAAAACTCTGAAGACTAGCGTGCCATCCAAGTTGAGTAGGCTAGATCGGTGCATCAATCCCCGGCTGGAGGTCGGTTGTATGTAACCCTAGGGACCCCTAGTGTCTATATAAACTAGAGGGTTTCAGCCGCACAAGCAAGTTGATTTATCTAGGGTTTAGCTCATACAATCTGGAGGTAGCCCAACTCTGTAATCCTCATACACCATCAATATAATCAAAAACAACATAGTGTTTTCCCTCCTCGGGAGGGCCCGAACCTAGGTAAATACTGTCTCCTTTGTCTCATGCAACCCATCGATCCAAGGTCCACAGTTTGGCACCCCCTAGCCAAGATCTACTGGTTTTGACATCGACATTGGTGCTTTAATTGAGAGTTCCAATGTGGGATTGCTGGAAGGATTGATGGCCTGATTGATCGTAAGTGACCGAATCAACAACGGCGACATCTTCGTCCCCGGACAGGTTCGCACATTCGACAGCTTCACGCCGCACGCCGACCCGACCGACCACCTTAGCCAGATTGGATGTCTCGTTCCGAACCAGGAGATAAGGTTCGGGAACCTCGAGTTCTCCACCGACTCTCGGAGCAGTCTTCTCCCTGTTAAGATCACGGTTTCCCCCGATGACCTCCAAACCCCCGAAGCCTTGACTTCAGGTCTCTTCTTCGGCCATGATCTCGGTTCCCTCTTCGGAGAGTTCCCTTCGAGCTCGGATCTATCCTCTATACCTAGACAACTGCAGACGGCCATTGTCGAACTCGCATCCCTCGTGGAAGATACAGATGTCAGCTCTGAAAACCATCAAGAGACCGATCTGGACACCCTTTCGATGTTAAACAAGGCGCTGGACCAGATCCAATCATTGAAAATCACGGATGGACCGGTCCTGAGCTATACTCGGACCTGTCCAAAGGCGGATTACGAGGGCTTTTATATCTCACCCACCACCCATTTGGTAGCCACTGTCGAAGACTTAATCGACGTATTTGATTTTGCCTATGAGGAGGCCTAAGACATTGATTATGCGGCGGATGACCCCACCCTTGTAAATACCTGGTGATAGACTGCCACCTCCACCTATGACGTCTACATGGTGAACACACCTAACGGTAATAGCGATCGTACCCTTGTACCACAAAACGACAATAAGTCCGGGGACAAGCCATCAAAGGGTCTAAAGAAACACAAACAGTCCACCGGGAGAACACAATCCAACAGGACACCGGTAACCTCGGAGCTCCCAAGAAACCACCAGAGGATCCGAACAAGCCCGAAGGTTAGTCCGATCTCGATGACCTTGAGGATTCAGACGATGATGAGTACCTCCCTCGTGACAATAGGGAGGACAACTTGGATGCCGACGAATTCATAGTTCCCGACGACCTTGCAGGTCAAGAATGATTCAGGCGCCAGATCATAGCTACCGGCCGCAGCCTCGAGACAAAGCAACATTGGCTTGAAACCGAAGCAGAAACCGTCAACAATAGATGGTAAAAAGTATTGGCAGCCGGAGAAGGACATGGCACTGATTGGAGGATCAAAACAAAAGCTACCCATGCTGGCGCCTGCTGCCTCAGTTTTATAATGAGGCCCCAGGCCCCTTTTCCCACAGGTGCGCACAGTATGACTAGCCCGATCGAGCACCTCGAGGGCGTGACAGAGTGGCCGGAGAACACGAGTATAGACCCGAGCCTCACCGTCGGAAAGGAATGTAACACGTGCAACCTAGGGGCAAACACGACCTATGTCATGACTTAGACAACAGAACAGGTCACAAGAGTTCCATCTATGGATCCAGAAGGCAGTCTCCCACTCGATGGGATGGAGACCAACCTCGGTGTACCGACAACAACAGAGATTGGGAATTGTATCGGGCACAACCAACAGCTGATCTCCGACACGGTATAGCCTGGGTCAGAGGCGCTTCTCACCCACTGTGTTTCACATATGAGGTTGTGCAACACCAATTCTCGGAAGGGTTGAAACCCGTAAACATAGAGCAATACGACGGGACTATGGACCCTGCCATGTGGATAGAAGATTTTCTTCTTCACATCCATATGGCTAGGGAAGATCACCTCCACGCCATCAAAAACTTTCCACTAAAGCTAAAAGGGCCAACACAACATTTGCTAAAGAGCATACGCAAAGAGTCTATCGGAAGTTGGGAAGAGCTCGAGGAAGCCTCCATGTCTAATTTTCAGGAAACCTACGTCCAACCCCAAGACTCTTCCGCCCTTGACAACGTCGTCCAAAAGGGGGGTGAGTCGGCCATAGAATTCTGGAATAGGTTCCTAACCAAGAAGAACGAGATAGTGGATTGTCCGGATGCCGATGCAATAGCCTCCTTTAGGCACAACATCCGAGACAAATGGTTGGCATGCCAGCTCGGCCAGGATAGGCCAAGAACAATGTTCGCCCTCACTTCCCTCATGCCCACTTTTGCATGGGCAAGGATAATTGGCTAGGTCGATGCAGCCACAATGTGGACGAACCCAGAACATCTGAATTTTGGGACGAGAATGGCTAGCCAAGGCAAAACAAGACCAAATGCCGCCACCGTAACGGTGACACCGATGACCCGGCCGTAAATGCCATCTTCCGTAGTACAAAACTCGGACGGCGGAAGAAACCCGTCAAGGGGAATAATGATGGACCGACTCCATTAGAGAAAATTATGGAAAGGTCCTGCTAGATCCATGGCACCGAAGATAAGCTTTCCACCCACACCAACCAAAATTGTAGGGTGCTTAAACAGGACGACAAACTAGGAGACGAGGAACAAGGCAAGGGCCAGCGAAGAAAAGACGACAAAGAGCTCCACGGTCTGAACACTGGGGGCTAAAAATAGTTCCCCCCAAAAGTAAAATCCATGAGTATGATATATCTTACTCACATACCAAAGAAGAAAAGGAAGCAGGCCTTTCGAGAGGTATACTCCATACACCGCATAGCCCCGAAGTGCAACCAGTGGTCGGCTTGCCCAATCACCTTCGATTGTAGGCATCACCCGACTAGTATCCTTCACGGAGGGTCAGACGCCCTTGTCCTAGAGCCCATCATAGATGGGTATCACCTCGCCAGAGTCCTTGTGGACGGGGGAAGTAGCCTTAATGTGATTTACTTAGACACGTTGAAAAAGATGGGCATAGACCCATCAAGAATTAAACCCGCCAATAGTGAAAAGGAGTGAGCCCGGGTGTCGAAGCCAGCTGTTCGAGCACGGTAACACTAGAGGTTGTGTTCCGCTCACCCAACAACTTCCACAGCGAAGACTTAATCTTCGACATCGTCACTTTCTACAACGAGTACCACATGCTACTCGGTCGCATGCCCGCACAAAATTTGCCCGCTTTAGTGTTGTGCCTCATTATGCTTACCTAAAGCTCACTGTCAACGGTAATACAGAGCGATATCTCCGGAATGAGGAGCACACAGCAGCCTTGGCAGCTGAATGCCAATACCATACCGAACCATCAAGCAGCAAGCTCGTCATCGAGGCACGACAAGCGGGCAAGCGAGTCCGAGCTAAATCAGATACCCCGGAGACATCTCCGGCGCAAAAAAAAAGGGATACGCTCCCCACGGCACAACCCAGTCACTAGTAAGGTATGTCCCTCGTAGACAGAATTTCATTCTCAAAATGCCATGGGAAGTTGTAGGGATAAACAATCAAGGACCACATGTTCAGTTCGACCAAACTGCGGACTAAATGTCCTCATAGACAAGTTCGAGATGCTGATAAGAATCTCTCAAGCATCAAGCTCACGTATAGCATGATAGCTTCTCAAGAACCCATATTCAAGGTCCACCTGCAGACATCAACCACCTTTAAAGGATACTACCCCTCCCTTCTAAGAAGCATAGGAGAAGCGCTCAGCTAGAAGCAGGGCGGACATCAAGTCACCCATGGTAGGCCATGGATAAAAGATCGCCTTGAAATATATTGGTCAGAACAATAATTACGTGTAATAGTTGCCTTGGTGCCATGAATTATATTAAAAATTATTCATATATATGGTATGGTATAGGAAGACACGGGGGCAAGACCATATCATAGGAAGGATGTCCACAACATGGCTAGAAAAAATAAAGTTGTACTTGGGAAGGGATCCGGTTCGTCGTTGAAAAAAACACCCAAGGACCAAGTGTTTAAGAAGAAATCAGTGTTCTGGCAATTACCTTACTGGACATTCCTAACTGCACGCCACTGCATTGATGTCATCCACGTAGACAAGACTTTCCATGGAAGCATCCTTGGCACTCCACTCAATATTAAAGGCAAAAGAATGTATGGTGACGGTACATGACTTGATTTGGTGATCGATGAGACCCAATAATGAAATAGAAGATGATGAAAAATTGTTCCATGTTCACCAGAGTTAAAATCTCACTACAAAAGAAGTAAAAGAGTTCTTTGATTATTTGTTGTCAATTAAGACACCCTCTTCCTAATCTGCAAACAGCAGAAGTCTCGTGGATGATAGCTTGCCGAAAAACAAGGTGGCTTACATCAAGTCACATGATTGCCACGTAATGTTGACAAAAATAATCCTCGTGTACATAAGGAATATGACGGACACAGACATAAGAAACACACTCATTGGTCTTTGTGATTTCTTCAACAAACTATGTCAGAAGGTGGTACATACCAAAGAGTTGGATCATATGCAATATGGTATTGCAAGAATATTGTCAAAGTTAGAGATGTTCTTCCCATTGTCATTATTTGGTGTCATGGTCCGTCTCACTATACACATTGTCGACGAGTATTGTGGTCGTGTTTTTCTTTGCAACATGAATCCCTTCAGTCGGTACATGCGAATATTAAAGCGCTTTTGTCAGAACCGATGTCATGCAAAGGCAAGCATCCTACAAGGTTAAATCATGCAGGAGGTGGCTGAGTTTTGCACATAATACAAAAAACAAAGACCTGTAGGTGTACCCCTCTCTCTCCACAAGGGAAGGCTGGCTGGTAAACCGGTCCTTGCTAGCATGCAGCTTAGTGCACCTAGAGATAGGACCGTCAAGCCCATTTGATGGCACTTCTTAACAACCCTATACTCGACGCTTATGATGAATAACACATGAAGGAGATACCATGACTCAACTTACCCAATATGATTTTAGCAGCTGTCGTGACCAATGCACACAACAAGGACTACATTCGAGGGAAGAAGGCTCGTTTAGCATGCATAAATGTTGATGTGCTTGCAACATGGTTAGCACAAAACCCATCGCGTACAATTATCAAGTACCAAGCGTATGAAATAAATGGCAACACGTTCTACACTGAGGAACGTGATGCTAAGACCTCATATGAGAACAGATATGTTTGAATAGAATGCCTAACAGTAGACAAAGATGATAAACATGTGTACTATGGAACCATTGAAGAGATTTTGGAGCTTGACTTTGTGAGAGTCAAGGTGGCATCATTAAAATGCATATGGGGCCCTCTTGGTAACATAAAGGTTGATGTTTACATGAAGACCTATGTTAACCTTAAAAAGATGGCATATCACAAGGACCCATTCATTCTTGCTAGCGATGCTACCCAGATGTTCTATAAGGAAGACCCCCTTCATACGAACTGTTAGACTGGTTCTTCACCTCTGCCAACTGAATTTCTTGCTATCCACTTACATACGTGTTGCCTTTAGTGAAAACTGCATCAGATCATGTCCCATGTGTAGTATGCATAAACAAAACCATTCCCAAGTGCAACCTTTTCAGTTTTGAAAATTATTGGGTGGAAATGGCTGGTTTTCTGGACTGTGTGGAGATGTCATGGAAGGTGCCCTCTAGAAAAAGTCCATATCACTTCCATTATGATGGATAAGTTCAAACCTTTAAGCCAGGCACTAAAAAGATGGCAGACTAGTCTCTCTAATATCAAAAGACTAATAGGGAAATGCAATCAGGTGATCCTTCTTCTTGACAATCTTGAGGAACCGAGAACCTTGTTCAGACAAGAATCTAAATTTAGGATGATTGTAAAGCTACACTTGGAACACCTCCTCCACTTACAGTTCCTCCATTGGAAAAGGAGAGCCACCATTAGATCTATCAAAGTTGGAGAAGAAAATACTAAAAATTTCCATGTTATAGCCACTGAAAGATATAGAAGGAATTCCATCTCTTCTCTAAAGGTTGATGATGGCACTGTCATCACTGATCATGAGCAAATTGTTGGCTGTTTCTAGTGTGCTTACAAGGACAGGATGGGTCACCCACAAGGAATCAATTTGGCTTTTGACCTACAGTCACTACTTCATAAGGTAGATGGACTGGATGTTCTTACCCACCCTTTCACCAAGGAGGAGATGGATAGGATTGTCAAGGATATGCCCATTGATAAAGCTCCAGGACCTTATGGGTTCAATGGTTTATTCTTTAAAAAATGTTGGCATATCATTTGTAAGGATTCCTATAAGCTTGAAAATGTCTTTCATGCTGGGACTGCTAGGCTTGAAAATATGAATTCTTCATATATAACACTAGTTCCCGAAAGAGGCTCCCCTGAGAAGGTTGGATACTTCAGACCAACTTCTCTCACTGGGATGGGTTTGAAATTTCTATCCAAAATGGCTGCCAATAGGTTATAGTTACAAATCATGAAATGCATCCACAAGAATCAATACGGTTTCATCAAATCCAGGACTATCCAGGACTATGTGGGTTGGACTTTGGAGTACCTACACCAGTGTCATCAGTTAAAGAGACCTATTTTCATGCTCAAGCTTGACTTAGAGAAAGCTTTTGACTCCATTGAACATTAATTTATCTTTCAGCTTCTGAGACACGAGGGTTTCAATGATAAATGGATCATTTGGGTAAAGTAGTAGCTCTCCTCTGGGTCCTCCTCAGTGCTGCTAAATGGACTCCCTGGCGGAAAATTCATATGCAAGAAGGGTGTCAGGCAGGGAGATCCTATGTCCCCTCTCCTCTTTGCCATTGCTACAGATTTCCTTCAAACCTTGGTAAATGACTTGTGGATGAGTGGAAACATTGAGCTACCAATCCCTTGTCATGATAAGGACTTCCCAGTTGTGCAATATGCAGATGACACTCTTATCATCTTGCCTGCCGTGGAGTCACAATTACTTGACTTGAAAAAATGTTCCTCGTGTTCTCACAGTCTACTGGCCTCAAAATCAACTACCATAAATCTGCTATGTTGTCAATCAACATTGATCAAGTTGAGTTACAAAGACTGGCTATTTTTGTTGGTTGCAAAGCTGGCTCCTTACCCTTCACATATCTGGATCTGCCTGTTGGGAACACCAAGCCAAGAATTATAGATTTAAAGCCCCTCGTGGATAATATGGAAAAGAGACTTTCTACAAGCTATTCCTTTTTGCCTTAAGGTGGTAGACTGCACTATCTTAACTCTGCTCTGTCTTGTGTTCCATTTTTTTCCTCTATAGTCTGGCCATACCCCCAGGAATTCTCAAGCAGTTGGAGAGGATACAAAGATAGTGCCTTTGGAGAAGGAATGGTCAAGATCAAGCACCTGCCCTTACTGCTTGGGAGTTGGTGTGAAGACCTAAGAAAATAGGTGGCCTGGGTATTATCAATCTGGCTGTTCAAAATGATGATCTTCAACTTAGACATGCTGATAAGTTATTTAACAGAGCAGAGGTTCCCTGGGTTAATTTGATATGGAACACATACTACCATAACATAGTACCACAAGGCACATATTTATGTGGATCTTTTCTGTGGAAGTATATCTGCAAGAGAATGGACAGTTCCAGAGATGTCACTTATATGCAAGGAGATACTTTCCTCTTCTGGTCTCATTCTTTTCTACTTGGTGGTTCAAGATTGCCCCTAGCGCATAGGTTCCAAAGGCTTTTCTCTTTTGCTATTAATACCTACTTCACTGCTGAAGAGGTCTTCAATGCTTTTGAGGCAAGCAACATGACTAGTTTATTCCATCTCCCCCTCTCCGACAGAGCCTTTCAGGAGTTGCAAACAGTTCAAAGCCTTGTTCAGAACTTACACAGGGAGCAGTCCATGAAGGATGTCTGGCTGCGGAGTGAGGACAGCAAGGGCTATTCTGCCAAAAACTTCGACATGCATGTTCATCAACCAATCATTCCTAACCCTCTTGTCATTGGATTTGTAGGAGCTGTTGTACCATAAAAGTTAAGATGTTTGCCTGGATGCTCATTATGGACAAGCTAAACACCCAGGACATGCTTGAGAGATGCCATTGGAATGTTTCAGAATCCAATTTGTGTGTACTATGTCATGCAAGGATCAAAGAGGATAGGGATCATATTTTATTCACCTGCATGTTCTACACCAGGGTTTGGAACTATCTTCAAATTTCATGGCAGGGAACTTCCATGTGGGACATTAGCGAGAGAGAAAAAAGGGGCTTCCATCACCCCTTCTTCCGTGAAGTGTTTTTTTCTGCATGCTGGAACATTTGGATCATCCGAAATGCAAAGGTCTTTAGCAATGAGCGTCCAAGCTTCAAAAGATGGAAATCCAATTTTATTCATGACATTTCCCTTTTAGCTCACAGAATTAAGGCTAGATTTTTAGGATGAGCTCTTGAAGTGGATCTCCTTTTTACCTCTTTGTGGTTTGTATTCTCCACCACCTCTTGTAAATTCTTGTCCTAGCTTGTACATAGTTTTACTGAGATATGGAATAAAATAAAAGGCTGTGGGGTGCTTTCCCTACTATAGTCGGTAAAAAAAAGAACTGTCATGTAGTCATGTACGTGAAGAGGAGGGTACTAGGCGTGGATAATGTTGGTGATGAGGAGGAGTACAATCAATATGATGAGTTGCCACCTGAGGGGCCATGCAACAACACAACAGAAAAGCATAAAATCATCAATAAACCAAAGTTCATTAGGAGTTAACCTAATGATTGCAGTCATACCATGTACATGGGAATTAAGTCGTAAAACTAATCATTATGTCTATTGTACGAACGTGTCGCATGTACTACATGCTATGTACTGAATTCATTCTATTAGAAGTGTCACATGTACAGTATTGTGAGGTATGCCTGACCTTTTTGTGCTCCATATTAATATGTTGTAAAGCCTAGCAATGAATTTGAATTATTTATGATTATATACAAGAGAGCTAGCAAGCTCAATTGATCTCACTCTAGTATGTATGAGTTGAACATGTGCAATCTGGTTTACCAATCACACACAATTCATTCATTAAAGCTTGGTGCCTCCTAGACCAAGGTTAATGAGCCCTAATGCACAATGTGAGACATGCATTATTCTAGGTAAAAACTCAAGCCCCACGGATCATATGTCTACACCATAGGATGCACTCAGGTCGAATGGCAATCCTAATTCCAGTTGAGATTTGATTTATATGCACTAAATGCCCCGTAAATACTAAAATGGCTTCAATATAGCAAATGAGACCAGGAATGCACCAGAAAATCAAACCTGACGTATAATGATGATTTCTTACATTGCACAAAGTTCGACGAGAAGTTATGTAGACAACGCCGATTGGAGTTTAGTTTTCCACGTATCCTATTGGGAACTAGAATACTTCTAGTGTGATGCTCTGGTTTGCGAGGAGCGATCATCATTACTTGTGCCAAACTTTACAAAAAAATCCCATGGTGTGATGACATCCTGACACATCGATCCACCAACTTCTATGATTTTTGGAGACCATGTGTATTTCTTGTAGATAAACTACAAACATGCCATATGTAGTTGGATTCATATCACACCCAAAATGTTTTAAAATTCTTCCCAATCTTTGGACGACGATGAAAATCATGCAACATCCGCATCTAGTTGCTATTGTGATTCAATTTATATGAACTAAATGCATACTAAATGCAAAAAAAATCCTTTGATATAGGAAACGAGCCATGAAATCCACCAAAAAATCAAAACTAGGATTACAATGGTGTTTGGGTACCATGGAAAAAATTGAGGTAAAATGATGAAGTCGATGCTGATTGGAGTTTGAATTGTAATGTTTACTTTTGGAAACTATTATGCTTCTTGTGAGATGCCTTGGTTTCCAATTGACGATCACCACAACTTGTGCAAACCATTACCATTTTTCCATGGGGTCTTCACATCATGGCACAGTGACACACCCATTTTCGTCATTTGCGGAGTCCATCTGCATTTCCTGCAAATAAAATACTAATGAGCCCTATGTGGGTGGATGCATCTCGCATCCAAAATATTTGAAAATTCATCACATTCCCTGGACACTGAATGAAAACTCGCAATGCTACACACAAATGATTTTTCAGAACTAGCTTGACAACAACAACATGTAGTTGAAGTTGGAATTTGATTTATATGCACCAAATTCCTGGTAAATGAAACAAATGGCTTAAAATAGCAAACGTGTCCTTAACTGCGACAAAAAATTAATAAGGGGTAAAAAAGGTGATTATGTACCCAGGAATTTTTTTAAGGCGAAACGATGAAGTCACTTATTCCTTTGAAATGAAAATACGATGTTCGTGAGTAAACCAGCAACACTTCATTAATTAAATTGTGTGCCTACCAAACCATGGCCAATGACCCCCTAATGCTTGCAATGTGAGTCATGCCTTCTGATTGGCCAAAACACAAGCCACATGGATCGTATGTCTGTGTTGTAGGTTGCACCCAGGTCGAAAGACAATCCTTATCTATCTCGTCAACACACATAGTTGCAGTAGGGATTTCATTTATTTGCATAAAATGCCTCATAAATGCTAAAATTGTTTTAAATATATAAACATTTCCCAGAAATGCGCTAGAAAACCAAACCTGATGTATAATGATGATTGCCTACCATGGCAAAAATTGTAGGAGAGGCAATTAAGACACAGTCAATTGGAGTTCGATTTTCCACATCTCCCTTTGGAACTACGATCCTTTTACTAAGAAGCTATGGTTTCCAAGGAGCGATCATCGTGACTTTGGCAAACTTTACTAGAAAAGTTCCACGGGGTATTAATATCATTCCTTGATGACACACTGACTTCCGTGGTTTTTGGAGTCTGCCAGCATTCCGTGTATTTAAAATACCAACAATCCTTACATCGGTGGATGGATCCTCCAGCTGAAAATGTTTGAAAATTATTCTCATTCCTTGGACAACGAATGAAAATAAGGAAGGTGGCGCACTAAGGATTTTTAATGCGTTCTTTGCAAGCACCTACATGTAGTTGCAGCTGGGATTTGCTTTATATGCACCAAATGCTTGGTAAATAAAAAATGTGTCAAAAATATCGAACGATACATGAAATGCGGCACAAAATCAATATGGCGGTATAATGGTAGCTGTGTACCGTGAAACTTTTTTGACATTAGCGCTACCCGCACCTAGACGAACTTAAAAATTGACACATTTGCAATTTAGACGAACTTATGCTACTTGTGCACACAGGTTATTAGATGCAACCATTTCCCATGCCATTCTGTTGGGCGCTCGACACTAGTTTGCACCCTTTTCACCGAAGCCGACAACATGCCCCTCGCGTCCGCCTCCGTTTTGCTCAATAGTCCGCATATTCTACCCAAACTCCATAGCGAGCTGCCTCCAATTCTCCGTATCCACACCACTACTGTTTTTGGCGACATTGTGCTCAACCCGGCCATGTACCCACGCTCCAGCATCAACCCTACCCATCACTTTTGTTCCGAATATGCGACTGATTGCACCTCGTTGCCTTTGTTTTATCACCATACGCCCTCGATCATATCGATCTTGTACCCTTGCCTTTCCTATCGGGTTTGCAAAAACCCTGTCAGATACCGCCATCTGTTGCGATGAGGCCTATTTCCTCACGATCCATTTTCCTATTTGGATTGCTTTATTCCGAATTTGGTTTTATAAAGTAATGAAGATCGTATTTATGTTCATTATCTACCTTTCTAATTACATATAAGATGTATTTGTTCCAATTATTTATTTCCAATTAACATATCATGGGAGCATGAGTCACAGAATATGAACAAATTAGCCGCACATTTCCAAATTATCACACACCATGTTTAGGCACCTTGCTGCCAACTTGTTACCTTTAATTTATGCTTATCCTATCACATCCATACTTTTAGCATGCACTAGGGTTCATGGTTGTGATTGCATCATGTTTAATTTTTTCTTCAAACCTTAAGTGGGGATCATCAAAAGCCCTACCGCTATTGAATTCGAATAGGCTCACCTAAAATGATTTTGAGTGAACACGATGGCTCTTTAAAAATGTTCATAATCTCTGGAAAAAAGTGGCAACATCAATCAAAGCTGACTTATATTTTTACAAGGCATTTTTGCTCATTGAATTAAATAAATAACTTTTCAAATTGGAGTTATTAAATATTATAAATAACTTTATAGCTCCAATAAATATGAAACTTGGCCACGACCTTTGGAATATTTCTGTTAGTGCCCAGAAAAGGTTTCACATTTTATAAACTGTTTTAGTATTTTTACTAATTTATAAACATATTCCAATTAATAGAAAAGAAAACAAATTAAAAAGGAAAAAGAAGAAGAATTTACCTGAGGCCCAGGCGGGGCTGGCCCAGTAGCCCAGCTGCCAGTCACCCCCAACCTCTCGCGAGGAGGATTGGGGCGTGTGGGTGAGGCACGCCGACACGTGCCCGACCACCTACTGCGTGTGTGCTCGTCGTTGGAAGCCTGAGAGAGAGCCATCACGACAATCTCGCCGTGCCCCTATTATCCTCTCCTCTTCTCCATCCTCCGCTGGTCTCTCTCCCTCCCCTGGCTCGCTCTCTCTCTCTCTCTCTCTCGCCCGGGAGCACCGTCGTCGATACGCCGGCCACACGACGCCCCCGACAGTGTCGTCATAGCCATTAGCTCCGCAGTGAGGCCCCTGTTCTTTTCCCCCTTGCCCCGTCGTTGCTCCCCTCCTATAGCCTTTCTAGCCATCGGAGCCCCAAGGGTCTTGCCGACGGCCATGGCACCGTCGTGGCCATAGCCCATGCCCTACCCGTTTGAGCACTCTTGCGTGCTCAACGAGCTTGCCCGAAGCCGTAGCCGCCTTCAGCTTCTTCCCCCGATGCCCCTATCCTCGACCCCGACCTGAACGATCACCGACCGCCATAGGCATCGCCGGCGGTGACGCTACGGGCCACCTCCCGCCGTCCCACCTATGGGAATGGAAGCGGCTTGCTCCTCGCTTCTAAGTGCTTCATTCCAATACAACCCCCTTGAGGAGCGCTAACGTGTTGATGTTTTATCAGGCAAGCAAACCCCCTTGAGCATTCCAATACAATCCCACTCTCTAGCTCTTTCTCTTGCTCTTATTTATTGCATTAGGACAATTCGCTTCCATTGTTACATGTTTTGGTAGTTGAACCCATTACTCTGCATGACCTGTCATTGTCACAGTAAAATAGCTGAACCAAGCAACCTAGCATACTTGGCAGATGGTTGAGCCATGTTATCCCTACCATGCTTGCTATCCTTAGACTCATGTGAGGTCTCATCCATCTGGGTGATGGTTTGGAATGATGTGATCAAGTTCTAATGAGGAGAGCTAAGTGGGTGAACCCATTTTGGTAAAGGTAGCGATGAGAGGCCATGTAGGAGTACATGGTGTCTTGTCTCATTGGGACCATCCTCAAGAACAGAGTCATGTGTATATTATCCAAGACTAGCTACTACTGCACATTGGGATGCTTAATTGATTCCCTCAACTTATTAATCACCTAGATCTTTGTCCGGGAGTTGCAAGTAGTTTCTGGTGTTTGTAGGCCATATTACTAGTCTACCAAGCATAGTACAATCCGTCGAGGTGGGGACGGGAACCCTATACACATCGTTTGGGGTTGTAGAGGAAACATCGGCCAGACTTCCTTACGGGTTCAATCTCATCTAGTGCTTCCGCTTGAAGGTTGCCGAGATGCATGACGAGCATATGGTGATAAGTGGTGAGTGATGGGGTTATAGCCCTAGGGTAGGGTCATAGGCCTGACCTATAAGTCCTACCCGAGGGAACATCATTATTAGCTTGAGGATCACAAGATACTTACCGACTGGATTAAGACAACGTCTGGTCCACTCGGTAGAGAACCACTCGGAGCATTATCTTACACTCGACGAGTGGATTCCACTCGGTGAAGACCACAAGCCAGTCGACATAGAAGGCCAGAAGCCATCCTAGCGAGGCTAACTGTCAGACGTTAGAGTACTGTAGTTAATGTCATTTATGGCATACGTTACCTATAATGTATGCATTCAATCTCACTTATTGCACCCTTGAAGGCTGGACACTTATGAGATGCAGCGCAGTCTATATAAGCCACCCCTCCCCTCTGGTACAAGGGTTCGCATTCTGTAATATATGTATTCCACTCGACACTAAATCTCTAGAGCACTGAGAGGTAGGGATGTTACCTCCACCGTAGAGGGGCCTGAACTCATACAACCTTGTCGTAGCTAGGACTCTGCCCTCTACTTTCGTACCCTACACATCTACTGTCAGTATTATACCCACGACAGTTGGTGCCCACCGTGGGGCAGGCATCTAGACGACTTCTGGCAAGTTTGCGTTTTTTCTCCTTCACCATGTCTTCCGGCGGTGATTTGTGCCTGGGTCACGAGATCGTGTTTGGCACACTCGTCTTCGTCGTCGACGATTTAGCATGGCTTTGGGAGGCGCCTCCCGATGTCGAGGCGCTTCCAGTTTGCGGGGCACCGTTCTTCCGCGCTAGTTCATGCGGAGTTCTTATTCGCCAACCGTCGACTCCGCCGTCGACTATACTCCCCACCGCATGTCGCAACAAGCGATCCGGTCGCTCACGGCTCCAACGCCGTCGTCGCCGCAGGTGGCGGCCATCGAAACTGCTACACCTCCATGTGCTGCATCTCACTCGGTGACACATCCATCTTGCTCTTCTTCCGAGTGCGAGAGCTGCGGCCTTGTGGCGGAGATCTTCATGGCTGGCTCACACAAGAGACCACAAAGGACCAATCGGGACAAGCGGGAAACCGGAGAGACTTCAGGTGCGCGTTATCATCTGCACCTGTCGGGACCCAGATCCTAAGAAATAGGAATCCAACTGTAACACATCACATCGCTTTGCGGTCTCATGCACGGTTATCCCCAGGGCTGCAGCCTTACCTTAGCCGGGACCGTTTGCGCCTTTTGACTTGCGTATGCAATTGTGTTGCTAACAATCCAATGTCAAAGAACCCGGATCGACATGTCTAGTCTTAAACTCAAGCGGCAGTTCCGTACAGGGACATGCATACATGACACAGCAAAGCAGGTGTCGGTCATCTGCGAATGTAGACGAGTCGTAGCAAGCTACAAGGACTCCATTACAACACGTGACATTTCCCAAAGGGACAGACACAACAGCTAAGAAGGACACACGCCGGTCAACCAATGTGTCCGGAGCAGTAGCGAACTACCATGGCTCGATGGAATCACAAAGGGGCATTTCCCCGTAAGGAGTTCTACTAAGGCATACGACTAGGTATTCGAACCCCATACATATCGAGTACAACACACGTACGCATGGCATACCGATATGCATAGATACATCGATGGCATCACAACATAATCATAAACATACAAGCTTTATTTAGAAGGCTCAGACGAGCCACACACATAATATTACACAGATAGGGGTCTCACGACCCATCATCACAAGTCATACACACAAGTCTTACAAGCCAGTGGAAGATTAAAACTGTCTGAGTACATACAGATGGAAAGATAAAGGCACATGGCCTGACTATCTACAGACCCAACCTAGGGCCAGATTGTAGCTGGGACACCAGCTACTCGTCGTCATGAACGTCTAGGTAGAAACCTCCATTAGGGTCATTAACAACCTCTGCAACAATTTATTAAGCAAACGTGAGTACAAAAGTACTCAGCAAGACTTTAGGATAATCTATCTACTCATGCAATGTATCAACAAGGAGTTGTGGGGTTTCATGCAGAGAGCCAGCATTTGACTCTTGGCTGGACAACTTGCATTTTCAAATAGTTTTGACAACTATGTTTTCTCGCACACGAGTCCATTGACACCACAACAATACTCCATCGTGGAATCATTCCGTCTCCCTACGGAAATGCCATCCACGACACTCACACTTATCTTGACAAATTTTATGAGTGGCCATTATAGTTATCTATGAAGAACATATGCTTCCAAGTAGTCCATATCCACGGACGCGGCTATTCAAATAGATCATAATCCTGCAGGGGTGTACTTCTGCACACACGCTCTCGCCACTTATCGCCATGTGCACGTCATGCACCTCGGCAACCTTCAAGCGGAAGCCCAGCGAATGAGTCGGCCACGACCGTTAACCACTCTAATACCTAGTCCAGGTTTATCGCCTATCTGAGGGTAACACGCACGGAAGTCCGGCCGAGGTTTCCGCCACGGCCCCAAACAATGAGCGCAGGGTTCCCAAGCCCACCGTCCAGATGCCACTTGGTACACCGTGCCACTTCCTACCGCATCATATCCCACCTCTAAGGTCAGCACCATGCACGGCCTCCAATGTTGGGGATATTATCTGTGGTGTGACCCGCCCTAGTTGAGCCGGGTCACCAAGTGGGCGACTCATCCTTTGGCGGTTTATGCTTTGGCCCAGAAGGCCCACGATCTGGACGGCGGTTCAAGATCCGGATGGAGGATAAGTTATCAGGGAATTCTCCAGTCTTGGAAAGCATGGCAACTTAGGGATAGAAAGAATCATGGTTTGTGTTAAGGCATGGACTCTTGTAAACCCTACGGGCTCGACCTGTATATAAAGGAGAGTCCCTCGAGAGGAGAGACAGGTGAGAAATCATCGAGAGCTAGGTCAGGCGAGTTACGCCCTCCTTGTAATCGAAACATCATCAATATGACACAAATCAGGACGCTGGATTTTACCTCCTCACGAGGGGCTAAACCTGGATAAATCTGAGTCCCGCTCCCGTTCAACCCCTTTGAGTCGCCACCAAGGTGCGATGGCTCCATCATTAAGTCCTTTCACTAGGACATCTGCCGTGACAAAACCACAACAGTTGGCGCCCACCGTGGGGCCTACACACGGTGGAGTTCAGTTCTCGAAGGGAGCCCTACCAGGGTTAGGGAGGTACGCGGATAGGCTCATGACCCGTAGCCGCCGTGGAAAGTACTTCATCGACAACTCGCTGTGGGGGCCCTAGGACGATTTACCGAATCCGGCTACAGAGTCTGCTACGGCAAGGTCAACATCTTCATCGGCATGGTCGGTGCACCCATGCCTGAGCCGGACATCTTCACCGACACCGTCGAGCCGGCCAGGTATGTCCGTCCCGTTGCGCTGCCAAGCCTGACACGCCCAGTTTTCGTCGGCTTCACGCAGGGATCTGATGAACCAGAGCGATTGGCGACTCAGGAGACTACACCGGTCAACACTGACGACGAGTCGTCCATGGGCGACACAGATTCAATCCAGTCCCTGCATGAAGGCTGCCTCAGAGATCTGTCTCTGGCAATGGATCCCGAAGTCCTCGACCGGACCCGCCGTCAGATCGTCGAATACATGGCGGGGGCAACACAGTCCTAGCAAAACCCTCTAGGCAACAACGAGGCTGGTGAACCATCCAAAAGCCCAGCTGCGGTCCCTGTGGACCTGTTGGCGGAGATAACGAGGATTATGGCGACCCCTATGACGGTAGAAAATCAAGGAACAGTAAACGCCGAGCTGGCAAAGCTACGAGATGAGATGGAGAAGGCCTAGCGAGATGCAGAAGCAGAAGCCGCCAGCTTTGAGACTCGGCAAGCTCAGATCACCGTGGAGACGGCCCGATTGAACACCGAGAATTGGCGACTTGAAAGACATCAGCACGCGTCCGAGGCTGTCCATCAGAGGAGGCACCAGGGGCGTTTAACCCCTGATCTGAACCCTACCCCCCTTTTCGACACGCCACCCTGGAGGAACCGTTCCAGGGGAGGGCCGGCTCAGCCACCAAACCCGCCGCCTCAGCCAGCAGATGATCGCGTTCCCCGTTTCCACACGCCTCAGGGCCACTTTTCCAACCCCGTGGACAACGTGCTCGCCGCGACTCGCTACTTAGAATCCCTTCCGATTTATGGCAACACCCCGGCTGAGATAGAAGCAAGAAACACCATTGAGATGTTGAAAACGGCGGTGGTCCAGAATGCGCAATTCTCACACAGCCTCGATCAGCTGCACTCCACCCCACAGGCGTGCCGCACCAGAAGCCGGCCGGAGGACCAACCCGCCATAACCAGCGGACTGCGACACCTACCTCAGGGTAACCCGCTGGACCATCGGGACCCTCCCGCCCACAATGCCTTTGGTGCGACAGGCCAGGATCAACAGGGCAACATCCAACCCCACCCAACACCCATCACCAATTCCTTACATGGCATACCTCACACGAGGCTTTTTACCTTCGGATGAGGTGCTGGCCCGTCAAATCGTTCGTCGGAGCAAATCCATGGTCGTCATCAACGGCGAGTTATATAAGCGAAGTACTTCTGGGTATTTCAAAGATGTGTTTCTTCTGATGAAGGGTGCATAATTCTGAACGAGATCCATGCCGGGGATTGCGAGCATCATGCCGGGTCACGTTCCCTGGTTTCCAAGGCGTTCCGACATGGATTCTTTTGGTTGATGGCTCTTGCGGATGCAGAAGAGATAGTTCGTCGATGTGATGGTTGTCAACGTTTTGGACGACAGGCTCGTGTGCCAGCTCAAGAACTAAGGATGATCCCTATCACTTGGCCTTTCGTGGTCTGGGGGTTAGATATGGTTTGCCCTTTTGAGATGCCATCCAATAAAAAAACTCATCTACTGGTGGCGGTCGATAAATTCACCAAGTGAGTCAAGCAGAGCCTGTTGGCAGCTGTGATGCAGAAACGACCATCAAATTCTTGAAAAGCTGATATTCCGGTTTGGATGCCCACACAACATTATCACTGATAATGGTACCAATTTACCACAAGGGGCGATGCAGGAGTTTTGCAACCGGGAGCACATCCGGCATGATGTGTCTGCGGTTTCTCATCCCCAATCTAATGGGCAGGGAGAACGGGCGAATCAAGAAGTACTACAAGGAATCAAGCCTCGACTTATAGTTCCCCTGGAGCGCCAGAGTGTTGGGTTGAGGAGTTTCCTTCAGTATTATGGAGCATTCGAACCACCCCGAATCATTCTATGGGTTTTACTCCTTTCTTCCTGGTGTACGGAGCAGAAGCCGTTCTTCCCAGTGACATTAGGCATGACTCGCCTAGAGTCGCCGCTTATGTGGAACAGGATAATGAGTTTGCACGTCAGGATTCTTTGGACGCTTTGGAGGAAGCACGCGATTTGGCTGCCTCCCGATCAGCTATATATCAGCAAGATTTGCAGCGTTATCATAGCCGCCGGGTCAAGAGCCGAGCTTTTCAGGAGGGCGACTTAGAGCTCCATTTTATCCAAGATCGCACTAGCATGCATAAGTTGTCACCACCATGGGAAGGACCGTTTGTCGTTAGCAAAAACCTTCGCAATGGGTCATACTATTTGTTGGATCTTCGGCCTGATCGGCCAACCACGGAGGCTGAGTCAACTCTCCCTGGAACATAGCCCATCTGCGGCCTTACTACACTTGAGCCATTGGCTCCATTTTTTACTTTCTCTCCCATCTTCGAAGATTGTAAGTCTCTCATTATATAAAGCAATAAAGTTGATACCCACGAATTCTGGTTTTTTCCTGCCACTTCATCTTCTTGAAAGCATGGATCTTTATTGTTCGTCGATAAGTCGCCCAAACATGGACGCTATCAATACCAAAGAGCATAAGTCGCCATGTTGCACTTATTACAACACTGGGTATCGATAAGCTAAAGAGGATCAAGTCGCTACACGTGCACGATTCAAACATGGGCGCCTTATATGATTCTGAGGATTAGGCCGGCTTACTTGGGGGATATCGTCCCCAAGTCGTTTTGTGGTAAGAGCGTATACGCTTCTACAATCATACGACCGGTCTTTCCCCTAATCATAGGTCACATGGGGGCTTGCTCGCACTGAGATTAGCCTAATTACCCATTTGGCTAGCGAAAAATTACCGTAGTACAAATGGTTATACTGGACTGTGTGTTGGCCAAATTGCCATATGGACCCATGAACTCTTGGCAAGTCAATCCACTATTTGGACCCTGAACCCACCTTAGTTAAAACATGTATGGTATCGGCTAGTGCCCCACATGGAAAACAGAGAAACCATTGGTTCATTGAACCTGCTTCACTGAAGCTTGACTCGCGCCTGATCAGCCGGTCTAAATACTTGAGCTTTTTTATACAAAAAGTCTCCCTTGGGTAGCACTTCAGTTTGTCTAACTCGTCCTATACTGTCGCGACTTGAACGAGCCGACGGAATTTTTACTCTCACCTTCCTCGCACTGCCACAAGGTTTCATAGATTTATAAGACTCGCGGATCTTGTTGAGCCGGGTTTTCTTCATATAATTCGCCAGAACACGTTGAGTCGGTTATTATTTATTATAATCCATTACTCATTGAGATGGTTTGATGTATGTTTTTGTTAGCCCAATAGGTTGGTGATCAAAATCTTTACTGACACGGCGGGTCAAGCATCATAGGCTCCCCAAGGGCGGCACAAGGTTTTTTAAGGATCACAGAAGAGTTGTGCAACAGGCATAAGCAAGGGATTATTTTCTACAATAACTTATTACATGGCTCGATGGCCAAATCAGTAAGATCTATTCTTTTGGTGCCTCCGGGTAAACTTGCCCTGAGTTCTGGCCGACTTCAAGTTGTAAATTGCCCAGTACCCAATTACACTTGGATAGAGAGGCAAATTCGTCTTCATCATTCAAAATGCCGAGGGATCCACCTCCAAATCAAAAGGGTTTTTGGGCTGATGAGGAGTCAAGCTGGTTGTCACAAAGGTTGGTGGGTTTACTTTCTTGTTCTTGTCGTCATAAGCGGCTTGGTACTTTGATAAATCCAAGCTTGCTGCTAGCTGAGTCGCTGCCGAGCGTGATTCCCTGACGACACGCTGATAATCATCTTGAGTAAACTCTGACTTGTCGTCCTTGAGATGTGGGAAGCCTCCTGCTACTTCTTCAGGTTTCAGTTCTCGAGCATATGCCAAACACTGACTCAACATAGTCAGCGCCCCTTTCCGGGCGGCTGATCGGGTTAGCTCACCTATCTGAGGCGGAAGGGTAGATAAGCAGCCAAGCATCTTTTTGATTGATGTGATTGGTTCCTTGGCGCCCATCACTACCTTCACGGTCAGCATGCTCCCGGTATACAGTTGCTCAGTCAATGTGTAAATCTCCTTTAACTTCAAGATACAGTCATCCTGAAGTTTGGCGCCTCTCGGGACTGCATGATGGACAATGATGGTTAGTATTTTTTTTCACACTAATTTTTTCTTTTAAAAGATACAAAATCAGGGTTTCCTTCTTACCAAAGATGGCCTGTGTCATGTTGGAGATATGTTTGTTTAAACCGGCTAGCTCTTGTTGCACGGCTTCTAGTTTTGTTTCAGCCATTTATGCTCGCTTTAGCGCGGTGGCCTGATCAGCTTGAGACTTCTTGTTGGCGGCTTTCAGGTTCTCCATATCAGCAAAGATCGTGTGGTATTTTTCTTCTGCTTTAGCCCGCGCGTCTTCCTGGTCGGCTAAACTTTTCTTTAAGTCGCCCAACATCGACTCAACTTGGGCCAAAGATTCTTCTCAACATATTATCAAGGGACAAGTCCCAGAATTATTGCAAGCAACACCCCTGACACTTGGGGGCTAATGTATAATTTTTTAGACAAAATTATACCACCATCAAGACCCGGCTCATCTTTCAAAAGATGACCCGGCCCTTGGGGGCTACAGGTCGAAAGTATTTCTACATCCAGGCCCGGCTCATCCTTCAAAAGATGACCCGGCCCTTGGGGGTTATAGGTCGAAAGTATTTTCTACATCAAGACCCGACTGATCTTTCAAAAGATGACCCGGTCCTTGGGGGTTACAGGTCGAAAGGTTTTTCTACATCAAGACCCGACTCATCTTTCAAAAGATGACCTGGCCCTTGGCGGTTACAGGTCTAACGTTTTTCTACATCAAGACCCGGCTCATCTTTCATAAGATGACCCGGCCCTTGGGGGTTACAGGTCGAATGTTTTTTCTACATAAAGACCCGGCTCATGTTTGAAAAGATGACCCGGCCCTTGGGGGCTAATGAGGAGGGTATGCATTAAGGCGTACCTCATGTTTATTCTTCATCATATGGAGCAGATTCTTCTCCATTTCATAACTTGTTTCCAGGCGACTTGTCAAGCCAGAGCAGAGCTCATTAAACTCAAGTTTTTCATATTGAGAAAGTTTGGCCTTGGAAATTTCATGTCCGGTGGAAGGATGGGACGATGTTGATACATGCTTCGATAAGATTGCCGAAGCTGGCTTAGAGAAGCCGGTACCAGTAATGATTACAGCGTCAGGATCTTCAGCCGCCTTCAATGGATTTGGCGGGTTGGGCGCTTCCATGCCTTCCTTGGGAGAACTTGGATGGTCAACTCGGTCGTGAGATATATCTTTTGCCGGTTCAGCACGAGCAGGTGCTGGTTTTCTTTAAGTTCTGGAGCTGGAGTGGAAGTTGAGCCGCCAGTTTTTCTCTTCTTCGCTTGCGCTCTAAGGAAAAGAGGGTCGCTTAAAGCAAGCATCATTATCATCAGGAAGGACATAAGTATTATAAGGACTTACCCTTGTACGCGAATCATTGGCGGAAGGGCCGGCATCACATAGTCGCCCGACGAAGGGGGAGAAGTCTGCAAAAGCAATATCTCAAAATGTGAGCGAGTTACAAGTGTGATCCAAAAGGAAACGAAGGTGGACATTGCTAGAGGGTACCTCAGTTTGCCGTTTCTTGGTAGGGGTTTTTACCGGTAACCCGGACACCAAATCCCCTGAGTGACTTTGAGTCTTCCAAAAGGAAGCGTGTTGCGCCATCTTCAAGAGGAAATTAGGGTCCAGACAAGCATTCGGGTGAGACACGGGAACTTTCCCACAAACCCAACTGGCCGGCTTAGGCGAAGGAGAAGATGAGTCGGAAGAAATAGAAATTACCTCTACGGCGTCATCCTGGCTTTCGTTATCATCATTCTATACATAGAAATGCAGAGATATAAGCACAAATGTCAGGGGGATAACCCCGGGGTAGGTCATCAAGCCTGTTCCTTCATTTCCGGCCCAATGGACATGAAGGCGTAGAGATTCTCAAGGCCCAAATCTTCCGACCGGCTAGGCATCACATGCCGGCTGGAAGAAGAGGCGGCCACCTTCCTGGCCGGCCAGGCAACTCCTGTCGGCTAGAATCCAGGCGGCCTCCCATTCAGACCCGGCCTAGTCCCGCCAGCCGGACTAACATGGAGGCGGCCACCCTCAAGATCGTAGGTCAGGAAGGGACCTCACGATTAAAGGTAGCTACGTGTCAGCAAAGGTACAGGAACAGGCTGCCTGGCAGGTACGAGCGTCGGTGGCCACGCCACTGACCTACCCCGGCTCTGATCCATCACCTATCATGATGTCGGACCATCACAGTTCCACTCCATTACTGCACTCGGCATGGGGAACAGTGGAGGCGGTCGTACTGCCTGTCCATGAAGAATCTCGCGGGGCGACGCTCGACGTACAGCGCGTGATCAGCGTCAACCTTATGCGGGAGCCCCCTTGGCCAGCCGGCGGGTCCCACCAGCAATCGAGACCATGCAGCCGGCGGGCCCCTCATCGACAACACAAGACCCTTGTGGGCCCCTGGCCAGCCGGCGAAGCAGCCAGCCGGGTCCCACACATGTACCCTTTATCCATATTGTAGGCCGGCGGGTTCGTATATAAAACCCCCCGGCCGCCCCCATGAAATTGGGCCAAACACTCACCAGTCATTCAACACTAAACACTCACCAGTCATTCAACACTACACACTCACAACCCACAAAGAGAGAGGCAGAGACAAGCCGTTTGCTCCCCTCTTCCTCCTCCCAACACAGCTCCAGGAACGACATTGTACTCTGTTCCCATACATCAAACACACCAGCAGGATTAGGGGTATTATCTCTACGGAGAGCCTTGAACCTGGGTACATCGTGCGTCCCATGGGTGTACCAACCTCGTTCCCAGTGCCCACCTTTGTCCCTTCGGTTCTCACCGACATTAGCCTACCTATGGCATATGTTGTGAGTATTCATCGACATTTGGCACCCACCGTGGGGCCGATCGCGGCATCGGCTGGATTCACGCGTTGGGCGGGACTCCGCACCTACACCACCGGATGCATCGCATCCGCATCAGTTTGCATGCCCGTGGAGCTCGCTTTCGACGAGGCGACGCCCATGATGATCAAGTTCCCCGTCCGCCATGCGGATTCGGACGAAGATTCTGATGACGAGGCGCTCCCTAGCATCGTCGTCGCTGCTATGGAGAACCTCAGCGTTCTCTTCAGCGACCTTCGCCTCAACGACGGCCCACACTACTTCGGCGAGGACTACGATGTTGAGGCACTCTGCGCCAGCTTCAGCAAGCTCTCTATCGCTGAGATGCGTGCCCATGACCTTTACCCCAATAACGTCCTCATCTTCGACGGCCCTCCGCCATTGGTGGGGTTCTTCGCTCCATACCACGTCGCTGCCGTCTCCAACACCGTGGAGGTGATGGTTATCGGCGCCAGCACCAGCACGGCTCCCGGCAAGGCCTCCGCAGTCACCGGCGAGCCCGCTTCGGCCGCCGCCGACACTCTTCTGGACGCCATCGCCGGCCTGAAGACACCGGTCACCGCTTCCGCCGACCCTGCAGACGCTCGGGCCTCACTGGAGGAGGCTCGCAAGCGTATCTTGGAGGAGGGTATCGCTGTGGCCTCGGTGAAATGTCGGTTGGAGGCTACACATCGTGAGTATGACTCCGCATACAGTCTTACTCCGATTTCCGAGGCCCCCAGCTGGCTTGGATCGTGAGTATGACCTGCCCACCTACGAGACTCCGGCAGCCAACATGCGGGCGGCACAGGCGGCCATGGAGGAGATGGAAAGCCTAGAAGGCGAGGAGCGCGCCTTCGAGGAGATGCGTGTGAAGGATCTCCTTGACGCTGCTAACCAGCAGCACGCTCGGTTCGACCCCGGTCAGGCTCAATCAGAGTCCCCTGGGCCGAACTCGGGGGCTCGTCGCAACCCTAGCGGCCAGCACCACGCCAAAGGATCTTCTTCGCATCGCCCTTACGGCTAGAGGGGCGACGGAAGCCAAGACCGGCGCTCTCAGCGCCAAGGCGAGCACACTTCGGGCTTGCTTCACGGGGGCAACGAGGGTGATTTGGAGTACTGGGATCTTCCCCCGCGAAGAACTCACACCTCTGGCTCCTGAGGCGCCTCCCCTCTCGCCACCGGGGCTGGCGCCCCCGCCACTCAGGATGAGCGGGACGCTCGCCGGCGTATCATCGCGCTGGCCCATTCGGCCCTCCTAGAGGAGGACAGACCCGTCGGACCAGCATGCTTCGGCCCCCGGATACGAGGGGAGCCATTCCCCCGAGGATTAACCCTGCCTCGCGATACGCCGAAATACAACGGCACGGCCAAGCCAAAAGACTGGCTGATCGACTTACACCACGGCCGTGGGCATCGCCAGGGGCAACAAGCGCGTAGCAGTTTGCTACGTGCCACTCATGCTGGCCGGCTCGGCCCGGACATGGCTTAACAGCCTCTCGGCCGGCAGCGTCAACTCCTGGGTGGACTTCGAGGAGGCGTTCGTCCGCAACTTCACCGGCACCGACAAGCGCCCTGGTCGGCCCCGTGAGCTGGCCATGTGCGTCCAGAAGGCCGACGAACCCCTCCGCGACTACGTCACCCGGTGGACTGAGCTCCGCAACTCCTGTGAGGGGGTGCATGAGGTACAAGCCATCCAGTACTTCATCGGCGGATGCCGAGACGGCACCCTCCTCAAGCACAAGCTCATGTGCACCGAGCCCAACTCTTTAGCGGTGCTCATGGCCAAGGCGGATAAGTACGCCACGACCGACTCCGCAATGCGCATCAAGGTGACCTCCTTGGACATGGTTGTGCCTGCACCGGCTACTCCCAAACCGGCTGGGGAAAACCGAGGCGGCCAGAATAACTACAAGCGCAAGGCGGATCAGATGGATCCCCGCTCCAACAACAAGCTAGTGGCCAATGTGGAGGGCGAGGCGTCGGCCTCTCAAACCGGCCCTCCATGAAAGCGTTGCAATCAGGGCAACCCCAACTGGCTGCCCAGGCAGACTCTCGAGCAGCAACTCGACGCCCCCTGCAAGATACATTCTGGGGCGACGCCATCTACCCACACCCTTCGACAGTGCAGCATCGCACGCCGGCTGTCGCAAGGGGAGGGCCTGCCGGCTCCTCAGGGTGCGCAGGCGGCGCCCCGTGCACCGGCTCCCAATCACCAGCGAAGGCGACGACAAACACAGCCTGCGCCAAAGGCGGCGCGAGGTGAACGCCACTGTCCCCCCTGTTCCCAAGTACATGCATTGGTATGACAAACCTATCACATGGAGCCGGGTGGACCATCCTGCGGTAATGCCCAACCCGGGGTCATACGCACTCGTCCTCGACCCCACCTTCACCTCCAAAAGGCTCAGTTGCCGATTCTCCCGGGTGCTGGTCGATGGCGACAGCAGCATCAACATCCTCTACCTCGACACTCTCCGCAAGCTCGGGCTCAAGGAGACGGACATCCTGCCAACGAGCACTGTCTTCCATGGCATCGTGCCTGGCAGTCATGCTCACCCATCGGCAAGATCCAGCTGGACGTCCTCTTCGGCGACAAGCCCACTTCCGCCGAGAGTCCATATGGTTCGAGGTAGTGGACCTCAGTAGCCCGTATCACGCACTGCTTGCAAGTTCATGGCTATTCCGCACTACGCCTGCCTGAAAATGAAGATGCCGGGTCCCAAGGGCATCATCACTCTTGTTGGCGACTACAAGAAGTCGCTCGAGTGCGCCCAAGATAGCAGCCGCCTCGCCGACACCTTGGTGATCGCCGAGGAGAAGCGGCAGATCGACCGGCTCGTGGCCCAGGCTACCGAGCAGCCGGCGATTCGTTCTCCTCCGTCCCAATCGGCCGGCGAGGGCTCTTTCAAGCCGGCTAAAGAGACCAGGCAGGTCCCACTCGACCCTGCGAACCCGAAGCAGTGCATCACCATCGGGGCTGGCCTCAGCCCCAAATAGGAAGGCGAGCTCGTCGACATCCTCCGTGAGAATCGGGACATCTTTGCATGGTCCCCCAAGGACATGCCGGGTGTTCCGAGGAAGTACGCCGAGCACAAACTTCACGTGCGACCAGATGCAAAGCCGGTGAAACAACCTTTGCGCCGCTTCGCCGAGGGAAAGCGACTCACAATCAGAGAAAAGATCACCCGGCTCCTTGCAGCCGGCTTCATCATGGAGGTTTTCCACCCGGACTAGCTGGCGAACCCAGTCCTGGTGCTGAAGAAGAACAACACATGGCGAATGTGCATCGACTACAGTAGCTTGAATAAGGCCTGTCTGAAAGACCCTTTCGCGTTGCCTAGGATAGATCAAGTGATCGACTCCACAACAGGTTGCGAACTGCTTTCGTTTCTGGATGCTTATTCAGGCTACCATCAAATCAAGCTGGATCCGGCTGATCGCCTGAAGACCTCCTTCATCACGCCCTTCGGGGCCTACTGCTACACCACCACGACGTTCGGTCTAAAGAACGCAGGTGCGACATTCCAACGCTGAATGCAGCAGTGCCTACTGCCACAGATTGGCAGAAACATCCACGTCTATGTGGATAACATCGTCGTCAAGATGAAGCAGCACTTCAGCCTCCTCGACGACCTGCGGGAGACATTCGCCAATCTGCACGAATACAAGATCCGGCTCAACCCCGAAAAGTGTGTCTTCGGGGTCCCAGGCGGCAAACTCTTGGGGTTCTTCGTCTCCACCCGTGGCATCGAAGTGAACGCTCAGAAGATCAGCACCATCGAGCGGATGGTGCGGCCGACTCGGATCCTCGACGTCCAGAAGTTCGCCGGCTGCTTGGCGTCCCTCAGCCGGTTCGTCAGCCGGCTTGGCGAGAAGGTCCTTCCACTCTACCAGCTCATGAAGAAGACGACGAAGTTCGAGTGGAACGACCAGGCGGATGAAGCCTTCCGGGACCTCAAGCGGGTAATCTCGAGCCTGCCAATCTTGGCAGCCCCATCTGAAAGGGAACCTATACTCATATACATCACGGCGACCACTCGCATGGTTAGCCTAGTGTTGGTAGTTCAGCGCAAAGAGGAAGGCAAGGCCCTGCCAGTGCATCGCCCCGTCTACTACCTTTAGCGAGGTCTTGTCCTCCTCTAAGCAGAAGTACCCTCATTATCAGAAAATATGTTATGGTGTTTACGTTGCTACAAAGAAATTAAAGCAATACTTCCAAGAGCATGCCATCACTGTGGTGAGCACTACTCCTCTCTCAGAGATCATGGACAACCGTGATGCCACGGGCAGAATTGCCAAATGGTCCATCGCCATGGCGGACCATGATATTCGTTACGAGCCTCGCACCGCCATCAAATCGCAGGTGGTGGCCGACTTCTTACTCGACTGGGCCGAGACCCAGTTCGAGCCACCGCCTCCAAACACCACGCATTGGTGGATGCACTTCGACGACTGTAAGATGCGGACAGGACTGGGAGCCGGCATCATCTTGACGTCTCCAAAAGGGGACCAGCTCAAGTACGCTCTCCAGATCCATTTCGCCGCCTCCAACAATGTCGCCGAGTACGAAGCACTGGCTCATGGCCTCCGTATTGCCAAGGAGATCGGCATCCGGCGTCTCATCTGCTTCGGCGATTCAGACATGGTGGTGCAGCAGGTCTCTGGCGAATGGGATGCCAGGGACGCCAACATGGTGAGCTACCGCTTCCTCATCAAGCAGCTCGGCGGCCCCTTCGAGGGTCGTGAGTTCCACCATGTTCCCGGGGCGGAAAGTGAGGCTGCCGATACGCTGGCAAAGATCGGTTCCACAAGACACACCATTCGAGCCGGCGTCTCCCTCGAACAACTCCACAAGCCGTCTATCAAGCCGTCTCCTGAGTCGGCATCAATCTTCGTACCGGCCGACTCTACGATACCAGCGCCGCCGGCTCTGCCAGTTATGCCGGCCGTGGACCCCAAATGCGGCACCGACTGAGTCTACGGTGCAAGCGTTGTCGGCTCCACCAACTACGCAGGCTTCAGATCCTAGTCCGGCTCCATTGGTCCAACCGACTCCCATAGCGGCACCAGCTACAACGACAACCCCGGCTCTATCCGAGCTCGAATCCTCCCAGTGGGTGGATGTCATAGAGATAGACGGTGAGCCGGCTGCAGCAATAACCCCATCAAGCTCGGGGGCTGCAGAAGCCCCCACCACTCAAATCGAAGCAGAGGTGACCCTTGTGTTGGCTCCATCATGGGCTCAGGCCATTCTGGCTTTCCTTCTTCGCGGTGAACTTCCTCGGAACGAGGCGGAGGCGAGACAGATCCAGCGCAGGTCCGCCGCCTACGCCATCATCAATCGCGAACTGGTGTGACGCAGCACGACCGGCGTGTTCCAACGCTGTGTCGAATCATAAACAGGGCAGGAGATCCTCAGAGACATCCACCAGGGGGAGTGTGGGCATCATGCCGCCTCCAGAACCCTGGTGGCCAAAGCATTCCGCCATGATTCAACTAGCCCATGGCCCTCGAGGAGGCCGTGGATCTGGTGGACAAATGCGAAGGCTGCCAACACTTTAGTGCACAACGCCATATGCCGCCTTAAGCACTGAAAACCATTCCCTTATCATGGCCATTTGTCGTCTGGGGACTAGACATGGTTGGGCCCTTCAAGACGGCTCGCGACACATCTTTTGGTAGCCGTCGACAAGTTCACCAAGTGGATCGAAGTCAGGCCTATCAAGAAGCTTGACGGCCCCACTGCTGTCAGTTTCATCACAAACATCTCTGTCCGATATGGCGTTCCCCACAGCATCATCACCGACAACGGCACCAACTTCGCCATGGGCGCCCTGGCGCTCTACTGTTCCAAGGTAGGCATCCGGCTCGACTTTGCCTCAGTGGCACACCCTCAGTCAAACGGCCAAGCAGAGAGGGCCAACGGCCTGATCCTAGCCGGCATCAAGCCAAGACTGGTGGCACCAGTGGTGAGGTCAGACGGCTGCTGGATTGAAGAACTGCCGGCTGTACTATGGAGCCTCCGAACGACGCCCAACCGGTCGACCGACTTCACTCCATTCTTTCTGGTATATGGGTCCGAGGCTATTATCCCCACGGATGTCGAGTTCGACTCGCCACGGGTCACCCTATGCACAGAAACAGAGGCGAAGGAGGCCAGAGAAGATGGTGTGGATCTCCTCGAAGAAGCAAGGGACTTGGCTTCGAGCCGGACGGCCATCTACCAACTGAAGCTGAGATACTACCATAGCAAAAGGATCAGGCCTCTCTCTTTCACAGAGGGAGACTTGGTCCTCAGAAGAATCCAGCGCACTGCCGGCCACCACAAGCTCTCACCCCCCTAGGAGGGACCCTTCATCATCAGTAGGGCGCTGCACAACAACGCCTACTACCTGATTGACGCCCAGAAGCCAAGGAAGCGCAAGAGGGACGGCTTCGGCCAAGAAACAGAGCGCCCATGGAACGCGGCGTTGCTTCGCCCGTTCTATTTCTAAAAGGCAGAAGACAAGCAAAGGAAAGAGCATGCACATGTATCTTCCTCCCTCTTCAGGGAACAACGAAGGCAATAAAAAGAACATGCTCCATGTTTCTTTCTGTCAATTGTTTTCACTCAGTGTACGTGCTACACAGCGTACCACCTCTTACCAGCTTAATCAAGCTCGGAGGCTACACAGCGCGTCCCCTTGCTAGCTTAAACAACCTCGAGGGCTCGCTAGCCGCCTACACGGTCCACCCTTATAACGGACACATAGTGTACGGGCTGACTCCTGGTCCATCGCTCGAGCCTGCGGGCTGGCTCCGGTCGCTCGGTTCGCGATATGACGCCACGTCAGGTCGAATACATGCAAAGTCCGACTATACTTGGGACGACCGGCTCGGGCCGGCTCGATCGTATATACGATCTCATTCAAGACTGAAGACGGCCTCTGGCTGCCGGGAACAACAAATACGATAAAAAGAGCATGCTCCATGCTTCTTCTTGCTAAAGAATTTTCACTCAGTGTACGGGCTACACCGCGTACCACCTCTTGCTGGCTTAATCAAGCTGGGAGGCTATGCAGCGCGACCCCTTGCTAGCTTTAAACAAGCTCGGGGTCTTGCCAGACGCTCGGACGGTCCACCCTTGTAGACGGGCACATAGTGTACCGGCTGACTCCTGGTCCTTTGTTCGAGCCTGCGGGCTGACTCCAATCGCTCGGTTCGCGATATGACGCCAGGTCAGGTCGAATACATGCAAAGTCCGGCTATACTTGCGACGACCGGCTCGAGATGGCTCATTCAAGCCGGCCTCTGATTGGCTTATGTCTTGTTCTTTATGTCTTGATGGCTTCGGATAAGAGAAGTCAACCAGGAATCAAAAGACGGGATCATAAGACAACACACTTGGTGAAGAATATAATGCTGAATATATACATTCATAAAAAGCATTTGCCCACGGCCCACGTTCGTTACATCCCTCCGGGGGTAGAACCAAAAACACAGAAGGACACCAGTTACGGGACATCGGCCTCAGTGGTCGTCTCGGCTGCTGCTCCTGATGTGGCAGCATCGCCACCTCCGGCTCCTCCCAAGGTGGTTGCGACGTCTCCCCCGCTTCGGCCCCCGGCTCCGGTGATCCCGGAGTCGGCATACGCCCCACCGCTGGAGGCGGCTGCAGATTTTGCAGCCCAGGCCACCTCGTCGGAGCTGCCATCGGCGTCGTAGGGTTGAAGGCCATGCAGATCTTCAACGATCACCCCGCCGTCTTCACCCCGCTCCAAGACGAAGTCGTCCGAGGCTGCGTACTCAGCGACGGCGCTGGCTCTCACCCGGAGCACCTCCTCCCTGCCTTGCAGTTCCGCCTCTGAGCCGTCGCGCTGGGCAGCCAGCTTGCCCAAGTTCAGGTTACGATACCATGACTTGGCCAAGCGCACGGCCATATAAGCCCCAGACCGCGCTGCGGAGGCACGCCAAGAGTCCAGACGCTCTCCACCCGCTGCGAGCCAGCTGGCAAGCCGGCTCATGGTCGTCGGCTCCACGCCCTCCGGCCATAGGGCCGCCACCATCGACGAACCTACAACCGGGAGCTGAGTCACAGACTCGCCCAGGACGTGCAGGCGGGCCCGAAGGCCCACTCCGATCTCCTCTACGCTCTAGCCGGAGGTAGTATCTACCTCCTGCCCGGCCACGCAGCGCTCCTCAGGGCACACCTCAACGGCGATGTCAGCTGCGACCTGGGTCTCGGGGAAGAGATCTGGGGTAAAGGCAGCCAGGACGTAAGAACACAGCAAGAGGAGGAGACGGCAAAAAGACCAAACACAAAACAAGGAAAAGAGACCGACGCTGGAAGGCGCCGTCGGTCTCATGAGAGACCTCGAGGACCTCGCGCTCCCACACCTCACTCGCATGAGTGAGGCGGGCGATTTCGTCCTAGAGGGTCGCGGCGGACTCCGGCGCCTTGGCCAGCTGCGCTTGCTTCTGAGTAAGGGCTTCGTCCTTCACCCTTAAGGCGGCATCCTTGAGGTTCACCTCCTCAAGATGAAGCGACACGAGGCAGTCCACGTCGGCAGAGTAGGAGGCCTGCTTCTCCTACACCGTGGCCCGCAGCCGCTCCAACTCGACCCGGCCGGCCGCCTCGGGCTCCTTCATCTCCGCCTGAAGAAGGTCTAGCTGCTCTTGGAGCTTGCCGCTGGCGTCGCTCAGGGCATGACGCTCCGCGGCAACCTCGCCGAGCCGGGCTTCAAGCTCGGCGATCCGGCTATCAGCCCCCAGGTGCTGGTGCCGAAGCTTGTTGTACGCCTGTACCTAAGCATCGTAAAGCGCCTGCCTAGGGGGACAGAAAGGGAACAAGATTAAGATTCGACCTAGTTAAAAGCCTAACCAGCCCGATTCTCGGGGGCTACACCCAGTGGGTGCGCTTGCACGCTTCCACTGAAGAAAACTATATAGGGAAAAAGGCCTCCAAGAGATTCAGACCGGTTGGCAATCAACCCGCCCGATTCTCGGGGGCTACACATAGTGGGTGCGCTGTCGCGCCCCCACTGACGCCAAGAGAAGAGAAAAAAGTGCAAAGAAAAACCAAAAAAGGCAAGGTCTACTTGGGTTCGGGCTTCCAGGCGCTCCATGTCACCGTATAACACGCGGGCTGCCTGCTCCACCTTCGACCGGCCGCTGGAAAACATCGTCACCAGCTCCGGTACGCCGGAAAGAACGGCGCCGTTGGGCATTCGAAGGCGGGCCAAGTTCGCCGCCCACCATGACTTCATGGGCCGGCTCCCAACCCGGCCCCCGGCCCTTGGCGCAACTGGGCCCTGCTGGGGGATGACGATGGCGCCGGCTTCTAGGGCCGGCTCAACGGCCGGCTCGGGCGCCGTCCCAATCGGCGCTACATCCCCCACGGGAGGCGGATGAGCCGCGTCCGGCGCATCCATGGTCGCCCCTGGGGCATCAGGGGTTGCGTCCGGCGTGGTCAGATCTAGCACCGGCGCGTCAGGAGCCACTTTGGCCCTGGGAGAAACCGGGATCGTCTCCAGGTCCACCTGCTCCAGGGCTGCCGGTTCAGACGGCTGGGCCCCTTCGGTCCTTGGGTCCGGCCTGGAGGCGGCCTCGCTAGCTGGCTCCTCCACACGGGCATGTGCGGAGGGGTCCTGTCTAGCCTTCACACGCTTCTCCGCCGGCCTCTCGACCCGGCTGGGATGAGGCTGACCCACGGCGGCCTTCCCCGCAGCCGTGTCCCATCGGCGCTTGGACTTTATCTCGAGCTCCCTGTCGGCAGCATCAGCTGTTGCCCAGCCAGTCTGCTCGGCTACGGAGGCGGTGTCTTCATCCGCATCCTCCGCCTCCGTGTCAAGCCAAGCTTCTCAGAAACAAAGCTCATCTCAATGTGAGGAAGGGAAAAAAGGGAGGAAACCATACCCTGCAACTACCGGGGCCTGCCTCCAGCCACCGCCACGGCGCTTCTTGCCGCCGTCTTCCCGCTACCTAGATGGAGGACCCGATGCAGGTCGCTTAGAGGCCGGCCTGGAAGCTGTGGCACCCTTGCCCTTCTTCCCGGTTGCCTCGTCGGCAGCGGTCGCTTCGCCACCTTGACGCCGCCATGCGTCAGCAGCGAGCTGGTGACCTCCTCCACCTCGTCGGAGTCTTCCTCGAAGGCTGCATCAAAACAGAATGAGGCTTCCTCATCGTCGTCCGTCCAGTCTGCTATGGCGTTCTGCGGGTACTCACCAGACGGCTTGGTCCCTTCCGACTCCAAGGGATCCTCCGATCCGGCGGAGGAGTCTGAGCGGTGCTCCATCGCACCCTCGTCCTCCAACTCGGAGGCGTCGGACACCTCCACGTCAGGAGCAGGCTGACGAAGGGACCCCTGCAGGGTCTTTAACATCTACAAAAAAAGGAATTCTACCAGGCTCAGCAGCGCCACCGGCTCCAAGACAAAACAACAGAGAGAAACAGAGAAAGGCTACCATTGGAGGCGGGTGAGCCCGGTTGAACGGGGGCATCCCCCATGTCCATCCCCCGCCCTCATCCATGCGGGCGGTGGAGATCAGGTTCATCCTTCGCGCTACAGCGCCCGGGGTGAACCTCTTGGCGGACAGTCCGCTCATCTGGCAGACCAGATGCATCCGCCTTTGCAGAGGCAGAATCTGGCGGACAACTATGGTGGCGAGAAGGTCGTGGCCGAGGAGGCCGCTCTTCCCCAAGATGTCGAGGTGGGTGCAGATAAGCGCGACCTCAGGATGCGGCTTGGGAGTCTGCGCATCCCAGTTCCGCCGCGTCGGAGGAGCGATGGCGAACGGGGGCATGTTGAGGGTATCCTGGGCCGGGTCGGCGCTGTTCACGTAGAAGAAGCCCTTCTGCCAGTGCTTGATGGAATCTTGCAGAGGCATCTGGGGGAAGCCGGACTTCCGGCGGTGATGCACTAACGCGGCCCCGCACGGCGTCATGGGGCGCGGCCCCTTGAGCTTCTCCACCTCGTATTTATCCATGGTGATGGACTGTTGCTTGAAGAAGAACAGGCTGCACCATAGATCGACGCGAAGCTCGATACCCACGAAGCCTTCGCACAACACCACAAAGGCGTGAGGTGATACGACTGCAGGCCGAAGAACTGGAGCCACTCGGCGAAGAATTAGCTAGTCGGGAGCCCGAAACCCCGGTAGAAGTGCTCGACAAAGACCACAACCTCCCCCGCGACGGGTGCGCGAGAGGTCTCGGAGCTAGGAAGGCGCACCGACACTTGGGAGGCCGGGGGCAGCAGTCGATGATGACGAAGCGCATCGATGTGCCCCTCATCGACGTCGCTGCCCAGCCAGGCCCCCTGCAAGGACGCCTGCTGTGCCGACGACATATTCGAAGAAGATCCACCGGCCATGGCTGCGGGTGGCGAGAGCTCGAAGCGGTCGACGGAGGTCTCGGCGGTGAAGATGAAGAAAACGAAGGCATGAGCTCTTCTTTCTCGGGACGCAAGGAGGAAGAGAGGATGGAGCAGGGCGAGAAGAGGGGGCGAATGGCCTCCTCGAAACCCCCGCGTCCCATTTAAACCCCCACGAAGCATCGTGGGGAGGGGATCCGGTGCGTGCCGGTCCCCATTAATTTCGTCTATTACGGGCGGTAATGCCCCCTAAGCCCAACCGTCGCGGAGTAAATCCGCAGAGGATCTCCCGCGCGGAGGCCGAGGGGGCATCCTGGCCGGACCCAGGGCCCAGCCCGGTGCCTTCAGCAGTAATCGCCATCATTACGCCAGGCGGGGCCTGGCACGTGGCGTTCTCCGGGCCAGTTACAACTGGACCGAGGCGTTCCTTCGAAGCTACCCGGCTGCGAAGCCGGCATCCTTCGCCGCAAACAACAGCCAAAATATCAAGACAAATCAACAAGCCGGTGAGGCCGCCCGCCAGCAGGCTTCATACCTCGCCAGCTTCGAGGACTACTGTCGGGGGGATAACCCCGGGGTAGGCTCATCAAGCATGTTCCTTCATTTCCGGCCCAATGGACATGAAGGCGCAGAGATTCTCAAGGCCCAAGTCTTCCGATCAGCTAGGCATCACCTCCGGCTGGAAGACGAGGTGGCCACCTTTCTGGCCGGCCAGGCAACCCCTACGGCTAGAATCCAGACGACCTCCCATTCAGACCCGGCCTGGTCCCGCCAGACGGACTAAGGTGGAGGCGGCCACCCTCAAGACGGCTGACCAAGCAGCTAGCCGGCCGAGGATCACAAGTCACATCAGATCGTAGGTCAGGAAGGGACCTCACTATTAAAGGTAGCTACGCGTCAGCAAAGGTACAGGAACAGGGCGCCCGACAGGTACGAGCGTCGGCGGCCACGCTGCTGACGTACCGCGACTTTGATCCATCACCTAGCATGATGTCGGACCGTCACACTCCCACTCCATTACTGGACTTGGCGTGGGGAACAGTGGAGGCGGTCGTACTGCCTGCCCATGAAGAATCTCGCGGGGCGACGCTCGACGTACAGCGCGTGCTCAGCTTCAACCTTACGTGGGAGCCCCCTTGACCAGCCGGCTGGTCCTACCAACAATCGAGACCATGAAGCCGGCGGGCCCCTCATCGGCAAGAGAAGACCCTTGTGGGCCCCTGGCCAGCCGGCGAAGCAGCCAGTCGGGTCCCACGCATGTACCCTTTATCCATATTGTAGGCCGGCGGGTTCGTATATAAAAGCCCCCGGCTGCCCCCCATGCAAGGGGCCGAATACTCACCAGTCATTCAACACTAAACACTCACCAGTCATTCAACACTACACACTCACCAACCCACAGAGAGAGAGGCAGAGACGAGCCGGCTGCTCCCCTCTTCCTCCTCCCAACACAGCTCCAGGAGTGACATTGTACTCTGTTCCCATACATCAAACACACCAGCAGGATTAGGGGTATTATCTCTACGGAGATCCCTGAACCTGGGTATATCGTGCGTCTCATGCGTGTACCAACCTCGTTCCCAACGCCCACCTTAGCCTACTTATGGCATATGTTGTGAATATTCACCGACAAGAAATTAGAGCAAAGGGCGTCAAGACAAAGAAGATAAAATTTTACCTCTGAAGATGCCTCGCCGACTTGGGATTCGTCCACATCAGATGATTCGGCGATGGCGGTTTTGTGTTTACCCGTGGTTCTCTTCTTTGGAGGCGGTCTGGCTTGCTTTAGGGCAATCTTTTTCGGCCTTCTTGACCTGAATCAGTAACCTTTCTGAGGTGGAATTATCATTATGCAAGTCAGAATCCGAGTAAGTCGGAAAGAATGAACCAAGGGCGAGTTAAATTATTTACCTTAGGAGCCGGGTTAATCTTGCAGAATGGCTTAAGCCCTATCTAGATGCACTTGGCCAAAGGCTCGCCGGTTAGCTTCTTTATGATGGTCACAATGTCTTCCTCTGTGAGTGCTGTGTGGAAATATCATTGGGGATGGTCCAAAGTACCATCAAACTCGCATATCAACCCGTCTCGGCGATTTAAGGGAAGGATGCGCCATTCCACGCAGCAGCGGATTAGATCAACTCCAGTAAGACCGTTGTTTGTTAAACATCGCAACTCAGATAGCACTGGAATGAAATCCGACTCTTCTTCTTCTGTGAGCTTGTCTGGAATTTTGAAGTTTGTGTGCAGACGTTCCATCCTGTAGCTGAGGAGTTTGCTTTCACCCAGAGGGGAAGTATCCCGGCAGTAGAACCAAGACTTGCCCCAGGCTTTGGTGTGGCTAGGTATGGCGAGCGTTGGAATGAGCTATCCCTGCATCGTTGAACGTTAACACCTCCAAGGTCTAAGCTAGGTCCGTTGGAGAACTCGGTCTGGCGATTCAGATGGAAGAAGTATCAAAACAAAGGGACCGATGGTTCCATTCGCAGGTAAGCTTCACAGAATACTTGGAACTAGCACATGTTGCTGATCGAGTTGGGGCCCAGGTCTTGGAGGCGGACGTTCATGAAGGCCATAGCGTCTCTAAGGAACTTTGATCCTGGCGGCTTAAACCCCCGTTTGAGGTGTTCAGCAAAAAGAACTATCTCCCCTTCCTTCGGGTTGGGAATTTCGTCTCCTAGTCCGGATCGCCATCCGATGCTTCCTTCGGATCAAGGTTCCGTGTCTTTACGCAATCCTCGAGGAAGGCGTCGTCAACTTTGGTTGGGAGCCAGTCGGCCATGAAAACGGCACCCATAACTACAGAGGAAAAGGTCATGGGTAAGATAACCCGCCTAAAACTTGTTGAAGTGGCTAAGAGAATCCCTCAACTCGGAGAACACTTGTCTAGTGGCTAAGAAAATCTATTAACTCGCCAGAAAGGGACCAGATTTGGGCACAAGGGCGACTTAGGAATTTCCTATTACTTAGAGAAGGTATCCCAGGGCATCGAGGACGTGCGGTAAAATGATGAAGTCTGGATCTACAAACAGTTTTCTACACAGTAAGTAGTACAATGCGGATCTACGAGCAAGATAAAATAACAGAAAAAGGTTCGGATGAAGCAGGACGGGCTGTGACTAAAAATGAATATGGCACGGATGATTTGGCCAAAGCTTTTTGGGCTTCCGAATAGGGAACTATCTAATCAACGATACGGTTAACGCTATTACATCAGCTATTACCATTAACCTATCAACATGCAAAGGGAAGCTCGAATCGTTCTAAGAACATGGCAGGTGGTAAATGTTAAAGGATCAGGATCTGATTGCAACTGGTGAAGAACTGACCAGCTAATGGCATCCGGAAGCGGTTGTGCGGGTTCGCGGCAAGCACGGCGTTCTCGCTAGGTTGAAGATGCATCGGATGCAGTGGGTGGCGATGGAGTCCCTCAAGCAGCGACAGAACTTCACAGGCGGCGGCGGAGTCCCTCGGGCGGCGCCGGAATCCCTTGAGCGGCTGCAGAAGTCTGTCGGGCAGCGACGGAGTTCTTTGGGTGGTGTTGGATTTCTTTGTGTGGTTGTGAGGAAGAAGAAGCTAATGGGGCGAGTAGGTGAAGATTCCCTTCGCCCCTGTTCCCAGGCCTATTTAATAGGACGGGTGCGGAGATCGAGGTGCCTCGCGCGGGAACCGAAAGGGCAGGCTTAAGATTCGCACTTATGGCGCCAAGATTTTTAGGATATTTGCGCCACGAGATCCGCTGGAGATTGCATCATCATTTCCCGAGGATAAAGGGATAAGATTATGTCATCAAGAAACGGTTAGGAGACTTGGATATTTCCATGGAGGATGGCAGATTAAGCGTGTGATGCATGAAAGAAGTGGACTGAGTCGCTCCTAAACTAGGTAAAGGTTTATTGGCGTGAACAGGTTCAAGTCAATTTGGGGCCTACTGTTGGGGATATTATCTATGGTGTGACCAGCCATAGTTGGGCCGGGTCACCAAGTGGGCGACTCATCCTTTGGCAGTTTAAGCTTTGGCCCAAAAGGCCTAGGAGCTGGACGGCAGTTCAAGATTCGGATGGAGGATAAGTTATCGGGGAGTTCTCCAGTCTTGGAAAGCACGACGACTTAGAGATAGAAAGAATCATGGTTTGTGTTAAGGCATGGACACTTGTAAACCCTAGGGGCTCGACCTGTATATAAAGGCGAGTCCTTGGAGAGGAGAGACACGTTAGAAAGCATCGAGAGCTAGGTCAGGCGAGTTACGCCCTCCTTGTAATCGAAACATCACCAATAGGACACAAAGCAGGACGTAGGCTTTTACCTCCTCACGAGGGCCAAACCTGGGTAAATCTGAGTCCCGCTCCCATTCAACCCCTTTGAGTCGCCAGCAAGGTGCGATGGCTCCATCATTAAGTCCTTCCACTAGGACATATGCCGTGACGAAACCACGACATCCAGCATGACTATAAACACCAGAAACTACTTGCAACTCCTGGACCGAGTACTAGGCGATTAATAAGTCGAGAGGGCCAGTTAAGTATCCCAACGTGTGGTAGTATCTAGTCTTGGATTACATACACGAAACTCAGTTCCTAAGGACGGTTCCAATGAAACAAGCCGCAATATACTCCTACGTAGCCTTTCACTGGTAGCTTTACCAAATCAGGTTCAACACACAACATTTATTAACTGAACACATTCTCACGATCCTGTTCATCATCCAGATGACAGACGATACACAACTCCAAGCATAGCATGCATAGCAGGATAAGGCACATCAGGGCTCAAGCATCTACCAGGTATGCTAGGTTGCAAGGTTCAGCTATTTACTGTGACAAGGACTAGTCATGCAAAGGAAGAGGGTTCAACTAACGTGGTAAAAGCATTGAAAGCATTTTAACCTAATGCAAAAAGTAAGAGCAGGAGCGAGAACATGGGATTTATCGGGATGATCAAAATGGTTGCTTGCCTTGTTTCTCAGGAGAGGGTGATATCCGTCAGTCGAATAATCAATCATATCTGGATGGGCAGAGCCTACCAAAAAATAACCTACAATCAACGCCAATCACATGCAACAAAATGATGCATGAAATGCAACGTAGCATGGTTTAGGTGACTAACAGAACCCTTTGGCTGATCTTGATTTGAAATCATAATTCAAATATCATTTGAATTATAATTTATCAAATTCTTTTAATTGATTTGACCTGATGTTGTTTCATAAATTTGTTTTCATGCAAGAAAATTGCACCATTTGATTCCTTGAATTTTTCTCATCATTTTGCATATATTATTTGTCAAATTTCGAGTTATATTCAATTTTCTATGAACTTCCAAAGTTTTGAACTTATTCTGGAATTATTTTGAAACAGAAAATGAGTTATTGCATCAGCATGACATCAGCAGGTCCAACTGGCCGTTGAAAGTCAAATCTGACCAGTGGGACCCACTGGTCAGTGACTCTGGCCAGTTTTTAGTTTAGGTTTAACTTAATTAGCTAATTAACAGAGTAGGACCCACCTGTCAGTGTCTGTTTAAGTTAATTAAATAAGTTATTTTTATTTTTACTAAACTTAATTAGACAGGGGTTGGCCCCACCTGTCATAGGCTCAGGAGGGAAGAACTCACCGGCGACGAGGTCGATCTCGCCGGCAGAGACGGCAGAGGGCGTCGGAAATGCATCTCCGATGACCAAATGCACGACAGAGACCTCAGGAAGAATGGCCACTCGACGACGCCCACGATGGAGCAAACCCCAGGGGGTGGGGTGGCCGGAATCGACGCCGGCGACGAGCTTGGTGGCGGCCGAAGTTCGGCCATCGTCGAGGTCATCAAAACAGAGGGCATTTCGCGCGGGGCTGGGCTCCTAGAGCATCCATGCGACGAGGTGGAGCCATTGCATGCCTCGGGTGGACCAACCGGTCACCGTAGGGCCACCGGCGACGAGCTACCGCGGCGGTCCTCGTCGGGCTCCGGTGAAACTAGGCCTAGAGCTTGAAATCGAGAGGGGAAACAAAGGGGAGGGCACCCTGAGCTCAGAGGGAGTGCAGCGGCGCCGAAAGCGGGCTCGGGGACGGACTGAGGAGGGAGAACAGCGGTGGTGAACGTCGGCGATCCGAGGAAGAAGACGATGGAGATCCAGCGATGCTGGGCTCGGGAGCGAACGAGAGACGACCAACTTGATGAAACGGAGCGAACGACACTCTCAGGGGCGGGGAAGGACGGCCGGAGCAATGGCTAGCTCGAGGTCGAGCTTGCGGTCATGGCGGCCGAGGAAGAAAGAGAGGAGAGAGCGCGAATGAGGAGGGGAAAGAGGTGGGAATGGATCCCGGGAGACTTATCCTCCCTCTCCAGTGCATCAGGGTGAAGCAAGCGTGCACGTAGGTGCGTGGGCGCACCGGTAGGAGCGGCGGCCACCTCCTGCTCCGACTAGCGAAGGAGGAAGACGACAGGCGCTGAGGTGGGCTGGGCCTGAGGTAAGCGTTAGATATGGTTTTTCTTATTTCTATCTTTTCTGTTTCTATATTTTTGGCTCCAAACTAATTCTAAAATAGTTTGAAAAATACTAGAGTGTTAGTTGGAATATTCCCAACGACACATAAAGTTTTCAAAAAATTTGGAAACTTAGAATTATCTGAAATCAATTATATAGTTGATTTCAGTAGCTTTTAACTTAAATTTAAAATGCCAAAAGTATTTTGAAAATATGTTTCACCTCTGATATCTTGTTTTCAACATTTAACAGAAAAGATGAACTTTTCTAATGGCCATTTTGGGTTCATTGATTTGGCACTTATTGAATTATCTTATGAATAAGGAGTGGCTAGGGTTTTGCTTTTATTTCCCCACTTCCTTTGAGTTCATTTCCATTTCTTGGATGCAATGAAAGAAGACATGAGCACAACTTGCTAAACCCTAACAGGGAATCCAGGGATGTGACAGCACCCTCCAGCATCCGGTCGGCGTTCTCATCATGACAACATCGAGGTATTCCGCACGCCTGTCCTCAACTTGGGTGCGGCCGCAAGTATTGCAGACTCCATCCAGCCGTCAAATTCAGAAGCGGGCAGAGGGGTGCAGCAGGCACCTAAGAAGAATTCCGTTGTTTCTCATTCTCACAACAGACTGCACAGAAATTCCGTCCGAGCGGACAAAGTTTGGTCGGTTTACAACCCAGGTTCTCCCCAGCGTCGCAGAGGAGGAGATCATCGAGAAGATCGACACAGAGACCAGGGGCGGAATCCGCTTCCCCATGGTTCAATAGCGAGGGTCGCCATCATTCACACTCTCCTTGGCGGAGTGGTTCGTTCGCGCACCGACGCAACGACGAAAGGCGATCGGTGGGCAATGACCGCGACCAAAGGTGTGATGTAAGGGAGTATCTCACTCGCGATTGAGGCTGAGCCCATCGTGACGGATACGACGGTGATCGTCCGAGTGGAAGTGGCTCTGTTATCTCCGGCCCCGAGTGTTTCAGCCGAGCAATACGCTCCGCTGATATTCCCCCAACTTCAGGTTGGCGGCAGGAATAAGAAAGTTCCAAGCCAGAGACATGTCTAGATGATTACCGAGTGGCAGTTCAGATCAGCGGTGGCAACAACAACGTCACAATGAAGCACTTGCCCCTGATGCTAGATGGTTCCGCCCGTGCCTGGCTGAATCAACTAGCTCCATCAAGCATATACTGCTAGGCAGACTTGGCCCGAGTGTTCATCAAAACCTTCGAGGGCACCTGCAAGCTCCCTACTAGTCTCTCTGAGCTACAACATTGTATCCAGAAGCCGAGTGAGTCTTTGCGCGATTTCATCCAGAGCTGGACCACTATCCACCACACGGTGGAGAACGTCACCGAGCATCAGGCAGTCTACACTTTCAAAGCAGGCTTCAGGTACCGAGAGTTGTACGTGCAGTTTGGTCGGATGGGAGATATGTCTATGAGCAAGATGATGGAGATAGTAACCCGCTATGCCAATGGAGAAGAAGAAGACCACCTCCGCAGCGGCAAAGGCAAAGTAGTCGACGAAGATGCCAACTCCAACCTCAAGCAGAAGCGGAATGTGGAGCACACATCGCCGATAGAAGCAGCCGCTCTGGGAGCGGGAAAGTTCAAGGGAAAGGCCAAGAGCCAATTCCCTCCCCCCTAGAAATTCAAGAAGCAGTCGGGACCTGATGTCCTTGGTCAGCCGTGTGCAATCCACACGAAGATAGATGAAGAAGGCAACACCATAGTGCGTAAACATACCACTCGGTAGTGCACGCTGTTGATCCACAGATTTGTAGAGAATCAGTCGAGTGAGAAATACCAAGAGAAAGAGGATGAAGAACAAGAAGACCCCTTCCTAAAGGTCCATGCCACTCTGATGATCTTTGCTGATGTCGAAAGCAAGAGTCGAGGGAAAGTGGTCAATCCAGAGGTCAACATGGCAGCTCATTCCGTCCCAAAGTATCTCAGGTGGTCGCAGACTGCCATCACCTTCGACCAGTCAGATCACCCCACCCATGTCCCCACTACGGGACGTTAGGATGTTGTTGTCAACCCAGTGGTAGAAGGAGTTCGACTCCGCAAGGTGTTGATGGATGAAGGGAGTGGTTTGAACATCATGTACGCCGACACTCTCAAGGGAATGGGTATTCCGATGTCCAAGCTCAGCAAAAACAATATGCAGTTTCACGGAGTGATCCCAGGGAAGAAGGCCAAGTCACTAGGCCAAATCGCGTTAGATGTCGTTTTCGGCTCTGACAAGAACTTCGGCAAATAGAAACTCACGTTTGAGGTGGTGGAATTCGAGAGTACTTACCACGCCATACTTGGTCCTCCAGCATATGTACGTTTCATGGCCTGACCATGTTATGTTTATTTGAAGATGAAGATGACAGGGCTGAAGGGAGTCATCACCATCACTGGCAATCGGCAAAGGGCAGAAGAATGTTTGCAGCAGGGCTCCAAGATCACCGACCAGCAGATGGCAATGGCAGAGCTTCATGAGTACCGGTAGACAACAGATCCCGACGAGCTGATGTGCTCGAAGAATCCACCTTCCGAGTCTACATTCGAGTCGGCAGGCAAAATCAAGAAATTCAGCATCCACCCGACAGATCCTACCGCTGCCCCAACCAACATCTTAACAATTGTTCACCCTAAATAGCAAGCCGAGCTCATTCAGTTCCTCCTTGAGAACTGGGACATCTTCGCATGGAAGCCCGCAGACATGCCTGGAATACCCAGGGAACTCGCTGAGCACCAACTGAGGGTCGACCCCAAAGCTCGACCTATCAAGGAACATCTGCGTTCGTCCGCCATGCAGAAAAGAAAAGCAATCAGCGAGGAAGTGGCTAGGCTCCTCGAGGCCAAGTTCATTCGCGAGGTTTACCACTCCGAGTGGATCGCAAATGTTGTCATGGTTCCTAAGAAGGACAAGTCACTCCGAATGTGCATCGACTTCGAGCATATCAATCGGGTCTGCCGAAAGACCACTTCCCACTCCCCCGCAAAGATCAGATTGTTGACTCGACTGCGGGATGTGAGCGATTGTCTTTTTAAGATGCTTACTCTGGGTACCACAAGATCCGTTTGTATGGCCCAGATGAAATAAAAAAAGCCTTCGTCACCCCGTTTGGGTGCTTCTGCTACATCACTATGACATTCGGCCTCAAAAATGTAGGAGCTACTTTTATGCGGATGATTCGGAAATGCCTCCTCGACCAGATCAGTCGGAATGTGGAGGCATACATGGACGAAATCATAGTCAAGTCACACAAAGGTTCCGACCTGCTGACTGACTTGGCTGAAATATTCGCCAAGCTTCGAAGGTACGACATCAAGTTAAACCCAGCCAAGTGCACATTCGGAGTCCCCAACGGCAAGTTACTTGGTTTCCTCGTTTCCAAACAAGGAATCGATGTTAACCCCGAAAAGATCAGAGAAATTTTCTGAATGAAATGTTGTGTGCGACTGCACGACGTCGAGAAGCTTACAGGATGTTTGGCAACATTAAGAAGATTCACATCTGGATTCGGAGAGAAAGCCTTACCATTTTACTGACTCATGAAGAAGTCAGATACCTTCGAGTGGACTCCCGAAGCAGAAGCTGCATTTGTTGAGTTGAAGACTCTGCTATCCACCCAGCCGGTTCTTGATGCTCCGTACAGCAAAGAGACACTCCTCTTATACATCGCGACTACAAATCAAGTTGTCAGCACAGTCCTGACATTCAAGCGAGAGGAGGAAGGCAAGGCTTACAAGATATTTACTCCTTCCAAGCAGAGATATCCCCATTATGAGAAGCTTCTTTATGGGATTTACATGACTGCAAAGAAGGTAGCTCATTATTTTCAAGATCACTTGGTGTCTGTGGTCACCGATGCCCCATTGTTAAAAATCCTTCACAATCGGGATGCATCGGGCCGAGTGGCGAAATGGGCAATGGAGCTATTATATAGTTACATAAAGTTCGAAGCTAAGAAAGCCATCAAATCTCAAGCTCTCGCAGACTTCATGACTGAATGGGTGGAGCAACAACAACCAGCAACTACTCACTCGGCACACTGGACTATGTTCTTTGATGGCTCGAAGAGGCTGAGTGGTTCGGGTGCACGCGTAGTTCTTATATCCCCGAAGGGCGACAAGCTCAGCTACGTATTGCAGTTTCACTTTGATTCATCTAACAATGAGGCAGATTATGAATCCCTCATCTACGGGTTACGTATGGCCATCTCACTGGGCGTCCGACGCTTGATGATATACGGTGACTTGGATCTAGTGGTTAATCAAGTAATGAAAGAGTGTGATGTGAGAAACCCTGCCATGACTGGATACTGCAACGCAGTAAGAAAACTTAAGAAAAGGTTTGAACGTTTGGAACTTCAGCATGTTCCTCGATTGAGGAATCAAGTTGCTGATGAATTGGCAAAAATCGGATCGACACGGAAAATTGTGGCCAGTGATGTTTGTTTGGAGCACATACACACCCCTTCGGTCCAGGAAGATCCATTCACTGAAGAACCTCCTCAGCCTACAAGTGAAGTTGATCCGACTGAAGTTGAAATCCCAGCAGTTGTCGATCTGATCATGGAGATTCGAGTGGTCACGCCCAATTGGACAATGTCGTATATTGCATATATCCTTAGGCAAGAACTACCCTAAGATGAAGATGAAGCTAGGCAGATTGTCCACAGATCAAAATCTTTCACGGTCATGGGAGATCAGCTCTATAAGGAAAGTGTGTCTGGCGTAACTAAGCTGGGCATTTCCCCTGAGGAAGGATGACTGATCTTGGAGCAAATTCACTCAGGAACCTGTGGTTATCATGCATCCTCCGAAGCCATTGTTGCTAAGGCATTTCGAGCTGGATTCTTCTGGCCACATGCAGGTGAAATGGCCAAGGAGCTTGTAGACCGTTGTGAAGGATGTCAATTCTACTCCAACAAATCACACAAGCTGTCATCTGATCTAAAGACAATCCCCCTCATATGGCCATTTGTCATGTGGGGCTTGGACATGGTCGGACCCTTCCGTACCAGGCAGGGCGGATTCACTCATTTGCTAGTTGTAGTCGACAAATTCACCAAGTGGATTGAAGCCAAGCCAATCAAAAATCTAGATGCACGCACTGCAATCAAGTTCATGAGAGAAATCACTTTCATATTTGGAGTTCCACATAGCATCATCACTGACAATGGATCGAATTTTGACTCGCATGATTTCAGGAGTTTTTGCTGCAACCAAAGAACCCAAGTGGATTACGCATCCATTACTCATCCCCAAACAAATGGCCTGGCTGAACGAGCGAACGGACTCATACTTCAGGGGTTAAAACCTCGTCTCGTGCGGGAGATTGGACACGCTGCAGGCGCTTGGGTCACCGAACAGTTCGACTAGGCGGTCTCGATTCTTTCTCGTGTATGGTGTAGAAGCTGTCCTTCCGACTGATTTAATTCCCAATTCCCCCAGAGTTGAGCTCTTCTCAGAAGCCGAAGTTGAACAAGCCCGACAGGATGGAGTCGATCTCGTGGAGGAGGAGCGCGAGATGGCTCTGATTCGATCAACGATCTACCAACAAGACTTGCGACGGTTCCATTCAAGACACGTCAGGAGTCGGACATTTCAAACAGGCGATTTCGTGCTCCGCGTGCATCAACAGAGACCGCACAAGTTGGCCCCGCCTGGGAAGGACCCTTCATCGTCTCCGAGGTGCAGAACAACGGAGCATACAAACTCTACAATTTGGAGAAGAGGATCGAGGAGCCACGAGCATGGAACGGAAACTTACTTAAGCGTTTTTATGCCTGATTTACAACTCTTTTGATGTAACGAACAAGATTCCCTAAAGCAATTTACTTGCCAGAAGTTTTGATTACCGCGATATATTTGCTCACTCCGGTCTAGAAAACTTCTCCGAGTGAAGAGCTACCCTCTCACTCACGTCTTAGCCGCAAACCAGATTCGCCAAAGTTAAAAAACTTCTCCGAGTAAAGAGCTACCCTCTCACTCGGGTGCTTAGCCGCGAACCAGATTCGCCTAAGTGACAAAACTTCTTCGAGTGAAGAGCTACCCTCTCACTCGGGGGCTTAGCTGCGAACCAAATTCGCCTAAGTTAATAAACTTCTCCGAGTGAAGAGCGAGGCTTAGCCGCGATCCAGATTCGTATAAGTTAAAAAACTTCTCCGAGTGAAGAGCTACCCTCTCACTCTGGGGCTTAGACGCGAACCAGATTCGCCTAAGTTAAAAAAACTTCTCCGAGTGAAGAGCTACCCTCTCACTCGGGGGCTTAGCCGCGAACCAGAGTCGCCTAAGTTAAAAAAATTCCCCGAGTGAAGAGCTACCCTCTCACTCGGGGGCTTAGCCGCAAACCAGATTCGCCTAAGTTAAAAAACTTATCCAAGTGAAGAGCTACCCTCTCACTCGAGGGCTTAGCCGCGAACCAGATTCGCCTAAGTTAAAAAACGTCTCCGAGTGAAGAGCTACCCTCTGACTTGGGGGCTTAGCCACGAACTAGATTCACCTAACTTAAAAATAATTTCCGACTGAAGAGTTACCCTCTCACTCAAGGCTTAGCCGCGAACCAGATTCGCCTAAGTTAAAAAACTTCTCTCACTGAAGAGCTACCCTCTCACTCGGGGGCTTAGCCCCAAATCAGATTCACCTAAGTGACAAAATCTCGCCCAAATCCCTACCCAACTGCGAATCAAGCTTCGCTTAGGTGGGAATACTTTGCGTATCCCCACAGCATCCCCAAAAAGAAAAAGTTCATTCGACAAAGATAAACTCAAATTCAGTCGAAACGAGCACATCAATGATACCCGACGCAGATCAAGGTTATCCGCGCAGACCAAAAGCACTCGAGTTATTACCCGAACAAAGTTTAAAGTGTTTACATAAATCACTCGGGATACCGAGGCAAAACAAAGTTTTTCTCACGACTGATCGTCTTTGTCACACCCTGTTTTCACTGCCATTTTTTCTGTAATTCAAAAATCTGAGTTTATTAAAACTTTTTCCAAACTAATGTTGTGAGTGCCATGATTGTCATTGTATGCTTGTATGCTTGATCATGTGATATCACAAACCACATTTCTCATGACTTAATTATTTTCGAACCCTTTTTATTATTTATGGTTACACTAAAACCCTACTTTGCGATTTTACAACAAGTCTTTGATGGCAAGAAGTGTTCTTACCCAAAGTTGGTGATCTCGTTCTAGCACCATTTTAGTGCACCAAAACCATATAATATTTATTTTATGAATTATTTTTCTAATTTAATGGCATGTCCATTCCATAGGCCAGAAATAGCATTCCTATAAGGAAAAATACTTTTCTGCCTTAGAAACATCTAAGAAAATTCCTATATGGAGATGATAAGAAGGATATATATTTTCCATACATAAGATTTTCAACCCCTATTTAGATAATTATTATTTGAGTAAAACCCTAAAAACCATTTCTGTCTGCATTGACCTTTTGAAATATTTCCAAAGGAAATATTCTCAATAAATTACTAGAAAATTCCAGTGGTATCCCTAAGCAATATTTGGTGCCCATATAAAATTTCACCTTGATCCAAGATGATTAAGGGCACCAAATATTTGCAAAACCCCTTCTGTCCAGATTGAAGTTAGAGCAACTCTCATAGCAAAGTTTGTCCAATGGAGTTGAAACTTTGCAGGAGTGCCTAATACCTCAAATGAGGGCTCCATACCAAAAATGGGATTTGTGGGACTTAATTTGCCCGCACTCTCTTTGGAAGGAACAGATCTGGTAATTTGGTGATGTTTTCAAGTTTACAAAGCTAAACTTGTCCAATGGAGCTCAAACTTGGAGAAACCCGTTGTTTTAGCTCCAAACCCAATCCTATTAAGTTGAAGAGCCAGTGGTGGAGTGCAATAACCCTAAACTACTGTCGAGCACCTTCTGACAGATGGGTAAAACCCCTCCTAACCTTAGCTAAACCCAACCCTTTCTCCCAAACTCTCTGATTAGGTGGCTAGCATCAATGCCAAGCCTCAGTTAACTGGCCCCTATCTGGTTCAAAGTACAAATGCTGAAAAAACGAATCTAAGCTTCAGCTCAAGGCTGACAACACCTGTTTTCCTTGACCACCTTGACTAGTCGAAGCTCCCATGAGTCTCCAACGGCTAGGCATCTCTCAGCTAGTGCCTAGGACACGCTAGACACGTCCTAGGCACCCTAGAGCGCGCCAGCATGCCGTGGCATGCCAAAGCTGCGCTCTGGGCACGCTACAGAGAACCACCGACGTGGGGGCGACGCTCTCAGCCAGTTCTAGCCTCCCCCTAAGTGTCTAACCTCTTACCTGACAGCCCCTCTGCATCAGGCGACCATCAGGGCCCCTTCTCTCCCGCGCTAAGAGCTGGTGCGACGCGTGCCCGCCCGAACCAGAACCTGCCAGAGATGCGCGGCCATGGGTGCTCGCCTCTTCACTCTCTCCCTTGCTCGCAGTGAGTCCTCGCAGTCCAAAACCACGTCCTCAGACCGTGGTTTCGACCCCAGCTCCTCTCTGCACCCCCATGCGCGCCATGTTGAATCACCGGCACTCCCGAGTGGGCTCACCATCGCGGGCCTATATATAGCCACTCCCCTAGCTCCAGCACCCCTCAAACCTCATCGCAACTACCTCAATCACCTCCCTAGCCACCCAATAAGCCAGCAGAGCCCCGGTGCTCGAGATCGATCGAGGCCCCTCCTCCTCGGAGCTTCGGTCGATCTCCGGCTACACGTCGGCTCCTGCGTTCCTCTACCCACCAAACCACTCCCCGTGACCTCACGAAGATTTCCCCCGTCTTCCCCGAGGAAATCTCTGCCCCTAGATACCACCTCCACCTTCACCCGAAACCCCTCCGCCGCGGCTACCTCGTCGCCGGTGAACGTGAGCCCCTCCGGCGTTGTCTCGACTACCATCAGGTAGGCGACGACGAGCCGGACCCATTCACGTCGTGGTTAGGGCTCCAGGACGTCGTTAACCATGCCGGCGTGCTCCTTCTCCTCTCTAGCCAGAGGTAGGAGACGACCCCGACAGGTGTGCCCCACCAGTCGGTGGCCCATCTCTCTCTTCCTCGCTGCCCGCAGCAGCCGACCGCAGGGGCCCATGCGTTAGGTTCAAACCTAACAGCGCGTGTGCGTGGGCAGGCTGTTTGGCTGGCCTTTGGGCCGGCCGAGTCCCAGGCCAAGTCAGGCGAGGGTCTGTAGCCTTTTTCTTTTTATTTAAAACCTGTGTTTAAATGATTTATATAAAAACATTTAACCAGTGTAAAAATATAATTTTTGCACTGTTGTTCTTCTAAAAATGTGTAATATTTAACAGAACCATTGGTTGAATTTTCGCAGCAAATATTCTGTTTTATAATAATAAAAAGGATTAAATTGGAAAAGTTTTGCTTCTGTTAAGTTGATTTTAAAAATATTCCTTCACTAAAAACAGAAGCAAAATATTTTTAAAATAACAACCTGGATTTATCAAAATAACCAACATTTTTAAAATGACTTTATGATCTATTTCAGAGTGAGCTACTTATTATTTTTACCTTTATACAACGATAGAAAACCCATGTGACATAGGAGTCGGAGCAGAAGACCTCGAAGACCCCGTATACCTAGCTGACCAAGGCAAGCAGCCCTTTGACCATGACTGAGCATATGTTATATTGCCTACTAGTGTAGCAAATATTTTCGTTGCATTTTATCATAAGTGTCGGTAAATCATTGAAGTGATGTTACCTAAGGCTCCTCCGGAGCATTTGCATTTTGAGCATGATCCTACCACCTATGAGGGTCACGCTAATATCATGTTGACAAGTAGAGCTAGAATAGTAGTAGCATGAGCATGTTCTTGGTTTAAATCAAAGGTTTATGAAAACCCCGTCGGGTGCCACTAATGCCCGAGGGTGATGATGAGTTAGGTGGCAACTTTTGGTGAAGTGGTGCACCGGGTATTTGTGTGGGTATGGTTTCGGAAATGGGATTAGATTTATGATGTGCCGACCGTCCCAACCTTACATGTACGACCACATTACCCCTTCTATGGGATGGGGCTGTGTTGATTGCTCTGGTCGGTGCTAGCAAAGAGCCACATTACTAGTGGGGGGAGTGATGTGTGGTCACTCTCGTGATGGGGTCATGCCAGGTAGGGCGACTATGCCGTTTTTACGTGTTCCAGGCACACCGTTGGTCCCCGCATGGTTGATATTGTCCAGAGTCGGTGCTCGTAAGACGTACAACATGTGGGCTGGGTACCAATCGAGTGGACTTCTTTGTGTAGTATCGTTAGGGGAAAGGAATTGATCGGGTACGTACCTGGGTATGTTATATAACGCGAGTCGTGGATGACACGGAAGTCTCCCAGATCTCGTGGGTCCAGCGTACTACCTCTGCAGAGTATAAATAGGCGTGTCCATGGCCAAGGTTAGTTGGGTAATCCTGCTTAAACTATGTCCAGTAGTTTCCGCATAAACCAAGTGTGTGAGAGTATGTGGTAAATGGAGTTAATATGAAAGTAATGATATGACCAAGTTTGGTGACTTAGCATATAGGGTGAACCCGGACTGTTCAGCCCTTGACAAATATATTGGTATCTGTAACTTGTTCTTCGAATCAACATTTAGCTTATGCTGCATACCCATGATCATGTTTATTTACAACCAAGATGTTTCCACCAAAAATGCATGTTATTGTTTTCCTTCACTTGCATTGTTCATATCATGGGCTGTGTGCGAGTACATTCAAAAGTACTCATTGGCTTGCCACTTGTTATATTATTGACCAGACATGGAAGGACCAGAGTTCGAAGATGAGTACGTCTTCGGAGACGCCCCAGCGAACTAGGACGCTTCCCAGTCAGAATGCTTGTTGGTGTAGGCTAATGGCATGGGCACGCGCTTAACCCCAAGATTTCCGCTACTAGTTGTATCTGTGTGATTTGGCTTATAGGCCTGTAACGACTAAGATGCGACCCTTTCCTATTTTGGGGGAGATGCCTCAAAAGGGAAAGGGGCACATCTAAACATTTCGCAAGCGAGATAATCATAACATTACATAACTTAAAGAGTAACAAGTAGGGCCTACACTTGCCATCTGATAAAATTATAGCATTAAGCTAACAAACACACATTATTCAGAGCATAGTTTAGTCCCGCTACGGAGAAGATGAAACAAGTAAAGCTATGAAATCCCGCATGCTGGCCCATGATCACGACCACGGCCTCATTCCTCCGGATAGTTCACATACAGACGGCCAGACTCCTCATCAAGCTCCGACTTCAGCTGGTTCCCATTAGGATATCCTGCGTCGGGCATACCTGTACCTGTTGGGGTTTGTAGTAATCTGTGAGCCACGGGGACTCAGCAATTGAATGACCTTTATATCGAACCTAGCCAAGTTATTGGGTGAGGAAGGTTAAGCGTATGGGTTTGCAGCAACCTAAGCATATATGGTGGCTACCTTACGATGATCAGAGTAATCATATAGTGCTCTACGCAAGCGATCGAAGAATAGATTGATCACTAAGTGATCCTGAACACCTACTTACGTCAAACATAACCCCACCGTGTTCTCGATCAGAGGACGATCTACGAAGGAGACAATCACGGTTACGCACACAGTTGGCAGTTTTATTAGAGTTACTTAAAGTTGTCTCGAACCGAATGTTAACAAAATATCCAAATTGCCACATAACCGCGGCCATGTCTTTCCGAAATATTAAACCCTGTAGGGGTGCTCCAACTAGTCCATCACCAACTGCCACAGGCTGAAAAGTAATCCTCTATCACGAAACTGGTGATCTCGTCAGATTCCTTAGAGGAAAACCTCAACTTTGAGGAGACCCAAAGTTTCACCGGATTCCCTATAAGAAAGATATATCGCAAGGTAAGACAAATCTGGCAAGACCTCCCATCGTGTCGACGAACCTGATAGGAGCCGCGTATCTCATTCTCAGGACACGACGGATTGTCCAAATTTCTGATAGGGCAATCACAGAGTTGCCCCTGGTAACCACCGGCGGTTGACAGGGTGGACCAACACTCATGAGGAGCACTCGCCCGGTTGTTGATTAAATCCTCAGGGTAGCTATTCCCTATGCAAATTATTATTAGGTTATTAGCAAATTAAAACCAATGTTGGGTCCTACCAGACGAGCCTCAACACTACACGATTTATCAAGGGGGTCCCCATAACAACCCCGAACGTGTTAGGAGCGATCAGTTATGGAATCAAACACCGGTATCCGAAACAAAGGCGACAACAACAGAACAAATCACCGGGAAAAAGGCTAGGCCTTCCATCATTCACTAAGTATATAGGTGCATTAATTAAATAGCAGTTTAAACATAATGATGTCAAAATAGCCATGTTATCACATGGAACAGCTGGCACCTGCAACTAGCAAAGCTACTCATTAGAGGTTGAGCAAGCCTACTTAGCCAAACAACATTTGCTAGGAGAGGGAGGTGTTTGGGGTTCATGGAAAATACAGGTGGCATTATATCAAGTGGTCAACAACGAGCATGTAACGAAGGAAACGTGATTATAAGCATAACAAAGCTAGATACGGTGTCAAGGTCACGGTCATCTTGCCTCTATTGTCTTCATCTTGGAACTGCTCTTGATCGTCCTGCACGTACTCTCTAGAATCCACGTACTCGCTATCCATTCCCGATGCTACCCAAGATAAGATAACAGAAAATGAACACCGGCAAAACATAATGCAACAATCAGTATGATGCATGTGTGAACAAGGAAGGATGCATCACTATCCTAGTCACTTTCATATGCATTAGTTGAGTTAATTGAATTCTGGATAGAACCTCATATTAAGTTATCATGACATGCATGAATATCGCATGAGCATGTGCGTCACGAGAGAACGATGCAAAAACTTATAAAGAACGTAGAGAACGGAGCCACGGTTTAACCGGAATCTACAAAACAAGTTATGAACACGTACGGCTCAAAACAGCCCCAAACACACTCTAATGGGCACTCCCTGGTGTAACTAGGTTGCCACATGATCAAGTAACAAATTATAAGTGGAGTGGCGCATGGGAACACACCACACCGTCAACAATGCCCACACAAGCTTCAAAACAATACAAACATACAATTTTATCCCAACAGCAACATAGCAGTTTGTCTACAATATTTAAAGTAGCTACAACCACCTAAATGAATCAAACAAGATATGAGACAGAAGCCATCCAAAAGCTCTACAACCCTGTACAAGAAGCTAATGCAAAGGACTCACCTATGAGCAGACCTATAGACACTAAATTGGACAAAATATCACAGATTCTGGGACTTTGTGAAAATCACATATTTTCACCAATTGCTTATGCTCTGAAGCATTTTGGCAGCCTCCAAAATGATAGCTACAGGAACTGTATAAGCAAGAAATTTAACAGGGAGCTAAACAAACATAAAATATCACAAAGATTAGTTTGTTGCATGGTGTGATTCCCAACACATGAGCTAATTCACACAAGACAAAAAATCACAAGGTTTCACCAATCTGACAGTTTCAGCCAAGTGTCCACTTTGACAGGGCACAATAGGTGCATACAAATCCCTAAGAACAAAACAAAGGCCCCATGTTGTAGAGGAGTTCACTCACTAGCATTCCATCAAGGAATCATCCACAAAGGGCCATATCACCACCTAATGTAAAGCTCTAAACATGGCATCGTATCAGAAAATAACAGTTTTATGAAGTTGCTCTAAAGTGAAATCTAACTGCACCAATCGATTCCTGGGAGGATTCTACCCCAAAATCATATATCATACATGGGTACTTGCATGTAACAACAATGCACAAAGCTAGCTCGAAAATGTCACATAGAATGCAATAAGCTACAAATAACTATCATCACATGTGGGAGCTATCACCTATTGCATCACCTATAGATGCACATCACCATAACTACTCACACAACACCACATAGAAGATTTACACACACTATCATGTGAAGATGCAAACATGTATATGTTTGTGCACACTTGCACAAGTGTGTGTGTGCAAACACTTGCACACATACACACACACATCTCCAGCTACACACTAACTACACACTCTTACACTACCTCTAGTGCAACATGGAAAACTAAAATAGAACATCACACAACCCCTGGTGTAGAAAGAATAAACACAAAACAGCAAAATAAAAGAAATGAAATCAAAAAATAAAAGGGGAGGGTGTGGGGATCGAACCCACAACCCCTCTGGCTACACACGCACACACAATACCACTCGGCTATGCCATCAAAGCTTACTAGAGAGGGGGCTATATGCAAGCTAACCCTCTCTGGCGCTGCACCTGCCACTAGCGAAATAAAGAAAAAGAAAGGGCACCCGAGGGGGACACGAACCCACGAAGCACGGCGCTGGCGCACAGCTTGGTTTTCACTGCACTACGGTTACGGTTCTTATCAGAGAGGGTGCATGTCTCCTTTCGAGAAGCCCCTCTGTAGATGCACACTACCACGGCGGCGACCGGAACAGGGGAGGACAGAGACAGCGCTACTGGCACTAATCGTCGGGGGTGGCTACTTGAGGGGGATGCGGCGACCTAGGGGAACTCGGTCCCGTGCCTAACTAGGCGAGAGGGAGGCTGCATCGGTGGCGCAACAGAGCTGCTGCTCCTGGTCATGGCAGAGCATGGTGGCAGCGACAATCATGCACAATGAGGGGACAGTCACACGGGAGAGGGGGAGAAGGCAACGAAGGCTCACCCAGTGACACGAAGACGAGGACGAGCGGCTCGACGGAGAAGAAGAAGCGGCTGGAGGTGCTCCGCGGCGGAGCTCTCTCCTGCTCCTGCAACGGCGACGCAGAGGCGACGCCAGGGAGGGCTCAGGCCTCCCCTAGCAGCAGGTATGGAACGAGGATGCCACATGCATCCTCATTCCATCTTGGATGCCACGGGGGAAGGGCTGTCGGCGACGAGGTGATGGCGGGGACGTGGTGGAGCTCTCTCTGAATCTTCTCTTTCTCTGAATTCTCTCTGGAGACTTACCTGTAGAGGGGGAAGAAGGAGGGAGAAGGAGGTGGCGGCGGGGGAGAGGAACCCTAGAGGGCACGCATGCCGAGGGGGGCTAAATAGGTGGGGGTTGATGGTGTTGGCGTCCGTGCCACGGGCACGCGGAGCTCTCACTCTCTATCTCGATGTCTCTGACGGAAAGCAGGGAGGAGGGGACGGCGCCAGGAAGAAGAAAGGAAAGGGGAAGGGGCCGCGCTAGTGAAGAAAGGAGGCGAGGCCCTGATACGTCTCAAACGTATCTATAATTTTTGATGGTTTCACGTTGTTATCTTGTCTTCTTTGGTTGTTTTATGTACTTTTATATCTTTTTTGGGACTAACTTATTAATTCAGTGCCAAGTGCCAGTTCCTGTTTTTTCCGTGTTTTTGACTCTTTTCGGATCTGATTTTGGAATGGAGTCCAAACGGAAGAAAAACCTCGAAATGATTTTTCCCGAACGGAAGAAGATCAGGGGGCCTTTGGGCCAAGCCAGGTGGGCTCCAGGGAGCCCACAAACCCCCACTCCGCCACCAGGGGGAGGCGGCGGTGGGCAGGCTTGTGGCCTCCCTGGCCGCCCCCTGACCTAGATCTTTGGCCTATAAATTCCCAAATATTCCACAAAAAATCAGGAGAGCCTTGAAAATACTTTTCCGCCGCCGAAAGCTTCCGTTTCCGCGAGATCTCATCTGGAGACCCTTACCAGCGCCCTGCCGGAGGGGACTTTGGAGTTGGAGGGCTTCATCATCATCATCATCGCCCCTCCAATGACTCATGAGTAGTTCACTTCATACCTATGGGTCTGTAGTTAGTAGCTAGATGGCTTCTTCTCTCTCTTGGATCTTCAATACAAAGTTCTCCATGATCTTCATGGAGATCTATCCGATGTAATCTTCCTTGGCGGTGTGTTTGTCGAGATCCGATGAATTGTGGATTTGTGATCAGATTATCTATGATATATATTTGAGTCTTTTCTGATTTCTTATATGCATCATTTGATATCCTTGTAAGTCTCTCCGAGTCTTGGGTTTTGTTTGGCCAACTAGATCTATGATTCTTGCAATGGGAGAAGTGCTTGGTTTTGGGTTCTGCCATGTGGTGACCTTTCCCAGTGACAGTAGGGGCAGCAAGGCACACATCAAGTAGTTGCCATCAAGGGTAAAAAGATGGGGTTTTATCATTGGTTTGAGATTATCCCTCTACATCATGTCATCTTGCTGAAGGCGTTACTCTTTTCTGAAGGACTTAATACACTAGATGCATGCTGGATAACGGTCGACGTGTGGAGTAATAGTAGTAGAAGCACACAGTATCGGTCTACTTGTTTTGGACGTGATGCCTATAGAAACAATCATTGCATAGATATCGTCACGACTTTGCGCAGTTCTATCAACTGATCGACAATAATTTGTTCACCCACCGTCTACTTGCTTTCATGAGAGAAGCCACTAGTAAACACTACGGCCCCCGAGTCTATTCACATCCATCGTTTACATCTCCTCCTTTACTTTGCTTTGTCACTTTGTTGCTTTCAGTTCTCACTTGGCAAACAATCTATAAGGGATTGACAACCCCTTCATAGCGTTGGGAGCAAGTTTTTGTGTTTGTGCAGGATCTTGAGATACTCCTCCACGGGATTGATACCTTGGTTCTCAAACTGAGGGAAATACTTACCAACACTACGCTACATCACCCATTCCACTTCAAGGGAACACCAACGCAAGGCTCCAAGGCATGGGGGAAATCCTTTGCATACTTCCCTAGGGAGTCCCTTAAAGCGTAGCCGCAGCAGAAAGATCAAGCCAAGTATTCTCCCATCGACGTGCCTATTTCTAGCATCGTTAGAAGGTCTTTTGTTGCAGTAGCAGAAGTATTTCTGGCGCCGTTGCCGGGGAGAAGAAATCAAGATCTATCCAAGTAGGTCTCACAAACTCTTCTCTTGCATTTACTTTTGTTGCCAGTTGCCTCTCATTTTCCTCTCCCCCACTTCACATTTGCCGTTTTCATTCGCCTTTCGCCTTTGTCGTTTTCTTTTGCGTTTGCCGGTTTTCTTGCTTGCTTGTGTGCTTGTTTGTTTGTTGAAGTCATCATGGCTGAAAACATCAAACTTTGCGACTTCTCGAGCACTAATAATAATGATTTTATTAGTACTCTGATTGCTCCCGCCACTAGTGCGGAATCGTATGAAATCAACGCAGCTTTGCTGAATCTTGTTATGAAAGAGAAATTCTCTGGCCTTCCTAGTGAAGATGTCGCATCCCATCTCAATACCTTCATTGAGCTTTGCGATATGAAAAATGAAAGAGATGTGGATAATGACATGATTAAGTTGAAACTTTTTCCTTTCTCGTTGCGAGATCGCGCAAAAACATGGTTTTCTTCTTTGCTTAAAAATAGTATCGATTCTTGGGATAAATGCAAAGATGCTTACATATCCAAGTATTTTCCGCTCACTAAGATCATCTCCTTACGTAACGACATCATGAATTTCAAGCAACTTGATCATGAACACGTTGCACAATCTTGGGAGAGGATGATGCTTACGATTAGAAATTATCCCACTCATGGCTTGAGTTTGTGGATGATTTTACAAATCTTTTACGCTGGCTTGAATTTCGCTTCTTGCAATATATTGGACTCTGCCTCATGTGGAATGTTCAAGGAAATCACGTTGGGAGACGCTACAAAACACCTAGAAAATATCATGACCAACTACTCTGAGTGGCACACTGAAAGGTCGCCTGCTAGCAAAAAGGTGCACGCTATAGAAGAGATTAACTCGCTTAGTGCTAAGATGGACGAGTTGATGAATTTGGCTGCTAGTAGAAACTCTACCATAGATCCTAATGACATGCCACTATCTTCTTTGATTGAGAGTAGCAACACTAGTTTAGACGTGAATTTTTTTGGTAGGAACAATTTTGGCAACAATAATGCTTTTAGAGGAAACTATGTTCCTAGGCCTTTTCCTAGTAACTCCTCTAACAATTATGACAATTCCTACTACAACACTTATGTAAATCACAACAAATTACCCTCTGGTCTAGAGAGTAATATCAAAGAGTTCATCAACTCTCAAAAGATTTTCAATGCATCCATAGAGGAAAAACTACTCAAAATAGACGATTTGGCTAAGAGCGTTGATAGGATGTCTTGTGATATTGATGCTTTGAAAGTTAGATGTTCTCCTCCCAAGGTCAACTTGGATGAAACTTTGAAAGCTATGCGTATCTCCACGAATGAGAGAAAAGAAAGAACCGCCCAAATTCGCGCTAGACATGAATGGTTTAAAAGGGTGCGTTCTAGTGATGCAAATCACGAAGATCTTAAAGTGCTTGGTGTGTCTCCTCTTGAATCTTTGTTTTCGCGTGTCAAACCTACTTATGGAGGGGCTGGATATGAATCCACTTTGGTTGAAAAATGCCCCAATGATTCGCAGTCCACCTATCTTGATGATAAAGGTGTGGAGAGTGGAGTAGAAGAAGTCAAAATTTTGGGTAGTAACTTTGATGCAATCCATTGCAAACTCTCCACATGCTTATAGCCAAAGCAAAGCCTTTCCCGCGCATATCGTAGATGATATGATGAAATCTCTTGAAGAGAAGCTCGAACTAGAAGTCTCTATAACTAGAAAACTTCATGATGAGTGGGAACCTACTATCAAAATCAAGATCAAAAACTATGAGTGCAATGCTTTGTGTGATTTGGGTGCTAGTGTTTCCGCGATTCTAAAGACTTTATGTGATATTCTTGGTTTTCATGAGATTGAAGAGTGTTCTCCTAATTTGCATCTTGCGGATTCTACTTTCAAGAAACCCATGGGGAGGATCGATGATGTTCTTATTGTTGCAAATATGAACTATGTACCCGTGGATTTCATTGTACTTGACATAGATTGCACTCCTTCATGTCCCTTTGTTCTTGGTAGACCTTTCCTAAGGACTACTGGTGCTATCATCGATATGAAGGAAGGGAATATTGGATTTAAATTTCCTTTAAATAAGGGCATGGAGCACTTTCCTAGAAAGAAAATAAGATTGCCTTATGAATCTATGATGAGGGTTACCTATAGTTTGAGCACCAAAGATGACTATACGTGATTCCATCACTTTCGCCTAGCAAAGGGCGTTAAACAAAAGCGCTTGTTGGAAGGCAACCCAACGAATCTATCATTTTTCTTTCTGTTTTGTGTTTTCCACACTTTCATAATTCTTTTATGATTGTGTTTTTGTGTTTCTTTTTTCGTTTGTGCCAAGCAAAACCGTTATGATTAGTCTTGGGGATGATCGTTTGGTCATGGTGGAAAAGACAGAAACTTACTGCTCACGAAAAGAACTTTTATTTTTTTTATGTAAGAGCATTTGAGTTGATTCTTGTTTCTGCTGATTGCTACGCAAATTCTTCAGCCTGTCGTAATTTTTCCAAATTTGTGAAGTACCAGAGGTATACGAAATATACAGATTGCTACAGACTAGTCTGTTGTTAACAGATTCTGTTTTTGTTGTGTTGGTTGCTTATTTTGATGACACTATGGATAGTATCGGGGGATATTAGCCATGGAAGATTGAAAGTACAGTAACCCAACATAAGCAAAAGTATAATTTAAGTTTGCTACAGTACCTAAGGAAGTGGTGGTTTGCTTTCTTGTACTAATGTTATCACGAGTTTCCGTTTAACTTTCGTGTTGTGAAGTTTTCAAGTTTTGGGTGAAGTTCTTATGGACAAAGAGATAAAGAGTGGAAAGAGCTCAAGCTTGGGGATGCCCAAGGCACCCCAAGAGATTCAAGTATGCCATAAAATCCTAAGCTTGGGGATGCCCCGGGAAGGCATCCCCTCTCTTGTCTTCAACCAATCGGTAACGTTACTTGGGGCTATATTTTTATTCACCACATGTTATGTGTTTTTTCTTGGAGCGTCTTGTATCGTAGGAGTCTTTTATTTTTGGTGTGTCACAATCATCCTTGCTGCACACCTAGAGAGAGAGACATGCACACACCGTGATTTTGTCGAGCTTCAGTTATATCTTTTGGTAGACAATTCAGCTCACATGTGCTTCACTTATATCTTTTGAGCTAGATACTTTTGCTCTATGTGCTTCACGTATATCTTTTCGAGCACAGCGGTGCGTGGCTTGGTAGTTGATCTATGCTTTGAAAGTAGTCTCAAAAGGGGTAGTTATCCAAAGGGATACGAAAACTTCCACCTTCATGTGCATTGAATAGTTAGAGAAGTTTGATTCATCTCAATTAGTTTTGAGTTGTGGTTATGGTAATATTAAAGTCATGCTAGTAAGGTGTTGTGGATCTAGAAATACTTGTGTTGAAGTTAGTGATTCCCGTAGCGTGCACGTATGGTGAACCGCTATGTGATGAAATCTGAGCATGATTAGTCTATTGATTGTCATCCTTTGCGTGGCGGTCGGGATCGCGCGATGGTTTATACCTACCAACCCTTCCCCTAGGAGTATGCGTTGAATGCTTTGTTTCGATTACTAATAAAACTTTTGCAACAAGTATATGATTTCTTCATGACTAATGTTGAGTCCATGGTTTTATTGAACTTTCACCTTCCACCATCACTATCTTCTTAGTGTCGTGCAACTTTTGCCGGTGCACAAAACCCACCATTAGCCTCCCTCAAAACAGCCACCATACCTACATACAATGGCTTTTTCAAAGTCATTGCGAGAAATATTGTCATGTAACTACCACCATGACATGTGCCACCACGTCTACATTTCCATTGCATGATCGTAAGATAGCTAGCATGATGTTTCCGTTGATGTCTATGCCATGCTAGATCATTGCCACGGTACACTACCGAAGGCATTCCATATAGAGTCATCGTTACTCTAAGTTTTGAGTTAAAAGTGTGATGATCATCATTAATGGAGCATTGTCCCATGTGAGGAAATAAAGAGGCCAAAGAAGCCCACCCAAAAAAAAGAGGCCAAAGAGGCCACCAAAATAAAAAAAATAAAAAAATGAGAGAAAAAGAGAGAAGGGACAATGCTACCACTTTTTCCACACTTGTGCATATTAAGCAGCATGATCTTCATGATTGATAGTCTGTCGTTTTGTCACCACCATATAGCTAGTGGGAAATTTTCATTATATAACTTCGCTTGTATATTCCTATGATAGGCTTCCTCAAAATTGCCTTAGGTCTTCGTGAGCAAGCAAGTTGGATGCACACCCACTAGTTTTCTTTAAGAGCTTTCATATACTCATAGCTCTAGTGCATGAATTGTATGGCAATCCCTACTCATTCACATTGATATCTATTGATGAGCATCTCCACAGCTCATTGATATGACTAGTTAATGTGACTATCTTCTCCTTTTTGTCTTGCAACCTCCACCACACTCCACACCATCTATAGTGCTATAACCATGGCTCACGCTCATGTGTTGCGTGAGAGTTGAAAGGGTTTGAGAAAGTAAAGGTGTGAAACAATTACTTGGCCAATACCGGGATTGTGCACGATTTAAATTCGTTGTGGAATGATGATAGAGCATAGCCAGACTATATGCTTTTGTAGGGATAACTTTCTTTTGGCCTTGTTATTTTGAAAGTTCATGATTACTTTGCTAGTTTGCTTGAATTATTATTGTTTCCACGTCAATAACAAACTATTGTTTTGAATCTAATGGATCTGAACATTCACATCACATAAGAGGAATTACAAAGGACACCTATGCTAGGTAGCATGAAAGCATCAAAAATTCATTCTTATCACTTCCCTACTCGAGGACGAGCAGGAGTTAAGCTTGGGGGTGGTTGATACGTCTCAAACGTATCTATAATTTTTAATGGTTTCACGCTCTTATCTTGTCTTCTTTGGTTGTTTTATGTACAGATTATATCTTTTTGGGACTATATTAATTCAGTGCCAAGTGCGAGTAACTGTTTTTTCCGTGTTTTTGACTCTTTTCAGATCTGATTTTGGAACGGAGTCCAAACGGAAGAAAAACCCCGAAATGATTTGTTCCCGAACGGAAGAAGATCAGGGGGCCTTTGGGCCAAGCCAGGTGGGCTCCAGGGAGCCCACAAGCCCCCACTCCGGCACCAGGGGAAGGCGGCGGTGGGCAGGATTGTGGCCTCCCTGGCCGCCCCCTGACCTAGATCTTTGGCCTATAAATTCCCAAATATTCCGCAAAAAAACAGGAGAGCCTCGAAAATACTTTTCCGTCGTTGCAAGCTTCCGTTTTCGCGAGATGTCATCTAGAGACCCTTCCCGGCGCCCTGCCGGAGGGGACTTTGGAGTTGGAGGCCTTTTTCATCATCATCATCGCCCCACCAATGACTCGTGAGTAGTTCACTTCAGAACTACGGGTCCGTAGTTAGTAGCTAGATGGCTTCTTCTCTCTCTTGGATCTTCTATACAAAGTTCTCCATGATCTTCATGGAGATCTATCCGATGTAATCTTCTTTGGCGGTGTGTTTGTCGAGATCAGATGAATTGTGGATTTGTGATTAGATTATCGATGATATATATTTGAGTCTTTGCTGATTTCTTATATGCATGATTTGATATCCTTGTAAGTCTCTCCGAGTCTTGGGTTTTGTTGGGCCAACTAGATCTATGATTCTTGTAATGGGAGAAGTGCTTGGTTTTGGGTTCTGCCATGTGGTGACCTTTCCCAGTGACAGTAGGGGCAGCAAGGCACACATCAAGTAGTTGCCATCAAGGGTAAAAAGATGGTGTTTTTATCATTGGTTTGAGATTATCCCTCTACATCATGTCATCTTCCTTAAGGCGTTACTCTGATCTTATGGACTTAATACACTAGATGCATGCTGGATAGCGGTCGATGTGTGGAGTAATAGTAGTAGATGCAGACAGGATCGGTATACTTGTTTCGGACGTGATGCCTATAGAAATAATCATTGCATAGATATCGTCACGACTTTGCGCGGTTCTATCAATTGCTAGACAGTAATTTGTTCACCCACCATCTACTTGCTTTCATGAGAGAAGCAACTAGTAAACACTACTTTGCTTTGTTACATCTCCGCTTTTACTTTGCTTTGTTACTTTGTTGCTTTCAGTTCTCACTTGGCAAACAATCTATAAGGGATTGACAACCCCTTCATAGCGTTGGGAGCAAGTTTTTGTGTTTGTGCAGGATCTTGAGATACTCCTCCACTAGATTGATACCTTGGTTCTCAAACTGAGGGAAATACTTACCACCGCTATACTACATCACACTTTCCGCTTCGAGGGAACACCAACGCAAGGCTCCAAGGCCACGGGGGAAATCCTTTGCATACTTGCCTAGGAAGTCCCTTAAAGCGTAGCCGCAGCAGAAAGATGAAGACAAGTATTCTCCCATCGACGTGCCTATTTATGGCGCCGTTGGAAGGTCTTTTGTTGTAGTAGCAGGCCCCGGTGGAGAAGGAGGTAGCCGGCCCACCTAGGCTCTATGGCGCCTCGCTGGATAGAAATAAAAGAAAAGGGGTTTTCTTTTTAAATTAAGAGCCACAAACAAAAACTCACAGGAACAAGTAGAAGGGTTTGTTTAGAAAAATAAAAAATAGCTAGGGGCTGAGGGATTTATGCCCTATTTAAATAAAATACAAACCAGAATTTTAGAACAAATAAATTATACCTAAAAACAGGAATTTATAATCCTGTTTGTTAAATAAAACCCTATGGACCTAAAGGCTAACATAGCAATGAGAGTTACCCCCTCAATCAGAGTTAAATACTCTAAATGTTTAACATTTTTAAAATAGGTTCAATCAAAGTATAACTCACAAGTTTAAAATACAAAAGGGGAAGGGCTTTGCATTGTTTTGAAAAGCATAGTTGGAAAGCTTTGTTTGAAAACATCACATCATTTCACACCTCTCAAGGCAAGCTATCACAACCATCATGGATTGACTAAAAACACAAGAATGAAACCAATGCAATTGATGAGGATGCCATGATGCAAGATGAAGACATGAAATGGAGTCACATGAAATGATAAACTCGATAACTTCCAAACATGGTTCCACAAATTAGGAAAGGAACCAGATAAGGAAAGGATTACATGTGGGTTGTTACAAGGCCCTACATTGTGAACTTGACCACTCGGCCACGTAATGTAATAATTTGGTACTTGGATATAAGACTCTTAATATTCAGTATTTGTGTGTTCGGTGAGCATTGGTCTCTGGGATCCCTGAGCATGTTCATTCGGCGATCTCGACTCATAAGTCGGGGTCCCGACAGTATTCCTCACGGCTCACCTAGACTGGCCGGTTCCACGAAGTTGTCGAAGTCGATGACGTCGGTGATGCGTGTTGGAGTGTCAATGAAGGTCTCCATGAAGTCTTCAAACCGAAGCTTCTTCGTTTTTGCAACCTGCAGTGCCTTCAACTTCTCCTCCCGAGTCTCCTTACAGTGGATCCTCGCGAGAGAAAGAGTCACATCAGCCCCACACCGAGCGGTTGATATCTTCCACACTTGGACTCTCTCAGGGACACGACCTAGGCACTCCATCACAACATCAAGACCGACGAGGAACGTGTCTTCACGCCATAGCTCTTTGTCGATTCTTCCCACGGCAGTTCGTAGCCGAGTGAAGTATCCTTGGAATTTAACAAGGCGGTAGTTGAGGAGATACATGTTCACGTCCAAGTTATCGGGAACATGAAACTTGATGGGATCCAAGTATGGCTCCACCTCGAAGGTCTCTTTTTCGAAATCAGGATGAAACTCTAAAGAAGAAGAACACGAAATATCAGCTACATGTTAGTCGACGAAAAATGCTAACACTCACTCGGTAAAGGGAACATACCAATGCGGGAATCAAGCATCATTGCCAGGAAATATTTTACAAAACTTTCTAAGGCATTTCCCCTTGTTGCAATGGAGTGGAGTTTCTTCGCCCATTCATCTCTTTTGTTCTTCATCTGTTCATTTTCTGCCATCAACTTATTAAAGTCTGCAAGCTTCAGTTCATCAGCTACGGACTTCTTCTTCACCTTGGCAAGGACCACATCCTTGTCTTCCAGCAACTTTTTCATCGCATCACACTCCAACTTCGGTTTGTTCTTCTCAGATTCCACCTGGGTGTACCGCGACCCAATCCCGCAAGCCTTCTACAAAAAAACATCCGAGTGGAAAAGTAAATTCCATTTGCCACAAGTATTTTCTACTTCCGAGTGGAGAAATACAAATCATTCGACAAAATTATTTTCTACTTCCGAGTGGAGAAATACAAGTCATTCGACACAATTATTTTTCTACTCCTGAATGGACAAAATTATTTTCTACTTCCGACTGGAGAAATACAAGTCACTCGACATTATACGTTTTAAACTTCAGACTCAATGACAGTCTCGGGGACTACACCGAGTGGGTTCTCTCGACGTGAACCCACTAGTTTATCACTTGACAAGGTCTGCCCTGATGAGCCAAAAATATTATACACTCAAGTACTTCAGACTATTATCACTCACTTCCGACTAATAATAGTCTCGGGGACTACACCCAGTGGGTGCACTTAGCTTGTCCCCACAGGATTCAGAACTCAACTAGATCAGCTCTGGTAGATTTTGATCAACAAAAAAGAAATGTCTCTACTGATTAAGACCACTACTAGTGCAAGCACTCGACAGCGGTCTCGGGGACTACACCTAGTGGGTTGACTCGGAGTGACCCCACTAGAACGCAAATAAAACAAACACATTTCTACAAAAACACCCACTGTGTGTGAGTCGGAATTCAAACTTACTATTGCACTTACTCGGACATTTTCTTGGAGCACCATGTTCTGGTTACACACCTAGACAATGGCGTCATAGGCTCCTTTCGCTTGTTGTGTCATCAGCTCCGCCTGGATCATAGCCTCCTTGGCAGCGCTAGTCTGGTCTTTAGGGACACGACGCGTGGTATACATGGTCAAGGGCGACATCAATCCTGAGGCTGAACGAGAATCAATTGGAGCGCTCGACTGCAATACAAACGGAGTCGTGGTGACAACGACTGAAATAACAGGTGGAGCACTCACTACAGCCACATCTCCCACGAGTACCTCGGACACAACAGCTTCCATCGCAACAGCTGGTGCCCTTTGATCATCGTTGTCTAGCTGGATGACTTCTCTTGCAGCAGGTGCGGCTGGGTCACAGAAACATCAGAAGTTACAGCCAAGAAACCATACACGCGGATGACTGACACAGAATGGGAAATGAGTTATACCTAGCTGTGAGGTGGCTACGTTCGCGGTGGCAACCACCATGAGATCTTCGTCCCCTCACGGCGGCAACGTGACAGAAGTAGCAGCTTTGTCAAGGTAATCCCATTCGGTCATCATCAACCAAACAAGTTCACTCGGATAAGAGTATAAGATCAAGTAGTTACGCGGAGGCGACTGGAATGACAATCCTTATCCTAGGTAGGGCCTTCTGAGGCTTTGGTCCACTGTGCTTGGGCACCTTTGCAGGCTGTTCCACTGGTTCTCCAGACGATCCCCTCATGCGCTTGGCACTCCTGCCACTCGGCGCCAAAGGTTTGTTTACAGTGCCAGCGGGGTCATGACGCTGCTTGGTGTGAGGCACATGGTGAGAAGGAGATGAATATTCCTCCTCGCTCTCCTACTCCTCCTCCTTGGTCTCTTTGCTCTCATCGACATATTCCTCGCTCTCCGCACTGTCCTCCATGATCCCCTCATCAAGGTCGAGTGTGTTGCCATTCGGGACCGGAGAATGCAAGTTCGTCCACTCCGGGAAGATACAATCCACAAGCTCAGTCGACAAGGAAATTACAAGCACTCGGTTCGAACGCAAAAATGTTCAACAAGCAGACTAACCTTGTTTGTTGGTGAATTTTCAGCTGAGAAGGGAAGGACCCTTTTCGCCCCCATCGGATTATCACAAGGACCTGCTATTCCGCGGATCCACTTCGCTACTGTGTCTTCACTCACTTCTTCGGGATGAGACCGAGTGGAGTGTTCAAGACCAGTGTAATGCCACATACTGTGGTCCCGAGCCTTGAGATTTTGGATGCGTCTACCCAGGAAGGTCTCTAATAGATCCATTCTTGTCACTCCATTGTGGACCAGACCAATCAGCACTTTGACCAAGGGACCAACCAGAGTTTTCTCCTCCTTCGTCAACGCTAACGTCCTAGGAGCACTCGGTCGCTCTAGAGTAAAGGGAGGGAGTCCACTTGACATGTTCGGGCAAGCAACATCATTACAGTAGAACCAAGTGGCTTGCCAGTTGTTAACCAACTCAGGAAAGGTCATGGCAGGATAGCTACTTTTCGCTCTCTTCTGAAGCCCTAAACCCCCACATAACTAGATGACATTAGTCTTGTCATCAGTCGGATTAACTTTCTTCACCGTCTGAGATCGCACGGTGAAGATAGATTTAAAGAGTCCCCAGTGAGGAGGACACCCCAAGAAGCACTCATACAAGGTGATGAAGCAAGAAAGATGTGCAATGGCATTCGGAGGAAAATGATGCAATTGCGGCCCAAAGAAGTTCAAAAATCCCCGAACCAAAGGATAGGGCGGTAGAGAGAAACCTCTTTCGACGTGGGTCAGGAGGAGAACTCGCTCTCCCTCCCATGGCTCGGGCTCGATCTCATCTCCAGGGAGCCTCCAAGACTTGTCCGCCAACATGCCATGATCGACGAGTTCGAGGAGATCCTCCTTCCGCATAGTGGATCGGAGGAAATCCCCATGGATCCAGCCCGGTGGCAGAGTATGCTTCTTCGACTTGATGACACCCTTCTTCTTTGCCTGCTCGAGCTTGGCGGTTTGTCCTTTCATCATAGTGGCAGCGGTGAGATTGGTTGCTTCGGTTTGTGTTAGTGGCTATGGAGAAGGAAGAACAGGCGAGAGGAAGAAGATGATGCCGTTCCAAACCCTAGCGCTAGAGGCTTTTATAACCAGCCGACTGGGTCACTAGCATGTGGGCCTCGACTTATCCCTTCGCAGGCCACCGCGAGATATGTGGTGGAGATAGAGGCGCAAGAATCGAGGCGATGGGATCCACTTGATGGCAATGACGTCATCACCGCGGAACGTGCGGAGCCAAAATTTTCAAATCCTAGAAAATCCAGAACTGACAGGGTGATTGATCACATCAAAAGATCTTGTCAGACGCGCCATTTATTATGCTTACTCGGATCTTCAAATCCACTCACATATTTTCTATCAAGAAGAATCGATCAAGGCGAATGACGAAGATTGCAATCGACATCCAATTTAGCGAAACTTTGAAGAGCATTCAAATTCAGTCTGCTATACCAAGATTTACAATTACACCTTCACCACTCGAACCTCGATCCATTCGGGAGCTAATGATGGGGTTATAGCCCTAGGGTAGGGTCATAGGCCTGACCTATAAGTCCTACCAAAGGGCACCTCATTTTTGGCTTGAGGATCACAAGATACTTACTGACTGGGTTAAGACAACCTCTGGTCCACTCGGTGGAGAACCTCTCGGAGGATTATCTTATACTCGATGACTGGATTCCACTCGGTGAAGACCAGAAGCCAGTCGACATAGAAGACCAGAAGCCATTCCACCGAGGCTAACGGTCAGACGTTAGACTACTGTAGTTAATATCATTTATGGCAAACGTTACATGTAACGTACGCATTCAATTTCACTTATTGCACCCTTGAAGGCTGGACACTTATGAGGGGCAACGCACTATATATAAGCCAGCCCTCCCCTCTGGCACAAGGTTCCGCATTCTGTAACATCTGTATTACACTCGACACTAAAGCTCCAGAGCACTGAGACGTAGGTTTGTTACCTCCACCGTAGAGGGGCCTGTACTCATACAACCTTGCCGTAGCTAGGACTCTGCCCTCTACTTTCGTGCCCTACACATCTATTTTGAGGCTTATACCCATGACAGTGAGAGCGTGTGTGAAGAAGTACACCCCTACAGGGTAATTTAATCTATTCAAATAGCCACGTCCGGGGATATTGACTACTTGGAAAGTTATATGGTCATAGACTAGTTGAAGTGGATACTATAAAATATGCAAGATAAGTGTGAGTGCTATGGATGGCCTTCTCGTAGGGAGACGGGAGTGGATCCATAGTGGTGTATTGTTGTGGTGACTAGTTAAGGACTCGTTTTCCCTTCCTCACATTATTAAAGTGTTGGTAGTTGTAGTATAGGATAGCCACTGAGTCAAAGCTGGCTTGCTACATTAAACCCCACAACCCCCTTGTTGATACGAATGCATATGTAGTTAGTTCTGATGTAAGTCATGTTGAGTACCTCTGTATTCATTGTTGCTTAATTTATATTTTTGCAGAGGAGACTCCAGTCTTGCTAGTGATTTTGACGATAATATAAATGTTGACCGAGTAGCTTGGGAATCCCAGACAGAGGTCAGGTTCCTATGGATAGTCTTGTAGATATATAGGCTTTCTCAGTCTTTTTACTTTCTAGATGCCTGTATCCAAACATGTTTTGCTTTCGCTTGTTGCTTGTATGACTTGAGTGTTGGGTCTTGTGACCCCTGTTTGTAATATCACACTATGTTATTAGTATTTGATAAGTCACACAACTTAGTAGTATTTCGAGACATGATGACCGAGCTAGCAAAGTAACAAGCAAGATAAGTGAACTAGAGAGCGAAGATGGAATCTAGTGACAAGCTAAGAAACCAAAGGTAAATACTTTTGTATTTTTATTTTTTATGAGGAAAACTAAATGTATGAGAAAATAAAAAAGGAGAACAAGTGAATGAAAATGTGTGTGAAGTTATTTGGTAGTCCGTGATGATATTCCCCATCAATGACACTAGAAATCCTTCGAGATACTTGTGATCTTTGACGGGTTTTCTATGCAGAGGAGCGGCTTATCGCAACACAACGTGGGTAAATATTTACCTCAGTTATGAAACCAAGGTTTATCGAAGCAATAGGTATATCACCCATAACCTCTTTCTATGGCTACACACAAAATAACAAACAACTTGCACCCAACGCGGGCAAGAGGGTTGTCAATCCCCTTGAACTTGTTATTTGCAAAAAAACAAGTCAATGTCATAAATTGCATTGTAGATAGTGAGGTGTGTATATAAAGGCGGGCAAGAGGCAGTGAGGTGTGTATATAATTGTAGATAGTTTTAAATTGCAAAAAAAACAAGTCAATGTCATAAAGGAATTGAAGGCTTTGTAAATATATGGTGAATAGACCTGGGGGTCCATAGTTTTCCCTAATAGCATCTCTCATGAAAAATGGCATACGGTGAGTAAACAAATTACTATTGGGCAATTGATAGAAAAGAAGACAGTTATGCAATATTCACGGCAATGATCATGTATATATAGGCATCATGTCCGTAAACAAATAGGTCGACTCTTGCCTGCACCTATTACTATTACTAAACTCATTGACCGCTATACAACATGCATCTAGAGTATTAAGTAAAACAGAGTAATTCATGTAGAACGATGAGTTGATGTAGACAAAGTAAACTCAAGAAATATGAATAAACCCCATAGTTTTATCCATAGTAGGAGCAACACAAATATGCATCTTGTCGCCTAATGTCACTGGGATATGGATATTCGCAAGGTTGAACCTACTACAACACACCTCTCTCACCGAACAAATATCAATTTAGTTGGCCAAACTATTTCAATATATCAGAGAGAATTATGAAGCTATCATAATCATGCACATAAGAGTCATATTAGTATTCAAAGAAGACTCAAATGTTTATCATGAATAATCTGAACATAAACCCCACAATTCATCGGATCCCAACAAACGCACCACACAAAGGGAATTACATCATGTGGATCAAAGCGAAGATGTGTGATCATTGTGTTCAAGCTCAAGAGAGAGAGAGTGAGATTTCCATCAAGGTACTAGCTATGTACCCATAGGTCTGTGGTGAAATACTCACACATCATCATGAGGGAAGCAAGGTTGACGAAGAGGCCCTCCATGATTGATCCCCCGTCCGGTAGGGTGCCGAAACGAAGCTCCAGATGGCCTCCCGTCCGAACGCAGACTTGCGGTGGCGTTGAAGTTTTTCGGGACTACCCATGGGGTTTTTAGGTTTTTTTAGAATTTATAAGCCATAGCACGGAGTCGGGAGGGCCTCAAAGGGCCCAATAAACAACAAGGTGCCCAACCCCTAGGCTGTGTTGGGTTGGCTTGTGGGGCCCTCGTGTGGCCTCCCAGTCTTCTTCCGATGCTTGTTAGTTCTCTTTTGGTCGAGAAAAATATCCAAAAACATTTGGGCCAATTGGACTTCGTTTGGTATGGAAAACATGAAAAGTAGAAAAACATGCAAAAACAACTAGCAATGGGCAATGGGTCAATAGGTTAGTGCTCAAACATATTATAAATTGGCAAATAAATACCCAAAAAGTATTCTAGAAGGATAATATATCAGCATGAAACAATAAAAATTATAGATACATTGGAGCATAATATATCAACATTTCAACTATCCCGGTAATTTTGTTCAATTTATTTTTGATTATGCAGGATTGGGCATAGTTTTTACTAGCCAATATCGTGAAGTGAGAGGTGAAAAAACGCCCATTTTGAGGATAAGCCGCTTAGTATGGAAGATACCGATCGCTCCATCGCTCCATTAGCGATATGAGTACACAAAACAAATGTTTATTTAAATGTTTAGAGATGGCATGTGCAAGTTTACATGGAACGGCAGAGTAATGCCGCATATAGGTGGATATAATGGACTCATTCGGCACAACTTGGTATTAGTTGTTTGGATGCAAGAGCATATTCCCGCTTATTACAAGCGAATGCTACCAATAGATTGAGAACAGCCTGCTAGAGAACCAAAACAGTCATAATTATGCTTTCAGAATAATTAACAATGAACATTAGCACCATTCGAAAACGAACACTCTGAATTTAAATATCATGAAGACCACATTGGTTTTGAATCAACTACATGTCTGCACATGGGCCAACTCGATCCGATCGAATTACTTAGAAGTAAATACCTTAGTACCATACCATATCACAACCATTTTAATGCATATTGACACATAAGATAATTCATTATCCACTGCTAGCTATTTAAGCATGGCATGAGCAACTACAATCGCTAATTGTCATCATAAACATGTTTACTCATAATATGTTCATCAAGATCGAATGAGCTAAACAAATTTACAAAAATGGAAAATAAGAAGAGTTCATACCAGCTTCTTTTATGATGATTACTTAATCAAATATAATTTTTATTGCCTTCCACTTGCATGACCGAATGATGTGAAAGTAATAGTAGTGCAAGTGTGTCATGGACCAAAAACCTACGAAATAGTTTATACATAGGAGAAGAGAAGGTAATATTACCTCTTTTTTAAGATCAACAATAATGCATATCACACCACTCAACATTTTCATCGTGGTCTTCTCCCTCCAATGACTCAACATAAGGAATAGAAATTCAGAGAAACACATTGATATATTATTGGAGTTTGGGGTTTTTCCTGCAAAAGCAAATAAACAAGGGAAAACAGCAAGAGGAAAACTATTTAACCGGGAAAGATCCCAACAAGAAAGGGAAATATTTTTGGTTTTTATTTTAATACAACAACCTAACAAGAAATAAAAATAAAAAATAAATGAGAAATATTTTTGTTTTTTCAAAGTTTTTCAAACACTCAAAAGAAAAGAGGAAAATAAATCTGAACATGGATTTTAAAGAGGATGAACAGTGACACTTTATATGAAATGTGTGAACATGAATGTAATGTTGGTGAGAAATATGTACTCCTGAAAGCTTAGGCTTTTGGCCTACCTTGGTGATCACGATTCGTAGTAGCCATCTCGTCAAGGAGGAGCGTAGTTGGGCTGAGGCACTTGAGCGTCCTATGACTGAGCTACAGCTAGCGTCTCAGCCAACTCACTCTGGTAAGCGATTATATCCGATGGCATGACGATGTATTTGTGCCTGGGTCGATAATTAAACAAAGAAGGATTTTTTATAAATTCCAAAATAATTCCTCGTTGATTTTCACGGGTTCTGGAGTTGCGCAGAATAGGTATCTCAAACTTGCTCCTTTTTCAGGCCAGAATTCCAGCTGCCGGCATTCTCCCTCTTCATGTAAACCTTTCAAAATAAGAGAGAAAAGGCATAAGTATTATACCTTGAAGTGTAATAACAGCCCATAAAGCGATAAATAACAACATAAAATCATGATGCAAAATTGACGTATTAACTCCCCCAAGCTTAGACTTTGCTTGTCCTCAAGCGGAAACCGAGATCAATAAATATGCCCACATGTTTAGAGAGAGAGGTGTCGACAAAACAAGATATGGACATGCAGGCATCATGATCATAGTTAGAACAACAATATCATCGTATCATCTCTTATGCTAAAGTGATAATTCCTTCACAAAGTAAAGTATGGATCAAGAACCTTATTGAGAATTAACAACCAATAGCCTATAGTCATTGAAGCAATTGCAATTTATCATAACATCACAAAGAGTCAAATAAGAGCTTGTAAAGCAAATCCACATACTCAATCATCCTTTCATCTTCTACAATTGCTACAACTCACGTGGTACTCGTCAGATCAAAGTTTCAGTCAGACACAGAGAAAGATAGGGGCTTATAGTTTCGCCTCCCAACTATTTACCTCAAGGGTGATGTCAATAATAATAATTCATGAATACTTACTTCCAAGTTGACATATGAATATAGATCTCTCCCTATCATATGATGTTAGCCAAGATAATGTCGAAGTAAGGAATTGCTGTAGATCACCATGACTGTTTTAGGGACAAAAAGTAAAGGTACAAGATAGTCCCTTCGCAGAGGGAAGCAGAGGTTGTCATGCGCTTTTGGGTTTCGATGTGTGTCCTCTTAGTGTGAAGGAACGTCACTATATATTGCCTCCTGTGATAAAGAACTTTGTTATGCAGTCTGTCGCTTTTATGTCTTCCTCATCACAGGTTCGTACAAACTTATTTTACACACACTAATAGATCATACATATTTAGGGAGAAATTTTTATTGCCTGCACCGATGACAACTTACTTGAGGGATCTTATTCAATCCATAGGTAGGTATGGTGGACTCTCATGGCAAAACTGGGTTGAAGGTTTATGGATGCACAAGTAGTATCTCTACTTGCTGCGGAAGTTTTGGCTGAAATGAGGTGGAAGCAAGCGACGCATGCTAAGGGATCTCTAGTCATATAATCATTGGTCGGAACCAAGAAAACATAATTCATTATGTTGTCTTCCTTGTCCAACATCTACTTCTAAGCATGTCATAGTTTAGTGAGTGTTCACAATCATAGATGGTGTCAAAGATGACATATTTATATGTGAACCTCTCCTTCTTTATTAATTCCTATTAATTGCAACAATGACCAAGGTCTACGTTTGTCCACCCACAACAAGTTTCAATCAACATTCTTTTTATATGTGGAGTCATCACTTCGCATTAGATCATTACACGATCTTTTATGCTTTTGTTCTTTTATCATTCTTTTCTTTCAGATCAAGGCATGAAGAAAGTCCCTTAACTAAAACACTCTTTATTATATGACTCATGAACTCGAATACATCGGTGGTGACACAAAGCAAAACTCAAGCCTAAAACACTAAGGACTTTATACTACTAGAGAAAGATAAAACTAAGAAAAGGTAAAGGCAAAAGATGTGAAGGTGATACGATACCGGGGAAACTCCCCCAAGCATGTCACAAGCCAAGGGGATTGCCCATACCCGTGCTTAATTGTCTTCCTTCGGAGGTGATTGTTGGAGTTGTTTTGTCTTTTGATTCCAAGAGGGCTATCAATCTTTGATTTATCCCTTGGAGCTCTGTGATATGTTTCTTTAGTAAAACAACTTCACGAGTGAGATAAGTATTACGAACACGAGTTATTTCACATAACCTCAAGAGCTCGACCAAGGATGGAGGTAAAAGGTGGAGGTAAGGTTGAAGTAAATACTCTTCCTCAGCTTCTTCCTTGTTGAGCACAGATTGCTCTTCGTCCAACACCGGATTCCTCTCCTAACTTTTGCCCTTAATTAGTTTCTTTAGGTAGCCTTTCCTTGACCTCCATGATCTCCATTCCTTTCGGATCAACATTTACTTCTTCATAGACTTGAGGGAGATTGTTCTCCCCTACAGATTTCTGAGATGACATCTTGCTCTAAATCTGCGGCAGAAACATGCTCGAAACGAAAACAGAGGAAAATTGCGTGATACGAGGGTCAGACCTTTCGGGAGAATATATAATGATTTTTTTCTGACCAAAAGGAGTACTCCGCAAGAAAACGGAGTCCGGGAGTCAAACGAGGTAGTCACAAGCCCCCCCAGGCGCGGCCAGAGGGGTGGCGCACGCCTGGCAAGCTTGTCACCTCCTCGTGCGCTTTCCGGACTGCTTTAAATTTTTCTATTTTTCTAAAAATTCCAAAACGGAGAAAAATTGCTACTGGAAAAGTTTTGGAGTCTATTTACTTACCGAATCACATACCGCTTCATTTTTGGAGTCTGAAACAGGCTGATAAATATCCCTTATGTACTACTCCGGAGTTATGGTATTGATAATATTGCTTTCAACATTTATGGGAGTACCTGAGATATAATGCTTGATTCTTTGCCCATCCATTTACCACTCTCGGAAAATTACCTTCCGTGTTGTTGATCTTGATGGCACCGGAATGATATACTTCCTCAACAATGTAAGGACCTTCCCATTTAGAGAGAAGCTTGCCTGCAAAAAATCTTAAACGAGAATTATATAGCAAGACATAATCACCTACATTGAACTCACGTTCTTGTATCCTTTTATCATGCAATCTCCTAACTTTTTCGTTAAACAACTTGGCTTTTTCGTATCCCTGAGATCTCCATTCATCAAGCGATCTAATATCAAATAACCTCTTCTCACCAGCAAGTTTGAAAAACAAATGGATCTATAAGAAGAAGACAGACACAGATGGTAATGTGACCGTTTATAAAGCTCGACTTGTGGAAAAGGGTTTTTCACAAGTTCAAGGAGTTGACTACAATGAGACTTCCTCACCAGTAGCGATGCTTAAATCCGTCCGAATCATGTTAGCAGTAGCTGCCTTTTACGATTATGAAATCTGGTAGATGGATGTCAAAACAGCGTTCCGTAACGGTTTTCTTAAGGAAGAGATGTATATGATGCAACCCGAAGGTTTTGTCAATCCAAAGAATGCTAACAAAGTATGCAAGCTCCAGCGATCCATTTATGGACTGGTGCAAGCATCCGGAGTTGGAATAAGTGCTTTGATGAGGTGATCAAAGCATTTGGGTTTATACAAGTGGTTGGAGAATCTTGTATTTACAAGAAAGTGAGTGGGAGCTCTGTGGCGTTTCTAATAATATGTGGATGACATATTGCTGATTGGAAACAACGTGGAGCTTTTAGAGAGCATAAAGGATTACTTGAATAAAAGTTTCTCTATGAAGGACCTAGGAGAAGCCGCTTACATTCTAGGCATTAAGATCTATAGGGATAGATTGAGATGCGTGATAGGACTTTCACAAAGCACATACCTTGAAAAAGTTTTGAAGAAGTATTTCAAGGTATAAAATTGAGTAAGACTCAGTGCCAGCAATTGCGGAAGATAGAGAACAAATGAGATCCGTCCCCTACGCCCTCTGCCGTAGGTTCTATCATGTATGCAATGCGGTGCACTAGACGAGACGTCAGCTTGGCCATAAGTATGGCAGGCAGGTTTCAGAGTAATCCAGGAGTGGATCACTGCACGGTGGTCAAGAATATTCTGACGTACCTGAAAAGGACTAAGGAAATGTTTCTCGTTTATGGAGGTGACAAAGAGCTCATTGTAAAGGGTTATGATGACGCAAGTTTTGACACCGATCCGGATGACTCTAAGTCACAAACCGGATACTTGTTTATTCTTAATGGGGGTGCAATAAGATGGTGCAGTTCCAAGCAGAGCGTCGTAGCAGATTCTACATGTGAAGCGGAGGACATGGCTGCCTCGGAGGCAGCAAAGGAGGGTGTCTGGATGAAGCAGTTCATGACAGATCTTGGAGTTGTGCCAAGCGCACTAGATCCATTAACTCTGTTATGTGACAACACTGGCGCCATTGCCTTAGCAAAGGAACCAAGGTTTCACAAGAAGACCAGACACATCAAACGACGCTTCAACCTCATCCGTGACTATGTTGAAGGAGAGGACGTGAATATTTGCAAAGTGAACACGGATCTGAATGTAGCAGACCCGCTGACTCAACCACTTCCACGAGCAAAACATGATCAACACCAGAACTGTATGGGTGTTCGATTTATCACAATGTAAATCGCATGGTGTTGTGAGGACAAGATTATTGACTCTAGTGCAAGTGGGAGACTGTTGGAAATATGCCCTAGAGGCAATGATAAATAATAATTATTATATTTCCTGTTTAAAGATAATCGTTTATTACCCTTGCCATAATTGTATTGAGTGAAAACATAGATACATGTGTGGATACATAGACGAAACAATGTCCCTAGCAAGCCTCTAGTTGGCTAGCCAGTTGATCAATGATAGTCAAGGTTTTTTGACTATGTGCAAGTGTTGTCACTTGATAACTAGATCACATCATTAGGAGAATCATGTGATGGACTAGACCCAAACTATGAATGTAGCATATTGATCGTGTCTTTTTATTGTTATTGTTTTCTGCGTGTCAAGTATTTCTTCCTATGACCATGAGATCATATAACTCACTGGCACCAAAGGAATGCCTTGTGTGCATCAAACGTCACAACGTAATTGGGTGACTATAAAGGTGCTCTACAGGTATCTCCGAAGGTGTCCGTTGAGTTAGTATGGATCAAGCCTGGGATTTGTCACTCCGTGTGACGGAGAGGTATCTCAGGGCCCAGTCCGTAATACAACATCACACACAAGCCTTGCAAGCAATGTAACTAAGTGTAAGTCACGGGATCTTGTATTGCTAACGAGTAAAGAGACTTGCTGGTAACGAGATTGAAATAGGTATGCGGATACCGACAATCTAATCTCGGGCAAGTAACATACCAAAGGACAAAGGGAATAACATAAGGTATTATATGAATCCTGGACATTGAGGTTCAATTGATAAGATCTTCGTAGAATATGTAGGATCCAATATGGGCATCCAGGTCCCTCTATTGGATATTGACCGAGGAGTGCCTTGGGGCATGTCTACATAGTTCTCGAACCGCAGGGTCTGCACACTCAAGGTTCGATGATGTTTTCGTATAGTTGAGTTATATGTGTGGTTACCGAATGTTGTTCGGAGTCCCGGATGAGATCACGGACGTCATGATGTTTCCGGAATGGTCCGGAAACGAAGATTGATATATAGGATGGCTTCATTTGGTTACCGGAGGATTTTCGGGCATTGCCGGGAATGTACCGGGAGTGACGAATGGGTTCTGGAAGTTCACCGGGAGGGGGGAAACCCACCCGAGGGAAGCCCAATGGCCCTAGGGGTGGCGCACCAGCCCTTAGTGGGCTGGTGGGACTGCCCAAGAGGGCCTTGGCGCCATAAGGAGAAAACCAAAGAAAAGAAAAAAAAGAGAGGTGGGAAGGAAGAGAAGGACTCCACTTTCCAATCCTAGTTGGACTAGGATTGGAGTAGGACTCCTCCTCTCCCTTGGCCGGTGCACCCTTTAGGGCTGATTTGAGACAACTTTTTGCACGTCCAACTCAGATCTAGACACCATGGTTTTACGTCTAGGTCGTATTTCTGCGGAGCTCGGGCGGAGCCCTGCATGAGTAGATTCTCACCACCACCGGAGCGCCGTCATGCTGCCGGAGAACTCATCTCCTTCTCCATCTTGCTTGCTGGACCAAGAAGGCCGAGATCATCGTCGAGCTGTACGTGTGTTGAACACAGAGGTGCCGTCCGTTCGGCACTAGATCGGAACGGATCGTGGGATGGATCACGGGACGGTTCGTGGGACGGTTCGTGGGGGTGATCGAGGGACGTGAAGACGTTCCACTACATCAACCGCGTTTCTTAACGCTTCCTGCTGTGCGATCTACAAGGGTACGTAGATCCAAATCTCCTCTCGTAGATGGACATCACCATGATAGGTCTTCGTGTGCGTAGGAAATTTTTTGTTTCCCATGCAACGTTCCCTAACAACCTCTCCTCCTCGTCACCGCCTCCCCCTCCACCCTCTGCATCCCTCCGGTGAGCCCTCTCTCTAACCTCCCCGTCTCTTCTGTGTAACAATAGCTATCTAGTATTCGATAGTAGCTAGCATTCCTAGTGTTCATTATGATTTTAGTGTTAATGGTTACGAGAATGCCATTTATATTATTAGCAGGATGATAGTTTCATTGTTAATAGGTTGGCAATTTTATTATTGAGAACCTAACATTTTTATTATTATTAGCATGGCATTTTTATTATCAAATGGATGACATTTTTTGTTAGTAAGAATATTGCAATTTATTTTTAGGGTTTTTTATTTCTGTGCCCCTGGTTCCTTAGCTCTACTCATTCATCCCCACTCTATTAACTTTTGCTCACTTTTCCCCACTCCCTTTCCCGTAACCCTCAGAACAGGTTATACCGGACGTTGTCATCGGGTCAATGCCTTTGATCGTTAGCTGACGTGTGGGGCCGCGTATACGTGGGCGCATGCGAGACCGCGGTCGTGGGGTAGCACATGTCCATGGACATGCCCGAAACGTCCCATCATATAAAGAGGGCAACCACCTCCATCGCCCCTACCATTTCCCCCAAATCCCTTCCCTGCCGCATCATCTTCCTATCCCCCACCAGCGTCGTCTTGGTCTCCTCCACTACCTCCACCGCACCGTCTCGCTCTCCCCCACCGCATCCTCTTACTCACCTTCATCGCCTCCATCTGTAAGATGGCCGACGCTCGTGGCAACGCCGGCGCAGCAGTCGGAGATGTGGTGGAGCTGCAGGGTCCAGGTGCGGTGACCGCGGATGTCAGCGGCATCCACGGCGGTGCGGGGAAACTTGCAACCGTTGCGGATGTGGCCGGCTCCTCCTCATCGCTGCAAAACGTGAAGGCATCGAGCGGCGTAGTCAATCCAGATGCCCCCGTTGCGCCGCTTGTCGTGGAGGAGCAGGTATTTGCACTTGCTTAGCTTGTAGAGTTAATTGCTCTCTAGTTGCATTGGTTAGATTGTGATTCATACAGTAGTTCAGATGGTTAGAGTAGTTGGTTTGACGGATGGGCCGGGGTTTTCTGTAGAGTATGGGTTGGGGGGCTGGGGTTTTTGGACTAGGGTTTGTTGGATAAATTCATTGGATAAATGCTATGTTGTGAACTATGATGTTAGGTGCTGCAATGATTGGGGTTTTTTGATTTGTTTTTAGGTTTGGATAAATTCGTTGCAAAAATGCTAGATGTTGTGAACAGATTGGGTTTTTAATTCTATGATGCTTATTAGATTTGTTTTTAGTGCTCACAGATTGGGGTTTTTAATGCTACTCAGATTCTTTACCTTAGATTGGGTCCCTATTGGATTTGTTTTTGAATGCTACTCAGATTGGGGTTTTGAATGTCATATGCCCAAATGGAATCCATTGATTAAGAAGTTATAAATTTGTTTCAATGTGTGTAAATTTGTCCTATTGGGGTTTCTGATTCATTAGTATATAAATTTGATTCATTAGTATATAAATTTGTCCACAATATGTAGTTATATTAGCTCCGTTCTTCAATGTGTGTGCATGATGAATGATCAATGTGTTCTTTGAATGTCATATTGGGGTTTTTGATTAATGTGTGTACAAATCTAATACATTGATATACTAGTGATGGATGTGGTTTTTGAATGCATAGAGCTAAGGGACACAGAAATAAAAAACCCCACTTCTAAAACATTTCTGATATTGGGAGTATATTAGCCCTATGATCAATGTGTCATGTGTGCATATCTAAATTTTCAATTGGCTACTAGTGATGGATGTAATTGTATATTCAGGAGGATGATGGTTGTGGGGGGGAAAGAGGAAGCTGGCCGACTACGACCCGTACGAGGGGGTGATTAGTGACGATTCTGAATATGAGGTAAGCCTATCCCTTTTTCATTTAGTTCCTTTGACATGGTGTATATGAATCTATAATGTATTAATGCAATTCATTCATCTGTGCAGTATGATTCTGGAGATGATGTGTACAAGGGAAACATCGCGTCCTTCACAACTAAGGAGGTCCAGAAGATCAAGGCCAAGGGAGGTGCTTCCTTCTACAATCGCAAGTTCAAGAAGTGGCACTGCCCCTACTGCACCACCAAGCCAAAGCCCAAGGATGGCTGCTTCGATCACCTTCTGTCTCATGCAGAGGATGTAGTGATCCGTGGGGAGGACTACAAGATCAGGGGGCAGCATGCTGCGCTCACGAAGGCCCTGACTCTCGCGTGAAGTGAGTTGATGATGCTGTGATGGTGTGATGATGTGAACTGAATCTTAATCTTTGGGTACTTAGGGCCGGTTACTTATGGTAAACTTAATGTGGCATTTTATGGTGTGAACTTAATCTATGGTGATTCTAGTAACGTATTATTCTATCTATATTTTTCTGTCCTTATATTTGCCTGTGGTGTATGGTTAGTACTGTTTAGATGTTGTGAACTAGAGTTTAGGTGCTGCAATGATTAAACATGTCGTTTTAGTGTTGCTTCACTTATCAGACATGTTGTTTTAGTGTTGCTTCACTGATCACTTTAATGTTGCTTCACTGATCACACATGTTGTTTTAGTGTTGCTTCAATCTATATAGTGTAGATTCGAAATATGCTCCAAATGAGCTCCCACGCTAGGGTAAACAGCCCATTTGTAATCAAACTTTTTTGGACCTACTCTTAATGAGCCAAATGTTTTGTATTAACACCTATTCAACCTATATAGTGTAGATTCAAAGTCTCATTATTTTTTGAATTAATCTTCATATTTTTACATATTATTTTGAAAAATATGCTTTAATATGAAAACTATTAAAAACACGTTTAAAATATGAAAATTTAATACTAAGTTCAGATCCTTCTTATTCACTTTGAAATGAAGCTTTGGTGACTTTTTTTATTTTTTTAAAATTTTCAAAAACAGAAGGTAACCCTAACTCATCTCCCTGAACTCTATGAAATGTTGTAGGTGATAGCTCATATGTGTGAAGGTTTTCTCATGAAAATGACCATAGACCAAGTTTATGATTTTTGGTCGGTAACATGTCACATAGGTCAACATTGTGCGCAGGTTTCATATTTTTTTGATTTTTTTAAATTAATGGTGCTCATTTGACCTCGATCGTGTCAGCTATGGTTTTTTCATGAAAATGACCATAGACCAAGTTTAGTATTTTTCCTCGTTAGTGTGTCTTATAAAACAACGAACGGCGAAGGTTTCATTTTTTTGATTTTTTTTAAATTAGTTATGCTCAGTCAAAGCTTTTGTAACCCCGTTGACCAGCTCAAAACCCCATTAAACCATGCGGAGTTGGGTCCAAAAGGAAACCAAGCTCTAGTTGGGCCGTCGAATCGCGTCGTTTTTTTTTGTGAATGTGCTAGCTCTGTTTTTTGTGAACGTGTTGGCTCTGTTTTTTTAGCATCGTTTGAAATTACACAACAATTGACATCGCAAAGAAAATTTAGTTATTTTTGTTATATACAAATGTAAAATGACCAAATTTATAAGGGCTAAATTTATTTTTATCATGCAAAATGGCCACAAACTATTAAAAAATGGGTCATTTTGCATTTGTATAATGGCCACAAGCCCTATATCTTTTTTATCATGCAAATTGACCAAATTTTTATGGGCCAAATTTATTTTTATCATGCAAAATGGCCACAAGATCTTCAAAAATTGTCTTTTTTTTATATAATATAGGGTTTGACAACGGATTCCCACGGGTGCAATTAGCTTCTTTTTCTTCTTCTTTTCAAACAACCGTTTCCCACGCGTGTACACTCCCGATGCTGCGGTGGGTTTGAAAACGGGCTACTAACTTCATATTTGACCCTGTTATTCTCACGGCCAAATAACACGTAGCACTACGGCTATTTAAGCCACCCTCTGCCTCTGCCATCCCTCATCCATCTTCCCTTCTTCCTCTTCGACCCCTTCTCCATCTTCTATACATCCCTTAGCCATGCAGTACACCGGACCAACCTACCGTTTCCCACCTACCGTGCCGTAGAGGCTCTACCCTACCGGCGTGTACGTTGATCGCACACTACGTGTGTGGGCGATATCAAGGCTGAGGACCGCAAGGAATTTCACCGAGTTTTTCCTCGCGTCCGGCTACCACCACCTCCCGAGGGGATGTCCAATGATGTTTCACGTGGAGGAGGTCATCCAAAACCGGGTGGTGGTTTCTCTCCTTGCCCACTTCACCAACACATTCGATGCCTTCTACCTCCTCAGCCTGGTGTTTTGGTGTGGCCCCGAGTTAATCGCTTTCACCACCAACAACAGGTTCACGGAGTACAACAACATCTTCCCCACCGTGACGCGCATGCGCACTCTTCCGTACCCCATCGACAACGCCCCGGAGGAGCGGTGAAAAGGGCGCCCGGAGGAGGAGCGAGGTGGAGAAGGCGGCGACTAGGGTTCTAAACCCTCTATCTTTTTTAGTCTATGTTATTTTAAGTTCTAATTGAACAATGTTGGAGTTGCTATGGGCTTGTTAGCCCTTTTCTTAAATTCTATTATTTAGTTTTCTATCTATTCTATTGTTAAGTTCTTCCTAGTTTGAGCTATGTGATCGTGCTATGGGATTGTTGGCCCTATCTACATAGGGAATCCATCTACATATTGGGACTACATATTTGTTGATTATTTTCTTAGAGAGCTCGGCTTGTTAGTAGGGTTCCCTTGTTAGTAACCACCTAGTGCATGAAAGCAAGCTTTGTTAGTAGGGATGAATGAGTACAACTAAGCAAGGGAGTGGCTCTTTTTTTACACAAGCCACAAATATGTAGACACCTAGCTAGAAGAGAGGAACCAGTGGCAGTGACCATCGCTGCATCTGTGGCGACTGGCGTGCAAGAAAGCTGCTCGGTCAGTGCATCATGGCGGACGCATCGGCGCATGCAGGCTCGGTCGGCGCATCGTAGGATCGTGGCATCGGCGCATGGAGGCTCGATCGACGCTTGCAGGCAGGGTTTGCTGGGTGCATGCATAGCAGGCTTCTATCCTGGTGGTGCGCGCGGACGTTTAGTGCTATGGACGGCCCAACGAAACCACGGCTCAACGGTCGAACAATGACACCACCCAACGCGCCCCACTTGTCAGGTCGAACGGACGACACAGTCCAGCGTGGCCCCACTAGTGAGAGTTAACGGTCAAGCCTTTGACCGGACGACAACTTCCGTTGTGCCCAGTTATAAGGGTTTCTGGCACGGGAGTGGGGAAAATTGAGCAAAAGTTAAGAGCATGGGGGATGAATGAGTAGAGCTAAGGAACCAGGGGCACAGAAATAAAGAAACCATTATTTTTATTGGCATGGATTTTTTTTGACAAACATGACAATTTTTATGGATTCTTGCACAATTGACCAAATAAAACAATACAACATTCATGGCATTTAATTAAGTTAACATGATAATTTTACAGAGTAGCATGTATTTTTAAGAAATTCATACTCATGGGAATTATAGATTCTAATGTTGTTTCCCAAGTTTTATAAGGTTTTTTTGTTAATGGCATTAAAAAGAAGCAGTAAACTGGTCCTTTCGGGAGTTAGCTCTGGCCCTCCCTCCTAGCGAACGGTCGAGGAGGGGTGATTCGTTCGCCAGGAAATAGACGCGTGTACTATTGTTCCTAGTATTAATAATAATGAAACATAATTACTCTGTCATCAAATGCCATAGGCTGCTCACAACGATGAACTTGTTGCCCTGGCCTATGAATTGTTCGACTATACCCAAGTGGCCTTTTGTTCATTGCAGGGATATTATGCGAGTGGCCTACGTTTGGACAGAATGTTAAATCATTTCCATTCTGGCATATTTTAGGTGCTCAATTTGTCCACTTTTTAGCAAAGGTCATGCCGAAATTTTCCGTGAATGTCACCATGACTATGATAGAAACTAGCACATATCGAGTGCCCGAAATTTGCCGCAACAAGAATGAATCAACACTCCGGCAAAACATACGCCTTTTTATGTCATTATTCATTTTATTAGGTCTAGAACTGATTGACTAGACTTAATCGTAGGAATCATCGCTACCAACAATGAAGGAGGAGGTTCTGATCATTGCAACATCTACGAGGCGTCAACCAACTATTTTAACTATTTGGATGAGCAAGGGTTGCAGTACCCCCTGTCACATCCGAGGGTTGCACCGAGACCGACACCGACACCGATAACGGCACCGAGGCTGACGCCAATGCTGGCGAATCAGCCGATACAAAACCGAAACAAAAGAGGATACAACGCAAAACAGCTCAGCAATACTAGACTGGTGATCACGGTGGTGAACCCCGGCAATATCGACCAAAAAGAGCATGAGAAACGTGCATGTGCTATGGCAATCAAGTAGGCTGCATCCTACGGGAAACCACAACCATCAATGACGAAAAATTAAGGAAGATACCTAATATGGAGCACTTCCTCCTAACGAAGATACACCAGAGTTTCTTGTTCCGAGGCTAGGATGAAACCAAATATCCAAAACCGTGGCTAGACCCTACAACGAACAAGATAAACAACAACGCAGTGGGAAGTTTAGCAACGCGTTGTATGCCTGGAAAGTAAGGGTGTAAAGTCGGATCATCCTCAAAAAGGAACCCAATTCGAGCATTGTAAAGGATAATCTGACAATTACGGAAGAGCAATTCAAAATATTCAAGGTGGCTTCCGTTGCCGAAGCTGCCAAAGAAAAGTGGGAGTACATGAAGGGGCTTCAAGCAAGGAACTTGCGGTACAACTGCCTCAGAAGCCATGGTTACTCGGGGAAGAGGCGCATATGGGACAAGGAGGACGCGGAACATGGAAGTCTCGGGATCCCTTGACGGAGTTCATTGTCCTACACGAGAGTGACATCATCACGACCTGGTACCATTGGGACCCATTCAACAAGGGTTACAAAACAGACAAGGTCACGAGGGAGTTCATGAGGCTGTTGGTAATTATTAATTTATCCCCTAATTTTATGTTCTCATTAATTCGACTGCACGTTTAGTCACATTCATAAACAATCCACGTTCCTTTTGTAGAAAGAGCAGCACAAGATTGCGGTCGAAAGTGAGTTGTTGTGTGGGGCGTTCGCGAGGCCCATGTGGGACACCGATTTCAACCGGGCCTTGAACGTATTGAAAAGACTCTTGATGAACACTCGGCCGTCGTATGGACATGTGCACGGTGTCAGACACGGCTCCACGTGGAAGCACTACTAGCATGAGGATACCGAGGAGAGAAAGCAAAGATGGAGGTTAAACAAAATAAACATTGAAAAGAAGGTTGAGATTGCGGTCCATAAGAAATCAATTGAGTTGAAAGAAACTATACGACGTGACTTGGTGAGCTAGGTACTCAAAACATCGGTAGCTACTGCAAGAGCGGAAATGGTATCTTTGTTTGGTGCCTTGATTCCGGCTGTCATCATTTGGACCAAGAAAAATCTAGATAAAGAGTCAATGGACTCCCCGCTTCCCAACTTCCTTGGGAGCACCTGGTTTAGTGTTGGACCAGCACCTGCTCACGCAACTGCACCTACTCCCACACATGCTCCCACACCTGCTCCCGCACCTACACTTTGCAGCCCTTCCTCCATCTGTGGCATGCTTGGTGGGGCTTCATCTTTTGCTGAGCTGGATGCCCTCACGGTAACTACTTGTCACATGAGCCCTCTTCAGTATATATATATAATCTCCCTTTTATTTTGCCTTTCGTATGTGTCATGTCGCACAAATATCTTCATAGGCAGACGAAACCCCTTGCACCATACTCTACAGCATCATCAGCGAGAAGTTGGACGTGGGAAAGGCGACTATAGTGAAGTTGAAAGAAATATTGTTCTACAGTCGGTCGATGCCCCCTCACGTCTTCAAGGTTTCCGTGGTCAGTGTCAAAGAGGGCTACGAGAATTTGGCTCCTCCATTACTAGAAGCAGGGCATGACGATGAGACCCCGCCACAACTTGGTAATTGCAAGAGTTGGGTCATGTTGTGGCCAAAGAGTCTCGTTGATCTGGAGGCGGCCAGGATCACACCAACGACCAAGCAGTAGCCTCAGAAAGGTGTGAACACCACCACCCGACCTACCAATTAACAACGCCTATCGTGTCGGGTAATTGCTGACGGCGTGAGGAAGTGGCTCCATTAGTGGCTGATGATGTCGCCACCATCGAAGACGCAATGGATAATGCCATGGACTAGGATGAATACCATCTACAATATCTCAATACCGACGGCTATGATGATGGCGTATTGATGGCTCAGCATTATGACTCAGGGATTGAGCGTGATGAGTTGATGCCTGGATTGCTGGAGCAGGAATGTCATAAGGCTGATTGCAAGAAGTCTTTGTTTCTGCAATCCTCGTAGGACACACCTTCAGATTTTGTATCAACCAAGCAACAACAATGTGAGGCTCATGAATTAATGGTGAGCCCGACAACATCTGGGGCGGTGTTTAGGAACGGTACGATAGGCTCACTTCCGGTACCAAAGAATCATAGGAAGAAACTGAAGAAAGGTCGTAATGGCGCCAAAGCTGCTTCTATGAACCAGCCACCTTTGAAGCCACGGTTGTAGAACGTATACCTATCAATGGTGCGGCGAAATACCATATACCCGGTGATTCGATCCTAGCTAAGGTAGCGGTAGAGGACATATACAATGCTCTAAGGAGACTTCATGACGATGTGCCCTTGAGGGAGTAAAGCATAATCTCCTTTAAAAATTTAGGATACCCGCTCTACGTGGTTAACGTGCCACTTCAAAGGCTGTAAGTCTAGGCATTCCCCGCAGATAAGTTATTCCTTCGATTTGATTACATCTTTGACATGTTTCATATGACAAAGATGTATTTTACGTTCATTCGTCTTTATGCTTTGTACAAGAACTACATCATTAGGCGCGACCAAATATCTCATATCTGTGTTGATGACCGTACTTTATGCATGAGTGCTTCTTGGCAGTCTGCCCATTGCACCGTGAATATGCGAGGAACTGCATCGCTAATTTCATGGTTGCCAATAAGGATAAGGATACGATTCTCCTTCCTTATCATTCCATGTAAGTCATCCACATATACCCTTCCTTCGATTTCAATTATTGATTTGCACACGTGGAGGTTCATTTGAGGTGTACTTATTTTGCTTAGCGAGGGGCTTGCCATCCTCATCATTCTTTACCCTGTTCTCCCATGCTCTTTAATTGGACTCATCGAAGAACATAAATGAAAAGGATTACATCCACATCGAGGCTCTTCTCGACAGTGCCATCTTCTTCAACGGCCATCGTGGTGGAGTGATCACGCAAAAGAGGACAAGGAACCGCGCGCCTAGCTTCATCCATAAGGCTAACTTCTGCTGCATCCAGCAACTAAGAGTTGCTCTGAGTGATGGATTCTATGTCATCCACCACTTGTTGTAGTACAGACGGGATTGCCAGGACGTTCGCATGACACCTAAATCCGGCGAAGCTGATGTTATTCAATGGGCCAAAAAACTAGGAAATATACCGGATCATCGACTCTGAGCAGAGTTCTATCACATCCAGCATGAACTTGCCCAAGTCATCACGAGGGAGGTCCTCGAAAAAAGGGATGTTCTATGAAAAAGGGGAAATGTCGTGAGAAGAGGTCCAAGCACGCGTAGCCGCTCAACGTCTTTACCTGAAGCCTTTCACTTTGCTCAGGTCTTTCCTCCCTGATTTGGATGGATGGCAATACGTGTTGGAGTGATTGATTATATTTGACAATGTGTGCATTTAGTTACGATGAAGATTGTTATTTATTCTTATGATATGTTGCTTCTATTTTTGCTAACTCTGTCTCTTTTTGTTTCTCAACTATATTTATGTTGCATATTATCGACTCATGAGACGATGCAGGTACATAGATCTACGAGTTGCTTGTATAAATTATCGACTCATGATATGTTGCGAAGAAGTTCTACACCGAGTACGCAGGGAAGGTTCCACGAGTGTAGGACGAGTGTCCTGATTGTCAGGCCCAGGGCCACCGGTTTTCGGGTGGTAGCCAGAAAGGGTGCGATAGCAGAGCCGAAGCGTAAGTTAGTTACTTGAGGTTCACACTAGCGCGAGAGAGGGATCAAAACAAGTGTCTCAAGAACTACTACATTATCACGCTCCTGCTCATAGTGATCACTCTTCTCTTCTATTTCTTTGTTTGGATATAGATGATGAAACATGTGTATGTGATGACCATGCAGTTGCTTGTATTTGATACAATTCACTTAACTTGTATCACTATATCATGATTATGATGGGACGAGATGATTTCTGTTGGATGATGTGATGATATGATGAGACTATTATGTGCATGATATGATGAACATATTGCATGTTTATGATATGATTGGAATATTGTATAAATCCTGTACAAATACACCGCAAATACGTAGGAGAAGAAAAATGTGTAAATACAGCAGCAGCGCTGGTTGGACCAATGCTACTCCTAAGTAGGTATAGTGGTAGAGCTGTTTTGCAGAAAGCAGTAGTGCTTCTACCCGGAGCTACAACTATGTATTAGTAGCGCTGGCGGACCTATGCTACTCTTAAGTAGGCATAGTAGTAGCGCGAGTATACCAATGCTACTGCTACAAGTTAGTTGTAGCACCATGCTAGTAGCGCTGGTGCCCGTGCTACTACTAGCCCAAAAACCAATGCTACTAGTAGGCTTTTCTCTAGTAGTGATACTCTCACCTCAAGGAGTGGCTGTGGACCAAAAGAAGATCATGGAAGTACTGAAATGGTAGTCACCGACTTCTATGTCGCAAATCCGAAGTTTCCTAGGACTGGAGGGCTATTATCGCTGATTCATCGAGGGATTATTCAAGATTGCCAAGCATATTACAGAATTGCTTAAGAAGAATCAAAAGTTTATAAGGATAGAAGCATGTGAAAACAATTTCAATTTGCTGAAGACTCAATTGACTACTATTCCAGTATTGAGTCTGCTAGATATCTATCGGACCTTCGACATCTAGCTTCTAGCCATGGACATGGGTGTGTACTTATGCAAGACAGAAGTGTTGTGGCCTATGCATCGAGACAACTATGGCCGCACAAGAAAAACTATACAACACATGACTTGGAAATTGCAGCCATAGTGGATGCTCTAAATACATGGAGACACTACATCATTGGGCAGATATGTCAAATCTACACCGACCACAAAAGAATCAAGTATATATTCTCCCAGCCACACTTAAATCTCCACCATGGACGATGGCTGGGGTTAGTCAAAGACTAAGGCGTTGGTATCAACTACCACTCCAGGAAGGCGAATGTGGTTGTTGATGCTCTTAGTTGCAAACGTGCTACCATGAACTCTCCAATTGAGGCCTTCCAACAACCTATTGATGAGGAGATAACTCAACTCAGCATGGTCCTTTATGAGCCATCAACCACTTCGAAATCACCCCCACACTGGAAGAATATATCCTTAAATCTCAACATGATGACACATCATTATTGCATATAATGGCCAAATTACGAAAACGAAAGACACCAAAGTTCTAGATGCTCAAGGCACCCTCCAATTTCGAGATAGTCTATGTATGCCTAGTCATGAGGTGATCAAGCAACTAACTCGAAAAGAAGCTCATGAATCTGCATATTATATTCACCCCGGAGGAAGTAAAATGTAGGTGGACTTCAAGTAAACATTCTGGTGGAAGGATATGAAACAAGATATCGCATATTACATCGCTTGTTGCGATATATTGAAAAAACAAATTCTCCCTGGGTGGTTTTGTTAATTAATAACAACGTATATTTCATAGGACTAATGATTATACCAAGTATATCTCAGGAAAAGTTCAATGAATGGATTGGCAAAGAATTATGAGGAGATCCCCTAGATGCAAGGAACATCTATTGGTAACAAGCTTCAAGACTCTAAAATTTGCATTTTGTGAGAAATCACATTTGAGTCCATAGGAAAGTCAATACTATTAAAAGGGAATGAGGTATCTATGATGATCTGGTTGCTCAAGTGCTTAGAATTATTCACCAAAAACCCTCATGAAATTGTCCTACATGAACATTCTGTCCAATCCCCAAGTCCAAATTCTGTGCCACCAACATTTCCAAAATCGGCCCTACCGAGTTTTACCCTTGACAGAATCCATAGCAAACCCAACCATCTTGCTACCAGCAAGTTTGATGTCGATGCAACTGAATAACAGTGACCAACTCCCCAATCTCCATTTGCTAAAAATCAGAATCTTCGAATTTTGGGAATCGACGCCGCCGAGTTTGGATAACCGCCTGGGCTAGACAAATCGGACCCACCAAAATTTAGATATCGGTCTCAGCGAAATGGAAAAAAGTTGCCACATTCTCGGTTTCACCAAGTTCGTATATAATGTTGTAATAATTGGATTTTTAGAGATGCCTATATATACCCCACCACCTACCTCTCACTAACAAAGGAAGCACTTAGAACAATCAAATGTTTGCCCCATCTATTTTCTTAGAGAGAACCAGCTACTCATGTGTTGAGGTCAAGATATTCCACTCCAACCATATGAATATTTATTTCTAGCCTCCCCAAGTTGCTTACCAAAGAGAAATCTGTGAGAGAGTGATTGACTATTGAGGAGACTGTCTTTTGAGCCACAACAGCAAGCAGTTCATCATACATACCCACATTTATTACCTTTTGGAGATTGATGTCTCCTAAATTTCTTAGGTGTAGCTTGGGAGCCTCCGACTTTGTGCGGAGTTGAGCCAAGAAGATTGAAAGAGCAAGAAGATCGCCTAATTTGTGCAGATCGACCCCGAGTGAGGCTAGTCCTTCGTGGATGTAAGCCATGATGGAATAGATAAGGTTGCTTCTCTGTGGATCCTTCGTGGGTGTTGCCTCTGTGGACTCTCGTGTCGTTACCCTTTGTGTGTTGAAGTCTCCATCAACATGGACGTATGATAGCACAACCTATCGGAACCACACCAAAAATCTCCGTGTCATCTTTGCGTTTGATCTTGTGATATCTACCCTCCACTTAGTTGTGCATGTCTTTACTTTCCGCTGCTATACTCTTGGACTCGCATGTGTAGGGAGTGCTTGACTTGGTATAATTGGTAAAACTTCCCAACTATTGAAATTCCGAGAAGGATAAGTTTTATTTGGTCAAGTAGTCAAATAACCTCCCCCTCTAGACATACTTCGGATCCTACAGGTGGTAGCATAGCATTGGTCTACATTGCATTCGTTTGTAACCTAGGAGAGTATGGCGTCTACTGAGGGAAATTATCATCGTAGAGGTCCCTATTTTTATGGTACAAACTTTTCTAGTTGGAAGCATTAAAAATGTGTTTGTGTTGCATTTCATGGTGAATTCTTTGGTGATGGAAAGGAACCGGATCGTGAAGCGACTGTGAAACAATTCAAGATGTTGCAATATAACTTCTAAGCATGCAAAATTACAACTGCCTATGCCCCTAAGAGTTCAACAAAATTAGTTGTATTAAGAATTACAAGGAAATTTTTGATACTTTAGTTGATATGCAACAAGGTACCGAAGCCGTCGGGGAATGTAAGTTGGATGTGCTGCTAAGTCAACTTAACTAGTTCAAAATGAAAGATGGTGTAGGGGGCGTAGAAATGTACTCTTGGCTCCCTCTCATCACAAATGTGATTGCCGGTTTAGGAAGCGAAGAGATGACCGACAAAGTCAACATCTAAAAGATTATTAGAGCCTTGGATGGAAAGTATGACATCATGTGCACTTTGCTCCAAATGATGCCAAACTGCGAACATCTATAGCCTATGTATGTCATTGGAAGGATTGTTGCTCATGAAATGTCACTTGAAGACAAAGAAGAGCTTCACAACAAGTCAAGCGGTGCATACAAAGCTTCAAGTGACACTCCCACTACCTCAAGTGACAACCTTGTTACCAATGAAGAGATAAGCCATATGGTCAAGAAATTCACCAACTTCTAAAAGAGTAGAGGCAAAGAGAGAAACTCAAACTCAACATATGAAGAGAAGCGTTAATATAGTCACGACCGGAATTGTTACAACTGTGGAAGGACCGGACACTACTCCAGTGAGTGCACCCCCCCCCCCCCACAAAAGAAGAGGAAAGTCACCTAGAAGGAGAAGCTCAAGATATTAGTTACCTACAAGAGAGATAAGGAGTAGAGGAGATCACTATGAACGAAGACCCCCCCCCCTCCGGAGAAGGAAGGACTCGGAGAATAAGGATAAGAACACCAAGAGATACTCAAGAACAAGACATCAAGCTACCACTCCCAGTCCGACTATAGTCAAGATGAAGGTGCTTCCAGATTAACGCCCGTATCCTCCAATTCCTATGACATATTTGATTCACAAAATGAAGGAATTGGAAGTCGCTTCATGGCTAGAGGACCCAATGTATCACACACTGAATACTTTGACTTTAATTGTGATGAGGATGACGAACTAGGAGATGATGATTTGCTCTTTGATAAACCTAGTGATGTTAGTCTAAATGAACTTGTTAATATTCATGATAGTCAAGATAACTCTTGTGATGATGATAAGAAGGAGATTAAGTGTTTAAGTAAAGAACTTTACACTCCTAAGTTAGCTCATGAATCGACTCCAGAACCTAGAGAGCTTCTAAGAACTCATGAGAAGTTACGCTTTGAGAATTTAAATTTAGATCAAGAACATGAGTTTCTTAGGGCTATAAATGATGATCTTAGAAACAAGAGTTCTTACTAGATAGTAAAATGATTAATCTTGTCTAATTTTTTTGCACAAGTTAAATATGACTAAACTAGTAACAAAGACAACAATGGTTCTTCATCTAGTAGCAATAATAAAAATGCTAAATCAAATGATGTTGCTTCTAATAGTTCTATTGATTCCACTAATGATTCTCTTAGCCAAGTTACATTTGAGCATGAAAACAATATATTGAATGGGATTATAGGAAAGGAGTCTACAAGAGTCTTGCCGGAATTAAGCCTTTTGAATGGGAAGCATGTCAATAGCCCAAGACAAAGTTTGTTCCCCAAAACGAGAAGTATGATCCTTCCCTCCCAAGAGAGAAAATGCTCTAGATAAACTTCCACCACAAGAGCACATTCTCAATGGCAAGGACAAGCTTCAAGAAGACATTGAATCATTTGAAGATTAATCCCAAGCCATGGTCAAGTGGGTTCCCAAGGCAACACTAGCTCTACTTCAAGAGGTGCTACCTCAACTCCAAGGATCGCCATCAAATTGATCTGGGTCGCCAAGAAGAAGAACGAGAGAAGTTCTTGAGTTGTGACTCCACCAACATAGTTCATTCACACTCATTTTTGTCTAGAGCTATTTAAAATCAATTACATCCTTATGTAATAGTTAAGGAGTCACACATTCCCTCATAAGTAAGCAATGCACAAGGTAATTAATGTAACAATAGACATCATCTTTCATATGTTTCACTCCATGTCCATAGATATCCTTGTATTTGTTCCTTCTGTGGACTAAACCATGTAGGTGAGAAGATTACAAAACAACAAGGATTGATCCCAACTCAAGATGATCTTAATCAACTATGATCGTCCACGACTACAACACCTACATGAAGGCTTCAACGACAAACCCAATGTTAGTTTATCCCTTTTAGGTGGGATGCCACAGCAAGGGGGAACTTTACTATAAGACTTGAGCCAAATCATCTCACAAGGTGTGAACACATTAAAAGCTTTATGTAAAAGTGGCAACCCCACTTCTACTTAGACGATGAGTATGAACTATGATCAAGTATTCTTGCTTGGCTCCTTAAGTCAATATACTTATATATAGATGACTTCGTCATTGCCAAAATGCTTAGTATATACTAGAGTGGTTTTTCATGTTTGCCATGTTTTATTTGACGTCTTATTGTGTGGGCATGTTGGTATGCATATCTTTATTCATTCAAGGATATCCAATTGTTGTTAGTTGGCTTTCATTTTCTTTGGACAATTGGATGCATAAGAATGCTTAAGTACCCCCTCTAGCTATCTAGCCTTTCTTGTCTCAAATTCTATTCATGCTTCATCACAATATTTGAGCAAGAACTTATCTGACCCTCTATGTGAGGAGCACTCGGCGTTCCATTTTGATAAGGGATGACTTGTAAAACCTCCCATGTACCACTCAGTGTAACCAACTCCCAAAACGTGGTTCCACCGAAGCACTAGGGTCGATATAGGTTTTCAATCTCGGGACCATCGATCTTAAAATCTTGGCGTCAACGAGGGGTTGTGTCCTTAGGCACTTAAGCATCTTGGTGGAACCAAAACTTTTGTCTTGGTGTCACCGACAGTAGGAGGGTATATACATATCTTATGGGTCCGTACTTTCAAATCTATCTTCAAATGACGACCCCGAACCCCTCTACTGCCACCGCTAAGGTCCATGGATGATCTACCTTGCCTCCCGTGCGTGTTTGCTGCAGGAGTCCACCGCCATCAATAGGAATACCCCCATCGTTGCTGCTGTAGCGAAGTTTCACCGAGTTAGGGTAAAATATCGACCCCCTCTTGCGCTCCAACCTGGGATTCTTGCGCATTAAGATGTTTTCCTCTTCTTTCCACTATTTGTAAAGCCGCTATCCACAAAACAAATTCTGTAGAGATAGTTGAAGGAGAAAAAATAGGTTTAGGTTTCCGCCGTATGTGTTTCAGAGTCACCGAGTGGAAACGAATTGGTGTTACCGATGTGAGTCTCCCACAACAGGAAGTGCTTCTCGGTGAAACCGAAAGTACCTATCGGTGTTACCGATTCGGAGTTTTAGGGATTCTGAGAAATTCTCGATGACACCGAGTGAATTTTTTATGAAACAAAAAACTATGACAAAGTCCGTGTTAAAGAGGTTGTCAGTCGAGGAAGTTTCGAAATTAAAAACTCGGTGGAACCAAAAACCATACTATTGCAATCAGAATCTAAGTTTTCTAGTTTGTATTTTGCAAAATTGTTTGTATTTTGTGATGCTCATCTATTCCACTCCTCTAAATAAAATTCACAGGGTCTATTCTTAGCTATGTTAGGATCAGATGATAGTCAGAATGATTTCAGATTGCCAAGTGTAGATCTTGATGCTCGCACTGGTCTAGAAGCTAGTTTTGCAGACCCTAGCACCCCCAGCATAGATCGCATGAGCAAGGCAGCAACGAGGGCCAGGAAGAAGAGCCATTCTAATGAGGAGGATGAAGATTTCATCCCAAATAATGCTTCTTCCAAGAGGAAGTCTATCAGAAATGAGTTTGCTAGTTCAGATCCAGTGAGAGCTCTAGAGTAGCTAAGGGTGTTCAGAACCCCATTTCACCAGGAAGGTCAAATCTTTGATAATAAGTCTAGAAGAAAAGGCCGAGAAGAAGATATGTTAAAGCTGTTGTGCACCCCTCCACTCTGGAGTATCCTCATGACGAGGAGGAAGAAGAAGACGAGGTTCCTGCTGGAACCCCACCTTGTTCTAAGCAAAGGAAGCCTATGAATGATTCTATGTTAATCAATCCTGCACCTAAGGCTAAACCATCTTCTGCCAAAGCGAAGACAAATACCACCAAACGCAAGAAGACTACAAGAGACTTTCTAGCGACTCAAAAGAACAAGCGTTCAACCTCCATGGATGTTGCTAAAGAAGATGAGGAACTTGCTGTTTTTAGGAAGCTCAGACATCACCTGCCTGATCATAATGATGATAATCTAGTGGAAGAAGACATGAATGAGATATAGGGTCAAGGCTTAGAAAATGGAGAGCTGTTGATGCCTATGTCCTACCTGTTGAGCTTGCATTGGTTTTCCCTTTAAGAGGAAAGGGTGATGCAGCGAAGTAGATAAGTATTTCCCTCAGTTTGTTGAGAACCAAGGTATCAATCCACTAGGAGGAACAAGCAAGGCCCCAATAGTAGTACCTACACAAACAATCAAACACTTGCATCCAACGCTATAAAGGGGTTGTCAACCCCTTCAGAGTTTGTTGCAAGGATGAGATCTGATATATATAGATATAAAAGATGGCCGAAACAAAAGTACATAAATTGCAGCAAAGTATTTTTGGTATTTTTGGTTTATAGATATGAAAATATAATATGGAAAATAGACCCGGGGGACATAGGTTTCGCTAGAGGCTTCTCTCATAAAGGAAAATAATATGATGGGCGAACCAATTACTGTCGAGCAATTGATAGAAAAGAGAGTAATTATGAATATATCCAAGGCCATGATTATGCATATAGGCATCACGTCCGTGTCAAGGAGACCAGAACGATTCGGCATCGACTACTATTACTCCACACATCGACCGACTCCTGCGTGCATCTATAGTATTAAGTTCATGAAGAACAGAGTAACGCATTAAGTAAGATGACATGATATAGAGGGATAAACTCAAGCAATATGATGAAAACCCCATCTTTTTATCCTTGATGGCAACAAGCAATACGTGCCTCACTATCCCTACTTTGTCACTGGGTGAGGACACCGCAAGATTGAACCCAAAACTAAGCACTTCTCCCATTGCAAGAATTACCAATCTAGTTGGCCAAACCAAACCAATAATTCGAAGAGACTTGCAAATATATGAAATCATGCATATAAGAATTCATAAGATACTCAAATAATATTCATAGATAATCTGAACATAAACTCACAATTCATCGGATCTCGACAAACACACCCCAAAAGAGTATTACATCAGATACATCTCCATGAAGATCATGAAGAACATGGTATTGCAGATCAAAGAGAGAGAAGAAGCCATCTAACTACTAGCTATGGACCCGTACGTCTGTGATGAACTACTCACAGATCATCGGAGGGGCAATGGAGTTGATCTAGATTGCCTCCTTGATCAATTCCCTATCTGACAGATTATCGAAAAAGGCTCCCAGATTCAATATCACAGGAACAGATGCTCTCGGCGGCGTAAAATTACTTTCGTGGCTCTTTTTGGCGATACTGCAATATTTGGGAATTTATAAGCCAAAGAATAGGGTTTGGAGACTTTTCGAGGGCCCACAAGACAGGGGGGCGGCCACCCCCCATGACGCGCCCTGCACGCTTGTGGCCTCCTGGCAGATGCCATGTCTCGAACTCCAAGTCTGTTGCGTTTCTTCTCGTCCAAGAAAACTCAATCCGGAGATTTTATTCCGTTTGGACTCCGTTTAATATTCCTTATCTGCAATACTCAAAAACGTGGGAAAAACAAAAACAGACACTAGACTCTAGATTAATAGGTTAGTCCCAAAACTATTATAAAACGACATATAAATGCATATAAAACATCCAAAACAAATAATATAATAGCATGGAGACGTATCAAGCGTCCCCAAGCTTAATTCCTGCTCGTCCTCGAGTAGGTAAATGATAAAAACAGAAATTTCGATGTGGAATGCTACCTAACATATTTATCCTTGTAATAATCTCTATTGTGGGATGAATATTTGTAAGTGCATCTAGTGCCCCTTAGTGATTTTGGTGGTTTGAAGACTTATAGGTTAAGTATCTAATGTGTTCTTGAGTGTACACAGGATCTATAAGTCACTGAGGAGTTTGAAATATTCGATGAATATCGACCCCTAAAAATGTATATCTTCGGTTGAAGAAATTGATCTGAAGCTGAAGATTTGAATCGCGGAGAATCTGCGATGAAATTGATATTCCTCATGAAGATATTGAAATTGAGGAATTCAGTGTGTCCTGAAGAAAATCATTCTGAAGACTTTGAAGCATGCAGATTTACTCTTTCCGTTTTGTTTTCTTCACACTTGAGTAAAAGGAACACCGTACTGTTAAAGGGGGTCGAGGTAACACATTCGAATAAATTTCCTCATGATGCTCAACCCAAGCCTAATCCTACCAAAAGCCTCAAGTGAGGAATATGAGTGACATGAGGACTCTCACAGCGGAGGGTCCCGACCGTTTCGATAGCCACGCCACATCATTGGTCTTATCCACACCAACGGTCATATTATTTAAGGGCATTAGTGCCAAATCATGTCGGGATGCTCCCAGGCTATAAATTGCCGCCCCCCACAACCATTAGCTGGTTGGCTGTCCGTTAGAAACTAAAACTTGTCATATGAGCAACCCAAATTCCTCAGAGTCTTCGAGAGTAATTCGTCAGTGAGGAAATACCCCAAACACCAAACCACAAACCAAGAACCATGTGATTGAGCATCACTGAAGAAGTTGTTCCTGTGTGGGACTGAAGCCTTTTACCTTTGAGGACTATGCATCCTCCATACGATTAGGCGTCATGGTCTAGAGCAATCCAGCTGTCAATTGTGGATCACCGGGTGACCAAGTTTGTGAGGGTTTGGAAGTCTGCCCTGAAGACTTACCACAAGTGTTGGGCGAGGACTGTGTGTTCTTAGCCCAAGGAGAATACGGTAGGGACTGTGTGTCCCGGGACTGTGTGTCTTTTGGTTTCAATACCAAGTCGCTCCAAACCAGATGTACAATTACAAAGCAGTTGGAACTGGGTCATCAACTACTGTCTTCGCTGTGAAATGGGTTCAAATTCCTCAACTCTTTATATTCCTCAGATTATGTGTTTTTGATTTTCACTGTCACTATTTGAAGAATTTGTTGAAGACTTTCTCTGAAATTCCTCAACCCCAAATTCTTCACGTAAGTTAATCCTCATATGTTTTCTGCGTGCGTGCTTACTGTGCAATCTGTTGTCACATTCCTCATACTAAAAAACTGCTGTAGTGAAACTTTGCACTCCTGATCCTTTACTGTTTCCGCTCTATGTTAGTCATCAGTGAGGAATTTCCTCAAAACGAATTTTCGCAGTGATGAAATTCTAAAAATCTCCTATTCACCCCCCTCTAGTCGATATAACGCACTTTCAATTGGTATCAGAGCAAGGTACTCCCTTGTTCTGTGTGATTTTGGTTTAACCACCTGGAGTTTTAGTTATATCGACTACAGGGATGATTAAGGTTACTGCAGCATGTCCTACTTTCGAAGGAAAGAACTTTCCCTTCTCGAAGACCAAGATGCAGATGCATCTACAAGCTATTGACAATGATCTCTGGTATATTGTGGAACATGGTGTCCCCATCATCTCTGCTAGTATCTGTGCTGCTGATGTGAAGAAATTCAAGCAACTTGATTCTCAAGCGAAGAATATCATATGTGGCCATCTGAGCCCAGGCCAGTTTGGAAGAGTGAGTGCTTTGGGCTCAGCGACACTTATCTCGGAGAGACTGTGCAAAGTAAATGAAGGAGTATCAACCCAGCGAGATTCTCGTGTTGATGTTCTTCGCAATATCTTCAATCGCTTCAAGAGGCTTGACAATGAAAGCTACCAAGATACCTTTGATCGCCTCACTGACATATCAAATGAACTGCAAGTACTGGGAGCTCGAGACATTACTGATCACGAAGTTGTGAAGAAACTACTAAGATCTTTGGATTCTTCATTTGTTACTTTAGTCCTGATGAGTCAAGAAAGACCAGACTACAAGATGCTTGATCCTGCTGATATACTCAAAAGACTCAATACTCATGAATTCCAGCAAGAAGAAAAGGAAGATCTATATGGACCAAGCTATTCTAGACCACGTGCACTGAAGGCTAGAGCAATTTCCTCATCTGAAGAAGAAGACCCGGAGGATAGCATTGGTGATCCTGAAGAATTTGGACAGGAGCTTGCAATACTCGTGAGGAAATTCCAGAGGTTTACACGACACGGCCAGTTCGGTAAATCTTCAAGAAGAGATATGAGGAAATCAGAATCTTCATCTGAGGACTACAAGAAAAGAACCTGCCACAAATGCAAGAAATCTGGTCACTACATTGTTGATTGTCCCCATTGGGGAAAGGAATCAAAGAAGAAGAAATACAAGGATGACAGTTCTGATGACTCGAAGAAGAAGAAGAAATCTTCAAAATCCTCATCTTCAAAGCCCTCATCGCACAAGAAGACTAGTTTCAGAAAGGCTCGGGCACTTATTGGCAAGGAAATGGATTCTGAGGCAGAATCAGAGGAATGTGATGAAGCAGATGGTTCTGATGAAGACTCAGAATCTGGACAAGCCAGTCTTGCACTAGCAACCACTTTCGTCAGCAAGTCAATCTTCAACCTTGAAGAAGATGATAACACCATCCACACTGATGACTATGCTGATGACTTCGCTCCAACCTATTGCTTCATGGCTAAAGGTTGAAAGGTACCGAATGATGCTCCCTCCTCTGATTCAAGTGACTGTGAACCCGATGATTATAAAAAACCCAGTTACAGTAAACTTGCTATCATTGCCACTAAACAACAAACTGCCCTGGAAAAGCTTCAGAAACTGCTAGATAGAAGCGATGATCTGTTGAATGATGAAATGAATCTTATCCAAATCCTCACTGAAGATGTGAAAAGTCTTCAGTCTAGATCTGATAATCTTAAAGATCGTCATGACACACTCCTCGCTGATCATGAGAAACTTTCCTATGACTTTCTTCAAAGGAAGCTTGATCTAGAGAAGTTGAGGATTTCTCATGATGATCTCCGTATGGAAAATGATTCATTACTAGCTCAACAGATCAGCGTTGCTCAAGCTGAATTCATTCCTCCATGTCTTAACTGCATTGAAGGTGAAACTTCTAATTCTTCACCAGAATCATCAAATGCTTCTATTGCTACACATTCTTCAACTGCTCCTGTAGTGTCAAATTCCTCACTTGACGAAAACACAAATGCCACTGATGAAAATGCAGGGCTGAAGGAATTGTATGTGACAGGCATATACAAAAGTCTCAAAGGACATCAAACCCTTTGTAATGTGCTCCAAAAGCAGATCTTGAATAGGAACCCGAGGAAAGAAGGAATTGCCTTTGAGAGGAAATTGAATGCTGATGGATCTTATTGGAAACCTCACCAGTATCCCAAAAACTCATGGGTTGCTGCTACTGGGCCTCCTTTTGATCCATCCAATCTAACTGGTTTTTCATGTGAATTATCCTCTTCCTCAGATGAGTCATCTGACTCCAACTATAAACTGTTCAAAAATCAATCTGGTGAAGTGTTTGCTCGATATGTTGGAACTAGCTGCAGGAATGGCCCTCCCTTGAGGAAAATCTGGGTTCCCAAACGTTGTCTTGAAAATCTTCAGGTGAATGTCCTCATGACACCACCAATGAAGAATCTGAACCCCAGGTCAAATTCCTCAGGAGGACCAAAGTCTTCAAGAGGATCAAAATCCTCAACTGGTCAAAACTATGCTCGTACCCGTGTTAATGCTTCTAACATGTAGGGAAACTACAAGGAATATGAATATGAGCGTTACTCTTAAAATCATTATGTTCATAAATCCTCAAACCAGTTCTCTGCATATTCATATGAGTACTTTAACCCCCCTACTGCTAAGAGAAGTGCTTAGCTTCAATGCCTTCTTTCTCATATGGTGCTCGCAGGATGATGAATGCTTTACCACCCCTTCAGATGTGGTTGGTGAAGAAATTGAACTAATCACTTCTGCAGGTCAGGTCTCCAGATGAAAATCATCATCTGAAGAAGTTGATGGAGACCTGAGGAAATACTTGATAGGACGCAAGCCAATATTGATGAAATAGTAATATTTCACACGTCCTTATAATTCTGTTATGATGAAATTCCTATCTGATGAAATTGATATCATATTCTTCAAGTCTGAAGCATATGAGATGGTAAGTTGTAACAATTCATCTCCAGGATGACAAACCCAAGAGTACTGAGTGGGTTCTTGATAGTGGCTGCACACATCACATGACTGGTGATAAAAGCTTGCTGACGAATATGCCACTAACTCCATCACCTCTGAAGCAAATGACATATGCTGACAAAGGTAAAAGCAAGGTATTGGGACTTGGCAAATCACATATGTTGAATCCCTTGGTTTTAACCTCATGTCAGTCTCGATGCTTTGTGATCTTGATATGATTGTTATCTTTTGTAGATATAGATGTGTTGTCATCATGGAATCTTACAAATCCAAAGTCTTCAAAGGTGTCAAAAGAGGGGATTTGTACATTTTTGATTTCTCTACAGGTCCTCAACCAGCCATTTCTTACTAGCAAAAAACTCAGAAGGATGGCTGTGTCACCGAAGACTCGGTCATGCAGGCATGAGGAATTTGCACACACTCGCGAAGAAGAAGCATGTCATCAGCATCGAATCAGTCAAATTCCTCAAGTATCATCTCTGCGGTCTATGTGAATCTGGGAAAATAACCAGATCCAAGCATCCCTCGAAGACTATCATGACCACTACTCGTCCATTTGAATTGCTTCACATGGATCTATTTGGACCTACTCACTATGCCACACTAACAAATGTAGCATCTTTATATGGCTTCGTCATAGTTGATGATTATTCCAGATATACATGGGTGCATATCATCTTATATAAAACTGAAGTGCGGGAAATCTTCGAACGATTTTCCTCAAGGGCCTCGACGAACTTCGGCATCAAGATCAAACATATGAGGAGCGATAATGGAACAGAGTTCAAAAACACTGGTCTTGATGATTATCTTGATGAACTTGGTATTACTCACGAATTATCTGCTCCTTATACTCCTCAACAGAATGGTGTCGTCGAAAGGATGAACATGACTCTGGTTGAGATGGCAAGAACCATGCTTGAAGAATATCAGACTCCTCGTCGCTTTTGGCCTGAAGCAATCAACAGTGCATGCCATATCATCAACAGGGTATATCTTCACAAATTCCTCAAGAAAACCTCGTATGAACTCCTCACTGATAAGAAACCCAATGTAAGTTATTTCAAAGTCTTCGGTGCAAAATGTTGGATTAGAGATCCTCACCATAGCTCAAAATTTGCACGAAAGGCGCATGATGGTTTATGCTTGGTTATGGAAAGGACTCGCATACCTACAGAGTCTTCAACTACTATCACAATAAAGTTGTTGAGACTGTAGATGTGTGGTTCGATGAAACTAATGGCTCGCAAAGAGAGCAATTGCCTTCTGATCCAGATAAGCTGTCTCCTAAGGAAGCAATAAAGATCAAACCTACTGAAGACATTGTTCCTACTGAGGAAAATGATGAAGAAATCATCCCCATCACTGATGAAAATCAAGAAGGTGCTCCTCAGGAAATTGCTCCAGAACCAATTCGTCAGGCCAGACGAAATCCTCAACCAGCTCATCTGAGGATTGCAAATGAAGTGGAACTTGACAAAATCCTCAATGACATCAACGCGCGAGGTCCTCTCACTCGCTCAAAAGCTACACACTTAGTTAACTTTTGTGGGCATTTCTCCTTTGTATCTATGAGAGAACCCTCAAAAGTTGCTGAGGCCTTCCTGGAACCGGAGTGGATCCAAGCTATGCAAGACAAACTTCTTCAATTCAAGTTGAATGACGTATGGGAGCTCGTCAAACGACCAGATCCTTGCAAGCACAATATCATCGGAACCAAGTGGATTTCCCGAAACAAGCAAGATGAGGATGGTCAAGTGGTGAGGAATAAGGCACGACTTGTAGCCCAAGGCTACACCCAGGTTGAAGGAATATATTTCGATGAAACATTTGCACCTGTTGCTAGACTTGAAGCTATTCGAATACTACTTGCTTATGCTAATCATCATAACATCATATTATATAAAATGGATGTGAAAAGTGCATTCCTCAATGGTAAGCTTGAGGAAGAAGTATATGTTGCTCAGCCCCCAGGTTTTGAGGATCCAAAGAATCCACACAAAGTCTTCAGACTCAAAAAGGCGCTCTATGGTCTCAAGCAAGCCCCTCGGGCGTGGTATGATACATTGAAGGAATTCCTCATGAAGAAAGGCTTCAAACCTGGTTAACTCGATCCAACTCTTTTCAATAAATCCTATGATAATGAGCTATTTGTGTGTCAGATATATGTTGATGACATTATATTTGGCTATACTGACAAACGATACAGTGATGAATTTGCTTACATGATGAGTGGAGGATATCCGATGTCTATGATGGGGGAGCTAAAATTATTCTTAGGTCTTCAAATTCGTCAACAACACAATGGAATCTTCATATTGCAGGAGAAATACCTCAAGGATGTTCTGAGGAAATTCGACTTGCATGGATGCAAAGGTGCCAAGACTCCAATGCCTACCAATGGTCACCTTGGCACTGACGAAAATGGTAAAGAATTCGATCCGCATGTATATCGCTCTATGATTGGCTCTTTATTGTATCTATGTGCATGTAGGCCATATATAATGCTTAGTGTTTTCATGTGTGCACGTTTTCAAGCAAAACCGAAGGAGCCACACCATAAGGCTGTGAAGCATATTCTTCGATACTTAGCTCACACACCAACACTAGGATTATGGTACCCCAAGGTCTCAAGTCTTCATCTGGTAGGGTATTCTAATTCTGACTATGCTGGTGACCGTGTGGATCGCAAGTCAACATCTGGCACATGCCATTTCCTCGGAAGATCACTAGTTTGCTGGTCCTCAAAGAAGCAGAACTGCGTATCACTCTCCACTGCCGAAGTTGAGTACATTGCTGCTGGTTCATGCTATGCTCAATTGCTGTGGATGAAGCAAACCCTCAAGGACTATGGCATCAACATGAAGAATGTGCCTCTCTACTGCGACAATGAGAGTGCAATCAAGATTGCATACAACCCAGTACAACACTCGAAGACCAAGCACATCCAGATCCGTCATCATTTTCTTTGGGAGCATGTCCTCAAGGGCAATATCCTCATCGACCATGTGAAGAGTGATGATCAACTGGATGATATCTTCACGAAGCCCTTGGATGAGAAAAGGTTTTGCAAGTTGCGTTGTGAGCTAAATATCTTAGAATCTTCAAATGTTTTGTAAAAACATGCACACATCCTAACACTTCTGCAAAATTGATGACTTAGATGTGCAACACACGATGAATCATTTTTCTTCAGCCAATGAAGAATATCACTCTTAGTGTGAAGAAATCAACGAAGAAATTGATTCTCAGGGCCCTACGACAATTGTACGTGGCGTCTGTAATCAACATTCTTATATGGTGGGTCACGCCACCGCCCCTCAAGTTGAATTTCTTCAAAGTTTCATTTCTTAAAAATTTGATTTTCTTCAACATCGTTTTTCTTCAAAACTGAAATTTTTAATCATGACGCTTTATCACAAAATCCTCAAGTTATTCAAATCTTCAAAAACACTTGATGACTTTCGTTTACCTAGATAGACTGTGATTTCAAGTCCTCCACAGCATTCACTTATAGCAATTTCTTCAAGTTGATATTTCATCTAAGTGAATGTGATCGGACCCTACTTTCCCTCTATGCTACTCTCATCCAGTCTATTCATTTCTTCATATGCGTTCTACTTAATACTTAGTTCGAAATCCTCACTGCGTCCTTGTCAGCTGATGATTTTGTAACAAAAATCCTCAAATCTTCAAAAATATTTTTTTTAACGAACAGTAACTGAACCCCACTTTCCTCGGTCGGATAACCACGATCTCCACCGCTTTGCTCGTCAGCTACACGTGTCCTGCGGAGACGTGAGGCAGGGGCTATTTGGTCCGATTTCCTCGCGCCAACAGTAACTGCCTGGCTATAGATATGTCCCCATCCTCCTCGGTAAACACTTCTTCGCTCCATCGCTCTCCTGCTACAGCAAAGCTCCAAACCCTAGCGCACCGCTGGAAGTCTCGACGCCGGCGAAGAAAAGCTTCACTGCCTCGACTTTTCCATCGCCAAAACCACGCCGAAGTCGGACCATCCTCGTCTGCCGCCGCCGTAGACGTCCTCTGCTGCCATGTTAGGGCACATTGGACCCGCATTGAAAGAGCTTGTCCCTGCTACTCTTCTCTGTTCTTCGTGCGTGCCATCTAGGGTAAATAAAAACCCTATTTTTACAACAAGTTTGATCTACTATTTTACCTCTGAGATGTGAAATATGTTTTACCTCAAGAATCCATCCGTTTCTTTTCCTCAAACACTGCCTATCACGACACTATTGATGAACTTCACTAAGCATCCATGATTTTCACGAGATTCCTCAGTTGTGCGAATTTTTCGATCTGTACAACTCTGGAACCCAAGAACAGTATGCTTATGCAAATTCCTCAACCACTGGTCAAATTCCTCAACTGTCAATTTTCTTCATTTTCTTCAAATCTGAGAACGCATATGACCTCTCCAAATTCATCGCAACTATACTCTGTTCACAGGTACACACATGTCAGCTGATGAATCTCTCGGTTCTCATCAAATTAACTCATTTGCAGCATTTCTTGAAGAAAATCTTCAAGTCTCATCAGAATCCTCAAGAGTTCAATCTCATCAGCAAAATCCTCAGCTGAAGAAAATGGAGGATGACAGGAAGCAAAAGGGAGGCAAGAAACTTGAGTAGTATACAGCCGCATATATCCGTGAGGATATATACCTGGATTACTGCACTCCTGATGAAAATGAAACTATGCCCAAGAGAAAGATTCAGCTTCAGATGATAGAATGCCGATGGGCTAAGGAGTGGAAGGAGTACAGATTTGTCACTCCCAAATATGCGAAGAAATTCGCTTTGAAGCCTCCTGGCAAACGGGCTCCACTTGAGGATTATCAAGAAGCACATCCCTCAAGCCTCAAGACACTTGATAATCATCCTGATACTGTCAGGAAGCAAGCAGAGGCTGCTATCAGGAAATTCAACGAATCATCTGCTGCTGCATCAACTGCAGCTACTTCCTCTGCTGCTGAGACCTCTGGTACGGCCATTCCTCAACAAAAGTCTGTGCCACCAAAACCAAAGGCTTCAAAGCCTCAAGAGAAACCAGCTCCAGCATCAGCTCCAAAACAATCAGCGCCAAAACCCTCAGCACCAAAATCCTCAGCACAAAAATCCTCAGCACCACCACAGGCTTCAAAACCTGAACAGAAGCCGGTAGTGAAGCCACTACCCGCTACCTCCAGCTCCTCACTCCCAGCTGCAACAAGCTCGGAGACTAAGTCTTCACCAACTCCTCTGAAGACTAAGGTGACTGCTGGGAGAGGAACAAGACCCAGCCCAAGCAAAATCATCACGGTCCCTTCTGCTTTAGAGGGTAGTGATGAATTTGATGATGAAACTCTGCAAGCAATGATCAGAAACAAGCAAGAGAGGGTAGCTCAAGCTTCTGGCAGCTCCATTCCTCTGGCCATGGACGCAAAAGTCCTCCTCGACTACATCAACATCTGGTATGAGGACCCCAACACTCCACTTGATGATTTAAACTACCCCCAGGCATCAGCCACATAGTGTCCACATTCATCAACGAGGCCAAATGGAAGGAGCAGCAAGCTAAACAGGCCAAGGTGGCTAAGCTCAAGAAGGAGAAATTCCTCAAGCAGAATCTCCTCAACCTGATGCCTGATGACCTTGTGGCAACACAGGCAGAGTTGAAGACTTTGACAGATAAGTACTCCAAGCTTTCTGACCGTCAAAGTCTCAAAATAAATTTCATCAAACTTGCTACTGAAGCTGTTAACGACTACAACAAGAAAGCGACCCCTCCAGTACCATCTCCTCAGCCTCTAATTGAAGAACCAGCTGATGAAACTGCTCAAGCTGAGGAAATCCCTCAAGAAAGCCATGTGGATGAATTGGCAATTGAGGAAATCACCACTGAAAATCCAGCTAATGAATGTGCTACAGATGGTGAGACAGACCCTGCTCTAGCTGCTGCTTCAAAGCCAGCTGATGAATCTGTTCCAGCTGCTGACTCAAAGCCAGCTGATGAATCTGCTGAGAAAACACCTTCACCAAAAGCTTAAAAGGTGAAGAAGATGACACCATCTGCATCTGACGTGAAAAAGACAAGGGCTGCTAAAAAGGAAGCCAAGAAGAGAAAAGCCTCTTCAGCAGAAGAACACACTAAGGCCAAGCGCCTCAAAGCACTTGAAGAAAATGCTCCACCGGATCTTGTACCACTTAACAGCGCTCCATCTTATGAAATTGTTACCTTCGCCAGCGACGACCAGGAGCAAGGGCCTGATGAGGAAATGAAGGATGATGCATCTGGGGAACATACTAACAAAGAAATTCGCATTGACGATAGTCCTCAGCCTTCCATTTCTCATATAGAAACTGCACAAGGATCAGCTGCACCAGCTGATGAATCTGGCTCAATCACCAAGCAAGCTGAGGAAGAACAAAGTGAGAATCCTCAAGCTGATGAAAGTCAGGGTCCTGAGCAAAATCCTCAACCTGAGGATCAGGCTGACCCCACTCCTCCTGAGCAAGATCCTCAAACTGAGGCTCAGGATGAACCCATTCTTCCTCCGGAGCAAAACCCTCAACATGATGCTCCAGTTGACGACATTCCTCAGCCTGAAGCTCAGCCAGATCCCATTCCTCCGCTTGAAGCGCAACAAGAGCATGCTCCTCAGCCTGAAGCTCAAGCTGATGAAATTCCTCACCCTGAGGACCATGCTGAGGTAAATGCACCAGACCCAGACAATGCCTTCGTCTTCCTCAACCCAAAGTCTGCAATTGCTGTCTCCCCTCATGTCCAACAGCCAAACCTTCAGCCCATGCAGCGTCAACCGTTCTCAAAGCGGCAAAAGTTTCAAAAGGAGTCCTTCTTTGAAGAACGCACTTTCTTCACGAGTGAAAATCCCTATGACAAGCCTCAAATCAGGCACTTGAAGTTTTGGATGAGGACACATCTCAATTTCTATGCCTCTGTGTTGTGTGGAAGAAACAAGATTTTCCAGCACAAGAATGTTCCTCATGTTGAGCTTGAAGAAATACCATGTCTGGCTCCAGTCCTCAACGTCCTTCATGAAGCCGGACTCCTCCCAATGTGCTCAGATATCTGTGATTGGAACAGTGAGCTTATTCTTCAATTTTATGCCACTCTTCACATATCTGGAGATCCCGCAGACATCAACACCTGGGTGTTTGACTGGATGACGCAAACAACACACCACAAGGCTCCTGCCATTGAGCTCCTGCGTGAACTGTGAGTGTCAATTCCCTCAGAGCAAGCCGTGAAGCTTTATGATGAGGGTGAGCTGCCCAACAGGATGATGGAAGTCCTCATGAAGCCTTTGGCTAAAGGAAAACCACCAAGAACGACTTTCCTCATCCATGAGCTCAAATATGAACCAAGGACAGTTTAGAGAATCCTCTGCAGTGTTCTTGCGCCGATCAAGGGCCATGATGATGAAGAAGATGTCGTAGGAATCATGAAGAATATCCTCTTCAACATCATCCATGGTATTCCTATCAACATTCATGATTTCTTCTTGAGGACTTTGGCCGGCAATGCAATGTGGACTTTTGACCACAAGATATATGCTCCATGGATCATGAGATTCATCAGAACAAGGTCAGGCATCAACTTTCATGCTGATTTAAACAACCATGTTGGTTATATGCCTCCTATCAGGGTCAACAAGAAGACTTTCGAGCCTGTTGAAGGAAAAGGCAAGTTTGTCATTGATGAAGGCCGTAGGCCCCTTGATGGCCAGTTCAGAGAGCCCGCAGCATATTCTTCATGGGATGATACTGAGACTCATCCTCCAAGCCCTGTTGCTCCTCGTGTGCTGAATACCAGAGAGCTTCTTCTCAGTCTTCACCATAAGGTGGATCGGCATCACAACTGTGTCAAATGCCAGTTCGGCGCCATTGTGAAAACCCTCAATGAAAAGCAGAATGCTGTGAAGATTAACCATCATTATCTTCATGAGGTTTTTGATCGCACCTGGGCCACACTTGCTCATCTGAAGACTCCGACAGAACATGAAGAATTGGAGTTTGTGCGAGACTTTGACTGGTCGTGGCCACCAAAGAAGAAATTTCAGGCCAATTCCAGTTCCATACCTTGAGGACAGCTCTTTTTCTTCATTCCGCACTATTGAATCTGATGAAGAACAACAAGACACTGCCACCGGTCCAAGGAAGAAGACTGCTCCCAAGAATACTCACGCGTCTTCATCAACTGCCAAGGAGTGAAAGTCTTCACGGGCGTTAGTCCTCAGTTTGTCCCTTTTTGTCACTTGATGACAAAGGGGGAGAAACTTGAGAGTTAGACTTCACGCGGGATATTTTGGGGCTTATGAACTATATTTAAGTTACAAACTCTTGGCTCTTCTGAAGTGTTTATGTAATGAGTTGTAACTTATCCCGATGATACTATGACGCTTTTGAACGTTTTTCTTCGCATGCTTATTCCTCAAAATTTTAATGCATGCATGCTAGAATTCGTCATATACCATTTTTCATCATGCATCTACAATTTCTTCATACTATATGTCATATGTATGCATGATTTACAAGACTTAGGGGGAGATCTCCATGATATAAATCATCAATGTGCATTTGCTGTGAAAAGCAAAATCCTCAAGATATGCACATCTTCAGGGAGAGTCTCTCTGAATCTTGATTTCAAATTCCTCAAATGAGTATTTACACTTCATATTTTTATCCCTGTTGAAGACTTAACCTAATTGTCATCAACCAGCAAAAAGGGGGAGATTGTAAGTGCATCTAGTGCCCGTTAGTGATTTTGGTGGTTTGAAGACTTATAGGTTAAGTATCTATTGTGTTCTTGAGTGTACACAGGATCTATAAGTCACTGAGGAGTTTGAAATATTCGATGAATATCGACCCCTAAAAACGTATATCTTCGGTTGAAGAAATTGATCTGAAGCTGAAGATTTGAATCGCGGAGAATCTGCGATGAATTTGATATTCCTCATGAAGATATTGAAATTGAGGAATTCGGTGTGTCCTGAAGAAAATCATAATGAAGACTTTGAAGCATGAAGATTCACTCTTTCTGTTTTGTTTTCTTCACACTTGAGTAATAGGAACACCGTACTATTAAAGGGGGTCGAGGTAACACATAGGAATGAATTTCCTCATGATGCTCAACCCAAGCCTAATCCTACCAAAAGCCTCAAGTGAGGAATATGAGTGACATGAGGACTCTCACAGTTGAGGGTCCCGACCGTTTCGATAGCCATGCCACATCATTGGTCTTATCCACACCAACGGTCATATTATTCAAGGGAATTAGTGTCAAATCATGTGGGGATGCTCCCAGGCTTCAAATAGCCGCCCCCACAACCATTAGCTGGTTGGCTGCTTCGTTAAAAACTGACACTTGTCACAAGAGCAACCCAAATTCCTTAGAGTCTTCGAGAGTAATACATCAGTGAGGAAATACCCCAAACACCAAACCACAAGCCAAGAACCAAGTGATTGAGCATCACTAAAGAAGTTGTTCCTATGTGGGACTGAAGCCTTTTACCTTTGAGGACTGTGCATCATCCAGACAGTTAGGCGTCATGGTCTAGAGCAATCCAGCAGTCAATTGTGGATCGCCGGGTGACCAAGTTTGTAAGGGTTTGGAAGTCTGCCCTGAAGACTTACCATGAGTGTTGGGCGAGGACTGTGTGTTCTTAGCCCAAGGAGAATACGGTAGGGACTGTGTGTCCCAGGACTGTGTGTATTTTGGTTTCAATACCAAGCCGCTCCAAACCAGATGTACAACTGTCACAGCAGTTGGAACTGGGTCATCAACTATAGTCTTCATTGTGAAACGGGTTCAAATTCCTCAACTCTTTATATTCCTCGGATTATGTGTTGATGATTTTCAGTGTCACTGTTTGAAGAATTTGCTGAAGTCTTTCTCTCAAATTCCTCAACCCCAAATTCTTCACGCAAGTTAATCCTCATATGTTTTCTGCGTGCCTGCTTACTGTGCAATCTGTTTTCACATTCCTCATACTAAAAAACTGTTGTAGTGAAACTTTGCACTCCTGATCCTTTACTGTTTCAGCTGTAAGTTAGTCATCAGTGAGGAATTTCCTCAAAAGGAATTTCCTCAGTGGTGAAATTGTAAAAATCACCTATTCACCCCCTCTAGTCGATATAACGCACTTTCAATATTTAGATCCATAAAATTCAAAAAAGTCTAATATTGACATAAAAATAATAATACTTCAAGCATACTAATAAGTTAATTGCTTCCTTTCAAAATAACATGGTCTTAGAAAGTTATCCCTACAAAATCATATGGTCTGGCTATGCTCCATCTTCACCACACGAAGTATCTAAATCATGCACAACCCTGATGATATCAAGCAATTATTTCATACTTTTTATGTTCTCAAACCTTTTCAACTCTCACGCAATACAAGAGCGTGATCCATGGATATATCACTATAGGTGGAATAGTGTGTGGTGGAGGTTGCAAAAAAAGGAGAAGATAGTCTCACATTAACTAGGCATATCAAGAGGCTATGGAGATTCCCATAAGTAGATATTAATGTGTGTGAGTAGGGATTGCCATGCAACAAATGCACTAGAGCTATAAGTGTATGAAAGCTCCAAAAGAAAACTAAGTGGTTGTGTGAAAGATGTAATCCCACTAGTTATATGAAAGTGACAAAATAGGAGACTCTTTATGAAGAACATGGTGCTACTTTGAAGCACAAGTGTGGATAGAGATAGTAGAATTCTCCCATTCTCTCATTTTTTATTTCTTTTTTCTTTCTTTTTTTCGATTTTTTGGTGGGCTTCTTTGGCCTCTTTTATTTTTTTACGGGCTTCGCTGGCCTCTTTTATTTTTTGTAAAGTACAGAGATTCATCCCAACTTGTGAGGGAATCATTGCTTCCATCATCCTTTTCTCACACGGGACAATGCTCTAATAATGCAAATCATCACACTTATATTTACTTACAACTCAAAAGATTACAACTCGATTTCTAGAACAAAGTATGACTCTATAAGCAATTTGGAAGTGATGGTGCGTGTCATAAAAACGGGATGGTGGTTTTGCATGGCAATATATCTCGGGATGGCTATGAAAATGCCATAATAAGTAGATATGGTGGCTGTTTTGAAGGAAAATATATGGTGGTCGTTTTGAGGAAGGTGGGTTTAATGTACCCGCGAAAGTTGTGCGGTACTAGAGAGGCTAGCAAAGGTGGAAGGGTGGGAGTGCGTATAATCCATGAACTTAACATTAGTCATAAAGAACTCACATACGTATTGCGAAAGCCTATTAGTCATCGAAGCAAAGTATTAGACGCATGATCCTAGGGGAAGGGTTCGTAGGAGTTAACCATAGCGCAATCTCGACCTCGACACAAAGGTTGATAATCATTAAACAAATCATTCTTCTACTTCATCACATAACGGTTCACCATACATGCATGCTACGGGAATCACAAGCTTTAACACAAGTATTTTTCTAAATCACAATTAATTAGTAGCATGACTCTCATATTACCATCTTCATATATCAAAACTATATGCAAGGAATCAAACTTCTCATCATATTCAATGCACTTAATATGAAAGTTTTTGTTATATCCCTCTTGGATGCCTATTATATTAGGACTAAATTCATATGCCAATTACCATGTTGTTTAATAAACTATCAAAATAATATAAGTGAGGTACGAGAGTTTAATAATTTCATTAAAACACAACACCGTCGTGCTCTAAAATATATAAGTGAAGTACTAGAGCAACATTGCCTAGCTCAAAAGAGATAAGTGAAGCACAAAGAGTATTCTAATAAATTCACGATTCAGTGTGTATCTCTCTAAAAAGATGTGTGCAGCAAGGATGATTGTGTCAAACTAAAACGTAAAGACTCATATCATACAAGACGCTCCAAGCAAAACACATATCATGTGGTGAATAAAAATATAGCCTCAAGTAAATTTACCGATGGATTGAAGACAAAGAGGGGATGCCTTCCGGGGCATCCCCAATCTTAGGCTCTTTGCTATCCTTGAATATGATTTGGGGTGCCTTGGGAATACCCAAACTTAGGATCTTTCCACGACTTATTCCATAGTCCATCAAATATTTACCCAAAACTTGAAAACATCACAACACAAAAAACTCATGAGGTACTATTGTGAACTATTGTGAACTTATTCTTTATTTAGGTACTATTGTGAACTTATTATTTATTTATATTAATGTAATATTTATTGTATTCTAACTTCTCCATGGTTCATACCCTTGATACAACCCATGGATTCATCAAAATAAGCAAACAACACAAAAAAAAGAATTTGTCAAAAAACAAAACAATCTGTAGCAATATGTTTACTTCGAATACTTCTATAACTCCAAAAATTTATAAAATTCCTGGACTTAGAGCAAAAGTTTCTGTTTTTCAGCAAACTCAACTTGCAAACACTGTAGAACATCCCAAATGTCTTACTTGGCTCAAACACTAATTAAAACACGAAAACACAATTATTAAAGTGGTAATAATGTGTGAAGCACTAAAAAACAGAAGCAAAAACAAAAGCAAAACAAATAAAATTGGGTTGCCTCCCAACAAGCGTTATTGTTTAATGCCCCTAGCTAGGCATAATGATATCAATGATGCTCGCATAAAGGTAAAGAACTGAAACATAAACAAAGCATCATGAATAACATGGAAATAATATTATTTAAGTCTAACCCATTTCCTATGCATAGGTATTTTTTGAGCAAACAAATTATGGGAACAAGAATCAATTAGCATAGGAAGGGAAAAAAGTATAACTTCAAAATTTCCAACACATAGAGAAGAAACTTGATATCATTGTAGTATTTAAAAGAATATGTTCCTCTCTCATAGTAATTTTCAGTAGCATCATCAATAAATTCAACAATATAGCTATCACATACAACATTATTTTCATGATCCACATGCATAAAAGTCTTACAATCTTCCAAGGTAGTGGGATTAATATTAACTAAAGTCATGACCTCTCCAAACCCACTTTTATAAAATAGTTCATAAGATTGAACACTCTCGAAATATGTGGGATTACTTTTACCTAAAGTTGACATGCTTCCAAACCCACTTTCGATATCATATTCATCAAGAGTATTAAATAAATTATCAAGATCATAAGAAGCATTATCACCCCAATCATGATCATTGCAATAAGTAGTGGTCATGGAAAACTCATCAAATATAGCATCCCCAAGCTGATGGGTTTGCCTGTCATTAGCACAATTAATAGAATTTATAAAAATATCATTGCTATCATGCTTTTCATTAAAGGAAACATCGTGAATCAGTTCATCACAATTTTCAGATTCACGAATCTCAAGCAAAACATTATGGAGATAATCAAGTACCCTCAACTAACTAGCAATTGGTTCATCATAATTGGATCTCTTGAAAATATTAGCAAGTGGATGAGGATCCATATCAATAGATTTTTAGCAAGCAAAGATGAAAGCAAATAGAAGGCACATGGTAACACAAGTAGACAAAAAGAAATCCAGCGAGAAGAAGGCGAATAAAATGGCAAATTGGTTAAGTGGGGGAGAGGAAAACGAGAGGCAAAAGGCAAATAAAGTAAATGCAAGAGATGAGTTTGTGATGGGTACTTGGTAGGCTTGATCTTGCTATGTATCCTCCTCGGCAACAGCGCCAGAAATCTTTCTTGCTACCTATTGAGCTTGCGTTGGTTTTCCCTTGAAGAGGACATGGTGATGCAACAAAGTAGATAATTAAGTATTTCCCTCAGTTTGTTAAGAACCAAGGTATCAATCGAGTAGGAGGAACAAGCAAGGCCCCAACAGTACTACCTACAAAAACAATCAAACACTTGCACCCAACGCTATAAATGGCTTGTCAATACCTTGAGAGTTATCTGCAAGGATGAGATCTGATAGAGATAGATATAATAGATTGCGGAAACAAAAGTATATAAATTGCAGAAAAGTATTTTTGGTATTTTTAGTTTATAGATGTGAAAATATAATATGGAAAATAGACCCGTGGGCCACAGGTTTACTAGAGGAGGGCTTCCCTCATAAAGGAAAATAATACGGTGGGTGAACAAATTACTGTCAAGCAATTGATAGAAAAGCGAATAATTATGAAGATATCCAAGGCAATGATTATGCATATAGGCATCACGTCCGTGTCAAGTAGACCGAAACGATTCTGCATCTACTACTATTACTCCAAACGTCGACCTACTCCTGCCTGCATCTAACGTATAAAGTTCATGAAGAACAGAGTAACACATTAAGTAAGATGAGATGATGTAGAGGGATAAACTCAAGCAATATGATGAAAACCCAATATTTTTATCCTCTATGACAACAATACAATACGTGCCTCGCTACCCCTACTATGTCATTGGGTGAGGAGGCCGCAAGATTGAACCCAAAACTAAACAATTCTCCCATTGCAAGAATTACTAATCTAGTTGGCCAAACCAAACAAATAATTCGAAGAGACTTGCAAAGATATGAAATAATGCATGTAAGAATTCACAAGAGACTCAAATAATATTTATAGATAATATGAACATAAACTCAAAATTCATCGGATCTCTAGAACCACACGGCAAAAGAGTATTACATCGGATAGATCTCCATGAAGATCATGAAGAACATGATATTGAAGATCAAAGAGAGAGAAGAAGCCATCTAGCTGCTATCAATCGACCGTAGGTCTGTGGTGAACTCCTCACACATCATCGAAGGGGTAATGGAGATGATGTAGATGCCCTCCATGATCAATTTCCTCTCCGACAGATTACTGGAAAAGGCTCCCAGATTGGATCTCACGAGAAGAGAGGCTCCCGGTGGCATAAAAGTATTATCGTAGCTCTTTTTGGCGATACAGGAATATTTGGGAATTTATAGGATGAAGAATAGGTTTAGGAGACCTGCAGGAGGGCACAAGCCAAGGGGCACGACCACCCCCCAGGGCACGCCCTGCAAGCTGGTGGCCTCCCAGCAGATGCCTTGTCCCCTACTCCAAGTCTGCTGCGTTTCTTCTGGTCCAAAAAAAATCAATCCGAAGATTTTATTCCATTTGGACTCCATTTAATATTCCTTATCTGCAATACTCAAAAACGTGGAAAAACATAAACTGGCACTAGGCTCTATATTAATAGGTTAGTCCCAAAAATAATATAAAACAACATATAAATGCATATAAAACATCCAAAACAGATAATATAATGGCATGGAACAATAAAAAATTACAGATACGTTGGAGACGTATCACTATGCTATCACGAGAATGACAAATGTTGATGGTAGCGTGGACACTAAGGCAGAGCAAGATTTTTATGAGACTCTCTTACTAGACAAGAGATACGTTGATTAGAAGTTGATCAAGGGAAATGATGACTACTTCCCTCATATACTAGAGAACTTCAAGGCCATTAGCATTGACACTACTAGGAAAAGGCATGCTAGTGGCGCACCTGTTTTGGCTACTAATGGCGCACTACAGGTGCGCCAGTAGCATCACGCCGGTAGATTTTTCTACTATTGGCGCACCACAGGTGCGCCATTAGTATGTGGTATACTAATGGCGCATCAGGTAGTGCGTCATTAGTATAGCCTATTGTGCGCCATTAGTATGCCTTCCATGGAGCCATATTTACCCATGTGCTCTGGCTTACTAATGGCGCACTAGTTGACGATGTGCCACTAGTGTGCTTTTTGAAGTGCGCCACTAAAGTGCTGAGTGGTGCGCCACTAGTATGAATACTAGTTGTTTGGGCGCGCCCATGGCGCGCCGCCTGAGGGGCATATGGGCGGTGCCAGGTAGATGAACGTCCTTTTTCACTTTCATTTTTTTATCTGATAGAAGCACATGTACATGCAATTCTCGATTGACTTATTACATTGGAACATCATGCGAGGAAGAAACTGAAATGCCATGTCATCACATGCAAGCATCGGCAGGAGCATTTTGTTGTTTGGCAACATAAGATACATCATTAGATCGAGCACACTATAACAGAAACATATACATTCAGATCAGCACCACGAGCTACCGCATTAGCTCGCCGTCGTGGATGGTGATAACCCTCTTGAAACACGGCATCAACGGAGGCGAGGGAGATCTTGAGCTTGGTCTGGAGGTCCCTGATGGCAGCCATTGTCCTCTCGATGGAAAATGGCTTAGCACCGTTGGTGTCCTGGCTCCACAGCTTCGCTGCATGCAAATGTGTTCCACTTCATATCTTTGGCATGACTGGTTCTGAACTTCTAATGATTATATATAAATTCTGAAAGAAGCGAGTGTGCTCGACTGAACATACCCTGACTTCAGGCTCTCCTTATGACTCTGGAAGAGCTGGAATGGCTCCAGCGAAGCTTCACAGACGCCGACTTGCTCGTCGACGGCGTCACTCTAGACGCCAACTGTCTTTGTATAAGATAGCAATGATGAATGCTACAATCTGCCTTCTAGTTATATTTTGTAAATCAGTTTTCTCAAATCAGATGTCAAAAGCATTAGTCCTTAATTTTAGGACACTTCATTTTTTTCCAGAGCTTCCATAGGAAAGAGCCAACAATTAGGAACAAAAGGAAATACTGGTCAAGATAGGAAACCTGCCTCCGGATCTTCTTTTGCTGGAAGGACTTTTCCTCGGCAAACATTTGTAACACTGGTTATAATAATTTCAGTTCACAAAGTTACAGTACTAATCGCACAGAAGTGTTGTTCCATGTCGCCGCCATCAGAGATGAGGCATGTGTTAGGGAGCGAAGTTACCAACACGCTGATCAACAGAGCATTGAGTTATAATACACAAATGCAACAAAATAAACAAATAAATGTGATAGCAGTATAGAGTGTTTTTCGAGAAACATGAATGTGACATCACAATTTTTCAGCTTACAATAGAATACTTCGTGTTTCAAGCGTTTGAGTATGATCAAACAATTTAAATTAGCGAGTATCTAGTTCATATAAGATGGTAGAAGATATTACAAAGCTCATCTACTGCATTATCAAGAGGTTCCGATATAGCTGCACAACAAGAGAGAAGTTATTAGATAAATATTTTACATGGTGGCATAAGTATCTTGAACACCAAACATAAATAAGAAAAGCCATGAGAACACCGTTTAGTTTTTGTACCTTCTTATCCAACAAACATTCCAATATGAAGCATTTGATTTCTACTCCATGGTCAAACTATAATCTTCCCTAGATAGAAATAGCAAGGGAGAAACAGATAACATGTGTTTTTAGTATTAATGCAACCAAGTTACTCAGATAAACCAGCAAGTAATTCATCTTTTCTCCAGTCAGGCCAAATATCATACCAAACCAGCAAGTAATTCATCTTATCTCCCATCAGGTGAAATATCGTAACAAACCAGCAAGCAATGAATCTTGTATTTACCTCGTACCCTTTGTTCTAACAAACTGAAGACTATCAGACACTTACATCTCCACCACACCAAACCGATTCAGAGAATGGATAGGCAAGGGCGCCAAACCTCTGAACGCCCACTTATGGAAGGTCAGGTTAGTGTTGAAGAACTGGGGCTGCACACAGACCGACGTGGTTGTGCCGCAGTGTCTTCAACAGTCGGAGTTGTGCACCACGCTACCCTTGCACCCCAGAGCACCGCCACCCGCAGCAACCGATTTAAAATGTTTTTTATGTGCATGCGAGAATTGTCAACACTGTCAGATGTTGAACAGGGAAAACATGGAAGGATTGATGTTTACCACTTCAATATTCCTGAGCTCCCTGCTCCGTTCTATAAGCTGGCGATGCTGAACAGGTAAGTTGGGATCGCCCACAGCCTTCTCTGTCTCTTCTAGCAGCTGGATGGGGGTGAGCTTTGCAAACTCACAGACCCGATCTTGCGGCAAGAACTAAATCGAGACAAATCGTCATTCGGGTATAGGTACACAGTGTCGCCTACTCTGTGAAGAAGAGAGGATGACACGACACACAGACCTACCTGAGTGAGGTTATTGATTTGGATGTTGAACTTCTTGATGACGTCGATGATATCCTTCTTGGGGACAGAAGTGCCTGAATGAAAGAAACAAGAATCTGTCAAAAGTTGTTTTGAGCAAGAGTATACATGTGAATACAATAGAATAGATAGATATAGGGTTTGTAGTAGAGACCGTCGAGTAGCCACTCAGACTTATTGTTGGTATCGACCTTGCGGGTGATGTGGATGTCGCTGGCCTGTGACTGGGAGCGGAGGGAGAGGCGGACGTGGTCGGACTCCTCGCCGCGCTTGACAAAGGCCCTGACGCTGGAGGCCCTGCCGAGGATAGAGGGGTCGGTGGCGAGGGCGAGCGCGATGGCGCAAACGAGGGAGCTCTTGCCGGAACCGTTGGGGCCGACGACGAGGTTGAGGCGCGGGCCGGGGCGGCTGACCAGGCGGTCGTAGGTCATGAAGTTGCAGAGCTCGATCTCCATGATGTTGCCCGACACGTAGTCATCGTCGCCCCGCTGATGCTGATGCTGCGCGGCGGAGGTGGAGGCGGAGGCATAGGGCTCGAGCTTGGGGCGGCACGGGCGGGCGCCATGGACGGCGGCGGCGGCGGCCGGGGGAATGGGTTGGTAGGGCTTTGGGGTTTGGGCTGTTCGGCGGGACGGGACTGGACGGGGTGGGGAATTTGGAGGAAAAAAATGGAAGGCAACCGCATTGGTGGCTTTGGGCTTGGGCTGAGAATTATACTAGTGGCGCAGTGCGCAATCTGCCCCGGTGCGCCATTAGTACTATTGGAAAAAAAAGTTTGTTAGAAGTGGCGCACCGTGTGTGTAGTGTCCCTTGAGTGTCCATCACACTAATGGTGCATCTGCACATGGTGCGCCACTGCTATATAGTAGTGGCGCACCACTTGTCTGGTGCGTCATTAGTGTCTATATTATCTGTAGCCCTTTTCCTAGTAGTGTGATACTTTTGTTGGTAGAGAGTTGACAGCTTGGTAGCAGTGGCGCACCACTTGTCTGGTGCGTCATTAGTGTCTATATTATCTATAGCCCTTTTCCTAGTAGTGTGATACTTTTGTTGGTAGAGAGTTGACAGCTTGGAATGATGAGGTGATTATCTATTTCTATTTCACAACACATTTTTATCTAGATGGGAAGATTATATGGATGACTGAGCGCATCATATACGAGTCGTTAGTTGATGAGCCATCTTATGGTGATTTATGACTGACGCATATGTTGATTTACAAGTCATGTTGATTTCCAAGTCATGTGGTGATATGATGATACCTGGTTATTCCATTAACATGCTCCATCATGTTGATAGCCATACCAGGATCAGGGTGATGGACTTGATTGCAGAGACAATCAAGAAGACTGCAGCTCACCAGAAGAGGTCATGGGGATATCCTCCATACATTCACATGCATATCAATTCCAAAGTTGGGAAGATTTAATATTTGCTTGATAGAAAACACCTACCCGTGCAACAAGAGTTTGAGTATAATGTCGTGGTGATGGATCCAATTCATCCCACTTCAGCTACTGCACAGGCTGACATTGCGGCTAAGGCCCACGTAGAGGTAGCCAAAGCCGCTAGTGCTCAAATGCCTGTAACAACCTGTGTTTAACTCTCCTAACTGATTTGACTTACATCAAAATTAGGACCAATTAATTTTTTTGTGAATGCTTGTGATGCTTGATGTGATGTTTGCTTGCTTGCCTATTGCTTGTGTTTGAATCAAATGCTCCTGCTACTCTCCAAACTCAGCTCCTTGACCCAAACCCTTGCCTAATGCTCATGACATGTGTTTAGGACCAGAAACTATTTTACCAAATATTATTTTCATCAAAAAGCATTTCTTGATTTAAGCTTTCAAAACTCCTGAGTTGGGATTTGTACTACAAGTCCTCAAATTAGAGAAGTTATTTTTCACCAAATGTTTTATTTAATACCCATTATCAAAATTGATTCCAAAAACCACAATACTATTATTTTAAAAGTTATTTTACTATTTTATTTAAATACCATCCTCTAAGGCCAGAAATGTTCCTTTATGAAGGAAAGTTATTTTTATTAATTTCAAAATATTTGAGAAAAATTAGGGAAACTCAGTGGACATATATATTCCATATATATGAGTTTCAACACATGGTCATGTTCAAAATATTGGGCAAAACCCTCCAAAGCCCTTCCTTCCTATTTCAAGCTTTTCAAATATTTCTGTAGGAAATATTCTCAATAAATTCGTGTAAAATTCCATCATGTCACATATCATATATGTGATGATATTGCCAAGTTTCATCTCAGTCCAAGTTAATTTGATTCCCTAATTAATCTAAAACCCTATCTGTCCAGATCCAAATTTGAGCAACTCTACATTGCCAAGTGTATCCAATTGTGCTCAAATTTGATGGACATGTTCTGGTACTCCAATAATGCATCCACACCAAGTGGTGCATGAAGGAGAATAGAAGAACTTGTCCCAACAACCCCAGGACCCTCTTTGTTGATTTCTGACTTTGGGGAACTTTAATGCTCAAATAATGCCGCCACACCAAATAATGCACAAACTTTTTGGACTTGCTTTAATGCTCACATAATGCCCCCACACCAAATATTGAATTTGTGGGAATTGAGTTAAATAGTTTTGTAAGCAGAAGGCCATTTCTGCCCATTTCATGGGATTTCCAAGTCTACATTGGAAACCTTCTCCACAAAATCCCAAATTTGGTGTCCAAGGTTATTTTCATATATTATGTGATCCTGTTAAATTTAATATCAATTGGAATCCATCTGCTAGCCCTAACACCCATCAAACACCTTGTGTGCATTCACCAAAGATGCTGCTTTGGCAACTTCCACTATCACCGTTGAGTTTAAATTTCTACCACAACTCTATATAGTTACCTTTTACATGTAGTAGGGTTCGCCATGGCCTCTAGTCAATTATTGGAGGGAAACTCCATGTAGTTACCTCTCCCTTTTACCATGGCAGCACAATTTTTAACCCTCTTGCCCCACCTATGCTTAAGATAATGCCCCACCTCTTTCCAGAGAGCCCCCAGCATCCCAAGGCATCATTTCAAACCAAGAGATGGCATGCTCATGTAGGAAAAATGAGCAGCACATCTACAAGTTGATTTTTGGCTGAAATGTGGCTTTGAACTACACGGACTAGCTACACTCCTCCTCCTGAGCTGTATTGTAGTCCTTGCATAGCCAGGCATGCTAGACGAAGTTTCATCCTTAGGTCACTCCATTAAGTACCCTCATTTCTAGCCCTAAGTCTGCTGTAGCAAGATAAACTCTAGTCAAAGCTATTCAAATCAGCCCCATATGCAACCAAACTCCAGAGTCACCTTTCTGCATGCATTCCTTGCACGAGGGACATCTTTGACAAGTCAAAATATCACTCTGGGCATCGGTGGCCGTGGTGACCACCACCCCGGCCTGCAATAAATGTGCTCTGCACCTTTTTCCTTCCTCTAGGCCATATCCGGCTGTTGTAGCTTGCCAGAACGAGCCACTGGATCCCCCTGGACCAGTCCAACCCATTCCCGAGACCAGCTAGCTTCCAAGCTCCATCTGTGGCGCGTGCACCCCCATGCTAGGGAGCACCCAAGAGCTCTCGAGCTCTCCATGTCACCCCTCTCTTATCTCCTCACCCTGAGCCCTCTCTGGCTCTCCCTCAGTTCCTCCTCCCTCCTATCAACCTCCAGGAGCACCCATTGGAGATCCCACCCTCTTCTTCCTCCCCTGGTCAAAGCCTTCCTCCTGCTCTCTCCCAACTCTGTAGCACCAAGGCCTCTCTCTCCTCCCTAGGCACCACGAGGTTTTTTTTCCCTCGTCGCCTTCAAGCCTCCCTATACCCATTCTCTCCTAGGGGCATGACGCGCTCATGGCCACGGCGACCTGACGGGGTGTCCCCGCAACCACCCCAAGCCACAACGGCTCGAGCTCCTCCGTGCGGACACAAGCACCGAGTTGGGTGCGACGTAGCTCCCAAACCAGTCGGTGGCCCGAGCTGCACCCGGGGCTGCTGGAGCCGCCGGAACGAGCGCCGACGCAAGCTCCTCCAGCCTCCCTGCCTCCCCTGCATACGAGCAGGAGGTTAAGGAAGAAACTGACGGCTGGGGCCGCCAGTCAGCGGCACGACGGCCGGGCCCATCCCCATAAGTGGAGGTGACTCCATCCGGATCCGTTTCCCTGAGGCCAAACTGCATCGGGCGTAATACGCCTTTGACTTAGCTCCTTCAGTGCGACCCGAGCAAATGGGCCGGCCCAATGTCCATCTTGCGCCCTGGGCGCATCTTAGCCCTAAGTGAATCCCCTCTCCTTTTCATTTTCTTATAAATTCTAAAATCCATAGTTAATTCATATTAGCTCCAAATTTAGTGATACAAATTCCTAGGAACTCCTAAAATCCTTGCCTATGCACATATGTACTTTGCAGTTTTTTCCAAAGAACTTTTCTGTTGTATTATTATTCAAATACATATTTGAGTACTCCTAGTCTCACCCTTCAAAAATCCTAGAGGATTCAAATCAACTCCAAATGGAGTGATTGCAATTTCCAGAGTCTTCTTATATCATGCCCTATTTTTGAAACCTTAGTCAACATTTTTATCAGGCATGATTGTGTTGCATTAAATAAAAGCCTTGCTTTTGCTATTTATCCAATATTAGAAAATCCCTAGAATATTCATATCAACTCAAAATCCAGTGATACAACTTTCTAAATGTTTCTAAAATCATGCTTTGTTAAATGAGTGCCTCCACTCATTTTTATTATGATATTTTCTCTAAGCTTCATAAAGGATCACCTATTCCCCATTTCATCCGTTCAGAAATCGCCGATGGTCCAAATCTCCTCTACCAAGCTTCAGTTATTTTTCTTATGACCAGAGTGGTCCAAGAGAAATATAACTTCCATTTATATAAGACTTTTGTTCTGCTTGTTGTGTGTCTTACTCTGATTGTTTCCGACGATAGTTGACGGGTAGATAGAGTACTCGGAGTTGGACCGAAAGACCACGAAGACCCCGACGACTTATGTGACCAAGGCAAGCATCCCTTTGACCATGTTTGAGCAAAATGTTTATTGCATGCCATATAGAGTAATTATTCCCGTTGCATATGATCATGATTATTCGGTAAACCATCAATACGGTGTTACCGATGGCTCCTCCAGAGCACTTGCATATGAGCATGATCCTACCACCTATGAGGGTAACGGTGATATTACGTTGACAAGTAGACAGTAGAGCTATGCATAGTAGAAGCATCTGCATGATCATGGTATAGTTGATATCAAAGGTTTACGAAAACCCTGTCGGGTGCCACTAATGCCCGAGGGTGATGATGACGATATAGGTGGCCACTTGGGAAGCAGTGGTGCACCGGGTAAAGTTTTCTGTGTGTGTTTTCGGAAATAGGAATACATTTATGATGTTTCGACCATCCCAACCTTACATGTGCGACCATGATAACCCTTTATGGGATGGGGCTTTGTCGATTACTTTTGTCGGTGCTAGCAAAGATCCACATTACTAGTGGCGGGAGTGATATGTGGTCACTCTCGTGACGGGGTCGTACCAGGTAGGTCGACTATGTCGTTCTTACGTATTCCGGGCACACCCTTGGTCCCCACATGGATGAAACAGTCTAGGGTCGGTGCTCGTAAGACGTACATCATGTGGGCTGGGTACCAATCGAGTGGAACTCTTTGTCTAGTGTCGCCAAAGGAAAGGCATTGACCGGGTACTTTCCTCGTGTATGTTATATATCACGAGGCGTGGATGAAACGGAAGTTTCCCGGGTCTCGTGGGTACAGCGAACAACCTTTGCAGAGTGTAAAACTATTCGAATAGCCATGTCCACAGTCAAGGACAGTTGAGTAATCCTGCTTAAACTACGTCTAGTCGTTTCCGCATAACCCAAGTGTGTGTGTGTGTGTGTGTTCAAGGTGTTATCTAAAAGAGTTGATATGACCAAGTTTGGTGACTTGGCATATCGGGTGAACCCGAAGTGTTCAACCCTCAGCAGATATGTTGATATATGTAACCTGTTCTTCTGAATACCATCTAGCTTGTGATGCATATCCATACCCGTCTATGATCATGTTTATTTACATTCAATGTTTGCTTTCCGCAAATTTTGCATGTCACCTATTATCATACCAACTGCATTTTCCATATCGTGTGCTGTTTGCGAGTACATTCAAAGTATTCACTGGCTTTCCACTGGCTATGTTATTGACCAGACATGGAAGAACCGGAGTTTGGAGAAGAATTCGTCATCGGAGACACACACATGAACTAGGACGCTTCCCAGTCTGAATGCCTGTTGGTGAAGGCTGATGGCATGGGCTCCCGTTTATTACCAAGATTTCCGCTAGTAGTTGTATCGGTGTGATTGGCCCTATAGGCCCTATCTATGCAAGACTTGACCATAATGGTCATTTGTTGTATCAAACAGTATGTTGGATGTAAGACTCTTGATATTCAGTATTTGTGTGTTCGGTGAGTATTGATCTCTAGGATCACTAAGCACGTTCATTCGGCAAAGTCAACTCGTAAGTCCGGGTCCCCACAGAGCTAGTATCAGAGACATCCTGACTGTAGGAAACCCTTAGTTAGCATGGTCGTTAGTTACGATGAAACTGATTTCCAGAACCTTCAAAAGTACTTACAAATCTGTATATTTGTCACCTCTTCTAAATCTTCAAAGAAAGCGAAGGTTCTACCTTAGCACTTCCATACTTATTCTCTCGACTTCCCTGATCTACTTTTTAAAAAACTGTAAATGGTCGCTAGCACCTTTAGGCCTGACCACGGGATTGATTAAAGTCCTCTTAGGTAACTTGGAAGGAAGCAATCTTTCCAAGCGACCACCCATGTACTGAAGGACAAGGATGACAACGCTACGACCAGACAACACCAACAGAAGTACCTCCATGGGGAACAAGGACGTCGAGGCCCAAAAGATGGCGATATGCTTGACACTATTCCAAAGTGATGCCACCTTCGCCTACGATAATGAGGATGTAATTTGTGCAAGACCATGATCTGCATCACTAATAGAGCGACCCTGTCAATATCAAGGTTGTGTTGACCACCACCGGTCGATGAGAAACCCGCCATTTGGTCCGACTCACCTTAGTGAGCAGGAAAATGGTTCTCTTCATCCCCTGCTCCAGGTGATAATAATATAATCATCATGACTGACAGGTCGAAACTCTATCATGCCTTGCTAATGTCATTTTATAAAAATTGTCCACTTGGAACTCTCGACGCCTTGGAAGGGAAGAAGACAATGACCAGAATACAAAGACAAGAGAAGATCCTATCAACGACGGCCATGAGAAACAATATTCGTCGGCAACCACCAGACGAGAAGTCATCAAGAACTCCTTCAGCCCAACCCAAGTCGTTTCGGCAAATAACAACAAGACGCATGGCAACACCGTAAGAAGACCGAGAAGATTGAGCGGACTCCTCCTCTGGAGCAAGAAGCAAGCACGACTATCGAGTCTGAGAGCCCCTAGGGTAGGATGAGTCGTGAATCCCCTACACGAAGTCGAGTCCGTGAAATGATTCGGACGGGACCATGTTGTGTGTTGATTGTTTTTGTTTGTTTGCGCTTGATATAAGTCGCGCTTTTTCTCTAGGAAACAAGCACGCGATTGTATCACCTGCCTCATCTTGATGTTGACTTGACTTTTCGACATTTGTTTGATTGCACTACACTATAACACCTTTAGGCAGTGCCCTCTGTGCCGGTTCTCTCTCTCTCTCACCCCTCTCGATAACTGAAGATCAACAAGACAAGATGCACCAGGGATCCACTTCGACGGACAACTGACAATGAAGACACTCACTATAGCATGCTTAACCACATGCAACCCGTAGGAGTTATGCTTTCCCTTAAGAATTGAGAACCCTCCCTAGCCTAGCCTAACCTCCACAAGCCTTCTAGCTCAACTTTCTGGTCACGTGTCTAATACACAGATTGCGAGAACAGCTGTTGAGGCCCAATAAACCCCGCTTAGCACCGGGTTCTTTAGGGAACAAGTGATCACGGTGAATGAGTGTCCTTCATTCTTAAGCTAGAACCATAACCCTGATGCCATAAGAAGGACCGTTCTCGGATATAAGAGTATTAGACTAAGGATTGTGGTGATAATGTTAGGTGTCTTGAGGATATAGCTAGACTGTCTTGGTGGATTGTATGACCCTTATAAAGGTAGGTGAACTTGGTGGAACAAGTTGATAAGTAGCATAACCTACATGTTCCTGGAGTAAGTTTGGATTAAGTACGATTATCATCACAAGCGAAAATTCTTTGTGGTATAGTTGACTTTATCAAGTAGTTGAGTTGGTTTGATGATTTTACCATAAATACTTGGAGTAATGAGTAAAAGTTCTTGTTGGACTTGAGTTTTGGATTTAAATAGGTGATATCAATAGAGTATTGATGATGACAGAGACCACATGGTTCAGAGTAAATTGGATTTAGCCCGACGATCTCAGTCACGATACCATGTTTAGCGGAGTCGTCAAATTGACTTACGAACCTGTATAAGCATGGCTTGGGAGATTAGTTGGCCACGATATTGGAAGTTGGAGGATATACTGAGACGTAATCCTCGCGATAATATGTGGAACATGAGGACTCTAAGTGCTCGTGTAGAACCCCGTCAATATTGGATTTGTAGGAGTGATGGGTCCAGTGATGATCGACCGGATTGATGGACAACTTGATCAGATTCGTAGAAAGGGAACCAGATCTTAGAATGGTATACTATGTGTTCCCGTTAATATAGGAATGCACTACCCTGGCCCTTGGGTAATCTAGTTGAGAACTTGGATTTGTAGCATCTTAGTTCAAGGTTACCAGCATTTATGCTTCCCCAAGTTTCTTGCATAAGATTGCATGAGCAGTGAAGCTATATCATACTTGTGGTGTTTGGTTTAGTCCTTCCCTCCGACCTGGTGTTGACTAGCATGAGTGGTGTGGAGTTGACTTATGTGAGATGGTATCCTTGATGAAATAGGGTGATTGGCCTGAGTTAGAGGCCAGACTATGGACATCCGACGATGTGCCTAGAATAAGATGATAGATGTTCACTCACGTCCTAAGTTCCTTGAAAAAACAAAGATTCACCATGCCATAAGGTGGTCGGATTATGACCCTAGAAAACGGCTCTAAGTCGTTGGAATATGGCCAGTACTCCACCCGACCACCACCCATCATGTCCATGATGGACATGGGCATGAAGCACGAGATCATGTTGGACCAAAAACCTCTTGGCCAGTGACCGCCCATAGGAAGTTCCAACTCTCCTCACCTATCTCGTGAGCACTGTAAATATGTGATGCTTGGGGAAGTATGTTGTTATCCTCAGGGGTGACATACTTATTTCCTCAATAGGAGGAAAGAACACTTTAGTCCTGGTTGGACGAGCCCCAGGAACACCGATCGCTATGCCCCTCGGGAATAAGGTGTTATCTCATAGAGGATGAATTTCTCGAAGCAATCTCCAAGAAACAAAGGCCTGTCCTACCCAAGATAAGACGAAGAACCGCAATGCTTGGGAAACCACGACAATGAAGAAGAAGTAGTAGAAGTCAACCACCGATCCTGCGCCGACTACATCACCGATGTCAAGAAGCATCAACGACCAAGCCGAAGAAGCCTTTGGATAGCGAGAGGAATCAGAGAGCCTCTTCTTAGCCCAAAACAAGGACGATGGTCCTAAATTTTATCAAGGAGAAAGCCTTCTAATGGTGATTCACCGCTTTCCAAGCCACAGACCCTCGGAGTGGATGACTGGTCTATACTCTTGGGTAGCCAGCTCATCCAGAACCCCTCACGAACCTTCTGAGATGGTAGGACCTGTTCTGGACTCTGAATCTCCGAGCTTCGACTCATGGGCGAGACCCAACCTAGACCCATTCGCGAGATGCCTTCGAAGACCCACTGCTCTACACCTAATTTTCCTACAACAATGGTCTACAGACAAAAATGGGAAGAGAGTCTACCTACACCTAATTTTCCTACAACAATGGCTATCAAACTATTATCGATATGTCACCTTTTTAGGAACTATATGGATGGAAGTGACGCACCACACTAGATTGGTCCCAAATAGGAGATAACTGATGACCCAGAAGTGTAGGGGATCTATCGTAGTCCTTTTGATAAGTAAGAGTGTTGAACCCAACGAGGAGAAGAAGGAAATGACAAGCGGTTTTGAGTAAGGTATTCTCTGCAAGCACTGAAATTATCGGTGACAGATAGTTTTGTGATAAGGTAATTTATAATGAGTAACAAGTAACAATTGTAACTAAGGTGCAGGAAGGTGGCCCAATCCTTTTTGTAACAAAGGACAAGCCTGGCCAAACTCTTATATAAAGAAAAGCGCTCCCGAGGACACATGGGAATTTATGTCAAGCTAGTTTTCATCATGCTCATATGATTCACGTTCGTTACTTTGATAATTTCATATGCGGGTGGACCGATGCTTGGGTGCTGCCCTTACTCGGACAAACTTGCCACTTAGGATTACCTCTCTCGCAAGCATCCGCAACTATGAAATACGTATTAAGATAAGTCTAACCATAGCATTAAATATATGGATCCAAATCAGCCCCTTACGAAGCAACGCATAAACTAGTGTTTAAGCTTCTATCACTCTAGCAACCCATCATCTACTTATTACTTCCCAATGCCTTCCTCTAGGCCCAAATAATGGTGAAGTGTCATGTAGTCGACGTTCACATGACACCACTAGAGGAGACAAAACATATAACTTATCAAAATATCGAACGAATAGCAAATTCACATGATTACTTATAACAAGACTTATCCCATGTCCTCAGGAACAAACGTAACTATTGACAAAGCATATTCATATTCATGATCATAGGAGTATTAATAATCATTAAGTATCTTAACATATAATTTTCCACCAAATAAACCAACTAGTATAAACTACAAGGAGTAATCAACACTACTAGCAACCCACAGGTACCAATCTGAGGTTTTGAGACAAATACCGGATACAAGAGATGAACTAGGGTTTGGACAGGAGATGGTGCTGATGAAGATGTTGATGTAGATTGACCCTGTCTCCATGAGAGCATCATCGGTGCTGATGATGGCTTCGATTTCCAAATCTGGGAGGGAAGTTTCCTGGCGGAATTGCTCTACTGGAGCTCTAGATTTCTTCTGTTGAAGTTCCACCTTGAGACGCGGCGCCTCGTCCCGAAAGGTTTGATATGATTTTTTCCAGGTCAAAACCCTTCATATAGCAGAAGATGGGCACCGGAGGCGTGCCAGAGGGCCCACAAGCCTTCAGGATGCGACCAAGGGGTAGGTCGCGCCCCCTGCCTTGTGGCCACCTTGTGGCCACCTGGTGGGTCCCCTCCGATATTTCTTTCGCCCATTATCTTTTATATATTCCAAAACAATTCTCCATAGCTTTTCAGGACTTTTGGAGCTGTGCATAATAAGTCTCTCAGATTTGCTCCTTTTCCGGTCCAGAATTCCAGCTGCCGCCATTCTCCCTTTTCATGTAAATCTTGTAAAATAAGAGAGAAAATTCATAAGTATTGTACCATAATGTGTAGTAACAGCCCATAATTCAATAAATATTCATATAAAAGCATGATGCAGAATGGACGTATCAACTCCCCCAAGCTTAGACCTCGCTTGTCCTCAAGCGAATGCCGAGATCAATAAATATGCCCACGTGTTTAGAGATAAAGGTGTCGATAAAATAAAATATGGACATGAAGGCATCATTATTATATTTAGAATAACAATACATATTGACATAGAATATCTTATACTGGAGTAACAATTCATTCACAAGACAAAATATGCATCAAACTAACAAACTATGATTTCACTCATCGAAGCAATTCCAATTTATCACAACATAGGAAAGAGTCAATAGAAGAGCTTGTAAAGCAAATCCACATACTCAATCATCTTATAGTTTTCCATAATTGCTAACACTCACGCGGTACCAATGAGGTCAAAGCTTCAATCGGACACAGAGAAAGACAGGGGCTTATAGTTTTGCCTCCCAACTTTTTACCTCAAGGGTAATGTCAACAATAATAACTCATGATCACGCACATCCGAGTGGATATATTTGTCTAGATCATTCCCCAACACATGACGCTTGCCAAAAGATAAAGGCAAAATAAAGGAAACAGTGAAGATCACCATGACTCTTACAGGGTAAATACTAAAAAGTAAAATTAAAAGATAGGCCCTTCTCAGAGGGAAGTAGAGGTTCTCATGCGCTTTTATAGTTGGATGCACAATCTCTTAATGCAAAAGAACATCACTTTATATTGCCCCTAGTGATAAAGAACTTTATTATGCAGTATGTTGCTTTTATTTCTTTTGTATCACAAGTTCGTATAAAGTTTATTTTGTTCGCACTAATAAACTACATTTTTATTGCGTGCACCGATGACAACATAGTTGAAGGATCTTACCCAATCCATGGGTAGGTATGGTGGACTCTCAAGGAAAAACTAGGTTAAAGGTTTTTGGATGCACAAGTAGTATCTCTACTTGGTGAAGGAGTTTCTTGTTAGCTAATATGAGGTGTAAGCAAGCGAAACATATTGAAGGATCTACAACCATATAGCATCTATTTTGGAAGTAAGCAAACATAACTCATTATGTTGTCTTCCTTTTCCAACACCAACCTTCTGGCATATGACATTTTAATGAGTGCTCACAATCACAAAAGATGTCTAAGATGATATATTTATATGTGAACCTCTCTTTCTTTATTACTTCCTCATAATTGCGACAATGACCAATAGCTTTGTTTGTCAACTCACAACAAATTTCAATGAACATACTTTTTATATGTGAAGCCATCACTCCCCATAAGATCATTATGTATGCTCTATTGATTTTATTCTATACTTCTTTCTATTTCTTTTTATCTAGATCATAACAAGCAAGCAAATCCCTCAATTCAAAACTACTCTTTATTATATAACTCTCAGACTTGCTTTCATGGGGAGAACAAAAAGAAAAACTCAAAACTAGATCACACTAAAACTTTATTCTACTAGATTAAGATATAACCAAAAGGATCGAATGAAGAGAAGAAAAAAAAGGGGTAAAAGGTGTGATGGTGATACGATACCGAGGCACCTCCCCCAAGCTTGGCACAAGCAAAAGGGAGTGCCCGTACCCATGTCTTCAGTTGTCTTTCTTCCGAGGTAGTGGTTTTATATTCTTGGCGATGATGCGCCTCAGAATGCGATTCTCCTCGTCTTGCTTATTACTTCGCCATTTGAGATCCATTATTTCCTTCTTGAGTTTTCCAGTGATGTTTAGAGCTCCCATAACCCATGGATGTTCCATTGCTGCAGGGGAAAATGCAAAACACTTTTTCATATTTTCATAAGTGAGAAATTTAGCATTAGGAGGGATAACCGAATTAGGATTTGTTGAGCTCTGAAGTTCTTACAACATGGCTTCAGGTTGTAAACTAGAGGTAACTTCTTGGTCTTCCTCCATAGCATCTATCCTTTTCAAGTCAGCTTCCACCTTTTCCTCTCTGACCTTCCCGGCACGGTTCTCCCCAATAGATTTTTGCAAAAACAAATTGCTCTGAATCTGCTGCAGAAACAACTCAAAACGAAAATAGGAGATATTGTGGATATACACAGGTCAAAACCTTCGGGAGATTATATAATGAATTTTTGCCAAGACGAAGGGGTATTTCACAAGAAAACAGAGTCCTCAGGGTGCACTGGGTGGCCACAAGCCTGTAGGGCGCCACCAGAGGGGTAGATCGCGCCCCCCGGGCTTGTCGCTCCTCATGCATGCTTCAGTTGCTTAAAATTTTCCTATTTTTTTAAATATTCCAAAACTATTAAAATTTGCCATTGAAAACGTTTTGGAGTTAATTTTCTTACTGTAGCACAAACCTATTCCTTTCTGTGGTCCGAGGCATTCTGATAGGTCTCCCTAATGTATTCTTCCGGAGTTATGGTATTGATAATATTAGTTTCAACATTAATGGGAGTACCAGAGATATAATGTTTGATTCTTTGCCCATTTACCACCCTCGGATTTCTGCCTCCGACGTTCTTTATCTTGATGGCACCGGAATGATATACTTCCTCGATAATGTAAGGCACTTCCCATTTAGAGAGAAGTTTTCCTGCAAAAAATCTTAAACAAAAGTTGTATAGGAGGACATGATCACCTACATTGAATTCAAGCTTTTGTATCCTTCTATCGTGCCATCTCGTAACTTTTTTTTGAACAACTTAGCATTCTCATAGGTTTGGGTTCTCCATTCATCAAGTGTGACGCCCTCGATTTAATCGTATGCTAATCATACACGCAAATGTGTACGATCAAACTCAAGGACTCACGGGAAGATATCACAACACAACTAAAGACACAAATAAAACAATACAAGCCTCATATTACAAGCCACGGGCCCCGAGGGCAAGAATACGGAAGCTCGATAAAACACACGAGGTAGCAGAATCAACAATATCTGAGTACAGACATAAACATGGGGTGCCTTAGTGAAGGCTAGCACAAAAGATACACGATTGAACGAGGCGAGGCCTCCTGCCTGGGAACCTCCTAACTACTCCTGGTCTTCAGCGACATCCACGTAATAGTAGGCACCGTCGGGGTAGCAGTCGTCGGCGGTGGGATACTCCATCTCCTGGGCTCCATCATCTGGTCGCAGCAACGTATCAAGGGGGCAAAGGGGGAGCAAATCAAAGGTGAGTACTCATCCAAAGTACTCGCAAGTCTTACATAAGAACTATGCTAAGTATGCATCAGTATCAAAGAAGGGGTTTATATGTGGACTGACTGCAGCAATGCGAGAATAGAGAGAGAAGGCCTAGTCCTATCAAAGACTAGCATCTTTAGGGTCTTGCAGCAATAGACGAGAGTAGAACAGGGTAACACAAAAATTATAGTCATATTATTGCAGCAGTATTAAAATGAGGCCACGTCCGGAGATCCTCCCTCTACTCCCAGCGAGGAAGCAATCCCGGGCCAACAAATAGAGTTAAATAACAGTTCTAGTTGTATAAGATCAGGGCACAACTCCATGTCGTCCTGTAACCGTGGACACGACTACCCGAATAGTTAATTTTCATCCCTGCAGGGATGCACCAAGTTTCACGTCACGGTCGATAACACTCTGGCCGGACACACTTTTCTGGGTCATTCCCGGCCTCGGAATATCGACACGTGGCATCCCCACCTAAGCTCAACAGGGAGGCCAGCCCGTCGGTCTAACTCCTAAGCACAAAGGGGTCGTGGGACCACTTGCCCTCCGCGCTCATACATGATGTGAGGGCGGCCGATGTGAGTGCTAGCACCCCTTAATACAAGAGCGATGCATCTCGGGACCACTCGGGCGCGCGCCGCTACATCGCTGACGTCCGAAGAGCTTCGGTTGATACTGCGACGTCGAGTACCCATAATTGTTCCCGCATAGCCGGTTAATGCGAAAAGGTCTCTGACCAACCCAGATCAAATACCCAAATCCATTATAATTTTAATTAAGCCATCGTCACAAACACGCGGGAATCCACCCGCCTAACATCTATTCATCAAAGATCCCAATAACATGGTCAAGTAATTGTGTGATTGAAACATCAGGGGGATCCGAGGCATTACCCCCATTGTATCCCGAACGATGTAACCATTAAGGTGGGCTTAGAGGAATCACCCTCAAGGGTCCCACACTTGAGGGGTTGCACGACAGAGGCATCGTCAGGAATTGTGAAAGAAGAATCACCCTCGATAACCACGACCAACTAGCTATACTACAAAGATATCATGAGGAGTACTTCGTGAGGTGTCACCCTTGGTACCCTGGAAGGATACTTTGGAGTCAAAGATGTACACGAGAGTCAGGATTCAATCCTGTGGAACTTTGGGTTACGGGTCCACCATGTGGGCCGAGAGTAGGTAGAGGGGTGAGATATTATACGATCTTGGTAGCAAGACATGTCAGAGGATAGCCTGTCAGGTATGTTGGCAACAAGGTCGGTACCAAGGGCGGGGGACGACTAGAACCATTTTCCTGCTCGTTGAAACGAGGCGGACCAATAGGCAAGGTTCTTGTCCACACGCGGCTACCGGAATGTTATCCACAATAGTAACAGGGTCTTACGGACAGAGCTATATACCGAGGTTTCTACCTAAGCAGGGAATTAACACTGCTTAGATAAGTTATGCCACAAGAAAGGTCAAACACACCAATGGGATTGAGAATGTGTTCACACCCACAAGAATTTGAAGTATACCATTCCCGAGGAAAACATAGAGAATGGTATACATGATAGGTCATCCAACACACAACCTTTTTGATAAAGAGGCAAGAAGAATCATGATATTTACCCATACCATTCGGTTTGGATAATTGATCAGGAACAATTTAGCATTGCGCTTCCAATGTTCCTGTTGATGATAGAAGTACCACATCTGTGCTTCGAGGTATCATCGACATGGTTATCAGGTAAAGGTCGAACTTAGGTTATACAAAAGGATCCATGAGGAACAACTTATGAAATAAGTCATTTAGTTCCTGCATGGTAGAATGGCTAACCTTACGTATGGAAGAATTTATAACAATAGGTCCTACGGCCCGGTGTGCCAAACAAGACATCACTGTACAAGGTTACATAAGACCAAGGTTATAATTATTGGAAAATGTTCCAACCACCATATCTGCCGAAGATTTGGATGTGGTTGGTGTTAGGATACCTCAGACTCAAGATGCCTGAGAAGAAAAGATGAAGATGCAAGATTCTCAATATATGAGCTACACAAGCAACTCTTGAATCATGAGTTTGATTGTAAGACATATGAACACAATGTCAAGTCATTCGTGCCCACACAGAATTCTTACGTCAAAATGCAACTGAGTTCTGATTTGCGAACCATCATCGAGGACATCAAGGCCCTTGTGTAAGCCTCGATTAGCTCTTATGAAGGAACTTATTTTCAAAACATATGAGGCCCTTGCGTAAGCCTCGATTAGCTTTTTGTAACCGTTATGGTGGGCTTAGAGGAATCACCCTCGAGGGTCCCACACTTGAGGGGTTGCACGATAGAGGCATCATCGGGAATGGTGAAAGAGGAATCACCCTCGATAACCACGACCAACTAGTTGTACTACAGAGATATCATGAGGAGTACTTTGTGAGGTGTCACCCTCCGTACCCGATAGTATCTCTGTAGCGTCGTACAACTAAAGGGGGTGTAAGTCATGTGTCGGGCCTGGCCCCTCGATCAGGGATCGAGATTCGACAATTAAGCGGGGCAAATGAATTAAGGGTTTAGAGGGGATGACTTCTCCACCTATACTAAATAGATTAAAAGTACAATACTGAAAGTAACAGTTCAGAACACATTTTTTTTGGAGACCAAGGATGGCGTCTCCCCCCCACCTCCCCGGGCGGCGACTCAATGGCGATTTGGAATTCTAGCCGGAATCTCATCCACCCTTGCCGACCATCTGCTCAGGTGAACCTTCTCTACACTTCTCTCGTGGCTGGTCATGGCCTGCATGGGGGTTCCACGTTGGATCTGGATTTCTCGCACGGATTGGCTTTCTCTCATGAGGTTTATCGCCACTCGGGTTTTACGGTGCATCCTATGAAGCATCGTCGCCCCTTCATTATGGTGATCTCTTTTGGTCGTCACGTGTTCCGGCTATCGCCTGATACTATGGCTGCCGCTCTGGAATCGGTGATTGGTGGTTCGGCTATTGAGTTTCGGGTTTCTCAAATCACGGATTCGGTTTTCTCTTTCAAGGTCTCATGCATGCAAGTTGGTTTTCATATTCTGGACTTGCGTTCTTTCAAATGCTCAAATTTTAAGTGCTTCTTCCATCTTTGGGGACATGGAGGTCCTAATTGGCGTCGGGAATTTGCTCTCTGGAAGAAGCAATGTGATGCGGAGTGGATTATTGTGAGCCCCTCCAAGCGGAGGGCTTCTCTAGGTCTGATGGCCATGCATTCCAGACCTCTTAAGTCTTCTCTCAAATCTGGATCTTCTGTTCGTAAGAAGTTATCTTTTGCATCCCTACAACAATATGAGGTTCGCAAGGGTTATAGATACCCTGTTCTCCATGATGAGCTAGTCACTCTTGAGCAAGCTGGTTATTCGGTGCCTACCCCTGAACGTGTGATCATCTCCGCACCACCGCCGGCTGAACTCCGGTGGATGATAGCCTCGCCACACATTACGTTTGGCACCGTTCCTCGCCAAGTTTCCTCTCCCGGTTCTTCCGGGAAAAAAATTCAAACTGCCAAAATTTTCGGACCTTCCCAGGCGCAGCAACAGGATACAGCTAATCCAGCCGAGAATAGTGGGATCCCATTGTCGGGGGCAAGTCTGGATTCTGGAAAAATCTCCTCTCTTATTAATGAGCCTGCTAAGGTTATTTCATCCTCTGGGCCTGATACTCACTCCATGATGGATATTCCCTCTTCTCAAGAGGCCCACATGGCCTTTGACGAGCTTATTAATGGCATGGTTAAGGATATCTTTTCTTGCTCTATTTGCAACGCACGGGGCCATCTAGCCGCGAACTGTACGGCTTCGCCTGGCTACTCTGACAGTATGGTGGGCCGCGCACGATCTAGAGGAGCCTCTTTTATGCGTAATAATTGTCTTACTTGGAACTGCAAGAGTCCCACCACCTCCCCTGTCGCTGATATCTCGAGAACTGCTGATATCTTTGGCGAAACAGCAACCCCTGCCAAGCAGTTCCGTCTTGTCTCATCACCGTCGTCTCCTCGAACTCCCTCGGCGACACCACCCGTCACTCCGCCACCACCTCCAGCAATGGCAAACTTCGAGCTTGATCCAGAGTTCTTCCTCCCGCCTGGTCACAACATCATTGATGGAGGGGTCGACCGGTTGCCACGGACTTTCACCACGCCGGCAGTACCCATCACCCGGCGCCACGAGCGCTTCGTCATTGCCACAGTTCATCCAGCGCCGCCTGCTGATGAGGTGATTCAGGTACGACAGGAAGTCGCTGCCCTTCTCCTACATCAAGGATTCCATGTCCGGTCTGCTCAGCCCTGGATTGAGGGAGTAGGTTTGTTCGAGCTCCGGGATGCGGCGGAGAGTTATGCTACAGTCCACATGGTACCGCAGCCTCTTGCAAACTCGGTGGTGCGCTTCATCCGTCATGATCACGGTCTCGTCTTCCGCAGCCAAGAGGGTTTTCGTCATGGCTGCCTCATGCTTCTGGGGGTGCCATTGGATTACCGTAACACCGAAGATCTCAGGGCGGCCGTTAACACCTTCGGGGAGTTTCTCCATTGGGTCCAAGACGACCCATATTTGGTTCGTTCTATTGTTTTTGCTGCCTTCCCCGAAGACCGGCTAGTACCCCGCAGTATCAGTTTCTCAGAATATTCGGCCTGGGGTGGCGCAAGGGTATCCTGGTCTGCTCCTGTGTACATTTTGGGTACGGCAGCTGCTGAGATTCTCCCCAATGATGAGGATCCGATGCCTCTCAATGGCAACCCTCATCCACTCCCTGGGCAACTTGTTCATGACAATCTGCAATTTGCTTTGCCCCCATATCCTGCTCTAGGATGGAATGCGGTGCCACTAGCTCCAGGAGATCCTGGGCCTGCTGCTGCGCATGCTGATGAAGGTGGCTGGGGCCAGCCACGTGTCAATCTTGAGGCTGGTGACTGGGGTCAGCCACCTGTTGACGGAGGAGGCTGGGAACATGCTGCGGCACCTGCTGCGCCCGCTGATGCGCCTGTTGTTGCTCTAGTTCCAGACCAGGAATCAATGGTGATTGATCAGCCAAGTCCCTCCTCCTCGGACTCGGTTCATGAATTGGTCGACCTTGATCCACAGCAGGGTCGGATGGTGGAGGAACCGGTCGTTCCAGAGCTGCTCCCACATCTCCCTGATGCCGCCAATATTGATGTTGAAGATGCTGATGCTGCTGTTCTGGCTGATGCCCCGGACAATGTCGGGCTGGAGGCTGATGTTGATGGTCCTGTTGCTGGTCGGGCCAATGGGGCTGAGCGGGAGGCGGAAAAGCCTAGACTGGAGGAGGAGGAAACAAACCCTCTGGCCATGGTTCTCTACATTGCCCCTCCACCTGATCAGTCCAACATCACTGTTGAGGTGTCTAGGGTTTTATATGGGCCACCCTTGCCCCCTCTGATGTCATGGACACGCTCTTTTGAGGATCTGATGGGCCCTGCTGCTGCTATGCATATACCACGCCAGTTCCAGATGCCACTCCTTGAGCCCATCCTGATCCCCAAGCGATCCTGGGACGTGGCTTTTGATGCTGACACTCCAGGACCCTCACTGTCGGACCCTGCTTCTGCCTCGCTCTCTATACAGGAGGTAACCCCTATCAGCCCATCTTCTTCTTCAGAGGACTTATCCTTCCGCTCTCCTGCTCCGTCCAAGAAGGGGTCTCGCAAGAATGCCACCCCAGTGGTGGACTCCTCGGTGAGGCGATGTACTCGTGGCTCAATCAAACGCGATGGCTTCAAGCCAACTCTGCACGAGTTGCCTGCACACATCCCCAAGAAGAGGAAGCCGAAGGCCAAGCCTATGCCCTCAACGTCCCAGGAATCTGAAGATGTACCTCCGGCCACTCCTATCCCAGTACTCCAAGAAGTAGGGCAGTCATTGGGCATTGCCCCGGAGAAGCTCACGGTGGATCGTCTTATGGAAGATCTTGATGACTCTGCGCCCAAATCTTCTGATGTTTAATCCGCTCATATTAAGCTTCTACTGTACAGTTGTTATGTATTGTCGAACTTTTGTTGTCGTTTGGTGCTTGAAACTTCGATTGTAGTGGCTATTACATAGCCTTGCTTTTGCTATATCTCTAATATGCAATGGATAGTCGTTCCACAAAGAGTTGGCGTGTGTTTTGCTGGAATGTGCATGGTCTCAATTCAGATCATAGACAACGGGCAGTCCGTAACAAAATCGATGAGAGCCTTGCTACGGTGGTGTGCTTGCAGGAAACAAAGATGCAGTCTATTGAGTTTCGAGCAGTTAAAGGTTTTTGTCCCAAACGTTTTGATCAATTTGCCTATTCCCCTTCCAGGGGTGCATCAGGAGGGCTCATTACCCTTTGGAATTCATCCATTCTCACTGGTCACTTAGTACAGTGCACCCCATATGGCTTAGTCACCTCCTTTACCTCTAAGCACACAAGTGAATCATGGACCTTGGTTAATGTCTATGGACCATGTCATGGGGAGGCCCCTGATCTTTTTGTGAGTTGGCTTTACAATCTTCATATACCCACTGGGGCTAACTGGATACTTCTTGGGGACTTTAATTTCATTAGATCCCCTGACAACAGAAACCTCCCTGGGGCTGATGTAAATGACATGTTCATCTTCAATGAAATTATTGGGCATTTGGGACTATTGGAGCTTCCCATCAAAGGTAGATCCTACACTTGGTCCAATATGAAAGACACTCCTCTTCTGGAGCAGCTGGATTGGTTCTTTACATCCACCAATTGGATCTCTTCTTATCCTCTCACCCAAGTGCTCCCCCTGGCAAAGACTGCATCTGATCATGTGCCTTGTGTGGTCACTGTCAACACCTCCATCCCCAAATGCAACTTATTTCGTTTTTAGAACTACTGGGTTGAAATGGAGGGCTTCATGGAATGTCTGCAGCAATCGTGGCTCATTCCTTCACGAAAGACTTACATCTCTGCTATTATCATGGATAAGATGAAGCATCTTCGCCAGGCTCTGAAGAAATGGCAGACGTCCCTGTCTCAGCTAAAGCACCTTATTTCTAGATGTAACCAAGTGGTGCGATGCTTGGATGAGCTGGAAGAGCTGAGGTACTTATTCAGACCGGAAGCTAATTTCAGGAATCTTGTTAAATTGCATTTGGAACATCTACTACACCTTCAATGTTTATACTGGAAGAAGAGGGCCACTATTCGATTCATTAAGGTTGGTGAGGAAAATACCAAATTCTTTCATGCTATGGCCACTGAAAGGTACAGGAAGAATTCTATTGCCTCTCTCAAGTTAAATGATGGGTCTATTATATCTGATCATGATCAAATTGCTGCATGCTTCTGGGCATCTTTCAAAGATCGAATGGGAACTTCTCTTGGCATTAATATGGCTTTTGACCTTGACCCCTACTGGAGGAAGTTCAAGGTCTTGACATTCTCACAGAGCCCTTCTCCAAATCTGAGATGGATAAAACTGTGCATCATATGCCTACTGACAAAGCCCCTGGGCCTGATGGTTTCAATGGACTTTTTTTCAAAAAATGCTGGCACATTATTTCCCCTGAGTTTTATCAACTTGCTGCTGATTTTCATGCTGGCCAGGCTCAGCTAGTAAACATGAATTCTTCCTATATTACACTCATTCCCAAAAACAGGTCACCTGAACAGGTGGGAGACTATAGACCGATATCTCTTACTGGCATGGGTCTTAAATTTTTGTCCAAAATGCTTGCCAATCGGCTACAATTGCAGATTGTTAATTGTCTTCACAAGAATCAATATGGTTTTATCAAATCTAGGACTATCCAGGATTGTGTGGGCTGGACTCTCGAGTACCTGCATCAATGTCATCAATCCAAGAGACCTATAGTTATCCTCAAGTTGGATTTTGAAAAGGCATTTGATTCTGTGGAGCATGCATTCATCTTCCAGATTCTTCGAGCCAAGGGCTTTAATGATCGATGGATCCTTCGGGTCAAGCAGCTTCTAGCCTCTGGATCTTCTTCAGTTCTAATCAACGGTGTGCCTGGGAAGAAGTTCATGTGCAAAGAAGGTGTCAGACAGGGAGATCCTTTGTCCCTTTTGCTGTTTGCTATTGCTGCTGATTTTCTACAAACTCTGGTGAATAAACTGCGGGTGGATGGACTGATCCAGCTGCCTATTCCTACCCATGATAAAGATTACCCTATAGTGCAATATGCTGATGATACTCTCATCATCTTACCAGCTGACAAATCACAATTGTTGCAACTTAAGGAAATGCTTTTGCTTTTCTCTCAGTCCAGTGGGTTACAGGTCAATTATCACAAATCTGCACTCTTACCTGTCAACATTCCTTCTCAGCATCTACAGGATCTGGCGGATTCCATTGGCTGTAAAGTGGGAACTCTACCCTTCACATATCTGGGACTGCCTGTTGGAACCACTAAACCCCGAATCATCGATCTCATGCCTCTGGTGGATAAAATGGAAAGAAGGCTCAGTGCTAGTTCCTCATTTCTTGCTCAGGGGGGCAGATTGCAATATGTCAACTCAGCATTGTCTGCTGTTCCCCTCTTCTTCTTATGCAGCCTGGATCTGCCACCAGGGATTCTGAAGCAATTGGAGCGGATTCAACGTCAATGCCTATGGCGAAGAAATGGGAATGATCATGCACCCTCTCTTGCTGCTTGGCCACTGGTGTGCAGGCCTAAGAATAAAGGGGGGTTAGGGATTGTGAATTTAGCCGTTCAGAATGAAGCTCTTCTGCTCAAACATGCTGATAAATTCCTTAATCATGCTGATATCCCTTGGGTTCATCTGATTTGGAACACTTACTATCACCACACTGTACCTCAGGGCACTGCACTTTGTGGCTCCTTTTGGTGGAAGGACATATGCAAACGTCTTGACCAATTCAGAGCTGTTACTTATGTCTTGCCTAATAAGGGTGATTCCTTCTTGTTCTGGTCTGATTCCTGGCTACTTGGCAACTCCACTATGCCATTGGCAGTTCGATTCCAGCGATTGTTCTCCTTTGTAGCTGATCCTTTTTGCACAGCTCAAGAAGTTTTTGCTGCTTTTTCTGAGGATCGTCTGCTCTCTCTGTTTCATCTTCCACTATCTGCTCAAGCTTATCAGGAACTGTCTGCTGTCCAATTTTTAGTTCTGGACCTGGATCTGGATAATCATGCCTTTGACAGATGGGTATGGCGCAAGAACGCTAAGGGCTATACACCCAAGGCCTACTATGCTCATGTTCATAGCAGTATTGTGCCTAACCCTCTGCTTAACTGGATCTGGAAAAGTTGCTGTACCATGAAAGTTAAGATGTTTGCCTGGATGCTCATTATGGATAGGCTGAACACACTGGACATGCTGGAACGGCGTCACTGGAAGGTTTCTGATTCTAATCTCTGTGTGTTGTGCCATGCCAGAGTCAAGGAAGACAGAGATCATTTATTCTTCACATGCCTGTTCAGCAACAGGGTTTGGAACTACCTACAGATTACTTGGCAGGGGTCTTCTATGTGGACTGCTACTGCTGCAGCTAGAAAGAACTTCCCTCATCCGTTCTTTGCTGAGGTTGTTTTCACTGCCTGTTGGAATATCTGGACCACCAGAAATGCAAAAGTCTTCAACCAGGAACAACCAAAGTTCAGGAAATGGAGAGCTGGATTTATCCATGATGTTTCTTTATTAGCTCATAGAATTAAGGCTAGTTTCAGGGATGATCTCCTTAAGTGGATTTCCTTTTTGCCTCCTTGAGGTCTGTATCTCTCTGCTCCCCCCTCTCTGTACATTCCATACCATCTCTTGTACATACAGTTTTCATAGTTGCAATACAGAAAATGGTTGTGGGGGGTTTTCCCTACAGTAGCCGGTCAAAAAAAAAAACAGTTCATCAAAATTAGGCTATGCATCAGATATAGGAGCTAAGTACAACAATAGCAAAATTCTAATGCAAGCATGACGAAGAAAGAATAGGCGATATAGGGATGATCAAGGGGGGTTTGCTTGCCTTGTTGCTCTGTGGCAAAGGGCTGATCGGTAGGGTCGTAGATGTACCTGGCAACAACGTTAGTCTCGGGGTGTACCGGAATAAGAGGGGGGAGAAACAATAAATAACAACAATAGGTGCAACACTAAGCATGACATGGCAATAAGCAGTCTAGACATGTGCTAACGCAGTAACATCCGTCATAGACGAGTCGGAAGAATATCTGACGATATTTTCCGGGTTTCTCGCTACTATGGGACATATGAAAAACGATGGAAAAGTTCCACGTTTGCTATGCTAGGGACGCGTGACAAACGAATGGACCGTGTATCCGGGTTCGTCTCGTTCTCCTGATCAACTTTCATGTTGAAAATATTTTGATCTCACTTACGGTTTATTTTATATTAATTTTTAAAGTTTTATTAATATTTAGGAATTAAAACTAGATTTTATTAATTATTAATTACTATTATGACATCAGCATGATGTCATGCTCACATCAGAAGTTGACTGGTTAACTGACCAGTCGGTCCTACATGTCATTGACACAATTTATTAATTAAGGTTAAATATTAATTAATCAGATTAATTTATCTCGCGTAGATGCTTTAGGAGCCCCGCCCCGCGCGATTTGACCTTGTTTTCGATGACCTCGACGATGGCCGAGCTTCGGTCGCCGCCGAGCTCGTCGCCGGCGTCGATTCCGGCCACCCCAGCCCCTGGAGTTTGCTCCATCGTGCGCGCCGTCGAGTGGTCGTTCCCCGTGTGGCCTCCGCCATGCGTTTGGTCGTCGGAGACGCGTTTCCGATGCCCTCCGCCGTCTCTGGTGTCGCCAGAGGCTCACCGCCGGCGAGGATGACCTCGCCGCCGGTGGATCTCAGCTGGCCTGAGCCACTGACACGTGGGGCCAGCCTCTGGATGTTTTGGGTTAATAAAAATAAAATTAATTAAACTAATAAGTCACTGACATGTCGGTCCAGTTCTGTTAATTAGCTAATTAAGTTTAAAACTAATCTAAAACTGACGAGAGTCACTCACCAATGGGTCCCACTGGTCAGGTTTGACTTTCAACGGCTAGTTGGACCTGCTGATGTCATGCTGATGTAGTAAAGTTTTTCTGATTTAAAAGAATTCCAAAAAATGCCCAAAACATCTAAAAATCATAGAAACTAATCTGTAACTCCAATGAAAATAATTTATATATGAAAAAGTATCAGAAAAATCCAAGGAATCTGAATATGTCATTTTCAATCATGTTTGAAAATGTTACTGGACCAAACATGTAGAATAATGAATAGGTTAATTTTAATAATTGCTTTGGAGTTGGAATTTGAAAATCATTTGGATTCCACTTCAAATTCTATGATCAAACAGTGCTCAATCACAACCAGCAATTTAACATATCATTCCCATGCATGTTAAAACAAGTTGATCTGAGCATCAGGTCGAATCAATTAAAATGGTATTCGAGAATACCTCGTTGGAAGTGATATTTGAATCTGATTCAAATCCAGTTCAACCTAATAATGGTAGCTACATTAGCATACCACCTTGCATCTCATGCCATGCTCATGCGTCATTTTGTTGCATATGATTGTTATTGATTGATGTCATTTCTATCGGTAGGCTCCGCTCCTCCGGATTCCACTGAATATCCGACTGACAGATATTGTCCCTCTTCTAAGCAACAAGGCAAGCAACCATTTTGATCATCCCGGTTAATCCCATGTTCTCGCTCCTGCACTTACTTATTGCATTAGGATCAAATGCTTCAAATGCTTTTGCCACGTTAGTTGAATCCACTTTCTTTGCATGACCTGTCTTTGTCACAGTAAATAGATGAACCTTGCAACCTAGCATACCTGGTAGATGCTTGAGCCATGATGTTCCTTATCATGCTATGCATGCTATGCTTAGAGTTGTGTATGGTCTATCATCTGGGAGATGAACAGAATTGTGATAATGTGTTCAGTAAGTAAAGGTTGTGTGTTGAACCTGATTTGGTAAAGGTACCGGTGAAAGGCTATGTAGGAGTACATGGCGGGTTGTTTCATTGGAACCGTCCTTAGGAACTAAGTTACGTGTATGTAATCCAAGACCAGGTACTACCACACGTTGGGATACTTAATTGACCCTCTCGACTTATTAATCGCTTAGTACTCGGTCCAGGAGTTGCAAGTAGTTTCTGGTGTTTATAGTCATGCTGGAGGCCGTGCATAGCGCTGACCTGAGAGGTGTGCTGTGATGCGGTAGGCAGTGGCACGGTGTACCAAGTGGCACCCAGATGGTGGGCTTGGGAACCCTGCGCACATCGTTTGTGGCCATGGCGGAAACCTCGGCCGTACTTTCGTGCGGGTTACCCTCAGATAGGCGATAGACCTGGACTAAGTATTAGTGTCGTTAACGGTCGTGGCCGACTCCGTCGTTGGGCTTCCGCTTGAAGGTTGTTGAGGTGCATGACGTGCACATGGCGATAAGTGGCGAGAGCGTGTGTGAAGAAGTACACCCCTGCAGGGTTATGATCTATTCGAATAGCCGCGTCCGTGGATATGGACTACTTGGAGACATATGTTGTTCATAGATAACTTTAATGGCTACTCATAAAATTGTCAAGATAAGCGTGAGTGTCATGGACAGCATTCCCATATGGAGACGGGATGATTCCACGATGGAGTATTGTTGTGGTGTTAGTGGATTCGTGTGCGAGAAATCAATTTTTCAAAATTATTTAAAAATGCAAGTTGTCTAGCCACGAGTCAGATGCTGGCTTTCTGCATGAAACCCCACAATTCCTTATTGATACATTGCATGAGTAGATAGTTACCCTAAGACATGCTGAGTACCTCCATACTCATGTTTGCTTAATAATTTGTTGAAGAGGTTGTTAATGACCCTAATGGAGGGTTTTTCCTAGACATCGACAATGACGAGTAGCTGGTATCTCAGCTACGATCTGGCCCTAGGGTGGGTCTGTAGTATAGTCAGGCCATGTGCCTTCTAGTTTCATCTGTCTGTACTCAGACAGTTTATCTACTTCCGCTGGCTTGTAACTTGAATGACTGTTATGATGGGTCGTGAGACCCCTACTGTGTAATATTATGTGTGAGGCTCTTCCGAGCCTTTTAAATAAAGCTTGTATGTTTATGGTTATGTTGTGATGCCATCGATGTATCTATACATATTAGTATGTCATGCGTATGTGTGTCGTACTTGATATGTATGGGGTTCGATTACCTAGCCGTATGCTTTAGTAGCATTCCTTACAAGGAAATGCCCCTTTGTGATCCAACGAGCCATGGTAGTTCGCTACTGCTCCAGACACATTGGTTGACCGGCATGTGTCCTTCTTAGCTGTTGTGTCCGTCCCCTTTGGGGAAATGTCACGCCATGTAATGGAGTCCCTGTAGCTTGCTACGACTCGTCTACATTCGCTGGTGACCGACACCTGCTTTGCTGCGTCATGTATGCCTGTCCCTGTGCGGAACTGCCACTTTGGTTTATGACTAGACATGTCGATCCGGGTTCTCTGTCACTGGATTGCTAGTGACACAATTGCATACGCGAGTCAAAAGGCGCAAACTATCCCGGCTAAGGTAAGGCTGCAGCCGTGGGGATAACCGTGCGTGAGACCGCAAAGAGATGCGATGTGTTACAGGTTGGATTCCTATGACTTAGGATCGGGGTCCCGACAGCCATCCAAACCTCAAAAGCACATGACAACCTCTGCTTCCCTCTCCGAAGGGACTATCTTGTACCTTTACTTTTTGCCCTTGGAAGAGTCATAGTGATCTACACCAATTCCTCATTGCTCCTTTATCTTGGCTAACGTCATATGCTAGGGAAAGATCTATATTCATATGTCAACTTGGAGGTAAGTATTCATGAATTATTATTGTTGACATTACCCTTGAGGTAAATAGCTGGGAGGCAAAACTATAAGCCCCTATATTTCTCTGTGTCCGACTGAAACTTTGATCTTATGTGTACCACGTGAGTTGTAGCAATTGTAGAAGACGAAATGATGATTGAGTGTGTTGATTTGCTTTACAAGCTTTTACTTAACTCTTTCCGACGTTATGATAAATTGCAATTGCTTCAATGACCAAAGGCTATTGGTTGTTAATTCTCAGTAAGGTTCTTGATCCATACTTTACTTTGTGAAGGAATTATCACTTTAGCATCAGAGATGATATGATGATATTGCTGTTCTAACTATGATCATGATGCCTGCATGTCCGTATCTTGTTTTGTCGACACCTCTCTCTCTAAACATGTGGGCATATTTATTGATCTTGGTTTTTTGCTTGAGGACAAGCGAGGTCTAAGCTTGGGGGAGTTGATACGTCCATTTTGCATCGTGCTTTCATGTTGATATTTACCGCTTTTTGGGCAGTTATTACACTTCACGGTACAATACTTATGCCTTTTCTCTCTTATTTTGCAAGGTTTACATGAAGATTGAGAATGTCGGCAGCTAGAATTCTGGCCTGAAAAAGGAGCAAGTTTGAGATACCTATTCTGAGCAACTCCAAAAGCCGTGAAAATCAACGAGGATTTATTTTGGAATTTATATAAAATACTGGGCCGAAGAAGTAACAGAGGGGAGCCAGCAGGAGGCCTCGGCCCCCCTGGCCGCGCCTAGGGGGCTTGTGGGCTCCCTGGTGGCCCTCTGGCCCCCTCTTTTGCTACAAGAAGGGTTTCTTTCCAGAAAAAATTAAGAGGAGGCTTTCAGGAGGATTCGCCGCTGCCACGAGGCGGAACTTGAGCAGAACCAATCTAGAGCTCCGGCAGGACGATCCAACTGGGGAAACTTCCTTCCCGGAGGCGGAAATTGTCGCCATCGTCATCACCAACACTCCTCTCTTCGGAGGGGACTCTTCACCATCAACATCTTCATTAGCACCATCTCATGTCCAAACCCTAGTTCATCTCTTGTAACCAATCTCCATCTCGCGACTCCGATTGGTACTTGTAAGGTTGCTAGTAGTGTTAATTACTCTTTGTAGTTGATGTTAGTTGGATTACTTGGTGGAAGATTTTACGTTCAAATATTTGATGCTACTCATTACCTCTCTGGTCATGAATATGATTATGCTTTGTGAGTAGTTACTTTTGTTCCTAAGGACATGGGATAAGTCTTGCTATAAGTAGTCGTGTGAATTTGGTATTCGTTCGATAATTTGATGTGTTGTATGTTGTTTTTCCTCTAGTGGTGTTATGTGAACATCGACTACAGAACACTTCACCATTATTTGGGCCTAGCATAAGGCATTGGGAAGTAGTAAGTAGATGATGGGTTGCTAGAGTGACAGAGGCTTAAACCCTAGTTTATGCGTTGCTTCGTAAGGGGCTGATTTGGATCCACTAGTTTAATGCCATGGTTAGACTTTGTCTTAATTCTTCTTTCGTAGTTACGGATGCTTGCGAGAGGGGTTAATCATAAGTGGGATGCTTGTCCAAGTAAGGGCAGTACCCAAGCGCTGGTCCACCCACATATCAAACTATCAAAGTAGCGAATGCGAATCATATGAACATGATGAAAACTAGCTTGACAGAAATTCTCATGTGTCCTCGGGAGCGTTTTACCTCCTATAAGAGTTTTTCCAGGCTTGTCCCTTGCTACAAAAGGGATTGGGCCACTTTGCTGCACCTTTGTTACTATTGTTACTTGCTACTTGCTACTAATCATCTCACCACACAAGTTCTTGTTACCGATAATTTCAGTGCTTGCAGAGATTACCTCGCGGAAAACCACTTGTCTGATCCTTCTGCTCCTCGTTGGGTTCGACACTCTTACTTACCGAAAGGACTACGATAGGTCCCCTACACTTGTGGGTCATGACCCACTAGGCTGAGGATGATAAGGATATAGAACTCTATGATTAACATCATACCTAGCAAGCAATTTACGGAAAGCACCATGAATAAAGTGTGAACCACCATCAGTCATTAAATATATAGGGACTCCAAATCTAGGGAAAATAACTTCTTTCAGCATTATAATAGACGTGTCATGATTAGTGCTACTAGTTGGAATAGCTTCTACCCACTTAGTAACATAATCAACAGCAACTAGAATATGCGTATACCCGTTGGATTTTGGAAAAGGTCCCATACAATGAAAAACCCAAACATCAAATGGGTCTATAACAAAAGAGTAATTCATAGGCTTTTCCTGACGTCTACTAATATTACCTATTATTTTACATTCATCACAAGGCAAGACAAACTTACTTGCATCCTTGAAGAGAGTAGGCTAATAAATCCAGATTGTAATACCTTGTGTGTAGTTCTGTCTCCAGCGTGATTTCCTCCGTAGGCCTCAGAGTGACACTTGTATAGGATTTGTCCCTGTTCATGCTTAGGTACACAACATCTAATAATACCATGTACTCCTTCTTTATAAAGGTGTGGATCGTCCCAAAAGTAATGTCTTAAATCATAGAAGAACATTTTTCTTTTGTTGGTAGGCGGTATAAATTTAGCTGCAATGTAATTAGCATAATCAGCATACCAAGGAGCATTGCAGGAAGCATTTATAACAGCTAGTTGTTCATCAGCAAAACTATCATCAATAGGTAGTGACTCATCAAGAACATGTTCTAATCTAGACAAGTTATCTGCTACGGGGTTATCAACGCCCTTTCTATCCATAATATGCAAATCAAATTCTTCTAGCAGAGGAACTCAGCTAATAATTCTAGGCTTAGCATCTTTCTTTTCCATAAGGTATTTAATAGCAGCGTGATCAGTGTGAACAGATACTTTGGAATCAACAATATAAGGTCTAAACTTATCGCAAGCGAACACAGCTACTAAAAATTCATTTCAGTGGTAGCATAGTTTCTTTGTGCAGTGTCTAGAGTTTTACTAGCATAATGGATAACATTTAATTCCTTATCAACTCTTTGTCCTAGAACTACATCAACATCATAATCACTAGCATCACACATAATTTCAAAGGGTAGGTTCCAATCAGGTTGTTGAACAATAGGTGCAGTTATCAAGGCTTTCTTAAGAATTTCAAATGCTTTTACACAATCATCATAAAAACAAATGGAACATTCTCTTGTAAAAGATTAGTGAGAGGCTTAGAAATTTTAGAGAAGTCTTTAATAAATCTCCTATAGAAACCAACATGACCAAGGAAACTTCATATACCTTTAATATCTGTTGAACTCAATATTTTTTCAATAGCATCAACTTTAGCTTTATCAACTTCAATACCTCTTTCGAAGATTTTGTGTCCCAAGACAATGCCTTCATGAACCATAAAGTGGCACTCCTCCCAATTCAAGACAATATTAGTTTCTTCACATATCTGCAAAACTCGATCAAGGTTGCTCAAGCAATCATCAAAAGAAGTCCGTAAACGGAAAAGTCATCCATGAAAACCTCAACAACCGTTTCAAAAAAGTCAGAGAATATAGCCATCATACATCTTTGAAAGGTAGCACGTGCATTGCATAAACCAAAAGGCATACATCTATAAGCAAAGGTACCAAAAGGGCTACTAAAAGTGGTCTTCTCTTGATCCTCTTTTGATATAGGTATTTGAGAGAAAGCAGAGTAGCCATCCAGAAAGCAAAAATGTGTATCTTTGGATAATCTTTCTAGCATTTGATCAATAAAAGTTAGAGGGTAATGATCTTTCCTAGTACCTTTATTTAATTTCCTGAAATCAATTACCATTCTATATCATGTAACAATTCTTTGTGGGATCAATTCATCTTTATCATTAGGAACAACAGTAATACCTTCCTTTTTAGGGACACAATGAACGAGACTAACCCATCTACTAGCCGCAATAGTATAAATTATAATTGCCTCCAGAAGCTTTAGTATTTCATTTCTTACCACTTCCTTCATTTTAGGATTTAATCATCGTTGGTGATTAACAACTGGTTTAGTTTCAGGCTCCATATTGATTTTGTGTTGACATAGAGTGGTACTAATGCCCTTAAGATAATCAAGAGTATATCCAATAGCGGCAACGTGCTTCCTCAGAGTTTTTAATAATCTCTTTTCTTCATGCTCTGAAAGGTTAGCACTAATAATAATAGGATATATCTCTTTTTCATGAAGATAAGCATACTTCGGAGTATCAGGTAGTTGTTTAAGATCAAATACGGGGTCACCCTTGGTTGGAGGAGGACCCCCGAGTATTTCAACAAGTAGGTTGTGTTTTAGAATAGGATGTTGATCAAAGAAAACCCTATCTATTCCATTCCTTTCATTAATATGCATATGATTTTCAAGGTCTAGCAAATATTGTTCTAGTGGATCGGTAGGAGGCATGGCGATAAAGCGAGACCAATGATTTGATCATTACTAGGCAATTCTTTGTCATGGGGTTGTGTACGAAATTTAGAGAAACTGAACTCATGAGATGCATCCCAAAAACTTACAGTAATTGTTTCTTTTTCACAATCAATCTTGGCATTAACAATATTCAAGAAGGGTCTACCGAATATGATGGGACAAAAATCATCTTGTGCGGAACCAGGAATAAGAAAATCAGTAGGATACTTTATTTTCCCACACAAGACTTCAACATCTCTAACAATCCCAATTGGTGAAATAGTATCTCTATTGGCAAGCTTGATGGTATAACAATGATCAATGATCATCCTCCCATAGAGTTTAAAGTGGTAGAACCTTGATCCCATAGAGGATGATATTTAAACCACTTCTCCTTGAGGAGATCAACATGAGTAGCAAAAGATTCACAAAATGAAGCTACTACCTTAGAATCAAGTCCATATTTAGTGCAGAAATCACAAAAAGCATCGGTATCAGTAAAGGATTTAACACAATCAAACTTAAGGCTTATAACTGACTCATTACCTTCGTCGATTTCCCAATCTTCAGAGTTGCGTTTAATTCTTTCCAATAAATCCCATTTGAATTCAATATCTTTCTTCATAAAGGAACCAACACAAAAAGTGTCGAGTATGAACTAATCATTGCGAGAGAGTAGAGCATAAAAGTTCTGAATAATAATTTCTCCCGGGAGCTCATGATTGGGTCATGAATATACCATCGACTGAAGCCTCCCCAAGCTTGAGCGATTCTTTCTCCTTCACGAGGAAAAAATTATAGATATAATTCTGATCACGATGAACCAGATGCATAGGATAAAACTTCTGATGAAATTCCAATTTCAGTCGGTTGTAGTTCCATAATCCAATATCATCACATAGCCTATACCATGTCAATGCCTTTTCCTTCAAAGGTAAAGGGAAGAACTTCTGTTTAACATAATCCTTGGGCAGACCTTCTAGCTTAAAAAATCCACAAACTTCATCCACATAGATTAGCTGCAAATCAAGATGTAGTGTTCCATCTCCTACATAAGTATTAGGTCGCGGTTTTTCTATCATATCTAAAGGACTTCCATAATAAATATTTTTAGTAGGTGGAGAAGGTTGAGGAGCATCTCTTTGTGCTGCCGATCGGGGTGAAGATACGCCGAACAACCTCCTCAAAAGATTATTTTCCATAGTGACAAGTGACAGTAAATGTCAGCACAGTATATAAATTTTTCCTTACCAAGTTCCACTTATGAAAGGCGATTCGCTCCTCGACAACGGTGCCACAAAAGAGTCTTGCTGACCTAAAAGTGTAGGGGATCCATCGTAGTCCTTTCAATAAGTAAGAGTGTCGACCCCAATGAGGAGCAGAAGGAAATGACAAGCGGTTTTCAGTAAGGTATTCTGTGCAAGCACTCGAATTATCGGTGACAAAGAGTTTTGTGATAAGATAATTTGTAATGTGTAACAAGTAAAACTTTTAACTAAGGTGCAGCAAGGTGGCCCAATCCTTTTTGTAGCAAAGGACAAGACTGGACTAACTTTTATATAAAGAAAAGCAATCTCGAGGACATATGGGAATTTATGTCAAGATAGTTTTCATCATGCTCATATGACTCACGTTCGTTATTTTGATAATTTGATATGTGGGTGGACCGGTGCTTGGGTGCTAGCCTTACTTGGACAGACTTCCATTTAAGATGAACCAATCTTGGAAGCATCTGCAACTACGAAATAGGAATTAAGATAAATCTAACCATAGCATTAAATATATGGATCCAAATCAGCCCCTTACGAAGCAACGCATAAACTAGGGTTTAAGCTTCTGTCACTCTAGCAACCCATCGTCTACTTATTACTTCCCAATGACTTCCTCTAGGCCCAAATAATGGTCAAGTGTCATGTAGTCGACGTTCACATGACACGACTAGAGGAGAGACAACATATAACTTATCAAAATATGGAATGAATACCAAATTCACATGATTACTTATAACAAGACTTATCCCATGTCCTTCGGAAAAAACGTAAGTACTCACAAAGCATATTCATATTCATGATCAGAGGAGTATTAATAATCATTAAGGATCTGAACATATAATCTTCCACCAAATAAGCCAACTAGCATCAACTACAAGGAGTAATCAACACTACTAGCAACCCACATGTACCAATCTGTGGTTTTGAGACAAAGATCAGATACAAGAGATGAACTAGCATTTCAAGAGGATATGGTGCTGATGAAGATGTTGATGGATATTGATCCCCTCTCGATGAGAGGATCGCTGGTGATGACGATGGCTTCGATTTCCCCCTCCGGGAGGGAAGTTTCACCGGTGGAATCGCTCCACCGGAGCTCTAGATTGGTCCGATCGAAGTTCGGCCTCCAGACAGCGGCGTCGCGTCCCAAAAGGTCTGATATGATTTTTTCCAGGTCAAAACCCTTCATATAGGAGAAGATGGGTGTCGGAGGCCTGCTAGGGGCCGGCAAGCCTACAGGCTACGGCTAGGGGGGTAGGACGCGCTCCCTGGGCTTGTGGTTTCCTGGTGGGTCCCCTCCCGTACTTATTTCACCCATTATTTTTTGTATATGCCAAAAATTTCTCCGTAAATTTTCAGGACTTTTGGAGATCCGCAGAATAGGTCTCTCAGATTCGCTCCTTTTCCAGTCCAGAATTCCAGCTGCCGGCATTCTCCCTCGTCATGTAAATCTTGTAAAATAAGAGAGAAAAGGCATAAGTATTGTACCATAATGTCTAGTAACAACCCATAATGCAATAAATATTGATATAAAAGCATGATGCAAAATGGACGTATTAATAATCGAATCTTTGGAACCAACCAAATGTTGGAAGCAGAATGCCAAGTCAGGGAAATTAAGGACAGACTACAAGTAGCCAAATCCCATGAGAGAAGTTACTATTACCGAAAGCACACGAAGAAGAGTTTTCAACTGAGTGAGTACGCTTAACTCCGAGTCACCCTAATGACAGGATTTAAGAGATTCCACACTTGGGGAAATCAAGCACCACAATAAGTCGGCCCATTTCAAGTTATGCAAGGAGTTGGACGAGTGGCATATCAGCTAGACCTACCATGAGAACTATCTGAGGTGCATGATGTCTTTCACGTATCCCATTTACGGAAATGCATCGCACCACCCGCAAAACAAACAGATAATGCAGTACGGGAGCTCTCCAAAGACATGATTTAAGAGGAGAGGCCCTTAAAGATCTTGGGTGAAATGGATAGGGTCACTTGTAGCAAGGTTATAAAGTTCTACAATGTATGCTGGGAAAATCACACTTAGGATGAAGCAACCTAGGAAAGGGAGGATTTCTTAAGGACAACATATCTGTATTTGTTTTTTGAGCGACCGAATCTCGGGGACGAGATTCATCCTAAGGGGAGGGGGTTTATAACACCCTGGTTTTCAAAAAATTTATTTGGATTTATTAAACATATTTTTATTTGAAAATAGAATTTTTCATCAACTATTTTGACTTGGTACTTGGACCTATTTTTCCTTTTCTTCCAAGTGAATCATAACATCTTGAAAACCTTCTTGAACGTCATCTCTCTCGCAAATCTTGACATGGTATAACTTTTATAATAGGAAATATTTATTTTCCCTTTGAAAATGAGCATTTTCTCCTTATGCTATGAAGCAACCTTCCTTTATCTTGCTTAGAAATACCAAATAAACCCCCTAATATTCTTTGAATCATACCTCACCTCCTCTAGAAAAATATCTCATGGTCATTTGGAAATTTTCACTCGAGGAAATTATTTTTGCTTCATGCGAGATATGGCACTTTGGAAAGCAAGTGTAAGTTTCCTTGATGTTATTGAGCTAAAAAATTACCACGTGGCTACCTTCCTAGCCAAAGCTTAACCGCCAAATTTAACCATCTAACTCCTAGTAGATTCTCCCCAGCTTGCTATCAAGTTTCTATCCAGACTTTCCTCCATGCTCCTATCTTGTCCTTTCATCTATGTGTCAATACAAGAACACACAACAACATTGCTTTGGAGGGACAACAAGCTAGAGATGGCCTGTCATTGCAAAAATTTCCGTGTATGCCAGTGCATGCAGTGACCACGCGGTGGCAAGGTGATCGGCATGCAAATTGCACGCTCTAGGCACCGAGACCCTCTGTCGCCGCCCGTTCGCCCCCCTCACAACAATGCACCAAGCCCACGCCACATGGAACCCTTTCCTGCGTCAACCTAGCTCCTCCCTGATCTCCTCCGACGATGGAAGGACGCACGCCGTACATGGCTAAAGCGCTATTGGGTGATATAGTGGGCACGCACGCATCGCGTGCTTCCCCTAGTGTGTTGCAACTTTTCCCATGTGATGGCTCTATGATTGGCGTCATCGTCGCTGTCTCCGAGCAATGCATGAGCTCTATCCTCTCTTCTCTCCTCCTCCATGTCACAACCTATGTTTGTACCACTTTGTTGTGCTATGATTTTATATAATTTGGATGCAATTAAAAAATTTGGTGTGATTGTGATGCTTCAATTGATTGCTATTTGCTTGCTTGCTTATTTGGTTTTTTATTTAAAAAACATCTCTTTCTGTCAAGACTCATGTTCTTGCTCCAAATCTTTGCCGAACGACCATGCCATGTGTATAGGACCTAAAGCTATTTTTATAAAGCATTATTTTGACCAAAAAGCATTTATTCAATTTAGGTTTTTCTAAAACCGCTGAATTAAGGTTTGTACTACAAGTCCTCAAATTGGTTGGATTATTTTGCCCCAAGGACTTTATTTGGAACCTACCATATATAACACTTCCCAAACCACCAAATAATACTTTTAAAAGTGATCTTACTATTTTATTAAATACCTTCTTCTGAGGCTAGAAATAGTCTTTTATAGTGAAAAATTGTTTTAAAGCTTTCGAAATATTTTAGTAAATCTAGCGGAACTTAGTGGACATATATTTTCTATATATAAGAGCTTCCAGACATGGTCATGTTCGAAATATTGCAAAAAACACTCTGAAACCCTTTGTCTCTATTTCAACTATTTGAAATATTTCTGTAAGAAATATTCTGAGATAATTCCGAGAAAATTCCAACAAGTCGCACATGATATATGGGATGATGTTGCCAAGTTATATATCAATCAAAATTAATTTGGTTCACCAAAATAATCCAAAACCCTCTTTGCCCCAAACTAAATTTGATCAAGGGTGCAATGCCAAGTTATCCCAATTGATTCCAAACTTTCGAAGAATTCTCTAATCACCAATTAATACCTCCATACCAAGTTGTACATTTCGGGGAATGCTTTTGCATGGTTAGATCTATAGAAACCTGATTCTGCCCATTTCTTGGGTTTTCATGTTTAGATTGTTATCTTTGCACAAATGAGCTCAAACCTTGTGATCACCCTTGTTTTTACCCATCATTTGATCCTGTTAAAAATCATTGAAAGTGGGAAATTTTATCTTGCCCAAACACACATCAAACACCTTCTGTTGGTTTTGTAAAAAATCATGTTTTGACTATTTCTACTATCCCCCTTAACTATAAATCTTACCACAACCCCACATTGTACGCTCTACCTCCACTGAGACTTGCATGGCCATAGCTCAATGATTGGGGGGGGGGGGTGAAAACATTCATTTCTACCCGTAGACAACATGGTTTTACCTTCGTCTCGACTCTCCTCCTATTCTAAGGAATACCCACAGCATCCTATGATTTCCCCAGCCTTGTTTACTTCCCCTAGGCCACCTAGACAGGACTGGACACGCCTAGAGCGCGTGGCGATTTCGTGGCATGCATATGGGGCACTCTGGAGCATGCTACAGTGTGCTCCCGTAGTGTAGTCGTCACCCAATCGTTGGCCCCAACCACCTAGGGTCTCCCCCTCGTGTCCCCCGAGATGCCCTCGGTGTCCGTGACATGGGAACCAGTTAGCCCCTCCTCTCTTCTCCTCCTTCTCTCTCCTCCCACACGTGCCAAGCACCGCTGGTTTGGCCAACCCGCATAATCACACACACGAGCTCCCTGCTCTCTCTCTTCTTACATCGTAGTCATAGACCATGCCTAGGAGCGCCACAGACACGCCCTTGACTACTCCCATGGCCTCCCTTGCCTCTGCGACCAAGCCGGTCGCCACTTCCACGATGGACAGCGGGCTGGCTATATAAGCCAACCAAAGGTCCTCTCCTCCCGTCTGCTGGCATTCACCACTTCCCAATCAACCGTCCCAAGCTCCCATTTGATGCCTCATAGCCTTTGTGCTCGGGATCAAGCAAAGCTCCGCCGGATCGGGCCATCATTGTCTGGCCAGTGTGAGCCTCCTACCGCCCCGCTCTTTCTTGATCTGGAGTCGCAAGGAGCCCCTGATCATTTGCCCTGTCCCTCCTATGCATTTGCAGCTAGGGATCATCGTCGGCGACCACTTCCCGAGTCTCCCCCTGCGGGCTCCTCGTCATCGGCAAACCAGGGTGCCCCGACGACCATCTCCTCCACCATCGGAACAGCAACAGCGCGCCAACTCCATTCCCACCCGAAGCTACCCTTGTCGTGCCCTCTACCATTGCCCGTGAGCTTGCTGCCCTTCTCTATCTCGAGGTTGAAGATGATAGGCGGGGGCCACCTGTCATCCTCACCTATCTTTCGCCACCCCTCTCTGTAACTAGCAGTTGGGCCCGGTCTATCGGGTTTAAAACACCGTCGTGCAGTGGGTACCCCGTTGCCTAGGTCGGTTGCTCTGTGGGCCGGCTCTATTGCGCTAGATCTCAGCCATGTGGCACACTGCCCTTTTTCCTATTTCTTTCTAAGATTTTCCAAACATTCCCCACAATTAAATAATTGTCCAAATCCCACGATTCACATTTCTAAAATCTTGTAATATTATGTGCTATTTAATCATGCCACTTCTACATCATTGTAAAAACATATTTTGTACTATTTTTATTTAAAACTCTTTTTAAGCTATTTAAAACTTTCTTTAAATTTGTTTTCAGCACTTCTTAAACCTCAAAACAAAAACCTTATAATTTTTGCAAAGCTTATATTTACCCTAGTATTTAAAAAACAATTGTGTGAAATTTTTAGGAGGACTTTATTTTCCCTTTTTTGTCGTGCTCTTATCTTTGCTCGTTAAAAATGCGATGATAGATTGTGTTGTTGTTGAAGGAGTTGGACCAGAAGATTTTGAAGACCCCGGAGACTTTGTTGATCTAGGCATGCAGCCCCTTGACCATGACTTGAAACCATATTTATGCATGTCATATGGCACTTTATTTCATTCCATCTGAATAATGTTGAATCGGTGACCACCTTGGTGGGTTGTTACCGATACTTCCTCGTTGGTACTTTCACTAAGCATGACCCTACCTTCTTGTGAGGGTCGTGCAGGTGGGAAGTAGTTTGGGCGCTATGTAGTTGCTATGCAAATGGGATGGGATTATGCATGTTGTTGGAAAGAGGGGTGTTTTCAAAGACTTCTCAAAACCCCATTGGGTGCCACTAATGCCCGAGCGAGATGATATTGAGATAGGTAACCACTTGAGAAAGAAGTGGTGTAACAAGGCAAGTGAGTCTGTGATTTTGAAAATGAATTCTATTTAAGATTTGTCGACTGCTCTCAACCTTACATATACAAGCACGATATCCCTTTTGGGAAAGGTCTTTGTTTATTACTCTAGCCAGTATGAGATGAGATCCCTCATTAGTAGTGGTGGAAGTGACATGGTTAGTCTTGATACGGGGTCATGCTAGAAAGGAGGACCATGGGCTCTTTTTAGAGACACCGGGCACACCGTTGTATGCTCTCGTGGATAATACCTATGTTGTATATCACGAGGGTAGGCACCAACGAGTGGAATCTTGGTTAGTATCGCCATGGGAAAGGCATTGTTTGGGTACATACCTCGGGTACGAAAAATATCGTTAGTCGTGGATTGACACGAAAGTTTCTCGAGTTTTGTAGTTAAAGTGTGCAACCTCTATGGAGTTTTAAAACTATTAAAACATTCATCTCCACGGTCAAGGATAGTTGGGCGGTGCTTCTAAAACTATGTCCATTGTCACAAAACTCTTTGTGTGTGGCATGAGACAGATGATATTTGAGCTATCAAAAATGACTTGGTGTGATGATGGAACATGAGATGTTCCACCTCTGTTTATATTGATATTTGCGACTTGTTCATATGGATATCGGTTACCTCATGATGCATGCCTTCATAAGATATTGATCATGTCATTGCACTTAAAAATTACCTTTTCTACAACTTACCTATTAGTGTTGTATCATGCATTTTATTACCATTGTTCCTAAACATGGGTTGCTTGAGAGTACATTCAAATTACTCATTGGCTTTTCACTGGTTATTTAAACTCCTAGGCATGTAAGAACATGATTGTGGAGAAGAATACGTTAGAGACAAACATGCGAACTAGGACGGTTCCCAATCAGTATGCCTGTAGGGTTAACGCAGATGGAATGGGTTCACGGTTTCGGTCAATGTATGTAAGACTTGACCTTATTGGTCTTTTTTTCCAGACAATATGTATGTATGTAAGACTCTTATTATTTATCTTATGTGTGTTAAGTGAGCATTGATCTCTGGGATCACTGTACACGTGCATTTGGTGATCACGAGTTATGAGTCCGGGTCCCAACACTCCAGTCCACCTCCGGTGGAGCCCGATTTAATCTCACCCTCCCCTATAGATAGAGTTGCTTCCGAGCCGTTCTAGCCATCCCCTTCTCCTCACCTAGCCTCAAATCGTCAGGGAAAGGCGGGGAGGTCCTCTAGCCTCAAGTCTTCCCGTGAGTTGGTCGCGGATCCCCCACGGCCGTCCACTCGCTCTGGTGCTCTCCATCGTTAACCTCCTCCTCAGTCAAGCTCTTGGTGATATCATGAGCACAACACTGCCACCAACTCATTGGATTGGTGCCTCCTTCTCCAACTCCGGTGAGCCCCCACTGCCCATCTTTGGAGAGCTCCGTTCCAACATTGTTTGTCCACCTCATCCAATCCTTCGGGTACATGCATGAACACCGCAATGTTCTATACCCATTCTCACCACGCCGACGTGGCCTCCTCGCCGGAGAACCACTGGTGATAGAGATGTCCATCTTTGCTCTCTCTCTCCCTCTCTCTCTCTCTCTCTAATCCTGACAGTGGGATCCCACTTTCAACTTGTCTCTCTCTCTCTCATCCAAAGCGCTATAAGTGGAAGCGCATGGTGAAAATACACTTTCGACATGGCCGCTTATGGAATTTCTGATTTTCTATTTAAATTCAAATACTTTGGCTAGATCTAACTGTTAAACCAGAAGTCCAATTGAATAGATTGTTTTTTGCATTTTCTTTGTATTTGAGAATTTCTTGTGCTCTCTAGCTCTAATTGTTAAACCATAAACCCGTAGTAATAAAATTATTAGGTGATATATCATTTTTGCCATTATATTATTTTTTAACAGAAAATAATTGCCTTGGAGAAGACCCAATGTATTGTGACACTTCTTTGAACTAAGGCAAAACACAACATTCATTTGCAAGGATGGAATTGCAATTTCAATCATTTATGTGAATTAAAATATCATTGCCTAAGCATAATTATTCAATAACTTATTTTATTAGCTAAATATGTTTTATTCATTTCATGCCACATTCTTATGCTAGTCTTGTAGCACTCTTGATCCATGCTATGGTTACTTTGATGCACTAGTTGTTCATGCTCGTATTATCGTAATGCTAATAGTTGGACCTTCATCATGACTAGTTGTTCATGCTATGACTTGAATCACTTACCTTTCAAGTTTAACATGATATCAACTCAACTTGAACAATCTATTGATCGAGTCATGGTGCCATAGAATAGAGCTCACTAATGGAACCACACATGCCTAGATGGGAGGCCCTAATATGGTCTATTATCATGCCTCTCGCCAATGCATCCCACTAGGGAAGGTTATGCATTTGCATTACCCTGGTCCGGTAGGCAAGCATAATATTGTGTACCCATAGTCGTACGGTAAAAATGTCCCTGTTTGGGACGAGTTTGCTTTTCCATATCGGTGGCGGCCACAAAGATGGCGGATTTCATGAGTTGACATCAGGATCACCCATGACATTGCCAAAAGGGGAGTTTGTCGGAGTGGCCGGGAGAGTTTCATGCAATAAATTGGTTTTGTCGGAATATCGTTGGTCCACCCAAATGGGAGCACGAGGCCATGAGTTCCATGGTGTGAGTACAATGTACTAACCTCTGTAGAGTGTATAAACTATCGATAAGCTCGGATATGGAAACAGTTCGTAGTAGGTCACACTATGGGTCAACAGTAATATGTAAACCGGCATACTTAAACTTCGTGAGATGGCACAAGGTGATCGTTGAGGATCACAATGTTAAGTTGTTGACAATGGTTACGAGGTAACCCCGAGATGGTAAGCTAGTCTGAGGAACCGAGATTTAGTTTACATGCACACCACGATGGCATCATGTTCATATTCATGCATTAACATGTTACGTACCTTGTTGTTGATTATCGTATTTTCTTTGATTGTTGTGAGCTTGCAGTTACATTGAAAGTAGTCACTGGGCTTATCATTCCAGATGCAGGATTAGTCCTGCTAGGCATACATGTCAATCGGTTCGGTGCTACCTAGTATTGTGTCCCTGCATTGCCCTTGTGGAGTGGAGTTCGGCTACTTCGTTGTTCCGTTGTCGCATAGTTGTCATGTTCAAGGACCTAGAGTTGTCTACTAAATAATGTACATAATTTCAGGTGCATCGTGTGTGTTGCTTGGCCTTGCTTATCATGTAATTTCCAACCTTTGTATCCGCAAGAGATCAATAAAGCGGTTGTTTTCTATACCAAGTTATTGTGTGTTGCCATGAGACTTATCTCTAGGATGGTAATGCAATGTTAACATGTTGCTTTGAGCCAGGGTGTTAGAGATTTGCATCTCCCCAACAATATGAATATAATATTTCTTCCTCAAAGTAGGAAGAGGAAATTGAAACCCTCTAATAGTAATCATGGCTACTTGTTCAATGATATTAACACTATTTATCGGAGCTTGTTACTTCGGGAAGTGCAATGATGGGGTTGTACATTAAGGGTAGGCCTACGAACCTGCTTCCCTCGACCCACCTAGGACCCCTTACGTACATCAGTATAGTCACCGGTGTAGTCTCGACCTCACTCGGTACAGCATACCGACACTCGACCTGCCTGGAGTCACTCGGATAACCTTGTATCAGTCGGATGCATCCTTGCACTCGGAACAAAGCAAGATGAAGTCACCGAAGAGACTGCAATGGCTAAGGACTTAATCCATCACATGAAGTGGAGTGAAGACCGACGTTACCTGTAACGCCGAGAATTATACCTCCCATTTCTAGTAACTTCCCAATTTATTAGCATTAACTCACCTTGTAATGAAGCTTCGTCGGTCGTGGCTTGCACTATATAAGACACTCCCGAGATCCAGCCCAAGGGTTCCACACCTTGTAATATTTGATACCCCATAAGAAAACATTAGCCTCAGGGCTCAAGACGTAGGGCTGTTACCACTTCCGAGTGGGGCCTGAACTTGTACATCTGAGTGTATCAACTGTGCCTAGTTAGACTTCGCCCCTTCGTTCGTACCCCTAGGTAATATTGTCAGGGTCATTCCCACAACATGCACTATTTGTTTTTTCCATTGACATACATCCCCTACAGTATTTAGGAAGGGTCTACCAAGGATAATCGAGACGTTGTCACCCTCGGGAATCTCAAGAATAACAAACACTATTATGAGAGTAACATTGGCAGCCATAAAAGGAAAATCCTCACAAATTCCAATATGTATAGAAATGCATTTATCAGGCATTTGCGAAGATATCTGAGTAGGTGTAAGCTTATTCAAATCAAGTCTTTTGTATAAAGAGAAGGGCATACCACTAACACCAACTTCTAGATCACATAAAGCAGTTTTAACATAACTTCATTTAATGCGGCAAGTTATTTTTTTTGACCAACTACTGTAGGGAATGACCCCACAACCTTTTATTTTATTCCAACATAAATAGAGTTTATGTACATGAAAGGATTAGAATATACAACATGGGTGGTGGGGGTGCAGATATACAAACCTCACGGAGGTAGGAAGGAGATGCACTTAAGGAGATCTTCCTTAAATCTAGCCTTAATCCTATAAGCTAAAAGAGAGATATCACAAGTGAAGCTAGACTTCCATCTATTGAATCTGGGACGCTCATTGTTGAAAATCCTTGCATTTCTGACCATCAATATATTCCAGCAGGCAATAAACACCACTTTAGAGGATAAAGGACGCTGAAAATCTTTCCTAGCTGCCAGCGAAGTGTCCCACATGGAGATACCCTGCCAAGTAATCTGAAGATAGTTCCAAACCCTGGTGCTGAACAAGGAGTTGAAGAAGAGATGATCCCTATCCTCTTTGGCCCTTGTATGACATAGAACACACAGGTTTGAATCAGAAACATTCTAGTGGCGTCTCTCAAGCATATCCTGGGTGTTCAGCCTATCCATAATGAGCATCCAGGCAAACATTTTGAAATTCATGGTGCAACAACTCTTCCAAATCCAACTTAGGAGAGGGTTTGGTATAATGGTCTGATGGACATGAAGGTAGTATTTTTGAGCAGAGTACTACTCCAAATCCAAACATCTTTGCTGAACTATTCTCTATTAAGATTTTGGAGCAAGCAAGTAACCGTTTCCAACTCCTGGAAGGCCCTGTCAGAAAGTGGCAAGTGAAACATGCTGGTCATGCTTTCTGTCTCAAAATCTTGGAAAACCTCCGCAGGATTGTAGAACGTATCAATAGCAAAAGAGAATAGTCGTTGTAACCGATGAGCTAGGGGCAAGGTTGAGTCACCTAGTGCCCAGAAATCAGACCAAAAGAGGAAAGTATCTCCTCTGTTTGGTTGTACATAGGTGACGGCTCTAAAATTGTCCATTCTCTTGCAGATATCCTTCCACCAAAATGATCCACAGATAGAGGTGCCCTGTGGAACTGTGTGGTGGTAGTAAATGCTACATATTAAATCAACCCACGACACTTCTGATTTAGTCAAAAACTTATCCACATGCTTAAGAATAAGGGCCTCATTCTGGACAGACAGATTCGTAATAGCCAAACCACTTTTCATTTCTAGTCTGCAAACCAAGTCGCAGGACAGAAGAGAAGGTGCATGATCTTCACCATTTTCCTCCAAGACATTGTCTTTGTATCCTTTGCAAGTGCTTAATGATCCCTGGTGGTATGTACAGACTACAGAGGAAAAAATGGGAAGAGAGTACAAAGATGAGTTAAGATATTGCAAACGACCACCCTGAGCCAGGAAGGAGGAGCTGGAGATAGTCTCCTTTCCATGTTATCAACCAGTGGCATTAGATTGATGATCCTTGGTTTGGTTGTCCCAACAGGCGAACCAAGATATGTGAAAGGAAGTGACCCTACCTTACTAGGACTCCACAACAGGAAAAATGATAAGAGTGTCATGTGCATATTGCACTATTGGAAAGTCCTTATCGTGGCAGGGCATTGGCAGCTGAATGAGCCCATTCTCGAACAATTGATTCACCAAAGTTTGAAGAAAGTCAACAACAATGGCATGCAGCAAGGTATTGTGGGCATACCAGGATCTCCCAAATTCTTAGGCACTCCGCCACGAAGAGAATAATTAGCAAGCATGGTGACAATTTTGGTTTTGGTATCTTTCTTGTGTTGGTAATAATATCCTTCAGATATTTAGCATATAGAGTCAACTTCAAAATATCAGTCAAACGAGTGCGCAAAAATAGAGGTCTAATCATTTCAGCAAAGCATTCAATCTCTTCTTCGTCCTTACTCTTAGAAGGCTTATGAGGGATTGCATGGTTTCTTGTCGGGACCCCGATCCTAAGCCATAGGAATCCAGCCTGTAACACATCGCATCTCTTTGCGGTCTCACGCACGGTTATCCCCACGGCTGCAGCCTTACCTTAGCCGGGACTGTTTGCGCCTTTTGACTCGCGTATGCAATTGTGTCGCTAGAAATCCAATGACAAAGAACCCGGATCGACATGTCTATTCATAAACCAAAGCAGCAGTTTCGCATAGGGACAGGCATACATGACCCAGCAAAGTAGGTGTCAGTCACCAGCGAATGTAGACGAGTCGTAGCAAGCTACAAGGACTCCATTACATCGCGTGACATTTCCCCAAAGGGACAGACACAACAGCAAAGAAGGACACATGCCGGTCAACCTATGTGTCCGGAGCAGTAGCGAACTACCATGGCTCGTTGGATCACAAAGGGGAATTTCCTTGTAAGGAATGCTACTAAAGCCTACAGCTAGGTAATCGAACCCCATACATATCAAGTACAACACACGTACGCATGGCATACCGATATGTATAGATACATCGATGGCATCACAACACAACCATAAACATAAAAACTTCATTTAGAAGGCTCGGAAGAGCCACACACATAATATTACAAGGTAGGGGTCTCACGACCCATCATCACAAGTCATACACACAATTCTTACAAGCCAGCGGAAGAGTAAAGTTGTCTGAGTACAGACAGAGGGAAAGATAAAGGCACATGGCCTGACTATCTACAGACCCATCCTAGGGCCAGATCATAGCTAGGATACCAGCTACTCGTCGTCGTCGATGTCGAGGTAGAACCCTCCATTAGGGTCATTAACAACCTCTGCAACAATTATTAAGCAAACATGAGTACAAAAGTACTCAGCAAGACTTTAGGATAAACTATCTACTCATGCAATGTATCAATAAGGAATTGTGGGGTTTCATGCGGAAAGCTAGCATTTGACTCGTGGCTAGACAACTTGCATTTTTAAATAATTTTGACAACTTGATTTCTCGCACACGAGTCCACTAACACCACAACAATACTCCATCGTGGAATCATTCTGTCTCCATACGGAAATGCCGTCCACGACACTCACGCTTATCTTGACAATTTTATGAGTAGCCATTAAAGTTATCTATGAACAACATATGTCTCCAAGTAGTCCCTATCCGCGTACACGGCTATTCGAATAGATCATAACCCTGCAGGGGTGTACTTCTTCACACACGCTCTCGCCACTTATCTCCATGTGCACGTCATGCACCTCGGCAACCTTCAAGAGGAAGCCCAGCGGGGGAGTCGGCCACGACCGTTAACCATGCTAATACTTAGTCCAGGTCTATCGCCTATCTGAGGGTAACCCGCACGGAAGTCCGGCTGAGGTTTCCGCCACGGCCCCAAACGATGTGCGCAGGGTTCCCAAGCCCACCATCCGGGTGCCACTTGGTACACCGTGCCACTGCCTACCGCATCATAACCCACCTCTAAGGTCAGCACTACGCACGGCCTCCAGCATGACTACAAACACCAGAAACTACTTGCAACTCCTGGACCGAGTACTAAGCGATTAATAAGTCGAGAGGGTCAATTAAGTATCCAAACGCGTGGTAGTATCTAGTCTTGTATTACATACACGGAACTCAGTTCCTAAGGACGGTTCCAATGAAACAACCCGACATGTACTCCTACATAGCCTTTCACCGGTACCTTTACCAAATCAGGTTCAACACACAAACTTTACTTACTGAACACATTCTCACAATTATGTTCATCACCCAGATGACAGACCATACACAACTCTAAGCATAGCATGCATAGCAGGATAAGGCACATCATGGCTCAAGCATCTACCAGGTATGCTAGGTTGCAAGGTTCAGCTATTTACTGTGACAAAGACAGGTCATGCAAAGGAAGTGGGTTCAACTAACGTGGCAAAAGAATTTGAAGCATTCGATCCTAATGCAATAAGTAAGTGCAGGAACGAGAACATGGGATTTATCGGGATGATAAAAATGGTTGCTTGCCTTGTTGCTCAGCAGAGGGACAATATCCGTCAGTCGGATATTCGGTGGAATCCGTAGGAGCGGAGCCTACCGATAGAAATGACAGCAATCAATATCAATCATGTGCAACAAGATGATGCATGAGCGTGGCATGAAGATGAAAGGTGGTAGGATAATGTAGCTACCATTTGTTAAGTAAATAGCATGGCATCAAGATTCAAATGTCACTTCAAACAAGGTATTTTCGAATACCCTTTTAATTGATTCGACTTGATGCTCAGGTCATCTTGTTTTAACATGCATGGGAATGATATGTTGAGTTGCTGGTTGTGATTGAGCATTGTTTGGTCATGGCATTTGAAGTGGAATTCAACTGAATTTCAAATTCCAACTCCAAAGCATTTATCAAATTTAACCTATTCACCATTTTGCATGTTTGGTGAAGTTAACATTTTCAAACATGTTTGAAAATGACATATTCAGATTCCTTGGATTTTTCTGTTCATTTTTCATATATTATTTGTCCAATTTGGTGTTATATTCCAACTTTTATGAATTTCCAAAGTTTTGAACTTATTGTGGAATTATTTTTAAACAGAAAAACTTTATTGCATTAGCATGACATCAGCAGGTCCAACTGGCCGTTGAAATTCAAACGTGACCAGTGATTTCTGCACAGAACCGGGCTGATTTGGCCGGAGATGACGCCGGCGACGAGCTTGGCGGCGGCCGAAGCTCGGGCGTCATCGGGGTCATCGAAACAGGGGGCTTCACACTCGGGGCTAGGCTCCTACGGCATCTACACGACGTCGTGAAGCCACTGGTGGCCTCAGATGGACGAGCCGTTCACCGGAGCGCAACCGGCAACGAGCTCCCGCGGCGGATCTCGTCGGGCTCCCGTGAAAACAGGGCTAGAGGAAGAGATCGAAGGGGCAAAGTTGGGGGAAATATTGGTAGGCTCACGGGGAGTGCAGTGGTAGCGCTAGCTTGCTCGGGGACGACCTGTAGAGAGAGAACGCCAGCGGCGAGCTTCAGTGACCCGAGGAAGAAGACGACCGCGTCTTGTCGATTCACTGCATCCTGGCATCGGGCTCGTAGCTTGGGAGCTTCAGGGAGCTGCGACGGATCTGTTGCACGACTCAGAACGAGGAGAGGTGGGCTAGAACGACGGCGAGCTCGAGCTCGGGCTCGGCTCTAATGGCGGGAGAGAGGGATGAGGCAGAGGGGGCGAATCAGGAGAGGGGTGAGCATGGAGAGGCTGCGGGGAGGTTATCCCCTCGCATGCAAGCGCGAAGCGGCGGCTAGGCAGGCACAGAGGTGCGTGGCCGCGCCGGAGAACGCGGCGGCCACCTCCTGCTGCCCAATTGCGAGGAGGAAGACGACAGAGAGGGAGCTGGGCTGGGCCAGGTGAGCGACACGTAAGCTTTTCCCATTTTTTTTCTTTTCTATTTTTGTTTTCTGTTTTGTTGCTGATTTGATTTGGCATTTATTTTGGCTCCAAAATTAGTTTACAAATTATTTTGAATAGCCCTGAGTGATAGTTGGAATATTCCCAACTACTCCTGAGGTTTGCAACATTTTTGAAAACTTGAAAGTTTTTGAATTCAAATTTAAACTTGAATTCACTGGCTTTTGAATTTAAATAAAATGCAAAATGTGTTTTGAAAATATTTTCTTCCTTGATAATTTTTTTTCAAGAATTATCAGAAAAGTTGAACTTTTCTTGAGGCCATTTTGGTTTCATTGATTTGAACAAGTTTTGAGTTTCCTTGAATTTTGAGAAGTGGCTAGTGTTTTTGGGGTTTTTTTTCACCACTTGCATTGAATTTTTTTCAAGTTCTTGAATGCAATGAATGTAAACATGAGCACAATGCTAAAACCTAGTTAGGGATCCAGGGATGTGACATTTCTGGACCCACGACTCTCTTTCCCTACCATGTTTTCTAGAAACAAAGTCTTTCTTAGCATAAAGTTTATTTTTATGAGGTGGGTAATGAAGATCTTCAACAGTTTCTATTTCCACATCATTATCAGGTTCTTTATTACTATTTGGATGAGCACCACCATGAACTTCGTTACTATCATTATCATTGTCACTAGGTAAATGTTCACTACCAGATTTTGTATCAGCATCATAAATAGAAAGATCATTATGATTAATAGTAGGTTTTCTTTAACAAGTTCACTACAAGCATGCAAATTCCTATGGTTTTTCTTTTTCTTTTTGGTTTTATGAATCTTGTTCAATTATTTTACGGTTACCTTCCGGATAAAGAGGGTCCTGAGTCATTCTACCTCCTCTACTCATTACTCTAAGAACATGATCATTCCTATTATCATTCATTTCAGCAAGCAAATCATTTTGGTGTTAGCAACTTGCTCTAGTTGAGTATGAACCATAGAAGCATGTTTACCTAGATCGTTGACATCATTAGCATTTTTGAACATTAAGTCACTCAAGAGATCAATCATGATAGCATTTCATTGTAATTGATCTTTAATTTGATTCTTGAAATGTTCTTTCTTAACAATGTAATTACCAAATCCATCCATACATTGACTAGGAATTACTTTCATTAAATCTATGATGAGAATTTACCTCTACTATTTGTGCAGGGATATTAAGTCCATGTATTTTTCGATAGGTGGTCAATTCCTGGCATCTTCAGTTTTAACACGTCTTTTTTTTCATAGTTCTCTTGGATTCTTGAATATCGTCTCGACTAAGGGATAGGATACCACTCCTCTTTTGAATAGGTTCCGACGATGGTTCAGGAAGTGTCCGATCATGAACTTTTTTCAATATATTATTCAATAGTTCTTGAGCTTGTCCAATAGTTCATTCCCTGAAAACACAACCAAGACAATTATCTAGGTAGTCCCTAGAAGCATTGCTTAGTCCATTATGAAGGATATCAATTATTTAATTTTTCTTAAGAGGATGATGACGCAAAGGTCTAAGAAGCTGGAGAAGCTTCTCCAAGCTTGAGCAAGATTCTCTTCTTCAATTACCTCAAAGTTAAATATTTCCTAAAAGACGGCTTGTTTTTTAGGAGCAGGAACATATTTTTCATTAAGGTAATATATCATATACTCGGGGCTACACACACAATCAGGAGCAAGAGTGAGGAACCATTTCTTAGCATCATCTTTCAGAGAGAAAGGAAAAAGCTTCAGTATATAGTAATAACACATCTTTTCCATATGAGAAAACAAGGCAGCAATATCATGCAATTTAGTAATGTGTGCCACAATAGTTTCAGTTTCATAACCATGGAAAGAATTAGATTAACTATAGTAATTACCCTGGATCAACCGAGAATGCATAACCTATATCAGTAACACATATATTAGAAGTAGAAAACTTAGGATCAAATTTGATTTTCTCCATCATAGATTTTTCCTTGAGTTTGTATAAAATTTTTCTCAAATGATTCTAGCTATACGAGCATCAAGTAATTCAAGTACATCAAGTACATTAGCCATATCATATTTGTTTGGAGATCTAGGCATAATAGGTGAATCATAATCTTCATCAATTTTAGCATTTTCATTTTCTATAGATCTAGCAATACGAGCATCAAGTAATTCACCAAGTCATGTAATTGTAGTTTTATCAAGCATAGCTTTCGTATCATCATAAGTTTCAGAATTAATACGATCAAGTAATGGTGACATATAAAAACAAGTAGCAACTGTTGATGTCATAAGCTGATTCAAAACATTAGGTGAATGAAAATCATAGCTAGATGACTGTTCCTTACCTCCCCTCATCTTAGAGGGTATGATCTTGGTTCTAGTATTTTTTAGATTATTCATAGTGGAAAATTGGAAGTCCTTAAGTGAACACAATAAAAAGGTTGATGCTCCCCGACAACGATGCCAGAATGATAACCCACATGTATAGGGGATCACAACAATCTTCATGTCCAGTATTACACCCTATTTTATTGATTCGGACAAGGGGAGCTAAATAACATTTATTAGTCTTAGTAGTTGAGTTGTAAATTCAACCACACTTGGGATATCTTTCTGTAGCACATGTTGTAGTAACATGGAAATATAGTAATAGTAGCGGTAACAATAACATCAGTAGTTTTGTAGTGATTGTAAGAGTAGCACCATCAATAATAACTTAGAAAGATTTGGTATATGAAAAGCATGGGCATGTGGATCCATGATGGATAATGATTTAGATTCCATTCATCATGTAATAGTTACATACGGGAGTGACACAAAACTAGCTCCAATTCATTAATGTAATGTAGGCATGTATTCCTTATATAGTCATACGTGCTTATAATAAAAACTTGCATAACATCTTTTGTCCTGTCTTCCCATGGCAGCGGGGTCCATAAGGAAACTAAGGGGTATTACGGCATCCTTTTAATAGAGAACCGGAACAAAGCATTAACACATAGTGAATACATGAACCCCTCAAACTACGAGAATCATCAGCAAGAATCCCAATTATTGTGACCTTACGGTACGTGGGTCATGACACATAATATGTTCATATAACTTGCAAGATAGGTTTAGGTCTAAAATCATGGCACTCGGGCCCTAGTGACAAGAATTAAGCATAGCAAAGTCATAGCAACACCAATCTCAGAACATAGTGGATACTAGGGATCAAGCCTATCAACATAACTCCATTACATGATCAATCTCATCCAATCCAATCACCGTCCAGCAAGCCAACAAAGTGATTACTCACTCCCGATGGTGAGCATTGTTGGGGAACGTTGGATGGGAAACAAAAAAAATTCTTACGCACACGAAAACATATCATGGTGATGTTCATCTACGAGAGGGAGATCGGATCCACATACCCTTGTAGATCGCTAACCGGGATGCGTTAAGAAATGCGGTTGATGTAGTGGAACAACTTCATGATTCAAATCACTGTCGTCCCACGATCTGTCCCGATCTAGCACCGAAGGGACGGCACCTCCGCGTTCAGCACACGTACTGCTCGATGACGATATCCGCCTTCTTGATCCAGCAAAAGAGACGGGGAAGTAGATGAGTTCTCCAGCAGCGTGATGGCGCACCGGTGATGGTGATGATCTATTCCTGCAGGGCTCCACACAAGCTCTGCAGAAAACCGATCTAGAGGAAGAACTACGAAGTAGAGGTTTAGGGTTGCACGTGGAAAAGTTGTGTCTCAAAAATCCCTAAACCTCATGTATAAATAGGAGGAGCCAAGGGGTGGGGCTTGCCCTTGCGGCGCTGGCCGAAGGGAGGAGGGATCCTCCTCCAATTCGGTTTGGAGGGACGAGTCCTTTCCTTCCTTCCCACCTCCTCTTTTTTTTCTTTCTCCTTTGATTTTTCCTCTTGGCCAAAATAGTCCACTTGGGCTGTCCTCACCAGCCGGCTAAGGGCTGGTGCGCCGCCCATGGGCTATTTGGTTCACTCCAAGGTGGGTGGGCCCCTCTCGGTAAAAACCCGGAACCCATTCGTCACTCCCGGTACACTATCGATAATGCCCAAAATCTTTCCGGAGGCCAAATGAAACAATCCTATATATCAATCTTCGTTTCCGGACCATTCCAGAAACCCTTGTGATGTTCGTGATCTCATCTATACCGAAATGTGACTTAACCTTAAGTGTGCAGACCCTGCGGGTTCGAGAACTATGCAGACATGACCTGAGACACACCCCGTTCAATATCCAACTGCAGGACCTGGATGTCCATATTGGACGAAGATCTTATCGATCGAACCTCTGTGCCAAGGATTCATATAATCCCGTATACCATTCCCTTTATCCTTCGGTATGTTACTTGCCCGAGATTTCATCATCGGTATCCCTATACCTATTTCAATCTCGTTACCGGCAAGTCTCTTTACTCGTTCCGTAATACAAGATCCCGTGACTAACACTTTAATCACATTGCTTGCAAGGCTTGTATGTGATGTTGTATTACCGAGTGGGCCCCGAGATACCTCAACGTCACACGGAGTGAATATTCCCAATATTGATCCATGCTAACTCAATGGACACCTTCGGAGATACCTGTAGAGCAACTTTTTTGTCACCCAGTAATGTTGCGACGTTTGGTACACACAAGGTATTCCTCTGGTGTCGGTGAGTTAGATGATCTCATGGTCATGGGAATGAATACTTGACATGCAGAAAACAATAACAACAAAATGACACGATCACATGCTATATTTATAGTTTGGGTCTTGTCCATCACATCATTCTCCTAATGATGTGATCCCGTCATCAAGTGACAACACTTGTCTATGGTTAGGAAACCTTAACCATCTTTGATCAACGAGCTAGTCAACTAGAGACTTACTAGGGACTGTGTTTTGTCTATGTATCCACACATGTATTTGTGCTGCCAATCAATAAAATTATGGCATGGATAATAAACGATTATCATGAACAAATAAATATAATAATAACCAATTTATTATTGCATCTAGGGCACATTTCCAACAGTCTCCCACTTGCGCGAGAGTCAATAATCTAGTTCACATCACTATGTGATTTTAACGAATGCAACACCCATACAGTTCTGGGGTTTGATCATGTCTTCCTTTTGAGATAGGTTTTAGTCAACGAGTCCGAATCTTTCAGATATATGTGTGCTTTACAAATATCTATGTTATCCTGTAGATGTTGCTACTACGTGCCATTTGGAACTATTCCAAATGACTGCTCCACTATACGAATCCGCTTTACTCATTGGAGTTACCAGATTAGTGTCAAAGCTTGCATCGACGTAACCCTTTACGATGAACTCTTTAATCAACTCCATAATCGAGAAAAATTCCTTAGTCCATTAGTTACTAAGGATAACTTTGACCGATGTTCAGTGATTCAATCCTGGATCACTCTTTGTACCCCTTGACAAACTTATGGCAAGGCACACATCAGGTGCGGTACACAGCATGGTATACTTTAGAGCCTATGGCTAAGGCATAGGGGACGACCTTTGTCCTTTCTCTTTCTTCTATCATTGTCGGGCTTTGAGTCTTATTCAAATTCACACCTTACAACACTGCCAAGAACTCCTTCTTTGCTGATCTATTTTGAACTCCTTCAAAAACTTGCCAAGGCATGCATTTGATTGGAAGTTCTCTTTAACGTTTTGATCTATCTCTATAGATCTTGATGCTTCTATAGTGCCTCAACTCACTTCTTTGGAAATACAAGTTTCTTATAAATCTTGTATAAACCCAAAAGCTTTGATCATCCCATCAAAGCGTGTATTACAACTCTAAGATGCTTGCACCAGTCCATAGAAGGATCGCTGGAGCTTGCATACTTGTTAGCATCCTTTACTCAAGGAAACTGTCGAGGAAACAATATTTTGACATCCTATGTGCAACGTTTCATAGATAATGCATCAACTGCTAACATAATTCCATCAGATTTTTAGCATTGCTACAAGTGAGAAAGTCTCATCATAGTCAACTCTTTGAATTTGTCAGAAACATATTTGCGATAAGTCGACCTTTTCTTAATGGTGACTTTTCACCATCATCGTCTGCCTTCCTTCTAAATATCCATATGTACTTAATAGTCTTATGACCATCAAGTAGTTCTTCCAAAATCTATACTTTCTTTTATACACGGATCCTCTCTCGAATTTCATGGCCTCCAGCCATTTGCCGGAATCCGGGCCCACCGTCGCCTCTCCATAGCTCTTAGGTTCATTGTTGTTCAACAACATGACCTCCAAGACAGGGTTACCGTACTACTCTGAAGCAGTACACGACCTTGTCGAACTACGAGGTATGTAGTAACTTGATCCGAAGCTTAATGATCACTATCATCAGTTTCCACTTCAATTGGCGTAGGTGCCATAGGAACAACTTCCTGCGCCCTGCTACACACTGGTTGAAGTGACGGTTCAATAACCTCATCAAGTTCCACCACCCTCCGAGTAAATTCTTTCGAGAGAAATCTTTCCTCGAGAAAGGACCCGTTTGTAGAAACAAACACTTTGCTTCCGGATCTGAGATAGGAGATGTACCCAACTGTTTTGGATATCCTATGAAGATGCATTTATCCGCTTTTGGTTCGAGCTTATCAGACTGAAACTTTTTCACATAAGCTTCGTAGCCCAAATTTCAAGAAATGACACCTTAGGTTTCTCCAAACCATAGTTCATACGGTGTCATCTCAATGGAATTACGTCGTGCCCTATTTAAAGTGAATGCAGTTGTCTCTAACCCCTAACCCAAAACGATAGTGGTATTTCAATAAGAGACATCATAGTATGTGCTATATCCAATAGGGCACGACTTTGACGTTCGGACACACCATCACAATATGTTGTTCTAGGTGGCAAGAATTGCGAAACAATTTCCACATTGTCTTAATTCTGTACCAAAACTCGCAACTCAGATATTCATCTCTATGATCATATCATAGGGAATTTATCCTTTTGTCACGACGATCTTCACTCTGAAATAGCTTTGAACTTTTCAATATTTGAGACTTGTGATTCATCAAGTAAATACTCCTGTATCTACTCAAATCGTCAGTGAAGTAAGAACATAACGATATGCACTTCGTGCCTCAGCACTCATTGGACTGCACACATCAAAAATGTATTACTTCCAACAAGTTACTTTCTTGTTCCATCTCACTGGAAAACGAGGCCTTCAGTCATCTTGCCCATGTGGTACTATTTGCATGTCTCAAGTGATTCAAAATCAAGTGAGTCCAAACGATCCATCTGAATGGAGTTTCTTGTCAGGACCCCAATCCTGAATCATATGAACCCAACGTGTAACACATCACATCACTTTGCGGCCTCATGCACGGTAAACTCCACGGCTGCCACCTTAGCTTGGCCGGGACCGTTTACGTCTTTTGGCTCACGTATATGAATGTGTCACTAGCATTCAAACGACAAGGACCCCGGTCGACCTGGCTAGTTATAAACCCAAGTGGTACATCCGTACAGGGACATGCATACATAACCCAGCAAAGCAGGTGTCGGTCATCAGCGTGTGTAGACGAGTCGTAGCAAGCTACAAGGTCTCCATTACACCGCGTGACATTTCCCCGAAGGGACAGACACAACATTAGAGAGGCATTTCCCTGTAAAGAGTACTACTAAAGGCACACACCTAGGTGTCGAATCCCACAAATATAATGCATTTCATAACATACACACAATATGCACTATATGTGTAGATACAACATGGCATCACGACATAACTCTATGACTCAAGCTTTTATTAAAGACTCATGCGAGTCAACATAGTATGATATTACAAACAATGGTCTCGTGACCCGTCCCTCAATTCATACAACATCAAGCGGAAGCCAAACATGTCTGGGTACACACATTTACTAAAAATGGCTGGAGGAGCCTGAAAAGCTACCACGACCCTACCAAGGAGCCAGTCCTCTGTCTAGGATTCCCACAACACGTCGCATAGAACCTTTTAAAGAGACTAAATCTTCTCCGCAAAAAATAAATAAAGCTACCGTGAGTACAAAGGTACTCAGCAAGACTTACATTAGAACTATCTACATATGCATCTTGTTTCAATGAAAGGATTGTGGGGTTCGATTGCAGCAAGCCACCTTTGACTCTTGGCTAACCTGTACTACGACTACAAGTTCTTTCTTTGAGGTGGGATAGCGCACACGAGTCCACATATTCACCAATTCAATACACCACTATGGATCCACTCTCATCTCCCTACGAGAAGGCCTTCCATAGCACTCACACTTATCTTGCATGTTTTAGAGTATCCATTTAAATTGTCTATGTACCACGTAATGTTTCCAAGTAGTCCATATCTGAGGACGTGGCTATTCGAACAAATTAAATCACCCTGCAGGGGTATACTTCTTCACACATGCTCTCACCACTTAGCACCATATGCACGTCATGCATCTCGGCAACCTTCAAGCAGAAGCACTGGCGTGGGCGTCGGCCACGACCGTTAACCACAGAAGACCCTAGTCCAGGTCTATTGCCTATTTGCGACTGAACCCGCAAGGAAGTCCGGCCAAGGTTTCCTCTACGGCCCCAAACGATGTGCGCAGGGTTCCCAAACCCACCATCCGGGTGCCACTTGGTACACCGTGCCACTGTGTATCTACCGCAGAGAAGCCTACCCCGTCGGGCAGAGCTAAACACGGCCACCAATACTTTTCCTACAAACACCAGAAACTAATTGCAACTCCTGGACATAGATCTTGGCGATTAATAAGCCAAGAGGGTCAATTAATTATCCCAATGTGTGGTAGTATCTTGTCTTGGATAACATCAATAGAACTTAGTTCTTAAGGACGGTCCCAATGAGACAACCCACCATGTACTCCTACATGGCCTCTCATCGCTACCTTTACCAAATGAGATTCACACTTTTACTCTCACACTGTAGGACATAACTCAACCATTCTGATTCATCATCCAGATGGATCAGACCCGACACGACTCTAAGCATAGCAGGCATAGTAAGCAAGCATGAATGAGTAAGCAAAACAAGGCTCAAGCAGTTGCTACTCATGCTAAGTGGTTTCAACTATTTACTGTGGCAAAATAAGGTCATGCAGAGGAATGGGTTCCACTACCGACAACATGTAACAGTTGCATCGTGTTTGTCCTAATGCATCAAAAGAGAGCAGGAGCGAAAGAGTGGGTTTATATCAGTATGCTCAAGGGGGTTTGCTTGCGTGACACGTCTGAAGATTGCTCACTGAGTCTTCAACAATGTCAATGATCACATCGTCGAAACCATCGTCTACCGAGAGGAAACACCACCGGCAAACAAGAAATAACAATAGTTACTTCATAGAAATGCAACACTATGATGCATGATCATGAAATGAAGATGAGAAGTGGCAGGGTCAATATAGCTACCATTTCTTAGTTTGAAGCTGTATTTGAATTAAAATTCAAATATCACTTCAAGCAAGGTATTTTCCGGATACCCTTTTAATTGATTCGACCTAATGCTCAGGCATAAATTGTTTTATCATGCATGAAGATGGCATTTCGAGGTACTGGTTTTCCTAGCTCAATGTTTAGCCTTGTTAGTTGAAGTAGAATTCAAATTTATATCAAATTCCAACTTCAAACTATTTATTAAATTTACCCTAATCATCATTTTTCCTACTTGGTGATCTTAACTTTCTCAAACATGCATTAAAATGCCATAATCAGATTCTTTGGATTTTTCTGATCATTTTTCATATATAAATTATATTCATTGGACTTACAGATTATTTTCTATGATTTTTAGAAGTTTTAACAATTTTCTGGAATTATAATAAATCAGAAAAAGCTATTACTGCGTCAGGCTAATGTCATCCTTGCGTCAGCAGGTCCACCAGCCGGTCCAGGTCAAACCTAACCAGTGTGGCCCACTGGTCAGTGACACAAAGGCTAAACCCACGCTGACCAACCCCTAATTGGTGTTTGACCAGGCATGGGGCTCTCTGTCAGTGGGTGTGGGAGATGTGGTTAGGCGCTAATGACTTGCCACGTCGACCTCTACCGGAGACTGGTCACAGGCGATTGAGCCGCGACGAAGGGCTCGCCAGAGTTGTTCTAATTCGCGCTACACGGGTCCAAATCGAGCGCGGTTTGCAGCTACGGGACACTAGCGAAGCGCGCGATCTGGCATGGGCATCAGGAGAAGCTAGGGTGGCCGGAAAAGGTGCCGACAACGAGCGTGCGTGGCGGCTGGAACTCGGGCTCGTCGGGGAGGAGCTCAGGGGGGAAGCTATCGCGTGGGTGAGAAAGGGGAAAGGAGCAGGGGCTGACTGCAGCTCCATTTTTGGCATCGGGAAGACCGGAGAGGGTCGTTGGCCAGTGAATCGAAGCGGGGAGCTCCGGCGACCGAAGGAGGAAGAAGGTGGCGATGGCGACGATGCGGTGGCTCGGGTGCTCGGGGAGGTTGATGTAGAGGAGCGGCTCGTCGAGGCGGAGCTGATCAGCCGATCAGGGGGGGGGGGCGAGGGGTGGCCGGAGAAGCTGTGGAGACGAGCTCGAGTAGATCGGCAATGGCGGCGAGATGAGCAAGAAACAGAGGAAGAGAGGAGGGGAATGAAGCGTGGAGGAGATAAGGAGGGGCTCGACGTCACGCTGGCGAGAGAGAGCAAGGGGGAGGCGACACGACAAAGAAGGAGGTGGCTCCTGGGGCTGCCGCCATGCCCAACATCTCCCCTGCCTTCTGGCAGGAGGAGGGAGACGACAGGGACCCCCCCTGGTGGGCTGGGTGAGGAGGTGAGCGCAAGGTAAGCTCTTCCCTCTATTTTTCCTATTTTTGTTCTATTTCTTTCTGACATTTAGGTTTTGGATTTTAAATAAATTGTTTAACCAATTTATAAAAACCTAAAATAGTGTTATGTGACAGTGATAAAATAACCAATGCCACATAGTAGTTTCAACATTTTTGAAACTTTTAATTTATAAAAATCAAAATAACTCCATTCCAAAGAGTTATTTGACCAAATCAAAAATCCATTTCAAAAAAGTTCGTGTGACCTAAAATTTTGGTTTGAAAAATTTATTTCATGTCACTATTTTCTCAAATATTTGGAACATTTTCCTGGTTCATTTTAAAGTAATATTTTTATTGCCTTTTTGTCAAATTTCAATTCATTGGGGCTTGATCACTTCCCATTTCCAGATTCAATGCAATTTGAATGCATGCATGAAAATGCAATGGCAAGCAAGGCAAACTTGGGCTGTGACAACTCACCCCCACTAAACAAGAATTTCGTTCCGAGATTCAGGCGTAGTCGGAAAGAGGAAGAGGGGCACTAGACTATCGGAATCTTCATGATCCAATTGCCCTTCTTGAAGGTGTTGATTCATTGCAACAGGTTGATCTTGGCATCTTTGTCTTTGAGGTCTTCATCTAACGCGACGACAAGAACAGGAGGAATCTACGAGATTTGATCTCCTCAACATCGAGCAACTCAAGATCAACTCATAGATTAAGACATAGAGACGTCCCTTGAGCTGAATCACAACACTGATGACAGAAACGAGGAAGTGAGGCATATGACAAAGGTTCAATTGGTAGGCAACAATCCCATGCATAAATTAGATGGAGACGAGGGTTCAAAGTAGCGAGGATTAAGCTACCCTTCATACCATAACGGGGCACCGTAGGAGGGTGACTCGTAGAGTTATTCCCTTAAGTGGCAAAAGGAATTGCTTTTGATAAAGAGATCATTGAAACTCTTCATACCAAGGAAGGCAATTCACAAATGATTGTTTGAAGGAATTTGAAAGAAGGGCATAATCAGGTTGGAAAGAAACTAGGGTTATAGAACAACTCAGGGAACGGAAGGCACATTGCAGTTACTACCGAGGACATAACCTAGTGTGTGATCGTGCTCTCAAGAACTTGAGCATTTCCATATTCATCAAAGTTTTACCAATATGTGTGCCAAGCTCTTGGTGACACAACATACTACCATGATGATAAGTGATGGAGGATACAGATGCAAAGGAAGACAACACTTCCTCAGATTTCACCTTAGCTATACCAAGGAAACGAAATATGGTTGATCGACCGAGAGACATTGAGGACTCCGCTTCTAATATTCTCCTTGATGTACTAGCAGAATCCAATTATAGGTCATGCTTGATATCTAGCACATCAGGTATAGGTCAGACTTCGGGGCTTAAATGGGGTCCATGAGGAACAACTTCCAAAATAAGTCACACAAAAACCTCACGGGGAGATGGCTAAGGTTGCTGATGCAAGATATTATAATATTAAGTCTTCCGTTTAGGTGAGTTAGCCACGACATCACTTTTCCGGGTTACAGGGAGACCCATATTATAATTCTGGGGAAAAGTCCCAAGCATTACATCTTCCTGAGATTCAGCTCCGGTTGGTGACATGATGTTTCAGACTCAGCATGTCCGAAAATAAAATTTGCAACACAAATCGACGAGATAAAGTTGCGAGATTCTTAGGAAATGAACTATGGAAGACAACTCCAAAACATGAGTTGGATTGCAAGACCCACGTGAACACACTGCCCAAGGCAATGATGAGCACATGAAAAGTCTTACAATCAAAACACTACCGAGTTCTGGGTGGGAACCATCATTGCGGATGACGAAGCCATGTGCAAGTCCATCTGGTACCTTTAGGAATGGCACTTAACTTCTTTTCCTTGAACAAATCAATCAGTGGCTTGGTGTGCTAGGAAATACATATGGAATGGAGGTAGCTAATCTCTCAGACCATAGAATACTTCGCACTTGCATGACTGACTTGAGATGATTCCGAAGGAAACAAATTAACTTTTCTCGAATTCACGTTGGCAACTTGCATCAGATACATAGGAATTAGAGGAAGTCACTTCTTAGAGCTAACATATACCTCGTGTTCGAGACACGAAGACAATGTCTACAAAGTTTCCAGCACTAGCTTAATGTTCAATAACCTCATCAAGTTCCACCACCCTCCGAGTAAATTCTTTCGAGAGAAATCTTTCCTCGAGAAAGGACCCGTTTGTAGAAACAAACACTTTGCTTCCGGATCTGAGATAGGAGATGTACCCAACTGTTTTGGATATCCTATGAAGATGCATTTATCCGCTTTTGGTTCGAGCTTATCAGACTGAAACTTTTTCACATAAGCTTCGTAGCCCAAATTTCAAGAAATGACACCTTAGGTTTCTCCAAACCATAGTTCATACGGTGTCATCTCAATGGAATTACGTCGTGCCCTATTTAAAGTGAATGCAGTTGTCTCTAACCCCTAACCCAAAACGATAGTGGTATTTCAATAAGAGACATCATAGTATGTGCTATATCCAATAGGGCACGACTTTGACGTTCGGACACACCATCACAATATGTTGTTCTAGGTGGCAAGAATTGCGAAACAATTTCCACATTGTCTTAATTGTGTACCAAAACTCGCAACTCAGATATTCATCTCTATGATCATATCGTAGAGAATTTATCCTTTTGTCACGACGATCTTCACTCTGAAATAGCTTTGAACTTTTCAATATTTGAGACTTGTGATTCATCAAGTAAATACTCCTGTATCTACTCAAATCGTCAGTGAAGTAAGAACATAACGATATGCACTTCGTGCCTCAGCACTCATTGGACTGCACACATCAAAAATGTATTACTTCCAACAAGTTACTTTCTTGTTCCATCTCACTGGAAAACGAGGCCTTCAGTCATCTTGCCCATGTGGTACTATTTGCATGTCTCAAGTGATTCAAAATCAAGTGAGTCCAAACGATCCATCTGAATGGAGTTTCTTGTCAGGACCCCAATCCTGAATCATATGAACCCAACGTGTAACACATCACATCACTTTGCGGCCTCATGCACGGTAAACTCCACGGCTGCCACCTTAGCTTGGCCGGGACCGTTTACGTCTTTTGGCTCACGTATATGAATGTGTCGCTAGCATTCAAACGACAAGGACCCCGGTCGACCTGGCTAGTTATAAACCCAAGTGGTACATCCGTACAGGGACATGCATACATAACCCAGCAAAGCAGGTGTCGGTCATCAGCGTGTGTAGACGAGTCGTAGCAAGCTACAAGGTCTCCATTACACCACGTGACATTTCCCCGAAGGGACAGACACAACATTAGAGAGGCATTTCCCTGTAAAGAGTACTACTAAAGGCACACACCTAGGTGTCGAATCCCACAAATATAATGCATTTCATAACATACACACAATATGCACTATATGTGTAGATACAACATGGCATCACGACATAACTCTATGACTCAAGCTTTTATTAAAGACTCATGCGAGTCAACATAGTATGATATTACAAACAATGGTCTCGTGACCCGTCACTCAATTCATACAACATCAAGCGGAAGCCAAACATGTCTGGGTACACACATTTACTAAAAATGGCTGGAGGAGCCTGAAAAGCTACCACGACCCTACCAAGGAGCCAGTCCTCTGTCTAGGATTCCCACAACACGTCGCATAGAACCTTTTAAAGAGACTAAATCTTCTCCGCAAAAAATAAATAAAGCTACCGTGAGTACAAAGGTACTCAGCAAGACTTACATTAGAACTATCTACATATGCATCTTGTTTCAATGAAAGGATTGTGGGGTTCGATTGCAGCAAGCCACCTTTGACTCTTGGCTAACCTGTACTACGACTACAAGTTCTTTCTTTGAGGTGGGATAGCGCACACGAGTCCACATATTCACCAATTCAATACACCACTATGGATCCACTCTCATCTCCCTACGAGAAGGCCTTCCATAGCACTCACACTTATCTTGCATGTTTTAGAGTATCCATTTAAATTGTCTATGTACCACGTAATGTTTCCAAGTAGTCCATATCTGAGGACGTGGCTATTCGAACAAATTAAATCACCCTGCAGGGGTATACTTCTTCACACATGCTCTCACCACTTAGCACCATATGCACGTCATGCATCTCGGCAACCTTCAAGCAGAAGCACTGGCGTGGGCGTCGGCCACGACCGTTAACCACAGAAGACCCTAGTCCAGGTCTATTGCCTATTTGCGACTGAACCCGCAAGGAAGTCCGGCCAAGGTTTCCTCTACGGCCCCAAACGATGTGCGCAGGGTTCCCAAACCCACCATCCGGGTGCCACTTGGTACACCGTGCCACTGTGTATCTACCGCAGAGAAGCCTACCCCGTCGGGCAGAGCTAAACACGGCCACCAATACTTTTCCTACAAACACCAGAAACTAATTGCAACTCCTGGACATAGATCTTGGCGATTAATAAGCCAAGAGGGTCAATTAATTATCCCAATGTGTGGTAGTATCTTGTCTTGGATAACATCAATAGAACTTAGTTCTTAAGGACGGTCCCAATGAGACAACCCACCATGTACTCCTACATGGCCTCTCATCGCTACCTTTACCAAATGAGATTCACACTTTTACTCTCACACTGTAGGACATAACTCAACCATTCTGATTCATCATCCAGATGGATCAGACCCGACACGACTCTAAGCATAGCAGGCATAGTAAGCAAGCATGAATGAGTAAGCAAAACAAGGCTCAAGCAGTTGCTACTCATGCTAAGTGGTTTCAACTATTTACTGTGGCAAAATAAGGTCATGCAGAGGAATGGGTTCCACTACCGACAACATGTAACAGTTGCATCGTGTTTGTCCTAATGCATCAAAAGAGAGCAGGAGCGAAAGAGTGGGTTTATATCAGTATGCTCAAGGGGGTTTGCTTGCGTGACACGTCTGAAGATTGCTCACTGAGTCTTCAACAATGTCAATGATCACATCGTCGAAACCATCGTCTACCGAGAGGAAACACCACCGGCAAACAAGAAATAACAATAGTTACTTCATAGAAATGCAACACTATGATGCATGATCATGAAATGAAGATGAGAAGTGGCAGGGTCAATATAGCTACCATTTCTTAGTTTGAAGCTGTATTTGAATTAAAATTCAAATATCACTTCAAGCAAGGTATTTTCCGGATACCCTTTTAATTGATTCGACCTAATGCTCAGGCATAAATTGTTTTATCATGCATGAAGATGGCATTTCGAGGTACTGGTTTTCCTAGCTCAATGTTTAGCCTTGTTAGTTGAAGTAGAATTCAAATTTATATCAAATTCCAACTTCAAACTATTTATTAAATTTACCCTAATCATCATTTTTCCTACTTGGTGATCTTAACTTTCTCAAACATGCATTAAAATGCCATAATCAGATTCTTTGGATTTTTCTGATCATTTTTCATATATAAATTATATTCATTGGACTTACAGATTATTTTCTATGATTTTTAGAAGTTTTAACAATTTTCTGGAATTATAATAAATCAGAAAAAGCTATTACTGCGTCAGGCTAATGTCATCCTTGCGACAGCAGGTCCACCAGCCGGTCCAGGTCAAACCTAACCAGTGTGGCCCACTGGTCAGTGACACAAAGGCTAAACCCACGCTGACCAACCCCTAATTGGTGTTTGACCAGGCATGGGGCTCTCTGTCAGTGGGTGTGGGAGATGTGGTTAGGCGCTAATGACTTGCCACGTCGACCTCTACCGGAGACTGGTCACAGGCGATTGAGCCGCGACGAAGGGCTCGCCAGAGTTGTTCTAATTCGCGCTACACGGGTCCAAATCGAGCGCGGTTTGCAGCTACGGGACACTAGCGAAGCGCGCGATCTGGCATGGGCATCAGGAGAAGCTAGGGTGGCCGGAAAAGGTGCCGACAACGAGCGTGCGTGGCGGCTGGAACTCGGGCTCGTCGGGGAGGAGCTCAGGGGGGAAGCTATCGCGTGGGTGAGAAAGGGGAAAGGAGCAGGGGCTGACTGCAGCTCCATTTTTGGCATCGGGAAGACCGGAGAGGGTCGTTGGCCAGTGAATCGAAGCGGGGAGCTCCGGCGACCGAAGGAGGAAGAAGGTGGCGATGGCGACGATGCGGTGGCTCGGGTGCTCGGGGAGGTTGATGTAGAGGAGCGGCTCGTCGAGGCGGAGCTGATCAGCCGATCAGGGGGGGGGGGGCGAGGGGTGGCCGGAGAAGCTGTGGAGACGAGCTCGAGTAGATCGGCAATGGCGGCGAGATGAGCAAGAAACAGAGGAAGAGAGGAGGGGAATGAAGCGTGGAGGAGATAAGGAGGGGCTCGACGTCACGCTGGCGAGAGAGAGCAAGGGGGAGGCGACACGACAAAGAAGGAGGTGGCTCCTGGGGCTGCCGCCATGCCCAACATCTCCCCTGCCTTCTGGCAGGAGGAGGGAGACGACAGGGACCCCCCCTGGTGGGCTGGGTGAGGAGGTGAGCGCAAGGTAAGCTCTTCCCTCTATTTTTCCTATTTTTGTTCTATTTCTTTCTGACATTTAGGTTTTGGATTTTAAATAAATTGTTTAACCAATTTATAAAAACCTAAAATAGTGTTATGTGACAGTGATAAAATAACCAATGCCACATAGTAGTTTCAACATTTTTGAAACTTTTAATTTATAAAAATCAAAATAACTCCATTCCAAAGAGTTATTTGACCAAATCAAAAATCCATTTCAAAAAAGTTCGTGTGACCTAAAATTTTGGTTTGAAAAATTTATTTCATGTCACTATTTTCTCAAATATTTGGAACATTTTCCTGGTTCATTTTAAAGTAATATTTTTATTGCCTTTTTGTCAAATTTCAATTCATTGGGGCTTGATCACTTCCCATTTCCAGATTCAATGCAATTTGAATGCATGCATGAAAATGCAATGGCAAGCAAGGCAAACTTGGGCTGTGACAACTCACCCCCACTAAACAAGAATTTCGTTCCGAGATTCAGGCGTAGTCGGAAAGAGGAAGAGGGGCACTAGACTATCGGAATCTTCATGATCCAATTGCCCTTCTTGAAGGTGTTGATTCATTGCAACAGGTTGATCTTGGCATCTTTGTCTTTGAGGTCTTCATCTAACGCGACGACAAGAACAGGAGGAATCTACGAGATTTGATCTCCTCAACATCGAGCAACTCAAGATCAACTCATAGATTAAGACATAGAGACGTCCCTTGAGCTGAATCACAACACTGATGACAGAAACGAGGAAGTGAGGCATATGACAAAGGTTCAATTGGTAGGCAACAATCCCATGCATAAATTAGATGGAGACGAGGGTTCAAAGTAGCGAGGATTAAGCTACCCTTCATACCATAACGGGGCACCGTAGGAGGGTGACTCGTAGAGTTATTCCCTTAAGTGGCAAAAGGAATTGCTTTTGATAAAGAGATCATTGAAACTCTTCATACCAAGGAAGGCAATTCACAAATGATTGTTTGAAGGAATTTGAAAGAAGGGCATAATCAGGTTGGAAAGAAACTAGGGTTATAGAACAACTCAGGGAACGGAAGGCACATTGCAGTTACTACCGAGGACATAACCTAGTGTGTGATCGTGCTCTCAAGAACTTGAGCATTTCCATATTCATCAAAGTTTTACCAATATGTGTGCCAAGCTCTTGGTGACACAACATACTACCATGATGATAAGTGATGGAGGATACAGATGCAAAGGAAGACAACACTTCCTCAGATTTCACCTTAGCTATACCAAGGAAACGAAATATGGTTGATCGACCGAGAGACATTGAGGACTCCGCTTCTAATATTCTCCTTGATGTACTAGCAGAATCCAATTATAGGTCATGCTTGATATCTAGCACATCAGGTATAGGTCAGACTTCGGGGCTTAAATGGGGTCCATGAGGAACAACTTCCAAAATAAGTCACACAAAAACCTCACGGGGAGATGGCTAAGGTTGCTGATGCAAGATATTATAATATTAAGTCTTCCGTTTAGGTGAGTTAGCCACGACATCACTTTTCCGGGTTACAGGGAGACCCATATTATAATTCTGGGGAAAAGTCCCAAGCATTACATCTTCCTGAGATTCAGCTCCGGTTGGTGACATGATGTTTCAGACTCAGCATGTCCGAAAATAAAATTTGCAACACAAATCGACGAGATAAAGTTGCGAGATTCTTAGGAAATGAACTATGGAAGACAACTCCAAAACATGAGTTGGATTGCAAGACCCACGTGAACACACTGCCCAAGGCAATGATGAGCACATGAAAAGTCTTACAATCAAAACACTACCGAGTTCTGGGTGGGAACCATCATTGCGGATGACGAAGCCATGTGCAAGTCCATCTGGTACCTTTAGGAATGGCACTTAACTTCTTTTCCTTGAACAAATCAATCAGTGGCTTGGTGTGCTAGGAAATACATATGGAATGGAGGTAGCTAATCTCTCAGACCATAGAATACTTCGCACTTGCATGACTGACTTGAGATGATTCCGAAGGAAACAAATTAACTTTTCTCGAATTCACGTTGGCAACTTGCATCAGATACATAGGAATTAGAGGAAGTCACTTCTTAGAGCTAACATATACCTCGTGTTCGAGACACGAAGACAATGTCTACAAAGTTTCCAGCACTAGCTTAATGTTCAATAACCTCATCAAGTTCCACCACCCTCCGAGTAAATTCTTTCGAGAGAAATCTTTCCTCGAGAAAGGACCCGTTTGTAGAAACAAACACTTTGCTTCCGGATCTGAGATAGGAGATGTACCCAACTGTTTTGGATATCCTATGAAGATGCATTTATCCGCTTTTGGTTCGAGCTTATCAGACTGAAACTTTTTCACATAAGCTTCGTAGCCCAAATTTCAAGAAATGACACCTTAGGTTTCTCCAAACCATAGTTCATACGGTGTCATCTCAATGGAATTACGTCGTGCCCTATTTAAAGTGAATGCAGTTGTCTCTAACCCCTAACCCAAAACGATAGTGGTATTTCAATAAGAGACATCATAGTATGTGCTATATCCAATAGGGCACGACTTTGACGTTCGGACACACCATCACAATATGTTGTTCTAGGTGGCAAGAATTGCGAAACAATTTCCACATTGTCTTAATTGTGTACCAAAACTCGCAACTCAGATATTCATCTCTATGATCATATCGTAGAGAATTTATCCTTTTGTCACGACGATCTTCACTCTGAAATAGCTTTGAACTTTTCAATATTTGAGACTTGTGATTCATCAAGTAAATACTCCTGTATCTACTCAAATCGTCAGTGAAGTAAGAACATAACGATATGCACTTCGTGCCTCAGCACTCATTGGACTGCACACATCAGCACTCATTGGACTGCACATATCATTTTTAAATGAGCTAAGTTTAGGCGAAGCTTTTGTGTTCCAACTCTCCAAGTTGTTGTCTAGCTTAACCAACTAGCTCGGGGTATCCAACACGGATTCTTGGAGAAGGGTGGCTTATAGGGAAACCAATTTGATCACGAGCTCTATCATAATAGTCAGGAAACAACCTGGTAATACTTCTGAGAAGATATTTGGAAAATCATGAACCACCGATATGTTGTTAAGCTCGGGAACAATCTCGCTTTTTAGGGAAAGATGGTGTGATCAAAGAGCGAAGGATTGACACAATCCTAACCCATTGATCGAAAAGTGCACCAATGAACATGGACAAGGTAGCACACTCAATCTTAGGATGATGATTCAATCACCATCAACATAAGAGTGAAATTATTGTCCATTAGCTACCAAGCAATAACATTGCTAGGAGTATTGATTTCACATGTCACGGTTCACTTGTCGATATTCCGGTTACAACCAACACAAAAACCGAGGAATGAACAATGATAGCGAAAAGTATCACTACATCAAGAGCTCATAAGAGATGGTGCAATTCTCACGATACTCTTGACAAAAAGTGGGTAATACTCCCAGATAGAACAGAACAAAAGCTGGGTTAGCATTTCGATCTGTGGAATACAACTACTTTGGCCCAATCCAAGAAATGGATGAGTTACATGAGTTTGCTTCTCCCAGTCATTCAAGAATAGAACAACTTGACAGACCACAGGAATAAAATACATTGATGACACGAATGCGCAACTACTCTTTACTATCCTCTCATGGATGAAGGTTAGAATACAACTAGATAGGGCCAACTCAAGAGCACATGATTTCTTGAGTTCTGGACGCATAGATTACCATGTCGAACGAGTTCAACATAATTCTTCTAGATAACCCATGGAGAAGGCGAAGTATGCAGAATCACAATATGGAGTAGAGAACTCATCACGAGCATTCTTGTTATGATATTTAGTTCATGAAGAACTTCTGCCAAAGATGATCCATGGTGTTGGAAGAATGATATACCACGAACCTTGGAAACTACAACAAGGTTACTAACCATTCTAAAGGAACTAGCAACACTATCAACAGAAGTGAACAGAATGATCCTTGGATTCAAGAACCCCAGAAATAGAATACCTACAAACTAAATAACATCACAAGATGTTTTCTAAAATGATGGCCAGAATTATCACACTGGAAACATAGAGAACATCTAGACTATTGGGTGGTTTTCGAGGTGACATGGTTTCCTAATACTTCAACAATAGGTCGAGGTAAGAAAGTACCTCATCACAATGATTAGTGTGCTTTGTCTAGCCAAAAAGACATTAGAAATAAGAGGAAGGAATCTGGAATTGCATCAGATTAATTAGAAACCTTGGAAAACTTGGACAACATAATGGTTGTACGGGCATGAAACATGAGGCAACCTGCAAGAAAATTGACAACATAACAATTGAATTCTTATGGAGACAATGGTTCGGGAAGACAACAACTTTTCTATAAGTATCCAGCATACTAACTCATCATCCTAATGATTAGATGAGAAAGCCTAATTCTTAAACCTCGTAGAATAAAGAAGAGGATGACTCAGAATAAGAATGACACAAGGAAAGGAGTAAAAAGATCCTTACGTTCCCTTCCACAAACAATTCCCTTATATAACTAAAGAGTTGCTAGACATAACATCGACCAGTTTGGCTCTTATCCTACAGGCAGTCAAGCTCTCATACCAAAGCTGTCGGGACCCCGGTCCTGAATCATAAGAACCCAGCCTGTAATACATCACATCAATTTGTGGCCTCACGCACGATAAACAACACGGCTGCCACCTTACCTTGGCCTGGACCGTTTGCGTCTTTTGGGTCACGTATATGAATGTGTCGCTAGCATTCAAACGACAAGGACCCGGGTCGACATGGCTAGTTATAAACCCAAGTGGTACATCCGTATAGGGACATGCATACATAACCCAACAAAGGAGGTGTCAGTCATCAGCGTGTGTAGACGAGTCGTAGCAAGCTACAAGGACTCCATTACACCGCGTGACAATTCCCCCAAGGGACAGACATAACATCAAAGAAGAATACATCCCCGTCAATCAATGTGTCCGGAGAAGTAGCAAGCGACCAAGGCTCGGTGGAAGCACAAAGAGGCATTTCCCCGTAAAGAGTACTACTAAAGGCACACAACTAGGTGTCGAATCCCACAAATATAATGCATTTCATAACATACACACAATATGCACTATATGTGTAGATACAACATGGCATCACAACATAACTCTATGACTCAAGCTTTTATTAAAGACTCATAGGAGTCAACATAGTATGATATTACAAACAGGGGTCTCGTGACCCGTCACTCAAGTCATACAACATCAAGCGGAAGCCAAACATGTCTAGGTACAGACATCTACTAAAAATGGCTGGAGGAGCCTGAAAAGCTACCACGCCCCTACCAAGGAGCCAGACCTCTGTCTGGGATTCCCAAGCAATTCCGGTCAACCTCGAACACGTCGCACAGAACCTTTTAAAGAAACTAAATCTTCAATGCAAAACATAAATAAAGCAACCGTGAGTACAAAGGTACTCAACAAGACTTACATCAGAACTATCTACATATGCATCTTGTTTCAATGAAAGGATTGTGGGGTTTGATTGCAGCAAGCCAGCTTTGACTCTTGGCTAACCTGTACTACGACTACAAGTTCTTTCTTTGAGGTGGGATAGCGCACACGAGTCCACATATTCACCAATTCAATACACCACTATGGACCCACTCTCGTCTCCCTACGAGAAGGCCTTCCATAGCACTCACACTTATCTTGCATGTTTTAGAGTATCCATTAAATTGTCTATGTACCACGTAATGTTTCCAAGTAGTCCATATCCGAGAACGCGGCTATTCGAACAGATTAAATCACCCTGCAGGGGTATACTTCTTGACACATGCTCTCACCACTTAGCACCATATGCACGTCATGCATCTCGACAACCTTCAAGCGGAAGCACTGGCGTGGGTGTCGGCCACGACCGTTAACCACACAAGACCCTAGTCCAGGTTTATCGCCAATTTGAGACTGAACCCGCAAGGATGTCGGGCCGAGGTTTCCTCTAAGGCCCCAAACAATGTGCACAGGGTTCCCAAGCCCACCATCCGGGTGCCACTTGATACACTGTGCCACTGTTTATCTACCACAGAGAAGCCTACCCCGTCGGGCAGAGCTAAACACGGCCACCAACACTTTTCCTAGAAACACCAGAAACTAATTGCAACTCGTGGACAGAGATCTAGGCGATTAATAAGCCAAGAGGGTCAATTAAGTATCCCAATGTGTGGTAGTATCTTGTCTTGGATAACATACACATAACTCAGTTCTTAAGGACGGTCCCAATGAGACAACCCACCATGTACTCCTACATGGCCTCTCATCGCTACCTTTACCAAATCGGATTCACACTTTTACTCTCACACTGTAGGACATAACTCAACCATTCCGATTCATCATCCAGATGGATCAGACCCGACACGACTCTAAGCATAGCAGGCACAGTAAGCAAGCATGAATGAGTAAGCACAACAAGGCTCAAGCAGTTTCTACTCATGCTAAGTGGTTTCAACTATTTACTGTGGCAAAATAAGGTCATGCAGAGGAATGGGTTCCACTACCGACAACATGTAAGAGTTGCATCGTGTTTGTCCTAATGCAACAAAAGAGAGCAGGAGCGAAAGAGTGGTTTTATATCAGTATGCTCAAGGGGGCTTGCCTGACACGTCTAAAGATAGCAATGAGTCTTCATCAATGGCAACGACCACATCGTCGGAACCATCGTCTACCGAGAGGAAACACCACCGGCAAACAAGAGAGAACAATAGTTACTATACAGAAATGCAACACTATGATGCATGATCATGACATGAAGATGAGAAGTGGCAGGGCCAATATAGCTACCATTTCTTAGGTTGAAGCTCTATTTGAATTAGAATTCAGATATCACTTCAAGAAGGTATTTTCCGGATACCCTTTTAATTGATTCGACCTGATGCTCAGGCATAAATTATTTTATCATGCATGAAGATGGCATTTTGAGGTACTGGTTTTCCTAGCTCAATGTTTGGTCTTGTTAGTTGAAGTGGAATTCAAATTTATATCAAATTCCAACTTCAAACTATTTATTAAATTGATCCTAATCATAATCTTGCCTACTTGGTGATATTAACTTTCTCAAACATGCATCAAAATGCCATAATTAGATTCTTTTGATTTTTCTGATCATTTTCGATATATAAATTATTTTCATTGGACTTACAGATTATTTTCTATAATTTTTAGAAGTTTTAGCAATTTTCTGGAATTATAATAAATAAGAAAAAGCTATTACCACGTCAGGCTGGTATCATCCCTGCATCAGTAGGTCAACCAGCCGGTCCAGGTCAAACCTGAACAGTGGGGCACACTGGTCAGTGACATAGAGGCTAAACCGCGCTGACCAGCCCCTAATTGGTGTTTGACCAGGGGTGGGGCCCTTTGTCAGTGGGTGTGGGAGATGTGGTTAGGAGCTAGTGACTTGCCACGTCGACGTCTAACAAAGACTGGTCACCGGCGAATGGGCCGCGGCGAAGGGCTCGCCGGAGTTGTGCTAATTCGCGCTACACGGGTCCAAATCGAGCGCGGTTTGCAGCTACGGGACGCTGGTGAAGCGCCCGATCTGGCACGGGCATCAGGAGAAACAAGGGTGGCCGGTAAAGGTGCCAGCGACGAGTGTAAGGGGCGGTCGGAAGTCGGGCTCGTCGGGGAGGAGCTCAGGTGGAATCTATCGCGTGGGGGAGAGAGGGGAAAGGACCAGGGGCTCACTTCAGCTCCATTTTTAGCATCGGGAAGACCGGAGAGGGTCGCTGGCCGGCAAATCGAAGCGGGGAGCTCCGGAGACCGGAGGAGGAAGAAGGTGGCGATGGCGACGCTGCGGTGGCTCGGGTGCTCGGAGAGGTTGACGTAGAGGAGCGGCTCGTCGAGCCGGAGTTGATCAGCCGATCAGGGGGGCGAGGGGTGGCCGGAGAAGCTCTGGAGACGAGCTCGAGTAGATCGGCAATGGCAGCGAGATGAGCAAGAAACAGAGGAAGAGAGGAGGGGAATGAAGCGGGGAGGAGATAAGGAGGGGCTCGACGTCGGGCTGGCGAGAGAGAGCAAGGGGGAGGCGACACGGCAAAGCAGGAGGTCGCTCCTTGGGCTACCGCCGTCCCCAACTTCTCCCGTGCCTTCTGGCACGAGGAGGGAGCCAACAGGGACCCCCCTGGTGGGCTGGGCCAGGAGGTGAGTGCAAGGTAAGGTCCTCCCTCTGTTTTTCCTATTTTTGTTTTATTTCTTTCTGACATTTAGGTTTTGGATTTTAAATAAATTGTTTAACCAATTTCTAAAACCCAAAAATAGTGTTATGTGACAGTGATAAAATAACCAATGCCACATAGTAGTTTCAACATTTTTGAAACTTTTAGTTTACAAAAATCAAAATAACTCCATTCCAAAGAGTTATTTGATCAAATCAAAAGTCCATTTCAAAAAGTTCCTGTGACCTAAAATTTTGGTTTGACAAATTTATTTCATGTCACTATTTTCTCAAATATTTGGAACATTTTCCTTGTTCATTTTAAGGTAATATTTTTATTGCCTTTTTGTCAAATTTCAATTCATTGGGGCTTGATCACTTCCCGTTTTCAGATTCAATGCTATTTGAATGCATGCATGAAAATGCAATGGCAAGCAAGGCAAACTTTGGTTGTGACATTTCTTCATGCGTTTATACCAATGGGTATGGTTTGCATGTCTCAAACGTTTCAAAAATGAGCGAGTACACAAATCCATCAGCATGGAGCTTCTTTATGCATTTTATACCAACATGACTCAAGTGGCAGTGCCACAAGTAAGTGGTACTATCACTACTACTTTCTATCTTTTGGCATCAAATTTATGAAGATGTGTAGCACTACGATCGAGATTCAATAAAACATTGAAGGTAATTATTCAAGCAAATAGAATAACCATTATTCTTTTTAAATGAATAATCGTATTGCAATAAACATGATCCAATCATGTTCATGCTCAACGCAAACACCAAATAACAATTATTTAGGTTTAACACCAATCCCGACGGTAGAGGGAGCATGCGATGTTTGATCACATCAACCTTAGAATCACTTCCAACACACATCGTCACCTCACCCTTCCTAGTATCCTTTTCATACGTAGCTATAACTTCGAGTTACTAACACTTAGCAACTGAACCGGTATCAAATACCCTGGTGCTACTAGGATTACTAGTAAGGTACACATCAATATCACGTATATCCAATATTTTTTTTTCGACTTTGCCAACCTTCTCGTCTACCAAGTATCTAGGGTAGTTCCGCCTTAGTGACCGTTTCCCACATAATAGAAGCACTTAGTCTCGGGTTTGGATTCAACCCTGGGTTTCTTCATTAGAGCAGCAACTGTTTTTCCGTTTCATAAAGTATCCCTTCTTACCCTTGCCCTTTCTTGAAACTAGTGGTTTTACTAACCATCAACAATTGATTCTCCTACTTGATTTCTACTTTCGCAGTGTCAAACATTGCGAATCGCTCAAGGATCATCATATGTATCCTTGATATATTATAGTTCATCATGAAGCTCTAGTAACTCGGTGCAATGACTTTGGAGAACCATCACTATCTCATTTGGATGATCAACTCCCACTTGATTCAAGCGATTGTAGCTCTCAAACAATCTGAGCACATGCTCAATGATTGATCTTTTCTCCCTTATTTTGTAGACAAAGAATCTTGTCGGAGGTCTCATACCTCTCAACAAGGGCACGAGCATGAAATCCCAATTTCATCTCTTGTAACATCTCATATGTTGTGTGACGGTTCAAAATGTCTTCGGCGCCCCAATTCTAAGTCGTTAAGCATTACGCACTGAACTATCACGTAGTCATCAAAAACGTGTATGTTAGATGTTTGCAACATCCACAGACGACGCTCGAGGTTCAGCACACCGAGCGGTGCATTAAGGACATAAGCCTTCTGCGCAGCAATGAGGAAAATCCTCAGTTTATGGACTCAGTCCGCACAATTACTACTATCTTCTTTCAACTAAATTTTCTCTAAGAACATATAAAAACAGTAGAGCTACAGCGCAAGCTACAACATAATTTGCAAAGACATTTTTGACTATGTTCATGATAATTGAGTTTAGCTAATCATATCACTAATAACTCCCACTCAAAGTAGACATCCCTCTAGTCATTTGAGTGGCGCATGATCCAAATCCACTAACTCAAGTCTGATCATCACGTGAGTTGAATATAGTTTCAGTGGTGAACATCTCCATGTTGATCATATCAACTATATGATTCATGCTCGACCTTTCAGTCTCTTGTGTTGCGAGGCCATGTCTGTACATGCTAGGTTCGTCAAGTTTACCCGAGTGTTCCATGTGTGCAACTGTTTTGCACCCATTGTATGTGAACGTTGAGTCTATCACACCCGATCATCACGTGGTGTCTCGAAATAACAAACTTTCGCAACGGTGCACAGTCGGGGAGAACACAATTTTATCTTGAAATTTTAGTGAGGGAACACCAGATACGTCTCAAACGTATCTATAATTTTTGATGGTTTCACGCTGTTATCTTGCCTTCTTTGTATGTTTTATGTACCTTTTTATATCTTTTTGGGACTAACTTATTAATTCAGTGCCAAGTGCCAGTTCCTGCTTTTTCCATGTTTTTTACACTTTTCAGATCCGATTTTGGAACGGAGTCCAAACGGAATAAAAATCACGAAATGATTTTTTCCCGAACGAAAGAAGACCAGCGAGCCTTTGGGCCAAGCCAGGTGGGCCCTAGAGAGCCCACAAGCTCTCACCACGCCACCAGGGGGGAGGCGGCGGTGGGCAAGCTTGTGGCCACCCTGGCCGCCCCCTGACCTAGATCTTGCGCCTATATATTCCCAAATATTCTGGAAAAATCGGGGGAGCCTCGAAAATACTTTTCCGTCGCCGCAAGCTTCCGTTTCCGCGAGATCTCATGTGGAGACCCTCCCCGGCACCCTGCCGGAGGGTACTTTGGAGTTGGAGGGCTTCTTCATCATCATCATCGCCCCTCCAATGACTCGTGAGTAGTTCACTTCAGACCTACGGGTCCGTAGTTAGTAGCTAGATGGCTTCTTCTCTCTCTTGGATCTTCAATACAAAGTTCTCCATGATCTTCATGGAGATCTATGCGATGTAACCTTCTTTGGCGGTGTGTTTGTCGAGATCCGATGAATTGTGGACTTGTGATCAGATTATCTATGATATATATTTGAGTCTTTGCTGATTTGTTATATGCATGATTTGATATCCGTGTAAGTCTCTCCGAGTCTTGGGTTTTGTTTGGCCAACTAGATCTATGATTCTTGCAATGGGAGAAGTGCTTGGTTTTGGGTTCTGCCATGTGGTGACCTTTCCCAGTGACAGTAGGGGCAGCAAGGCACACATCAAGCAGTTGCCATCAAGGGTAAAAAGATGGGGTTTTTTTTATCATTGGTTTGAGATTATCCCTCTACATCATGTCATCTTGCTTAAGGCGTTACTCTGTTCTTATGGACTTAATACACTAGATGCATGCTGGATAGCAGTCGATGTGTGGAGTAATAGTAGTAGATGCAGAAAGTATCGGTCTACTTCTTTCGGACGTGATGCCTATAGAAATAATCATTGCATAGATATCGTCATGACTTTGCACAGTTCTATCAATTGCTCGATAGTAATTTGTTCACCCACCGTGTACTTGCTTTCATGAGAGAAGCCACTAGTAAACACTACGGCCCCCGGGTCTATTCACAGCCATCGTTTACAACTCCACTTTTACTTTGCTTTGTTACTTTCTTGCTTTCAGTTCTCACTTGGCAAACAATCTATAAGGGATTGACAACCCCTTCATTGCGTTGGGTGCAAGCTTTTGTGTTTGTGCAGGATCATGAGATACTCTACCGCCGGATTGATACCTTGGTTCTAAAACTGAAGGAAATCCTTACCGTCGCTGTGCTACATCACCCTTTCCGCTTCGAGGGAACACCAACGCAAGGCTCCAAGGCCACGGGGGAAATCCTTTGCATACTTGCCTAGGAAGTCCCTTAAGGCATAGCCGCAGCTGAAGGATTCCTGGTGCCGTTGCTAAGGAGTATCAAGCAACACTCCTATTTCTGGCGCCGTTGGAAGTTCTTTTGTTGCAGTAGCAGAAGTATTTCTGGCGCCGTTGCCGGGGATACACAACAGAACAATCAACACCTTATAATGCTACCGTTGTTCTAAGCAAAATAAGGTACATAAAAAGGATTAACATCACATGCAATTCATAAGTGACATGATATGGCTATGATCTTGTGCTTCTTGATCTCCATCACCAAAGCACCGACATGATCTTCATTGTCACCAGCGCCACACCATGATCTCCATCATCCTGATCTCCATCATTGTGTCGCCATCAAGGTTGTCGTGCTATCAATGCTATTACTACTAAAACTACAACCTAGCAATATATTAAACGCATCTGCAAACACAAATGTTAGTTTAAAGACAACCCTATGGCTCCTGTCGGTTCTGTAGCATCGACGTGCAAGTCGATATTTAACTACTACAACATGATCATCTCATACATCCAATATATCACATCATATGTATCCCCTGCAAAAACAAGTTAGACGTCTTCTAATTTGTTGTTGGTGCATGTTTTACGTGGCTGCTATGTGTATCTAGTATGATCGCATCTTACTTACGCAAAACCACAACGGAGATGTGCAAATTGCTATTTAACCTCTCTCCAAGGACCGCCTCGGTCAAATCCAATTCAACTAAGGTTAAAGAAACAGACACCCGACGGTCATGTTTATGTAACGAGTTGCATGATAGTCGATGAAACTGGTCTCTCGTAAGCGTACGAGTAAGGTTGGTCCGGGCCGCTTCAATCCAACAATACCTTCGAATCAAGAAAAGACTAAGGAGGGTAGAAAATCGAACATCAACGTCCACAAAAAAATTTATGTACTACTCGAGATTACATTTACGCATGAACTTAGCTCATGATGACATTGTTGGGGAATGTTGCAATGGAAACAAAAAAATATTCCTAGGCACATCAAGACCTATCATGGTGATGTTCATCTACGAGAGGTAGATCGGATCCACATACCCTTGTAGATTGCTAAGCGGGAAGCGTTAAGAAACGCGGTTGATGTAGTGGAACAACTTCGTGATTCAAATTACAGTCATGCCATGATCCGTCCCGATGTAGCACCGAACGGACGACACCTCCGCGTTCAGCACACATATAGATCGATAATGATCTCCGTCTTCTTGATCTATCAAGAGAGACAGGGAAATAGATGAGTGATACGTCCATTTTGCATCATGTTTTCATGTTCATATTTATCGCTTCTTTGGCTGTTATTTCACTTCACGGTACAATTCTTATGCCTTTTCTCTCTTATTTTGCAAGATTTACATGAAGAGGGAGAATACCGGCAACTAGAATTCTGGCCTGAAAGTGGAGCAAAGTTGAGATACATATTCTGCGCAACTCGAAATGCCGTAAAAATCAACAAGGATTTTTTCCCGATTTATCAAAAATACTGGGCCGAAGAAGTGCCACAGGGGCACCAGGGGGTGCCCACAAGCCTGCACGGCGTGGCCACCCCCCAGGCCGCACCATGGGGGCTTGTGGGCAGCCCATTGGCCCACTGCCCCCCTCTTTTGCTATATGGAGGGTTTCTTCCAGGAAAAAAATGAAGGAGGAGATTTTTCGTTGTTTCATCGCCGCCACGAGGCGGAACTTGAGCAGAACCAATCTAGCGCTCCGGCAGGACGATCCTGCCGGGGAAACTTCCCTCCCGGAGGGGGAAATCGTCGCCATCGTCATCACCAACACTCCTCTCATCGGAGGGGACTCGTCACCATCAACATCTTCATCAGCACCATCTCATCTCCAAACCCTAGTTCAACACTTGTAACCAATCTCCGTCTCGCGACTCCGATTGGTACTTGTAAGGTTGCTAGTAGTGTTGATTACTCTTTGTAGTTGATGGTACTTGGATTACTTGGTGGAAGAGTTTATGTTCAGATCCTTGGTGCTACTCATTACCTCTCTGATCATGATTATGATTATGCTTTGTGAGTAGTTACTTTTGTTCCTGAGGACATGGGATAAGTCATGCTAATAGTAGTCATGTGAATTTGGTATTCGTTCAGTAATTTGATATGTCGTATGTTGTTTTTCCTCTAGTGGTGTTATGTGAACGTCGACTACATAACACTTAACCATTATTTGGGCCTAGAGGAAGGCATTGGGAAGTAGTAAGTAGATGATGGGTTGCTAGAGTGACATAAGCTTAAACCCTAGTTTATGCGTTACTTCCCAAGGGGCTGATTTGGATCCACTAGTTTAATGCTATGGTTAAACTTTGTCTTAATTCTTCTTTCGTAGTTGCGGATGCTTGCGAGAGGGGTTAATCGTAAGTGGGATGCTTGTCCAAGTAAGGGCAGTACCCAAGCGCCGGTCCACCCACATATCAAACTATCAAAGTAACCAACGTGAATCATATGAACATGATGAAACTAGCATGGCAGAAATTCCCGTCTGTCCTTGGGAGCGTTTTTCCTCCTAGAAGACTTTGTCCAGGCTTGTCCCTTGCTACAAAAGGGATTGGGCCACTTTGCTGCACCGTTGCTATTTTCTTACTTGTTGCTTGCTACAAATCATCTCACCACACAATCACTTGTTACCGACAATTTCAGTGCCTCCAGATTTTACCTTGCTGAAAACCACTTGTGAGATCCTTCTGCTCCTCGTTGGGTTCGACAATCTTACTTATCGAAAGGACTACGATTGATCCCCTATACTTGTGGGTCATCAATGAGTTCTCCGGCAGAGTGACGGCGCGCCGGTGATGGTGATGATCTATTCCTGCAAGGCTCCGCCCGAGCTCCGCAGAAAACCGATCTAGAGGAAGAACTACAAAGTAGATGTTTCGAGTTGCACGTGGCAAAGTTGTGTCTCAAAAAGCCGTAAACCTCAAGTATATATAGGAGGAGCCAAGGCATGGGGCTTGCCATTGGGGTGCCGGCCGAAGGGAGGAGGGATCATCCTCCAAGTCGGTTTGGAAGGAGGAGTCCTTTCCTTCCTTCACACCTCCTTTTTTTTCTTTCCTTTTTTTTCTTTGTCCTTTGATTTTTCCTCTTGGCCGAAATAGTCCACTTGGGCTGGCCTCACCAGCCCACTAAGGGCTGGTGCGCCACCCATGGGCTATTAGGTTCACTCCCGGATGGGTGGGCCCCTCCCGATAAAAACCCGGAACCCATTCGTCACTCCCGGTACACTGCCGGTAATGCCCGAAATCTTTCTCGACGCCAAATGAAACAATCCTATATATTAATATTTGTTTACAGACCATTCCAGAAACCCTGGTGACGTCCGTGATCTCATCCAGGACCCCAAAAAACCTTTGGTCACCAACACCTATAACTCAACTATACCGAAACATCACCAAATCTGAAGTGTGCAGACCCTACGGGTTCGAGAACTATGCAGACATGACTTGAGACACTCCCTAGTCAATATCCAACAGCATGACTTGGATGTCCATATTGGATCCTACATATTCTATGAAGATCTTATCGGTTGAACCTCTGTGCCACGGATTTATATAATCCTGTATACCATTCCCTTTGTCCTTTGGTATGTTACTTGCCCGAGATTGGATCGTCGGTATCCCTATACCTATTTCAATCTCATTACAGGAAATTCTCTTTACTCATTCCGTAATACAAGATCCCATGACTAACACTTTAATCGCATTGCTTGCAAGGCTTGTCTATGAAGTTATATTACCGAGTGGGCCCCGAGATACCTCTCTGTCACACGGAGTGACAAATCCCAGTCTTGATCCATGCTAACTCAACGGACACCTTCGGAGATAATTGTAGAGTACCTCTCTAGTCACCGAGTAGCGTTGTGATGTTTGATACACACAAGGTACTCCTCCGGTGTCCGTGAGTTACATGATCTCATGTCATAGGAATGAATCCATGACATGCAGAAAACAGTAGCAACAAAATGACACGATCACATGCCACGTTTATGGTTTGGGTCTTGTCCATCACATCATTCTCCAAATGATGTGATCCCGTCATCAAGTGACAACACTTGTCTATGGTTAGAAAACCTTAACCATCTATGATCAACGAGCTAGTCAACTAGAGACTTACTAGGTACTGTGTTTTATCTATGTATCCACACATGTATTTGTGTTTCCAATCAATACAATTATAGCATGGATAATAAACGATTATCATGAACAAAGAAATATAATAATAACCAATTTATTATTGCCTCTAGGGCATATTTCGAACAAGCATTATAATCGTGTTGATGGAGATGGCTTGGTGATGATGACGGCAATGAATCTTCCTCTCCGGAGTCCTAGATGGACTCCAGATCAGCCCTCCAAAGGAAGAAGAGGAGATGGTGGCAGATCTGTCTCGTAAAAGATGATGAAGTATTCTCTCCTAATTTTTTTCTAGAAATAACAATTTATATGACTCGAATTAGGGTTGATGGACCTACGAGGTCGCCCCAAGCCATCAGAGTGCACCCAGGGAGGTGGTCGCACCCTGTTGGCTTGGTATCAATAGGTCCCCTTCTCGTGGGTCTTCGCTCCATTAATTTTTATATATTCCAGGAAAAATACACAAAAAGTTTCATCCATTTTTACAAACTACGAATTCTGCAAACCAGCAACACCATGCTAGTTTTGCGGAAAACAATGTCAGTCCGAATTAGCTTCATTCAAAATATGCAAATTAGAGTCGAAAATAAGAGCAAAAGTGTATGCAAAAGTGCATACATTTGGGACATATTAGTGATCTCCCGAGTGCCACTTTGGCGACCACCATCGGACCCACACCGCGATCGTTGCAGTTGTCGCGATTGTCCCGCCGGCCCTTGCAAAACAGATTGAACTCATGGCAGTCTACGGTATTGTGGGGGTTCATCTTGTGGTAGACACAGAAACTGTGATTTTCCTCCTACGGGTCTCGTCACTTCTGCTCTAGAGCCCTTGCCCTTGGCTTTTTTGGGTTTTGGTCTTGGCGGCATTGGGAGCCGGATCTGGATTGTTGCGGGTGAAGAGGCGGCCCTCCTTAACCTTGTAACACCTGTCGGTGAGGTCAAACATAATGACCATGGTGTCAAGCATGTCGTTTATGGCGAGTTTCTTGAGCATCCTAGCATGTGTGACACCTGAAGAGAACACATAGATGATCGAAAGCACGCGAGATCCCGTTGCTCACCTGGCTGATGCGCTGGATGTACTTGTGGATGGTCTCGGCAAGCTATTGGCACATGGAGCGCAAGTCATTGACCATGAGGGGACGCTCGTATGTGCCCTTGAATTTGGTGGCGAACTACATGCACAGTTCGGAGCAAGAGGACATGGAGACCTCGGGAAGGTACATAAGCCTCGTGCGTGTAGCATCCTAGAGGACTATGGGGAACGAGTTAGCTATGACCTTGTCATCACTTCCCACAACTTGGATGTCGATGGTGTAGATCTCTAGGAACTCCATGGGGTGTGAGGTGCCGTCGTAGCGAGGAGGTAGCTTCGGCTTGAACGGCGAGGGCCACACCACGTGGCGTAGGTCACGAGTGAATGCATGACAACCAAGACTATTGGAAGGGATGCCCCGGAGAGCACAACACAGTTCTGGCGCATGGCCACTGTGACATCTTTGAGGGTACGATTATGGCGGTCGTGATGCCTTTCAAGGATCATTCACACATTTGGGACCACTTGCCGGACAATCTGGTGACTGGGGTCATTGTGGGGGAGGCTAGGATGCACCATGGGATAGTTCTGACGCACGTACGCCATGGCATCTCCCTGCATCATTGTCGGCCTGAGTATACGAAGGAGACTCGTCATGCTTGGTATGTGCATCGTGTGACGATGGAGGCTTTAAAGGACGGCAAGGTGACGGGTATTCTACAATAGTGTTAACGACCTAGGTGATGCACGCAAGCCATGCCTCAAGTCAGCGCGTCAAGACGACCACGGTGGGATGGTAGTGCACGAGTTCACGCGCCATGAACAACGCAGCTTGCTGGGCCGGTGGGTGGTGGCAGTCGTCCAAAGATTCGATGGTGGTGCATGCGGGCGACCGCTGTGCCTGCACAAATGGGTGAAGAGAGGAAGCTTTCTTCTCTCCGACCGTGGGCTCAGTGGCTGCCCTGCTCGCCCATGGTGGTTATTGTTAACGAGCTGCGTGCTGATCCAATTTGGCAGGTCGGCCCTACAGAGGTAGAACTAGCGTCGAACGTCGGCCATGTCGAGGTCAAAGAGGTAGAGAATCCCCCTACCTCATGCACCAAATGTTGGATAGTGGTTTTGGGCGTAAGGGAAACCATCCAAGAACCCTAGTGTCGGCGATGCTAGGTCGACACCTATGGGAATCAACGTGGAACCCTTGTGATCATAGGGCGGCAAAGACGATGTCAAGAGTAGAGCTAACAATCAACACCCGGCAAGCCTTTTTATCCAGGTTCAGGCCGTTTATATTACGCGTAAAACCCTACGACCTGCTCGTCTGATTGTATTAAGCATTTTGTTGTTTGTTACAGTTATCAATGATAACCGTCTTCTGGCCAATGTCCAAAAAGTCTAACCCCCCGTGAATGAGCTGAGGGCCTCCTTTTATTGGCAAAGGGGTCACCTACAGTGCTTGGCAGTAGGTTCACGAGAAGTTACAGTGAACTTTGAGCGCTGCTTATCCATCTACCGCTATCATGTGCATTAAATGCACGTCTTGTCCTTGTCAGCAACGTGCTGGTGAAGACATATGTCTAGGCATTTCGACGCTTGGACACCGCGCTCGCACATGCGAAATGCGCGGGAGCTTGGGGCGCGGTGGCACTGTGGCAATGGCGGTCGCCCTCCAGTGCCTTGCCTGACCGTCCCGGCAAGTGAGCTTGTCGGGGTCCTGGGTGTTTGTCCCGGCAAGGAAGCTTGCCGGGGGCTTCGGTCATCATCCCGGCAAGGGAGGCTTGCCGAGGTCTTGTACTTGGTGAGCTCATCACGCCCACTATACAGGCGCGGCCTTGGTTATCTTCCCGGCAAGGCAGGCTTTCCGAGGCCTTGGTAATCTTGGGGGTGCATCTTATCTGGATCATACCATGCCCTGCCGTCAGGGCTCTTCACGCCCAGGCACTAGGGACCCCAGTCTTTAGTGCACCGACAGGAGCCCCAAGGCCTGGGCCACACAAGCGTGCAAAGCGTTGTTCGGCCAGGCCCAAAGAGGTGCATGATCGTTCATGGATGGATCTGCTGGCGGTTGCGTTTCCCCACGCCGCCGGATGCGCGAAGTGGGAGGTCATGCGCGGAGCGGCCTCTCCGCCTCTTGAAACGCCTCTACCATGTGTGTGGCATGCGCAGTTATGGATGGACAGGTGGCACGCGTGGCCTTGAAAGACGCAGTAGTGGCCGGGCCCGCTCGTGCATGCATTGGTGCTGCAGGGCGGTTCTCTGTTTGCCCGTCAGCTCGAGCGATTGGGCGAGAAGGGTGGTGGCTTCTGGAGTAAGGGAGGCTAGCCCCTGCGCCCCGTCCTATAAATTGGGAGGGTTTGCAAGGGGTTTTGCTCATCCGACTCCTCCTGAATCCACCAACTCCCCAGCCTTGGTCTTCAGATCCTTCTTCTGTCTGCAGGTGGCACTCGCCCCTAACTATGGTTAGGTGGCGGGGTCGGCCACCGTCGGCCGCCAGGGCGGCGAGAGGATCCCGTTCGAATCATGCCACAACTTTAGGGGGCACCGCGGTGGAAGATGGCCCGAGCGCCCGTAGCGGAGGAAGGGCGAGGGGCCGCGGCCGTCATGGGAGACGAGGCCGGGAGAGGCGGAGCGCTACTCCAACGCCTTCGCCTTCCCCGGGGCTTGCTCCTGAGGCGGTCCTCCATGTCTCTTTAGGGGTCCCCACGTGCACTTCTCGGCTGCTGCGAAGATCACTCGAGCGGCATTTGGAGCTCCGCCTCGAGCGATGGTGACGAGGGGGACGACGGCGACGGTGGTGCTCTTAGCAGGTCTAGAGCCCGGGGGGGTCAAGTCGGAGTACGATTCCCCAAGCTCCGACTGACCGCTGGACTTTCCGCCGGCGCCTGTTGACACCTCTCCCCCTCCCTGTTGTGGCCTGCATCGACACCTTGTCTTTGGGGCGACGTGAGCATTGGACCCGGCCCCTTCACCTCCTTCTGCTGCCATGTCCTCCGATACATCTCTCGACTGCGCAATGCTGGTCCAGGAGGGACCAGCCTGGGTTGCGCTGGGGGACGACCCGCCTTTTTATCCTTTTCAGCTTCACTCCTTCGCGTAGGTCGGTCCTCGTCAAAAGACAGAGTCTTTAGGTTAGGATAACCACATTTTGTAAGTGAAGCCCAATGTATCCATTCGAATGAATGAAAATATTGTTTTCCCTTTTTCTAATTATGTTCTTTGTATGATCCGTCTTTGCATAATATGGTAGGTTGCCGGCAACTACCGGCAAGGCTCCGTGCCGCTTTCAGCGCAACCATGGAAATCGTCAAGCGCAGTTTGAGACGAAATCTGGTGCTACGTAGTCGCTTGCTCTGTTGATCAGGTTCACAACTTTTGAACGTGCTCTGTGGTCGTTCAGGTCATTTGAACGAGTTCAAAACCAGACAAGGTGCACTGAATTTTGGGAAGGTCCCAGTACGCGCACACTCCACACACAAAGATCGGAAACTTTCAAAGGAAAAAACAGAGAATGTATCTACCTCAAATCTAAACTTTAAACTTAAAAACTTAGCTGTTCATGCCGTGGTCATGAGGCGCTTGAATCTTTCGCCTGGGCGTCAGAGCCCTTGGCAAGCAGGAAATCACCGCTCCTGGCGGCCCTTTCTCCGGCAAAGTATTCTTGCCGACGGTCTGTGGCCCTCGTTCGGAGAAAAAGCCAGCCAGGGTGTAACCCCTTTACTTTTCTCTTGCTAAGATGTGCTTGCGGACCAACCAAACGCGTCTTTGGTTGATGATGCAATGCTCTCAGGGGCGCAACATTCGCGCTGGAGTGCGCACCGGGGCTTCGGGACCATGTGGCGTATCCTCAACGACTATGCATCGCTCCGCGCAGGTGCGTCCGTCGGAGTATGCACCAAGGACTGTGTGAAGCGCCCGGATGCGCCCTAGATAGCTGCACGTCGGCCCAGAGCGACGCATCAGCCTGACGGCACCGTTCTTGGAGCCTCCGCCCCCTTGCCCCGTGCGTGCGTGTAGCAACGCGGTCGCGCAGGCCTTGTGAAGCCATAGAAGAATAGAGCGTCCGCTGCGGTACCCCGTTTCCGAGGGAATGCGGCGTAGCGCCCAAACTTCGAAGAATTCGGTGTTGAGCATGCTCTGATGCACAGACAACTCCGCCGCCCCTACCTGGCGCGCCGAAGATGTCGGTGATGCTAGGTCGACACCTATGGGAATCAACGTGAAACCCTTGTAATCGTAGGGCGGGAAAGACAACATCAAGAGCAGAGCTAACAATCAACACCCAGCAAGCCTTTTTACACAGGTTCGGGCCGCTTACGCATAAAACCCTATGTCCTGCTCGTCTGATGGTATTAATCGTTTTGTTCTTTGTCATAGTGATCGATGATAGCCGTGTTCTGGCCAATGTCCAGAAAGTCTAACTCCTTGTGAATGAGCTAAGGGCCTCCTTTTATAAGCAAAGGGGTCACCTACAGTGCTCGGTGGTAGGTTCACGAGAAGTTACAGTGAACCTAGAGCGGTGCTTATCCATCTACCGCTGTCAGGTGCATTAAATGCACGTCTTGTCCTTGTCAGCAACGTGCTGGTGAAGACATGTGTCTAGGCATTTCAACACCTTGATGCCGTGCTGGCTCATGCGGAAAGTGGTGGGGCTTGGGGGGCAGTGGCACTGTGGCAAGGGTGGTCGCCCTCCAGTGCCTAGCCTCGTCGTCCCGATAAGGGAGCTTGTCGGGGTCCTGGGTCTTTATCCCGGCAAGGAAGCTTGCCGGGGGCTTCGGTCATCATCCCGGCAAGGGAGGCTTGCCGAGGTCTTGTACTTGGTGAGCTCATCACACCCACTATACGGGCATGGCCTTGGTTATCTTCCCGGTAAGGCAGGCTTGCCGGGGCCTTGGTAATATCAGGGGTGCATCTTGTCTGGATCCTGCCATGCCCTGTCGTCAGGGGATCTTCGCGCCCGTGCACAAGTCTGGGGCACTAGGGACCCCAGTCTTTAGTGCACTGACACCTAGTTCGAACACTAGGGATCCTTCCTGCAACCTGATGAACTGACGGTGACCTTGGTGAGGCTACGGATGAGCGGTGCTTCACTGGGAACACACACACATGTAGGGCATGACAGGGACCCGAGGAGCTACCCATGTTTGGGCCACCAAGTGGTGTAAAACCCTACTCCTCCTTGTATGGAATTGCTCTTGTGGAGTACACGAGTGTTACAAGGTAGAAGAAGATGTCAAAAGCTGTCCATATATCCATCTCTAAGGTAACTGCCCTGCACCTCTTATACTGCATTCGTCATATTCCGCAAAAATATTGACGGGAAATGATAGTCACACAGCGACAACTTGAAGGGGGACATTTTCTCAGTCTTATCCTTACAAAAGGTGGTCTTCACCTACAAAGGCGTTGTCCATGACGTGTTGGTAGGCTCGCTGATGACATCCGTTCCTCTGTGTAACGTCACCGTGGTCTTCTTTAATCAAAATAGTAGGTCTTGGGACTCTCTTTGGGGAGGACAAACGCCTTCTACACATTTATCACGAAAGAGGAAATCCTCCGTGTGTGCGTCGGCTAGTACGGTCCCTGTTGTCTTGGACTGCTTGGGCACGTCACCATCATTGTGGGCATGCCACCACTCAACCCGCACCGTGCGGCCCCTCCAGGCGGAGGGCTTCACGAGAGACCTCCTTGCAAGGAGGACCTCACGAGGACGTTTGTTGTCGTTGAATATCCTCTTGAAGAGGCCCCTCCTTAAGAGAGGGATCTATCGAGGCCACGCCTTCGCAAGCTGGCTTCCACTTGCGAAGCTCATGAGTTGGCCGCTTTTGGAGTTGATCGATCCAGGCCGTCTCTTCCTGGGCCGCGGGCAAGCGGGTCATGGTACACTGGTTTCCACTCGGCTGACAAGCCACCCTGCCGAGCAAAGGGTATTTTGGTCAATATCCGCACAAGAGGGCTTTCCAGTAAGCAAAGAAGAGAGGCTCAACATGAAAGAATCTATGAGTGAAATTAAGCATAATCAGTTGTACGAAAGGTTGAGGAGGGACATGTATCTTGGAATTCAAAAGGATACTGAGGGGTCATTTAAGCAACACAAGACACTAATGCCGAGAGATAGCGAGGAGATGCAAGGGGAGATGGGCATGGAGGATGGCACTTATTGTGTAACAACACCGCACAAGGGTAGTTGTGCATCAGTTGACCCCATCGACATTGCGACTTCATTTTCACATGATGGTGCTATATCTAATCTATATAGAAAGGATGATAGACTAAAGAGTGTGCTTAGACATTATGGAGGTATGTTAAAATGTGCTACAACATGGGTTTACCACCCTTAATGGGACGGGGGACTCTTGTGGGACAATGTGCCATTAAAGCCTCGTTATGTGAACTGCCATGTGATTGAAATAAAGCATGGATTCCAGAATTTTCCCTGAAGAACTACAATGATCACAATACCTTGGGAGAAACACTATTAAATCATATCTAGTGGCCTTGGAAAAAATAGACTTCTTGTATGAGATCCCTCCAGCATCCCCCCCCCCCCGCGCATGCAAAAGCAACCAGTGGCGCCCTTGAACCGGCGACTCTCCTCTCGCCACCATAGATCTTGCATGCCTCCTCCAAGGAATATACTATATGCAATTGGAGGACTGAGACACCAACCCCTGACCAACCCTCCCGACTTCCTGCCGTACACACCAGGTCATTGTATGCTCCTGAGGAGCATGTGGCAAGGCATACAATTGCTGAAGACGCATCGTCGGTTTAAATCTCGGCCACTGAAGCGGAAGGGATATAGACATGAGAACTGCATGCTCACCAAAAAAACCTGGTGGAACCGTCTAATAAGAAGTCGGAATGTTCGAAACTCCCTACTAAGCAGTCCAATGTCCAGAACAACCTACTCATTGGTCCCATGGTTCGCAACCACCTTGGTAAGCATAACGATGTGTTGGCACCGCCTCTCAGGAAACCAACACATTGTTATAGTTGCCTCAACACATCAACATGTTGGCACCAGCTCCTAAGAAGCCCGACATAGCTTCAATTGCTGATGAGTAGTTCGTCGCATCTGCTACTACAACTCAACACTTCATCATAGAAGCACTATATGCTCAGCAGTGCATTGTAGCTTCACCTCCTACTCAGCAGCACATCGTTCATGTGACAAGACCTCAAACCAAAAGTGTTTCAGCTAACAAGAAGAAATTAGACACAGTTACACACATGAAGAAGGGGCCCAAAAAACCGAGGACGGATGGGATGAATAGCCTCCAACTACAAAGACTTATCGACAAGAACCAAATTAACAACATGTTTTTTAAAAGGGTGCGTAATCCCGGTTGTGACGCCATGTCTGATGAAAGGGTTAAAATGCTACTTTCTAATAATAAAGTAGACCCATTTGAATAATGAAAGTACAAGCATGATCAAGCATTTCTTGTTGGCGAATACTTTGAGGAGTGCAATTCCAGTTGCCGCAAGTTACATAATTTGAGGACTTCCATGTCTTCTTGAACTTCGATGAGCTCGTTGCCACCCATGAGCTCGTTGAACTTCTAATCATTTTCTTCATACAAGGTTGTAAATGAAAAAAACAAACTATATAGTATTCTTATGAGGGAATTGACGATGGAGAGATCATTGAGGGAGCATGCATGTTTCATAGATCCTGATTTAGCAAACAACACTTTATTACAAGACAATATACACGTAAGGATTCCATTGAACATGTCGCCAAGATCTTTCATATGTTACACATAGGAGAATTATTCATGTGGCCATATCATGAACGATAAGTTCAATATACAACCATGTATATATTGATTGTATTTCTCTACAGATCTTGGTGGTTATTATACCAAAGAGCACCACAATTTACTATCTGGGTTCTCTCAGAGAGTAAAAAAATTCATATGATCTAACACAACTTCAGGAATTCAAGGATAGGTAATTCTCTCATGTTGATATTTGGTATTTATATCTGGCTCTAGAATTGAGTATGTGAAAATTCATCTTCATTTTTAGTGTATTGTCAAGGTACATAACATTAGGAGGAACACGGTTCGACTGCCAACTATCTCTCCATCACGAGATCATTTCTCCGGTAAGACACCAAATTCATTATTTTCAAAAAATGCTAGTCAAATGTTCAAGTTTCTAAGTAAACCTCTTTGTATTTCTCTCGAAAGAATAAAAAGAAACAACTTACACCAGTTAGGTTGTTACGAAAAGTGTAAATACATGACTAATTCTATATAAAAAAATCAGTGTCCTCAACAACAAGAAGGGACCAACCTTCGTGGATATTATGTTTGCAGACATATGGTGTCCCTATGCATATCATTTGAATATTGTGTTGATGCCACCAAATTAGCACTAGTATGTCTATCTTTTAATGACAATATTCTACTCCACACTTATGGCACAACTTGATCTAAAAATATTGTAATTTATCTTTGGACCGATGACCTCTGAACCGGTCCCTCGACATGAATTGTTTGTTGTTAGGAAATATCAGGAATTTCTTTGTGAAATGCTATATCAAGCCCAATCAAGACCATGCAGATTTCAGCCTTCCTTTCTTTGAACAATAAGTGTGCACTTTGTTAGTGTTATCAGCTAAACATTTACACATGGGTGCATTGTTTTCCATGTGATCAGCTTTTCATATTGTGTTTTTTCAATTGCATATTGTGGCGGATTTTAATGAATGTTCTTCATGTGGACACTATTTGTTCAATTGCATATTATGGCGAATTAGCTTTTCGCTGGGAGATTCAAATGTGATATTTTCCCATAACCTGGCCATTTAAGTGCACACAATTCAAGCAACTAAGTGTGTGATCTAGAATGAAAAGCACATTAACTCATAGCGCAACCATGTGTAATCTATAGGAGAAACACATGAGATATCAAATAAACTGTTGTGATACATAACAAATCGCATACGATTTGCAGCACTTCTAAGTGTGTGTACGAGCTCCTCAATCATTTGTGATTGCACATTATCTCACACGTGAGCCCACAGGAAACCGTGCCCAATGCAAAGTTCAATTCCACGCATTAATTAGTTTAGTAACATGTGCTATGTTGTGATGCATGGAAGATGCTTTCCACAGAAAACTCATGTGTGATGATGGAGATAACACACAGTTTCTATGATGCCCCGTGTGACATAGTTAATATTTCACAAATGGTTAAAGGTCAAACACCATTTGTTTTCCAAGAACAATTAGACATGTTACACTCGCGATAGGCGTGTGTGACTGGTCCCCAAATCACACATATTTGTCCAAAGTATAGTATGTGCGATAAGTTATTGCATCGCACCCCATTACATTTGGTAGAGCGTTTGCACCATCGGTCACCATGGTAGACGATTTTTGTGTCGTGTGGTATGGACCCCACTATCTCCCACATAGCCAAGGCAAAGGTTTAAAACTACATAAAAAAATGGGTTAAAATTGTTTGTATAGGACGTCGCTGCACCAGTGAAGGAAAATAGGTTCAGTTTATATTAGTAGCAAATGTATTCCTTATGAGAAAATAAGGTGGCAATACCATTCTATTTGGTAAGGTGTGACACAACAGTTTCACTTTCATACCCATGAAAAGGATCATGATCTACTAAGGTAATTCACTCAGGATCAACATGTTAGGGAACGTTGCATGGGACACACAAAAAAATTCCTACGCGCATCCAAGATCTATCTATGGAGATAAACAACTACGAGAGGGGGAGTGCACCAACATACCATTGTAGATCGCTAAGTGGAAGCATTGAGAAACGCGGTTGATATAGTCTAATGTCTTCATGATGCAATCATGATCAGTCCCGCGATCTAATCACGATCCGTCCCGATAAAGCAGCGAAAGGATGGCACCTCCATGTTCAAAACACGTACAACTTCATGATGCCTTCACCAACTCAAACAAGGAAGTGTAGGTGAAGTAGTATCAGAGCTCTCTGGAAGCACGACGACGTGGTGACGGTGGTGGTGGTGCGATCTAGGCAGGGCTTGGCCAAGCACTACCATTATTGTGACAGTGGAGAAGTACTATGAGAGAGAGGATGGTCACCACCTTGGAACTGTGTGTTGGCTGCCTCCCTCTCCTCTCGTATATATAGGGGGAGGGTGGAGAGGTGGTCGGACTAGGTTTTCCTTAGGAGGGGTGGCGGCCAAGGTGGTGCTGCCTTGCCACCCAAGGGAAGGGGCGGCGCTCACCCTTGGGCTTCCCTATCCCTTTGGCCTCATGGGCCTCTTGGTGGGAGGGGCGGCCAGCCCACGAGGGGCTAGTGCACCACCTCTCACATCCCATGGGGCCCTTCGATGCAGGTACTTCTGGGACACTACACGTACCTCCCACACAAAACGGATAAACACGGGAACTCTTCTCGAACTCAAATACCAACTTACCATATATCAATATATATGTTCGGACCACTCTGAAGCTCATGCTCATATCTGGGATCTCATTTGGGACTCCGAAGAACCTTTAGTCACCAACATAATAACTCAACAATACCATATCATCATCGAACGTTACGCGTGCGGACCCTACGGGTTCGAGAATGATGTAGACATGACCGAGATAGTTGTTTGTCAATAACCAATAGCAGGACATCGATTCCAATATTGGTTCCCACATATTCTAAAAAGACTTTTATCAGTCGAACCAAGATGTCAAGGATTCAGTCAATCCCATCTACTGCTCCATTTGTCCATCATTACGTTAGTTGCCCAACATTTGATCGTCGGTATCTCCATACCTAGTTCAATCTCGTTACTCGCAAGTCCCGTTACTCGTTGTGTAATACAAGATGTCGTGAAAAAAGTGCTTAGTCAAATTTCTTGCAAGATTATTTTGATGTTGTATTACTGAGTGGTACAAGAGATAACTCTCCCTCATACGTAGTGACAAATTCCAATCTCGATCCATGCCAACCCAACAGACACCCGCATGAATACCTGTAGAGCGTCTTTATGATCACCGAGTTACATTGTGAAGTTTGATACACACAAGGCATTCCTCAAGTGTCCCGGAGTTACAAGATCTCATGGTCTTAGTAGCACATACTTGACATGCAGAAAGCAATACCAATAAACTTAGTCGTACGATTAAATGCTATGCTTACGGTTTCGGTCTTGTCCATCACATCATTCTCCTAATGATGTGATCCCATTATCAAATGACAACTCATGTGTACGTTTAGGAACCATAACCATCTTTGATAAACGAGCTAGTCTAGTAGAGGCTCACTTGGACACTGTGTTGTCTATGTATCCACACATGTATTTGAGGTTTGCAAGCAACACAATTATAGCATGGATAATAAACTATTATCATGAACAAGGAAATATGATGATAACCAATTTATTATTTCCTCTAGGGCATATTTCCAACACAACATAGAATTCATAATTCTTATCAGTAACACATATAGTAGAAGTAGCAAACTTAGGATCATAATTCATTTTTTCCATGATACATTTTTCTTCCTGCTTACTCAGTAATTTCTTAAGATCGTCACTATCATCACATGCAAAAAATCTCTAGTTATCTCCCCATCCATAACATAACCATCAAGTACCATAGGCATATAAATTCTAGTAGGAGAGGTAGGCCTAACATGTGAATCATATTTTCATCAGTTTTAGCATTTTCAGTTTCTCTAGATTTGGCAATATAAGCATCAAGTAGTTGACCCAATGGCACAATTTCAGTTGCATCTAGCATAGTAGTAGCATCATCATGAGTTTCATCAAATACAGAAGTAGCATCATCAATTACTTGCGACATACCAGATTGAATAGCAGGTGGTGGTGTCACAAGCTTACTTAATACAGAAGGTGGATCAAGTGCATAGCTAGATGGTCATTACTTACCTGCCCTCATCTTATAGGATACGATCGTTGTTCTGGAGTCTTTCAATTTATTGATAGTGAACCATATATATCCAAAGTGAAATCAGTAAATAGAGTTATGTTCCCCGGCAATGCCATGAGATAATGTTTTGATAACCCTCAAGTATAGGGGATAGCGACAATCTTCGGCGATAGTATTCCACCCAAATTTATTGATTCGACACAAGGGGACTCGAACATTTATGAGTCTTTGGAGTTGATTTGTTAATTCAACCACACCTGGAATATCTTTTTGCAACAAAGTGTTTTGTCATACATGGGTTTGATAGTTCGGTAACACTAGCAATTGTAACAAGAACAGTAAGAGTAGCAGTTTGTAACAATGGAAACAATAGTAGTAAGCTAGCAAGATCTATACGAGGAAAGCATAGGCATTGGATCAACAATGGATAAGTATGATGGATGACATTCATCAAGTAAGAGTCACAAACTAGAGCGACAAAGAACTAGCTCCAATTCATCAATTGAATGTAGGCATGTATTCCATATATAGGCATACATGCGTATAGTAAGAACTTGCATGACATCTTTTATCCTACCATCCCATGGTAGCGAGGTCCATAAGGAAACCTAAGGGTTATTAAGGCCTCCTTTTTTAGAGATCTGGAACAAAGCATTATAACATGGTGAATACATGAACTCCTCATACTACGGTCATCTCCAAGGGATGACCCCAATTTTGTTCACTTTTGGGTCTACGGATCACAACATGTAATGGATGTATATAACTAGCAAGCTAGGTTCCAAAATAATCTAATGTTAATAGAATCAAAATATGTGCAAACCTAAAATCATGACAGTCGGGCCCTAGTGACAATAATTAAGCCCTGCGAAGTCATAGCAACATCCATCTCAAAACATAGTGGATACTAGGGATCAAGCTGTAACAAATTGACTCGATCACATGAAAAAACTCATCCAACACCATCACGATCCAGCAAACCTACAGAGGAATTTCTCATTCTTGGTGGGATTGTTGATGGAGAGGGTTGGTGATGACGACAACGGCGAATCCCCCTTTCCGGAGCACCAGACGGACTCGACATCATCCCCCCGAAGGAATGACACGATGAAAGTTTCCCTCACATTTTTCTCCACTAGATGGTACTTATTGTGTTAGAGTTAGGCCAGCTGAAGGTTTGTGGGACCCACAAGATTGGTGGGCGTGCCCTAGGGCAGCGCACGCAAGGATCGTGGCTCCTGGGTGGAACCCCTACATTAGATATTTATGCCAATTTCTTTATTAATTCAAAAAAATCTTCTTCTTCAATTTTCAGCTCAATCTGAAAATCATGGTAGTTCTGCTGAAAACAGCAACAGTCCGGGTTAGTTCATTCAAATCTTGTAAATCAATGTCCAAAAAAGAGGGGGAAATGTTTGGAAAAGTAGGTACATTTGGGATGTATCACCCTACACATGCAAGTATATGAGTTGAGAACGAAAAAAACATTGCAAGTTTCACTACAGGAATCAGAGACTTTGCCGTCTACCGTGGCAGACGGCAGAGGGGAGCACCCCGGACGGCAAAGGCCTTTGTCGTCCTTCTAAAGACGGCAAAATGGACGGCAAAGAAAAATCTAGTGAAGGGGTTCTTTGTCGCTTGCGTTGGGCCTGCGGATGGCAAAGAACCTTTGCCGTTGGGGGGCAGACGGCAAAGAACATGGGACGGCTGATCCGCGGGCACCTCCGTGAATTGTTAACGGTAACCTGCTGGGCCCACCTACCCTTTGCCGTCTACCTTGCCCGCCTTTGCCGTGTGCCAAGCTTGTGGGCAGACGGCAAAGGGCGGCACCCAGCCCCTCTCGTTGGACACATTGTCATCTTCCCTTGACCCTTTGTTGTCTTCCCTCGACCCTTTGCCGTCTATCGTTGGCCCCTTTGCCCTCTGCCATGTTTGTGGCCAGACGACAAATGGGGGCACCCAGTTTGCTTCAACCCAGGGCTTTGGATTCTTTGACGTATGTTGCAGCCCCTTTGCCGTCGTTGGGCACACGGCAAAGGCTCCAAACTGCCCCTATTTATTTTATTTTTTATAATATCCAGCAATTTTCACATAAATCAGGGATATATATACACATATATATATATTTGATAGAAATAATGTTGTTGCCATACTCATAACCATATTAAAATAAGTTTCATCCATAATACATACATATTATTCAAGTTTCATCCGTATGAAACCATATATTACACTAGTTTCATCCATACATACAAAGTTTCATATCCATATACTACAATTGTTTCAATCCAAGCTTCCGTGAAGCCATTTGAGAAGAAACCATATTGACGCACTCCATCAATATAATCCAAGCTTTCGTGAAGTGATTGTAATCTGCAAAATGGGGAATAAGTAAGTTAGAAGAAGAAGACTAGATGAAGAAGAGAAGTATATGTCATTTCGGAGCTAATTTAGCTTACTACATTATTTAGGATGAAACTAAGCTAAGTATATGTCATTTTGGAGCTAATTAGGTAATAATAGGTCATTTAGGAGCTAACTATGCTTATTAAGCCATTTTGGAGTTAGCTAAGCTAATTATAGGCCATTTAATAGCTAAGTTAGGGGGAATAGGTCATCTTGGAGCTATGTAAGCTTTATTATGTCATTTAGGAGAGAACTTAGCTAAGTATAGGTCATTTTTTATTAAATATGCCATTTTGGAGCTAACTAAGCTAATTATGTCATTTAGGTGGAAGCGAAGCTAAGTATCAGTCATTCTAGAGCTATCTTGGGAAAATATGTCATTTTGGAGCTAACTATGGTTATTAAGCCATTTTGGAGCTAGCTAAGCTAATTATAGGCCATTTAATAGCTAAGTTTGGGGAATAGGTCATCTTGGAACTACGTAAGCCTTATTATGTGATTTAGGAGAGAACTTAGCTAAGTATATGTCATTTTTTGTTAAATTTGCCATTTTGGAGCTAACTAAGCTAATTATGTCATTTAGGTGGAAGCAATCTAACTATAGGTCATTCTAGAGGTAACATGGGTAAAATATGTCATTTTGGAGCTAAGGTAAGGTAAGTAAAGATCATTATGCGGTTGTTAAGAAAAACACTAGAAAAAATATATGATTCTCGTCATCACGACGGTGAAGCACGATGGATGCGGCTGGTTTCACCTGGAGAAGGCTGCCCTAGAGAAGGCACCACTGTAGAAGGGTCGTGTGATGCGTTTCAGGAGATATTCTGCAACAAACATCGTTTGGAATATGTCGTTAGCATGATGACACTCAAAAGATAACTTCATTGAAATGAAACTCACCGTCCCAGCCAAGTTTATGACTGGCATCCCCGGAGGGATGTGGCCGGTCTTCTCGCACATATTGGCGTCGGGCGTCGGGGGTCGGGGGTCAGTGGTGTTGGGGGTCGGGGATTGAGGGTCGGGGGTTGGTGGCGTCGGGCGTCGGGCGTTGGGGTCGGGGGTCGAGAGTGAGTGGCGTCGGGAGTCGAGGGTCGGTGGCGTCGGGGGTCGAGGGTCGGTGGCGTCGGGGGTCGAGGGTCGAGGTTCAGTGGCGTCGGGCGTCAGGGGTAGGGGTCGGGGGTCGGGGATCATTGGCGTTGGTGGTCGGGGGTCGGGGTCGAGGGTCAATGGCGTCGGGGGTCGAGGGTCGAGGGTCAATGGCGTCAGGCGTTGCGGGCAGGGTCGAGGGTCAGTGCCGGGGTGCCGGGGTTCCTTTTTCCTCTTCTTTCTTCTTCTCCTCTCTCCTCTTTTTCTTTTTCTTCTTCTTCTTCTTCTTCTTCTTCTTCTTCCTCTTCTTCTTTCTCCTCCTCCTCCTCCTCTTCCTCCTCCTATTCTTCTTCTTCTTCTTCTTCTTCTTCTTCTCCTTCTTGTTTTCCTTCTTCTTCTTCTAATTATTTTCTTCTTTTCCTTTTTTCTTTTTCCTTTTTTCCTTCTTCTTTTCCTCTTTTTTTCTTCTAACCTAACTAACCAACCTAATTAGCCTAATAAACTAACCTAATAAACTAACCTAATAAACTAAATAAATTAACCTATAATAAAAAACTAACCTAATAAACTAACTAAACTAATTAACTAACCTAATAAACTAACGTGTGTGCAATGAGGGATGTTATTGATATGAGTTGTTTGTTGATATGGTTTTGTCCTACGGTGCCTTCCGTGAGGCACACACGTGACATATTAATGCTGGAGGGTTTGCAATATGTTCATGATTCTCTTATAGTGGGTGGCTAGAGTGACAGAAGCTTACAAGCCGTAAGGGAGTTGTGTGCGTATGGGAGTAAATAGGACTTGATGTTTAATGCTATGGTTGGGTTTACCTTAATGATTTCTAATACTTTAGGATGCTTGCTAGAGGTCCAATCATAAGTGCATATGATCCTCATTGCACCCCTCATTGTTTGTATACATGTGGAAAACCTTTGTTTGTCTACATGCTCTTTGCACTCCACTTATATTTTTTAGTTGATTTATAGAATGCTTCATGTTCTTCACTTATATCATTTCAAGTTGGATACGTGTTTGTCTACATGTGGAAAACCTTTATTTGTAGAATGCTCTTTTGTTCACTTATATTTATTAGAGCATGTACACGTCTTTTGTAGAAATATTTAAACTATCCTGCTTCACTTGTACCTACTTAGAGAGTCAATAGAAATTGGTCATTCACATGGTTAGTTATAAAATTCTACTTAAAACTTGTGGATCACTAATTATGATATGTTTGATTCCAAGCAATAGTTTTATGACATTAAGATAGTAATATGTGGGTGCACTATTTGATGATTGTGGATTAGTAAGAATACTGAAGTTAATGTTTGTGATTCCTGAATCATGCCCGTATACTCTCTATTTATCAAAAGAAGATTGGAGCATAATTTATCCTTGATTGAAATCCTTTGAGTAGTTATAATCGGAGTTGCGGGATGGTTAACTCCTCCCAGCCATCTACCAGGATCATGCAAGTAGTACCTTGCTTCTAGAGAGCTAATAAAACCTTCCTATAAGTGTACGAGTTCTTTATGACTAATGTGAATCCATGGATATACGCACTCTCACCTCCACATATTTGGTAGCCTCTTAGGTACCGTGTATTGCCCATTCTCACCTTGAGGATAGGTGCAAACATCGTCGGTGCATCCAAACCCCGCGACATGATATGCTCTATTGCACATAAGCCACCTTATTTGTTCATCAAAACATCCACCATACCTACATATCATGGCATTTCTATAGCCATTCCGAGATATATTGCCATGCAACTTCCATCATCATCATATACATCACTTGAGAGTTCATTGTCATATATCTTTGTATGATCATATGATAGCCAGCATGATATTTCCATCGCTTGTCCATTTTTTGTTATCTTTTGCAACGCTAGATCATCGCACATCCTGGTACACTTCCAAAGTCATTCATATAGAGTCATATCTTCCTATCAGTTTTCCATATCGAGTTGTAAGTAAATAAAAGTGTGATGATCATCATTATTAGAGCATTGTCCGAGTGAGGAAATAAAAATGGGGGAGGCGAAATGAGCCCACCATAAAGAAATGGGGGAGGCAAAAAAAAGCCCACCACGAAAATATATAAAAAATGAAATAAAAAAGAGAGGAGGAACACCCACTTAGAGAGTCTCTTGTTTTGTCACCTGTGCCTCAAAGTGGCTCCATGTTCTTCATATAGAGAGTCTCTTGTTTTTTCACTTCCCTATGCTAGTGGGAATTTTCCATTATAGAACTTGGCTTGTATATTCCACTGGTGGGAGTCTTCAAATGCCCAACGTCTTCATCAGCAAGGAAGTTGGATGCACACCCACATAGCTTTAGTCAAGTTTTCATACACTTATAGCTCTAGTGCATCTATTGCATGAACATCCCTACTCCTCGCATTGATATCTATTGATGCGCATGTCCATAGCCTTTTAATACGCCGAGTTGATGCGAGACTTTCTTCTCAACTTTTACCCCTTTGAAACCTATCACCATAATCTATTCCACCTTTATGCTATATCCATGGTTCACACTCATGTATTGCATGAGTAATAAAAAGCTAAAGCACATTAAAAAGTAAGATCCAATCGCTTTGACACCAGGGTGCTCATGATTTATACATTATGCTAGCAAGACCAAGCATGATATGCTATATGATTTTGTGGGGATAGCATTTTTCAAGCATTGCTATTTTGGAAGGACATGATTGTTTGCCAGTAAACCTGAGTATGGATGTCTTTTTGTCAAATAATAGACTATTGCCTCGAGTCACTTGTATCGTAATATTCGTTCCATGATTAGACATTTGTTCAAGATTATGATAGGTAGCATTGCACGTCAAAAATTATCTTTTTATCATTTACCTACTCGAGGATGAGAAGGAATTAAGACTGGGGATGCAGATACGTCTCCTTTGTATCTATAATTTTTTATTGTCTCATGCCAATATTCTAGAACATTTATATACTTTTGGCAACATTGTATATTATTTTTGGGACTAACTTACTTACCCAGTGTTGAGTCCCATTTTCTGTTTTTTGTGTGTTTTTTGGTTCACATAAAATCCGTATGAAACGGACTTCAAACGCGATAAAAATTTACGGATTTTTTTAAATATATGTGAATTTTGGTAGTCGGAATCAATGCAACACGATGCCCGAGAGAGGCACAAGACAATAGGGCGTGGCCGAGGGGGGTCATGCCCTCATGGCTTGTGTCCAACCCTTAAATCGGTAGGACCTCTCCGTTGGTGCAAGAATTATAACTTTCCAACAAAAACCCCCTCAAAATTTCAGTTCGATCGGAGTTATGGATCTCCGGATATTTAAGAAACACTGAAGGAGAGAAAACATGTCGCGGAAACATGAGAGAAACAAGATAGATAGATCCAATCCCGGAGGGTCTGCTTCCCTTCGGGTTCTATATCGGCCATGGACCCAAGGAGAAACCCTCCTATAAACTAGGGAGTAGGCCAAGGAAGAAGAATAAGGAGGTGTCTCTCCCCACACTCTCCCAATGGCGCCGGAGCGCCGTCGGACTAACCATCGTGACGATGATCTACACCAACAACTTCACCGCCCTCACCACCAATTCTCTTCTCCTCAATGCGGTGGTGTAAAACCTGTCTTTCCTGCTGTAATCTCTCCTTAAACATGGTGCTTAATGCTATATATTATTATTCAATAATGCATGGTTCTACTATGATGTTTGAGTAGATTTATTTTGTCCTACGGGTTAATTGTAATATGATGTTATTGATATGAGTTGTTTGTTGATATGGTGTTGTCCTATGGTGTCTTCCGTGAGGCACACATGTGACATATTAATGCTGGAGGGTTCGCAATATGTTCCTGATTCGCTTATAGTGGGTGGCTAGAGTGACAGAAGCTTACACGCCGTAAGGGAGTTGTGTGCGTATGGGAGTAAATAGGACTTGATGTTTAATGCTATGGTTGGGTTTACCTTAATTATTTCTAATACTTTAGGATGCTTGTTAGCATATGCATCTCCCTCATTGCATATGATAATTATCATTCATGTTATATTCAATTGCATGTGGACAATCTTTCTTTGGCGTTACACAAAAAGGATTTCTAATAAACAACCCCTAACTTATTTTTACTTGATCTTTATTTTCTTTCCAAACTATCTATTACACCTACTAAGTACTTCTAGTTTCCTTCGCGCGAAGTAGTTTCATACTTGTTCTAGGTAAAGTAAGTGTTAGCGTGCCTAGAGTTGTATCGGTGGTCGATAGAACATGAGATAATACTAATTCTACCTTTAGCTCCTCCTTGGGCTCGACACTCATACTTATCAAAAAAGGCTACAAACAATCCCCTGCACTTGTGGGTTAACACATACCCAATCAATCAACACAATCAAAGAAATGTGTAGGCTTCGACCTCTTCGAGAGGCCCCGAACCTTGGTAAACATCGTCTCCCTAAGTCCTCTACTCGATATCAACCAGTTTAAGCACCAACATTGGTGGACCATATAGGTCCTTGTCACGCCCAAAATGCGACCCTATCCTCAATTTGGCACGAGGGCCTCGTCAGGGATAGAAGCGCATCTCGTCGTGTCACAAGAATGGATATCGTTATAAGTACATGTACTGAAAAGAAGAGATGTATAAAGAGTTGAGCTTACACTCGCCACAAGCTACATCAGAGTCACATCAGTACATTACATAATCATCAAGAGTAAGAGCAGGGTCCGACTACGGACGAAAACAAATGAGAAAATGAAACGACGTCCATCCTTGCTATCCCAGGCTGCCGGCCTGGAACCCATCCTAGATCGATGAAGAAGAAGAAGAAGAAGCAACTCCAAATGAACAATCAACGCGCTCACGTCAAGGGACCTTTACCTGTACCTGCAACTGGTGTTGTAGTAATCTGTGAGCCACAGGGGACTCAGCAATCTCATTTCCAAAGGTATCAAGACTAGCAAAGCTTAATGGGTGAGGTATGGTTAAGTGGTGAGGTTGCTGCAGCGGCTAAGCATATATTTGGTGGCTAAACTTACGAGTACAAGAAATAAGAGGGGGAAGATCTACGCATGACGGACGTGAACTACTGATGATCAAATGAATGATCCTGCACACCTACCTACGTCAGACATAACCCCACCGTGTCCTTGATCGGAGAAGGAACTCACGAAAGGGACAATCACGGTTACGCACACAGTTGGCATGTTTTAAATTAAGTTAACTTCAAGTTATCTAGAACCAGTGTTAAACAAAGTTTCCACATTGCCACATAACCGCGGGCACGGCTTTCCGAAAGATTTAACCCTGCAGGGGTGCTCCAACTAGTCCATCACAAATTACCACAAGCCGCATAGAAATCCTCAATCACGAAGCTCGCGATCTCGTCGGATTCCCTAGTGGAAAACCTCAACTCTGGATTACCCAAAGCATCACCGGAATCCCGATGCACAAGATATCTCGTCAAAGGTGAAACTAAACCAGCAAGGCCGCCCGACGTGTCGACGATCCCGATAGGAGTCGCGTACCTCGTTCTCAGGAGACGACGGATGAGCGATGGTTACCACGCCAAACGCCGAGTTGCCCCGGGTAGCATTAATAAGCTGCTCTGTTTTGGACCATCACTCATGAGGAGCACTGGCCCGGGGGTTGATTGAATTTCCTCGGGTGCCGGCAGGTCCCTATGCATTATTATTAGGTTATTAGGAAAATGTAGTACCAAAGTTGGGCCTTGCCAGACCAGCTTTAATCTAGAACGAATTATCAAGGGGGTCCCCATAACAACCCCGATCGTGTTAGGAGCGCTCAAATATGGAACATAATACCGGTAGCCGGAAACTAAGGGGGCAAAGCTGGAACAAAACACCAGGATAGAAAAGGGCCGAGCCTTCCACCTTTTACCAAGTATATGGGTGCATTAAATGAATTAGGATTTAAATAGGGTGATATAACAAGGAACCCATCTTTTCACATGGAAGCAACTGCAACTGCAACTAGCAACGCTAACACATGGTTAAGCAAGCGGTAACATAGCCAATGAGTGGTTTGCTAGGTTGAACAGGTTGAAGGTTTCATGGCATTGTTGAGAGGCTGATATTTAACATGTGGTAGGCAGCGAGACATAAACGGTAGAAGCGATAAAACTAGCATGGCAATGATAGTAATGGTATCTGGGGAAATGATCATCTTGCCTGAGATCCCGCTTGGAAGAAGAATGCCTCCATGAAGCAGATGAACCGACGTAGTCGAACGGGTCCTCACAATCCGGCACGCTGCGGAATTCTATCGAGACGAAGCAATCCAAAAACACAAATAAACACACGGAATTCACCACAGGAAGGACAACACAAATGATGCATGAGCAATTGAACACATGCAAGTCACGGCATGACAATTCACACAAGCAGACACTACACATTAAGTGAAGTTCAATGTGCAACGAGTTGCATATTGGCGAACCTCCACGTTTATTATTTAGTTCTATCCCAATTAGATACACGACAATATTAAATGTGATTAAACATGGCAAGAGGTGAAACTTAATTAAACTACTTATCTAAGCATTTTAAATGAGGTCGGAAATGACATATAGCACCTCCGAGACGACCTCACATGTTAATTTACAATTCTGTCCATATCTGAACTAACACATTGAATTAGTTGTTAAACATCAAAACAATAGGTTCACATGATTCTATGCGTCATTTCAAGCAATCTACACATAGAGATCATCTCCAACGGAGCTACGGATCAAAAGATACGAGCAAAACAAGAAATCACTACAATCTGCCAAAATCAGTCACATAGCATTTTCTACACCCAACAACTACAAGCTACACTACTCCGATAAACTCAAGCAAGGCATGACACAAAATAGGGCAAGAAGCACTACTACAAACAACCAACAATAACTAGCATGGCATCATGGATCACTAGGGAAAGAAGACACAACATGGCATCTCACACACTATTTCAGACTTAGTGAAAATTACACCTCATGAAAGTGCAGTTTTCGATCTGAAGCTATATTGACAGCAGCAAAACTAATAGCTACAAGACTCCAAATGGCATGAAACGTCACAGCATGATAGAGAAACACAAGTACTACAACTTACTCCATTTGACCCACCTCAAAAGAGCTACAGATCACAAGTTACAAGCAAGACAAGACAGCAACAAAATATAACAGATTCCAGACTTAGAAATATTTCAGCTCCTCCAAATCAGCACTATTTCTAGAAACTTGAGAGCAATCAAACCACACCTAAACATGCATTTCTATTGCAACTAAAAATACCAGGGGCTAGTCTAAACACCCAAGATCAACTCTCTAGTTGACAACTTAATCAAACGACGCACGGAATAAATCCTACGAAAAAGACAAGAGGGCAACATAGCAAAATATCTCGCGAACTAACTTGATCAAAAGCTAAAACTAATTGCACAGAAAAATCCATGGGATTTTTCTACCCCGTAAACATATAAAATATGTGGGATTTGCAATACAAAATAATGCCGCACATAAATGCGAGAAAAAAACCTATGTGCGGGAAAATAAATTACCGGCAAATACCTACACGTAAAAATACAAATGACCGCTCTAAAATACATGCAAAAAATGGTTCCTAAAACATGGGTATTTAATCTAAGGCATACGAGCAATCCGGACACGCACGAGAAATTAATACGGACTATATCCTATTGGGGCAGCACGTACATCTATGCATTCAACACGTCAAACAGTGCACAAAAATTATGCAAGTTTAATAAACGGGTTCGACGCGTAAAACTACACGAAATCCACGTATAAATCATCGCGATCCGACTTACGGATAAAAAGTTACGGGCATTTTAATATCGCCATATTTCTGGAATTTTAAAATAATTCCGAGATCACTAAATTTTCTACATGGGCCTAAACAGAGGGCGCAACTAACTAACACGCGCTTAGGGCGGGGGATAGTGCTCACCTTGGGAAAAAGGCCTCTTGGGCCAGCCTGGTCGGAAGGAGGCCGAAGGGTCTCGTGGTTGACCGAGCTGGGCCAGTGCGGGAGCGCCTGGACTGGGCTGGCTCGGGGCCCAGGAGAGGAGGCGCACGCGGGGCGAAGCGAAGCCCCCTCGTTCCCGTCCCCGATCCAGATCGGGATCGCGGGGAGAGGCGGCGCACTCCGGCGGCCGGCGCGGCACAGGGCCATGGCGGGATCCAGGCGAGCGGCGAGGCAAAGGGGCGCGGTTCTAGCACGGGGCGGACGAGACTGGGCGCCGCCGGCTGCTGGCGATACTGCACGTCTCCGGTGAGGGCTCGAGGACGGCGCTGGAGAAGCCCGGAACAGCGACGACAGCGGGAACAGGATCAACGGCAGGGCGGCGCAGGAGGGGCATGGAGATGGGGTTCCGACGGGCTCCGTCGGGGCTGTAGGCACGGTGAGCTGCGGGCGGCGGGGCGGCGCAGGAGAGGCGGCGTTAGGCGGAGGCGCGGGGTGCACGGGAGCACGGGAGGCGGCGGCTGGCGGCGGTTTCGGGCCCGGCGGGCCAACCGTGGGCTCGCGGGCCCGACGACGAAAGGAGCAGGTGGGAGGAGGCTGCGGGAGGATTAGGGTTTCGGGGGTTGGCATGGTTTTCGAGGCAGGGAAGAGGGGTTGTCTAAAAATTATGGTGGAGGGGTATTTATAGAGAAAAGAGGGGCTCGGTTAACCGGAATCGCGTTCCGGATCCAACCGTGCGGTCAGATTCGGACGATTCCACACGCGGGAATGGGTACGTGGCCGTGTAGGGTGGTTTACCGAAGACGAGAGGGAGAACGGGCGGCGCGGCAACGAGTTTTAAAACACCGACAAACGTCCAACGGTAGACCGAATACGGTGCCGCTACGGTCGACCGTTCGGGTACCAGACGAACTCCGATATTGACGAAATTCGACAGGCGGCCTACCTATATATAAATAATACCGCACGACAAATTCCAGCTCAATCAGAGAAAGTTTTATGCACACTTTAAAAACAGGGTTTTGACGGTGCCGCGGGCGCGTGCGTGTGCGGTCGGACTCAGAACGGACAACGTCAAGAACCGGCAACAACTAACGGATGCAAGTTTCGAAAACTGACGGCAACGGAGATGCCGATGCAATGCTTATGATGCGCATGATGCGATGATGATGCGACAAATGAAAAATAGACACACGACGGAAACGGAAAGGAAAGGGGAATCTTCTGGAACGTCGACATCGGGCTGTCACAACTCTCCTACACTACAAGAGGATCTCGCCCCGAGATCCAAGAATGAAAGGGGGAGAGGATGAGAAAGAACAAGAGGTAAAATTTAGTCGCTCTTTTGACAAACGAGTGAAGCCAACGATCCTTGAAAGTTGCAAGGAGATGAGGAATGATATGAGAAAGAAGCAAGAATTCACGGAAAATTTCGGCAGCACTTCGGTAGGAAAATGGGACAAAAAATTCGATAAGAAGAGAGAATTAGACAATATACATAACAAACAACTAAATAGAACAAGGGAACACCATGATCTTGATAGAACAACATAATAGACCCAAAAGAGCAACATCACAATGCCTCCGGAACAATAGAATAGGAACTAGCTCAAGCGGAAGAAGAGAGTGAAGACAGGAATGACAACTATCATCACGATAGATTTGAAGAGCCTCCAGATAGAAGAATAGACGGAGTAGTTGGAAAACCAACAACGAAAAGAACAAGATAGTAGTGGGCTTATGAAAATCGTCTCAACAAATATGAGGTGACAAACAACCACTAAAAGAACCAAGGATAGATTGGGAGCAACAAGAATCAAAACTTCTTACACCAAGAGGGTGCATGAGAACTGGAATTAATGACAAGCACCATGATAGAAACAATCCATAGGAAAAGCTTTAGGTGAAATCCAAACCAAGATAGCTCAACAAAGAAATCATGGGTTGCAAATATCACATGATCATAGAATTGGTGGGTTTAATTATCTCATCCTTGAGAGGAAAACTCTTCGAGTCTCCTACACTAACAAGAATGCTATAATACCACCTCAAAAGATAAGGAAGAACAATTGCACATATAAATGCAAGAGAAAGGATACTTGAGGTACTCCAACGGAATCTTGAGGAACACTTGAGAATGAATTGAAACCTTGATGAACCACCATGAAGGACCTCCGTATACAAATGATGACGCAACGATACGAAGGTAGAAAAGAATAAGATTATGACCTTGCCAAGATTTAGATGATGCCTCACAAAGAGATACTAAAAGAACTTGGAACTCCGGAAAAGAAAGATAGGCACTTGCGAAAAGAATTGATATCATGAGCCATTCCGGGAGAATAATTCAAATCTCTTGGAAGAAGGAAGAACAAGAATAAGAATTTTGTTATGCTCATACTTCATCAAGTTTAATTGATGACAAGCAACGAATTTAGCATACCACTTATTCTTATAAAATTGAATCTTGAAGAGGCAGAGAGATAAGCACCACTTGAAGCAAAATTGAAGGAAGCACCGGTAAGAATTGGATTGAATGGGGATACCAAGAAGTAATGGAGATACAAGAGAAAGAAGAAAAAACTTAAACAAGGCACCGGAATAATCGAGAGACGAACGGAGAGACAACAATTGAGAAGAATCGAGGATGAAAGTTGAAAGCTGAGAAGGAAGAATCTTCTAAAATGATGGCCTTCAGAGGAACGAGAAATGAAAACAACTCAGAAATGCACAGGATAGAAAGAAAGGGATTACTCATGATTGACAACAATTACGATGATGGCACAAAGCTGAAATGATGAATCTCCAAGAGAATGAACCAAGATTGAGAGAAACACTCCTTCGAATTTTCAATGGAGAGAATGACGAGAAGAACATCACCAAGAATACCGAGACACTCCAGAATAATGAAGAATGAAAGGTTGAAACAATATGAGAATTAATTCAAATTGATCTTGACGAAGGGATATGACTGATGGAAACCATACTTACGTCATAGTTGAAAAGAATTAATGATCTCCGGGAAAGGATTAAAAGCGCCAAGAAAAGATCCTGGGAAAGAACCTGTGGGTTATGGGCCCACTCAAAGAAACCACCGTTAGAAAAGATAGCTAGAACGGGAGATATTGCATCGGTACAAATGAAAACTTGATGGGGATAGCACCTCGAAATAATTAAAGAATTGAAAACAAGAAACTCTGAGACATCTTCAACGCTCCGGACAGAATAGAGATAACTGAATAAACAAGATAGACTGATAAGGGTCTGCAACATAGGAAAGAATTACAAGGATGAATAGGATGTAATGAACACGAATAATTAAATTGAATTCACCGGAAAAGATGACAAGAATGAATAAAGATAAACATTATGCTCCTGAGAATCTTCGCAGCGAATTATCAGGTAAGAGAGAAAAGAACACACAGCGGAAGCTATAAAGAAATGAAATGCACTTGGATGAAATCCAATTACTGAAGAAAAGGGAGGGAGGGCGGGGAAAAACAAAGACAACTTGGGACGGATGAGATGAACTCCAGAATAAAATGAGAGAATGATCTTGCAAAAATTGGAGAGGATTGAATCCACTTGGAGAGAAACACACCGGTAAAATGGAATTGATACGACGACTCTGGTTGAAAAGGGATTTACATGATAATTGATAGAGCAAAAGAATTTGCATTCTCACATAAAAATATGAGAACACCTCTTAGGATAGATCTAAAATCACCACTTGACATCGAAGCAACTTGAATTACCATATTCAGCAAAAACAAGGGATTAGGCTTATGAAACAAGGAAGAACAAACTCATGAAAAAGATTTCGTCTGATATTTTCGTGGACAGGAATCCACTAGATGTCGAACCCCAACCTAACATCATGCATTTGTTCGAAGATTGTCCTATAAGCAACTACTTGATATCCCACCTATGAATTCCCGAAATATCTGGTCATGCAATCTGGTACACGGATACAAGGAGTAATATCACACGACTCCTATACTAACCCGTCACCTGTATCACATCCGTCAACACACAACCAAAATCCCGGACCTTCATCTACAACAGAACCTCGTGATCACAACGATAAAAGTATGGCAGTACTCCCGAACAATCTGCACCAGTACTTGGGACATCGGGGTTATCTCGCCACTACTAGTATTGAAGCAATTATGAACATCCTTCGTTCTGAGATACTAAGAAATCTGAATGATAACGATGTGCTCAAGAATCCCCTGGAGCTCAACTCCCCTGATACTTAGAGCAGATAGGAGGCACCAAGACAGAACTCCGTCACGTCGGCATCATATAGATTCCAAAAATATCCACGTGATCCTAATTCTTTTTTTGAGTGAGAAGAGGAGTAGAACTAAATTATTACGTCAAGATTCCTCACCAGAGCATAGAAGAGGAGAAAAAAGAATCCTACTCTCCGATATATAACTAGACTCAAAGCAGTTTTTCACTAGACTCGACTCGGCCAAGTTCGATCAATCAAGGGGGCTACTAGGTCGGTACTGCTCTGATACCAACTTGTCATGCCCAAAATGCGACCCTATCCTCAATTTGGCACGATGGCGTCGTCATGGATAGAAGCGCATCTCGTCGTCTCGCAAGAATGGATATCGTTACAAGTACATGTACTGAAAAGAAGAGATGTATAAAGAATTTGGCTTACACTTGCCACAAGCTACATCAGAGTCACATCAGTACATTACATAATCATCAAGAGTAAGAGCAGGGTCCGACTACGGACGAAAACAAACGAGAAAATGAAACGACGTCCATCCTTGCTATCCCACGCTGTCGGCCTGGAACCCATCCTACATTGATGAAGAAGAAGAAGAAGAAGCAACTCCAAATGAATAATCAACGCGCTCGCGTCAAGGGACCTTTACCTGTACCTGCAACTGGTGTTGTAGTAATCTGCGAGCCACAGGGGACTCAGCAATCTCATTTCCAAAGGTATCAAGACTAGCAAAGCTTAATGGGTGAGGTATGGTTAAGTGGTGAGGTTGCTGCAGCGGCTAAGCATATATTTGGTGGCTAAACTTACGAGTACAAGAAATAAGAGGGGGAAGATCTACGCATGACGGACGTGAACTACTGATGATCAAATGAATGATCCTGCACACCTACCTACGTCAGACATAACCCCACCGTGTCCTCGATCGGAGAAAGAACTCATGAAAGAGATAGTCACGGTTACGCACACAGTTGGCATGTTTTAAATTAAGTTAACTTCAAGTTATCTAGAACTAGTGTTAAACAAAGTTTCCACGTTGCCACATAACCGCGGACACGGCTTTCCGAAAGATTTAACCCTGCAGGGGTGCTCCAACTAGTCCATCACAAATTACCACAAGCCGCATAGAAATCCTCAATCACGAAGCTCGCGATCTCGTCGGATTCCCTAGTGGAAAACCTCAACTCTGATATTACACAAAGCATCAACGGAATCCCGATGCACAAGATATCTCGTCAAAGGTAAAAATAATCCAGCAAGGCCGCCCGACGTGTCGACGATCCCGATAGGAGTCGCGTACCTCGTTCTCAGGACACGACGGATGAGCGATGGTTACCACGCCAAACGCCGAGTTTCCCCGGGTAGCATTAATAAGCTGCTCTGTTTTGGACCAACACTCATGAGGAGCACTGGCCCGGGGGTTGATTAAATTTCCTCGGGTGCCGGTAGGTCCCTATGCATTATTATTAGGTTATTACGCAAATGTAGTACCAAAGTTGGTCCTTGCCAGACCAGCTTTAATCTAGAACGAATTATCAAGGGGGTCCCCATAACAACCCCGATCGTGTTAGGAGCGCTCAATTATGGAACATAACACCGGTAGCCGGAAACTAAGGGGGCAAAGGTGGAACCCGACGAAATTTAATCAACCCCCGGGCTAGTGCTCCTCATGAGTGTTGGGCCACCTTTTTCCAAGTATATAGGTGCATTAAATTAATTAGCATTTAAATATGGTGATATAACAAGGAACCCATGTTTTCACATGGAAGCAGCTGCACCTGCAACTAGCAACGCTAACACAGGGTTAAGCAAGCGGTAACATAGCCACTCAGTGGTTTGCTAGGTTGAACAGGTTGAAGGTTTCATAGCATTGTTGAGAGGCTGATATTTAACATGTGGTAGGCAGCGAGACATAAACGGTAGAAGCGATAAAACTAGCATGGCAATGATAGTAATGGTATCTAGGGAAATGATCATCTTGCCTGAGATCCCGCTTGGAAGAAGAATGCCTCCGTGAAGCAGATGAACCGACGTAGTCGAACGGGTCCTCACAATCCGGCACGCTGCAGAACTCAATCGAGACGAAGCAATCCGAAAACACAAATCAACACGCAGAATTCACCACACGAAGCACAACACAAATGATGCATGAGCAGTTGAACACATGCAAGTCACGGCATGACAATTCACACAAGCAGACACTACACATTAAGTGAAGTTCAATATGCAACGAGTTGCAAATTGACGAACCTCCACGTTTATTATTTAGTTCTATCCCGATTAGATACACGACAATATTAAATGTGATTAAACATGGCAAGAGGTGAAGCTTAATTAAACTATTTATCTAGGCATTTTAAATGAGGTCGAAACTGACATATAGCACCTCCGAGACGACCTCACATGTTAATTTACAATTCTGTCCAGATCTGAACTAACACATTTAATTAGTTGTTAAACAGAAAAACAAATAGGTTCACGTGAGTCTACGCGTCATTTCAAGCAATCTACGCATAGAGATCATCTCCAACGGAACTATGGATCAAAAGATACGAGCAAAACAAGAAATCACTACAATCTGCCAAAATCAGCCACATAGCATTTTCTACACCCCACAACTACGAGCTACACTACTCCGATAAACTCAACCAAGGCATGACACAAAATAGGGCAAGAAGCACTACTACAAACAACCAATAACAACTAGCATGGCATCATGGATCACTAGGGAAAGAAGACACAAAATGGCATCTCACACACTATTTCAGACTTAGTGAAAATTACACCTCATGAAAGTGCAGTTTTTGATCAGAAGCTATATTGACAGCAGCAAAACTAATAGCTACAGGACTCCAAATGGCATGAAAATTCACAGCATTCTGGAGAAACACAAGGACTACAAGTTACTCCATTGGACCCACCTCAAAAGAGGTACAGATCACAAGTTACAAGCAAGACAAGACAGCAACAAAATATAACAGATTCCAGACTTAGAAATATTTCAGCTCCTCCAAATCAGCACTATTCCTAGCAACTTGAGAGCAATCAAACCACACCTAAACATGCATTTCTATTGCAACTAAAAATACCATAGGCTAGTCTAAACACCCAAGATCAACTCTCTAGTTGACAACTTAATCAAACGACGCACGGAATAAATCCTACGAAAAAGACAAGAGGGCAACATAGCAAAATATCTCGCGAACTAACTTGCTCAAAAGCTAAAACTAATTGCACGGAAAAATCCATGGGATTTTTCTACCCCGGAAACATATAAAATATGTGGGATTTGTAACACAAAATAATGCCGCACATAAATGCGAGAAAAAAACCTATATGCGGGAAAATAAATTACCGGCAAATCCCTACACGTAAAAATACAAATGACCGCTCTAAAATACTTGCAAAAATGGTTCCTAAAACATGGGCATTTAATCTAAGGCATACGGGCAATCTAGACATGCACGAGAAATTAATACGGACTATATCCTATTGGGGCAGCACGTACATCTATGCAAGTTTAATAAACGGGTTCTACGGGTAAAACTACACGAAATCCACGTCTAAATCATCGCGATCCGACTTGCGGATAAAAAATTACGGGCATTTTAATATCGCCATATTTCTGGAATTTTAAAATAATTCCGAAATCACTAAATTTTCTACATGGGCCTAAACAGAGGGCGCAACTAACTAACTGGTGCTTAGGGCGGGTGATAGTGCTCACCTTGGGAAAAAGGCCTCTTGGGCCGGCCTGGTCGGAAGGAGGCCGAAGGGTCTCGGGGTTGACCGAGCTGGGCCAGTGCGGGAGCGCCTGGACTGGGCTGGCTCGGGGCCCAGGAGAGGAGGCGCACGCGGGGCGAAGCGAAGCCCCCTCGTTCCCGTCCTCGATCCAGATCGGGATCGCGGGGAGAGGCGGCGCACTCCGGCGGCCGGTGCGGCACAGGGCCATGGCGGGATCCCGGCAAGCGGCAAGGCAAAGGGGCGCGGTTCCGGCGTAGGGCGAACGAGGCTGGGCGCCGGCGGCTGATGGCGATACCGCACGTCTCCGGCGAGGGTTCGAGGACGGCGCTGGAGAAGCCCGGAACGGCGACGGCAGCGGGAACGGGATCGATGACAGGGCAGCGCAGGAGGGGCATGGAGATGGGGTTCTGGCGGGGTCCGTCGGGGCTGCAGGCACGGCGAGCTGCGGGCGGCGGGGCGGCGCAGGAGAGGCGGCGTTAGGCGGAGGTGCGGGGTGCACGGGAGCACGGGAGGCGGCGGCTGGCGGCGGTTTCGGGCCCGGGGGGCCAGCCGTGGGCTCGTGGGCCTGGCGGTGCAAGGAGGACGTGGGAGGAGGCTGCGGGAGGATTAGGGTTTCGGGGATTGGCACGGTTTTTGATGCTGGGAAGAGGGGTTGTCTAAAGATTATGGTGGAAGGGTATTTATAGAGAAAAGAGGGGCTCGGTTAACCGGGATCGCGTTCCGGATCCAACCGTGCGGTCGGATTCGGATGATTCCGCATGCGAGAATGGGTACGTGGCCGTGTAGGGTGGTTTACCGGAGGCGAGAGGGAGAACGGGCGGCGCGGCAACGAATTTTAAAACACCGACATACGTCCGACGGTAGACAGAATATGGTGCCGCTACGGTCGACCGTTCGGGTACCAGACGAACTCTGATCGCGACGAAATTCGACAGGCGGCCTACCTATATATAAATAATACTGCACGACAAATTCCAGCTCAATCGGAGAAAGTTTTACGCACAATTTAAAAACACGGTTTCGACGGTGCCGCGGGCGCGTGCGTGTGCGGTCGGACTCAGAACGGACAACGTCGAGAACCGGCAACTACTAACGGATGCAAGTTTCGAAAACTGGCGGCAACGGACATGCCGATGCAATGTTGATGATGCGCATGATGCAATCATGATGCGACAAACGAAAAATAGACACACGACGAAAACGGAAAGGAAAGGGGAATCTTCTGGAACGTCGGCATCGGGCTGTCACAACCATATAGGTCCTGTTGTGTGATCGATCTAGAGCATTGCAGATATCTATCTATGACCAAAACCAAAACGGCGTGCCTTTCGTGCCTAAACCTCACTCTGTTGGATCAACCGATGAAGAGATCACACCTCACCTCCTCCTTTGTGATCTTAAGAACTAGGAGAAAGAACCAACACTCACACTTCAAGCACCTTCCCCTGGTTTGGTTAAGGCCTCTTGGAGCCTATAGAACTCAATGAACCAGATTGAACAAAGGATCCTAGGGGTTGCACATTCAACCTAGTTCGGACAATGTTCCGTCGGCACGTCCCTCCCTCGGGAGCCACCTCGGATATTTGGTCCCACATCCAACCAAGTTCAAGATTCAGATCCCACCCACCTCCCACATTGATTATTTCCTAAGTAACTTCAGGACAACTAATGTCTACGACCTAGCTTATGTAATACAGAAGACCTTCGATATTGGTCGACAATTCTGGTATAAGTTCGTGTTCATCAAGAACAAAATAGTGTATTGTTGTGACGTGGAAATCCTGTTGACCTTTCAGTACAATTTCCATGACATAGGACTTCTTAACGCCCTAACTCAGCATCACATCGAATCCTTTTCTAAACTCTCCGATATGGTGGCGAAATTCTATGGCATGGATGACATGTGTGGGTCGCTTGTAAATAGCAAATAGATTCCATCTATGCTGAGGAGTCGCGACAGAACCATAACAAGCATCCACGGGAGAAAATCCGTCCTACACATACACGACTTCTACTTATGTCCTTGAAGGATAATTAGATAAGCTATACACCATACACTCAATCCTATTAAACGCAATCCCCATACATAGCAATAGAGCATGTTTTGCGGTCATGCAAGTTGCTAAGGGGAAGCCCTCCTCGGAGGTGCAACCGTACCCATGGGCCCGGCGACGTCCTTAGATGATGACGGGGTCTTAATGATCTATGAAACTTGGGCGTCTAAGAACAAAGGAAAAAGAGCTCTTCGCGAGAGAAGTCTGGTCCACCACGTGGAAACCTCCAAATTTTGGTTAGACTAAATCAATGCCCGATAGCTCTCGTCCTCGAGCCTATCATGGATGATTATTGACTACACAAGGTTCTTCTGGATGGAGGTAGTATCCTCAACCTAATAATGAGGATAGACTTAACAAAAATGAGTGTTGATAAAAGGTAAAAGAAGCAAAGTTACAACATTTTAAAGGGATCATTCCAGGAAAAGAGACGGGATGCATAAAAAAAATTGCACTAGATGTGGTGTCCCAAACTCCCGATAAATATTTGTCCGAGGATTTGACCTTCCATATTCTGCCCTTAGGAAGTGGTCACAACGCCCTACTGGGACAAGAAACGTTCATGAAATTGCATGCCATCCCGCATTATGGATAAATGAAACTCAACATGTCGGGACCCAACGGGATCATCACACTCACAAGCAACCCGGATAGGGCACTTCGATCCTAGAACAAGACGACATTACTTTAAATGGACTTGCTAGAAAAATGTTTGTGGCTTAGGATTCACCCGCTATTCAGGACATCATGGACAGAGACGATGTTATCCTTGACAATGGCTAAAAATCTACCTCCTTCAAACGAGCCAATGAGATCGTCAAGTTCCAGTGCACCTAACAGACCCAAACAAGACAACATCCATAGGAGCTCGTCCAGACCGAGAAGTTAACGAAGCCATGTGTAATTTCATTAGGGAAAATTGGGATGTTTTTTCTTGGCATCCTTGTGACATTCTAAGATTCCCTCGCAACCTAGACGAACACAACTTGAACATAATTAAAGGTTTTAAACCAATAAAACAGGCCCTCTTTCATTATCCTGAACCAAAGCGTCAGACCATGTGTGAGGAACTGTACAAATTACTCGAAGCCGGGTTCATCCGAGATATTAAACACCCCGACTGGTTGGAAAACATGGTTTTGGTACGTAAGAAGTACCATTATTAGCGCCTTTCCATCTACTTTAAAGGTGTCAATAAGGTATGTCCCAAAGATCCTTTTCTACTTCCATGATTTGATCAGATTATGGACGCCGGAGAGGGCATGACTCTCTTTGCCATTTGGATGCCTACTCAGGATATCACCAGATAAAAATGAAATAATCATACCAAGCCACCACACTATTCATAACACCACACATGCCTTTTTGTATTAACACATTATCTTTCAGACTAAAGAATGCTGGCACAACATACCAACGCATGATTCAAATGTGTTTGGATAAACAGGTCGAAAAAATAGTTGAAGCATACATGGATGATGTGGTTGTTCAAACCAGAAACAGAGCCACTTGGTTGATGACCTACGTCAGATATTTTCCATCCTCTGACCGATCAAATTAACATCAAATCGGAAAAGTGCGTCTTCCAGGTACTGGCGGGTAAAATACTTGGGTTTATCAATTCCCATTGAGGGATATATGCTAACTGTTGGGGGGAAAGACCCCCATGTTGGCTTAAAGATAAAAGATAATTTTTCAAAACATTGGGGCGGAAAGTGCACCTTAATCCAGGTGGCCCTCTACCACGCTTCCTGCCGTGGGCCGGCTGGAAAGGGTGCTGATACTTGTGATCTGTGTTGAGTTTTTTCGCAAAGAGGAGCAGATGATGGATCACAATATAGATAAGTATTTCCCTAAGTGAGAACTGTAGTTATTGAACCAATAGGAGGACCACATTACTCCTGTCTTCAGTGCCTACGCAAAAAGTAGCAAACACCGGCACCCAACACAGGCAAGAGGGTTGTGAAGCCCCTTGAACTCGTTACTTCCAAGAAGATATGTAGTGTAGATAGATTGTTTAAACATGTTAAATATTAAAATTATATACAATAATAAAAGGAATCGAGTAAATAATAGCATTTGCAAATTCATAACTGAGTAGACCCGGTGGCATAGTGTTCTCTAGGGCCATCTCTCTCAAAGAAAGCATATAGTTGGTAAAAAAATATTGTTGGGCAATTGATAGAAAAGCACTTATACAGTATTTATTCACGGTAACTATCATGTGTATATAGGCGTAACACGCATAAGCAAGTGAACCAACTCTAGTTGCATCGACTACTATTACTCCACCCGCCGACCACTATCGAACATGCATCTAGAATATTAAGTAAAATAGAGTAATGCTTGGAGAACAATGTCATGATGCATAAAAATTAAATTCAATTAATATGAATGAACCCCATTGTTCGATCCTTACTGGCAGCAATACAAAGATGTGTATAGTCCCTTTCTGTCACTTGGATATAAGCGCCGCCAGATTGAACCCACTACCATGCACACCTCCCACTGAAGATATATCAATCTAGTTGGCCAAACCATATCAATAGATCGAAAAGAATTACGAATCTATAATAATCATGCAAATGAGAATAATATAATTCAAAGAAGACTCAAATAATTTACCATGAATTATTTTAACATAAACCCACAATTCATCACATCCCAACGAACACAGCAAACAGATCATCGCGGAGATGCAATGAATTTTGTATTGAGGACCATAGAGAGGGAGCCATCTAGATACTAGTTATAGACCCATTGGTCTGTGGTAGACTACCCACACATCACCATGGGAGTGGCAAGGTTGATTTAGAAACCCTTCATGATTGATCCCCTTTCCGACAGGGAACCGAAATAGGGCTCCAAATGGGCGCACAGCGGAACATAGGGGTATATTATTCCATAGTCCTGAAACTAAGCAAGAGGCAAAGAAATGTATGAAGGAAAAGGGCATTAAAGCTGAAGATTTTAAGAATTTACCACCTATCGGAGAAATCCATCGTCTCAAAACACCACCACACGTGGTGGAGGTAAATTATCTTTTAAATTTTCATGAAGGTGACATCCCTTACAATAAACATCCTAGTCAATGCATATATGGGTTTGATAATTACATTATAAAGCAAGATCATTTCAACTCCTATGTTATGCAACAATTGAAACAAAACTCTGATATGATTGCTCGCTGAATTGACATGTTATTTAGAATCACCAAAGATGTAATAGGTGTAGGAAAACATGCTTCTATATTTCAAACCCAACTAGAACAAGGTTCTTAATCTCAAAGTGAGTTACTTCATGAAATGACTAATAATAGGAATGATCATGTTGTTAGAGTAATGACTACAGGAGGAACATTGACTCAATATCCACTATATCCAAAAGGTCATCCTAAAAGAAGTGAACAAGTTTCACAAAGAATTAATATTGATGCACCTAGTCCTTCTAGGAAGAAAAATGATAGGAGCTTGCATACTTCTAGTGAAACTGAATTAGAGAAACCTCCTGCAAATACTAATGATATCTCTACCTCCGGTGCTGAAACTCAACCAGGTAATAAAGAACCTGGTAACGATGATGGAAATGATAATGAAAATGATAATGATGATGCTCATCTAGATGCTCAACTTGACAACGATAAAGAACCAGATAATGATGTTGAGATAGAACCTGCTATTGATCTTGATAACCCACAACCTAAGAATAAACGTTTTGATAAAAGAGATTTTGTTGGCAGAAAGCATGGCAGTGAAAGAGAGCCATGGGTTCAAAAACCATGCCTTATCCACCTAAACCAACTAAGAAAAAAGATGATGAAGAATTTGAATGCTTTGCTAAAATGCTTAGGCTAGGCTTTCTGCGTACTTGTCTGACTGATCTTTTAAAGATGGCCCCTTATTCTAGGTACATGAAAGTCTTCGTCACTAATAAAAGAAAAATACTTGAAGATGAAATCGCCACCATGCTTGATAATTATACCTTCAAAGATGGGGTACCTAAAAATCTAGGAGATCCAAGAATAGCAACTATACCATGTTCCATACAAAATAACTATACTTATTGCAAACCCTCTTAGCTCTCTCTAAGCAAAGTAAGAAAGCATGCCCGAATGGACAAGGTTGGTAGGAGTTAGCCATAGCGTGCCTCCGTCCCAAACAGCACATAGGATTTCATTCATACAAAAGAACAATCACACATCATCATCATGCCATAACCAATATTTAGATGATTAATTAATATCATGCTTTAATGCCGATATTTCTACTAATAAACAATCATGTGTTCCTGTCTTTTCATATTAATACATTGACAATCCCCAAGTGCAAGGAATCATTGGAGAAATTTCTGAAGATGGAAGTGGTAAGTCTGGAGTGTGCAACCCACAAGCAGCTAAAGGTAAGATCCATATTCTCTCAAGTCCTATGTACCACCGATACGACTCTACATGCACTGAACATTTTATTTTACCTAGTAACAAGAAATAAAACCGCGTCGTGGCTATAGAGAGGATAGATTTGCATGATATTGCAGAACAAAAATATGAAAATAGTCGCGACCCAAAATAAAGTTAGAATATATCACAATACATTACAAATAGAAAGTGTGGAATAATGATGGTATGGTGTGCGGAATCATCCTAGGCAATTGATAACAAGATTTATAATCACTCTTGCAATTTTATACAAGCGATAGGCATGTGCTAACATCCTTGTCATACTTGGATCATATGAACTTATGACTGGATCTTTAGCAAGCATCCACAACTATGAGAAATCATAAAGGTAAACCCAACCATAGCATTAAACATCGAGTCCCCTTTACTCACATACACAAACAATTCACTTACTCAGGTGTAAGCTTTTTCACTCTAGCCACCCACCCACTATAAGCAAATCAGGAACATATCGCAACCCTACAGCGAGAATTCCATCACATGTGTGTGGCACGAAGGGCACAATAGGACAAAACAAAAATAAAACAAACACTCAAATTAATGAAGATCATCACTCAACCCAAAGGACAACATAAATCTACGCAAACATCATAGGATTGCAACACATAATTGTTGAATAATATGTGGCATGAAACACCATGTGCAAGTAGGAAATTATAGCACGGTGAAGGAGAGTGGACCACGATGGATAAATGAGGGAAGGTGATGGAGACGGTGATGTTGATGAACACGGTCACCGCGGAGATGCTTCCCTCTGCACAACCGGAAGAGAGGGTGAGAGAGTCTCTCCCTTAGGCTTCATCCTCCATGGCCTCTCCCTAGATGGGGAGAAGTTCTCCCCTCTTGTCCTTGGTCGCTATGGATCGTGGAGGGGCGAGAGAACCTCCGAGATTGGACCTCTTTCTCTGTTTCTCTCCTGGTTTTGCTGTTGTATTCTGGCCCTTCAACGTTTCTTAAACATCTGGAGATCCATAAATCCGTTCAGGCTGATATTTTGAGGGATTTTTATTGAAAAATTATCTTTCTTGCAGCAAAAGAAGGGCCCCAACCGACTTAAGTTGGAGCTACAAGGCATCAGGATGCGGCCACTCCCCTGGTCACCATGTTGCCTTGTGAGAGCCTCATTCATTGTGTGGCGTTGATTCCTCTTCCCAAATTCACATACATTCCAAAAGGGATATCCATAAATTTTTATCGCGTTTGGACTATGTTTGATATGGAATTCCTGTGAAACAAAAAACATACAAAAATAGGAACTGACACTGGTAGTGGATAAGTTAGTCCAAAAAGTAATAAAAGGTGTTGCCAAAAGTATATGAAAGTTGTAGAATATTGGCATGAATACTTTATAAATTATGATACGTTGGAGAAGTATCAGCATCCCCAAGCAAAATTCCTGCTCATCCTCGAGTAGGTAAATGATGAAAGAAATAATTTATGAGGTGTCAATGCTAGCATAGTATATAAGTTTGATGAGTGTTACTACCAATCACTTTTTCTAGCATTATAAAACAGAAAATCTTTTCTCATAGTGCTTATCATGATCAAGTAACAAGTTGTTCACATGTTAAACTATAGACCATAAACTTTCTTGAAAACTAGCAAACTATGTTCTTAATCACCAAACAATATAGTTCATCTTATTTTAGGAAGAGTCTATGTAAGAGCTTTGATTTAGCAAATTCCACACACTCAACTATCCTTTAGTCTTCCATGATTGCTCACACTCAAGGTATATTTTTAGAACAAGCATTTTCAATCAAACACATAGGAATATAGGTGTTTAATGTTTTCCCTCCCATCTTATTTATCATAAAGATAATTATCAACAATAAAATCATGATCAAATGTATTTGACTGGATAATATGTTTGGATCTTTCCACCTCATGGTACTTGCTAACTAATAGAATGAAGTTGGAACAAGTTGACTCAACATGAAAAGTATGTAACATGAAAGTAATAAGATCGTCTCTTCGCGAAGGGAAGAAGGGATTTGTAGAGATGCAATAGCTCCTTGTTTGAAAATAAAGATGAATATGTAATTTTGAGCCATCTGTATTTCATGTCAGCATCACAACCGAGTTTTCAATATCTTCCATGCTAATAACATTATTGGCGGTTCCCAAACAAAATTGAAATTTTACTCCCCCTCAACCATTCAATCACATTCCATGGCTAGCCGTATCCACGGGTGCCCTCCAAACAATCAACTTTCTAGGGGGAGTTCTTGGTTATTTATTTTTGTATTATATATGTAGGACTGGGCATCCTTTTTACTAGCCTCTCTCGTGCAATGATAAGTGAATAAACACTCATCATGAGAATAACTCGCTTAGAATGCAATATAATGACCGCGACATTGCTCCATGAGTGGTACAAGAACAGAAAACATATGTTTATTTGAAGGTTTTAGAGTTCGCACATGAAAATTTATTTGGAATGGTAGTGAAATACCATATACAGGTAGGTATGGTGGACTCTCATGGAAAAAACTTGGCTCAAGGGTTTGAATGCACCAGTAGCATCTCTACTTAGTACGTAGTTTTGGCTAGAAAAAGGTTCTAAGAAAGCACCACACGTTGGAGGATCTCTAACAATATCGGTATATCATCCAAAAGGTTCTCCTTGGATATTACCTTGGGGTTGCCTTGGGCATCATCAAGTTCGGAGTCTTGACGCTCCTTATTCACCTCACATCGTTATCTCACCCAAAACTTGAAAACTTTAATCACACAAAACTTGAAACCTCATGAAATCCATTAGTATAATTAGCAAATCAAAAAACTTTAGGTAATGTTAAAAATTGATTCATATTTAATTATTGCATAAGGTATTGTATTCTAACTTCTTCATGTCTTATACACCCCAATACAATCCATAGCAACATCAAAACAAGTAAACTATGGAAGCAAAAGCTGAATAGTCTGTAATGATCAGCACAAATACCAAACTTCTATAACTGAGAAAATTACAAAAACTTAGGAGGTACTAGGGAATTTTTATATTAATACTGTGTAAAAAATAGATCAAAAATACAGTCCAGTAAAATCGCAGAAATTCTCTAGTGGACGTCAAAATATCTATTTTTGCACTGTATCAATTCTACTTATATCATTCAAACCTTCCCGAAGGCTTTCGTTTGCACATTATTGAAATAAAATACATGAAACATGATACTACAGTAGCTTAACCATTTGAACACACAAAGACAGAAAGGATAAGTGTTGGGTTGACTCCCAACAAGCGCTTTTCTTTAAAGCCTTTTAGCTAGGCATGATACTTTCATTGATACTCGCATAAGGATAGTTGACGAAACATGCAAAAGGGCATCATGAATATTAAGCACGTTATTTTTATGATACATTGTTATATAAAAGGGTATAAATATTTTTAGGAGAAACTTCCATGAAAAAATCTACAGTGTTTCAATGTGCATGATCACAAGCGTTCAAGGTTGACACTCACTTCTGCAATGCATAGCTTTCTAATCGCTTCTCTTATAAAAGGCATGTAATTTTTTGTGTTTTTAATTTTTAAAATGTTATTATTTGTTCAACCCACAACTAAAGAAATAAACAAAGAAAACTGAAACAAATTCACTCTTGTTATTATTTGCCCAAGATTGATTAATAACTATTGTTATAAGCAAATTCGGCGAATGGAAGACACTTCTCCCAGTTCATACCGAACGATATAACACAAGCTCAGAGCATATCTTCTAGGATTTGATTCACTCTTTCTACTTGACCACTTGATTGAGGATGGAAAGCAGTGCTAAAAGATAAGTGAGTCCCCATGGCATTCTGAAAACTCTCACAGAAGCGAGAAGTAAACATACTTCCACGGTCTGAGTTAATCTCCAGAGGAACGCCATGAAGAGACACTATTCGAGAGAGATATAACTCTGCTAGCTGGCTAGCTATTATACTCTCACGAACTGGAAGAAAATGAGCTACTTTGGAAAGGAGGTCAATGACCACAAAGATAACATTATTTCCTTTCTTGGTCTTGGGAAATCCAGTGATGAAATCCATACTGACTTTATCCCATTTCCATTCAGGAATAGCTAAAGGTTGAAGGGTGCCCGCAGATGGTAAATTAAATGGGACGGCACATATTGCAACGTCCCCGTTAAGTGTTAATGGCATGCCTCCTCTCGTTGCCGTCTGCCTTCCCTCCTTTGCCATGTGGGGGTAGACGACAAAGAGGGGAGAGAGAGGGGGCAGATTCCCCACTTTGCCTTCTGCCTTCCCCCCTTTGCCATGTGGGGGCAGACGGCAAAGGGGCAATCTGCCCCCTCTCTCTCCCCCCTTTGCTGTCTGCCTTCCCCCCTTTGCCATGTGGGGCTGACGGCAAAGAGGGGATAGAGGGGGGGGGGGCAGATTCCCACCTTTGCCGTCTGCCTTCCCCCCTTTGCCATGTGGGGGCAGACGGCAAAGAGGGGAACCAGCCCCGTTTTTATTTATTTTTTGTTATATCCAGCATTTTTAACAATAATCAGGATATATATATATATATATATATATTTTACATAAATAAATTTCTTTCCATACTCATAACCATATTAAAATAACCTCTTATATCCAGCTTTCAAGTTGCATCCGTACCAAACCATATATTACACCAGTTTCATCCACGTGAATACAAAGTTTCATATATTCATATACTACAATAGTTTCAATACAACCCATGGTACAAGAAATCATCTTCAAGCATTCCATCAATATTTTCCAAGCTTCCCGTGAAGTGAAGGTAAACTGCAAAATGACAAATAAGAAAGTTAGAAGAATAATACTAGATGAAGTAGTGTATATATAGGTTATTTCGGAGAGAAATTAGCTAAGTATAGACCATTTAGGAGCTAACTAAGCTAATTATGTCATTTAGGTGGAACCCTAGCTAACTATAGGTCGTTTCGGAGCTAACTTGGGTAAAATAGGTCATTCCGGAGCAAACTATGCTTATTAAGCCATTTTTGATCTAGCTAGGCTAATTATAGGCCATTTAATACCTAAGATAGGGGGAATAGGTCATGTTGCAGCTACGTAAGCCTTATTATGTCATTTAGGAGAGAACTTAGCTAACTATAGGTCATGTTTAATTAAATAGACCATCTGGGAGCTAACTAAGCTAATTATGTCATTTCTAAGGATAATTAGCCAATTTAGCCTTTCATGGATGAGTCTAAGCTGCGTAGAAGAAGAGAAAGAGAAGGAGAAGTAAAAGAAGGAGAAGGAGGAGGAGAAGGAGAAGGAAGAGGAGAAGAAGAAGAAAAGAAGAAGGAGAAGGAGAAGGAGAAGGAGGAAGAAGGAGGAAGAAGAAGGAGAAGGAGAAGGAGGAACAAGGAGGAAGAAGAAGGAGAAGGAGGAGCTCCTTCTCCTTCTTCTCCTCCTTCTTATCCTCCGCCCTCTCCTTCTTCCTCTCCTCTGCTTTTTCTTCCTTCCTTTCATTTTTCCTCTTTGTTCTCCTCTTGTCCCCTTCTTCGGGCTAAATTGGCTTAGAACGCCTTTTTGGAGATAATTATGTCATTTCGAGGATAATTAGCTAAATATAGGTCATGTTTTATTAAATAGATCATTTAGGAACTAACTAAGCTAATTATATCATTTAGATGGATAATTAGCCAATTTAGCCTTTCTTGGATGAGTCTAAGCTACGTAGAAGAAGAGAAAGAGAAGAAGAAGTAAAAGAAGGAGGAGGACGAGGAGGAGGAGAAGGAGAAGGAAGAGGAGAAGAAGAAGAAAAGAAGAAGAAGAAAAGAAGAAGAAGAAGGAGAAGGAGAAGGAGGAAGAAGGAGGAAGAAGAAGGAGAAGGAGAAGGAGGAACAAGGAGGAAGAAGAAGGAGAAGTAGGAGCTCCTTCTCCTTCTTCTCCTCCTTCTTCTCCTTCTTCTTATCCTCCTCCCTCTCCTTCTTCTTCTCCTCTTCTTCTTCTTCCTTCCTTTCATTTTTCCTCTTTCTTCTCCTCTTGTCCCCTTCTTCGGGATAAATTGGCTAAGAATGTCTTATTGGAGCTAATTGTGTCATTTCGAGGATAATTAGCTAAGTATAGGTCATGTTTTATTAAATAGACCATTTAGGAACTAACTAAGCTAATTATGTCATTTAGATGGATAATTAGCCAATTTAGCCTTTCTTGCATGAGTCTAAGCTACGTAGAAGAAGAGAAAGAGAAGAAGAAGTAAAAGAAGGAGGAGGAGGAGGAGGAGAAGGAGAAGGAAGAGGAGAAGAAGAAGAAAAGAAGAAGACGAAGGAGAAGGAGGAAGAAGGAGGAAGAAGAAGGAGAAGGAGGATCTCCTTCTCCTTCTTATCCTCCTTCTTCTCCTTCTTCTTATCCTCCTCCCTCTCCTTCTTCTTCTTCTTCCTTCCTTTCATTTTTCCTCTTTCTTCTCGTCTTGTCCCCTTCTTCAGGCTAAATTGGCTAAGAATGCCTTTTTGGAGCTAATTATGTCATTTCGAGGATAATTAGCTAAGTATATGTCATTTTTTATTAAATAGGTCATTTTGGAGCTAACTAAGCTAATTATGTCATTTAGATGGATAATTAGCCAATTTAGCCTTTCTTGGATGAGTCTAAGCTACGTAAAAGAAGGGAAAGAGAAGAATAAGTAAAAGAAGGAGGAGGAGGAGGAGGAGGAGGAGAAGGAGAAGGAGAGGAGAAGAAGAAGAAAAGAAGAAGGAGAAGGAGTAGGAGGAAGAAGGAGGAAGGAGAAGGAGAAGGAGGAGATCCTTCTCCTTCTTCTCCACCTTCTCCTTCTTCTTATCCTCCTCCCTCTCCTTCTTCTTCATCTCCTCTTCTTCTTCTTCCTTCCTTTCATTTCTCCTCTTTCTTCTCCTCTTGTCCCCTTCTTCGGGCTAAATTGGCTAATAATGCCTTTCTGGATCTAATTATGTCATTTCGAGGATAATTAGCTAAGTATAGGTGATTTTTTATTAAATAGGTCATTTTGGAGCTAACTAAGCTAATTCTGTCATTTAGATGGATAATTAGCCAATTTAGCCTTTCTTGGATGAGTCTAAGCTACGTAGAAGAAGAGAAAGAGAAGAATAAGTAAAAGAAGGAGGAGGAGGAGGAGGAGAAGGAGAAGGAGAGGAGAAGAAGAAGAAAAGAAGGAGATGGAGAAGGAGGAAGAAGGAGGAAGAAGAAGGAGAAGGAGGAGCTCCTTCTCCTTCTTCTCCTCCTTTTCCTTCTTCTTATCCTCCTCCCTCTCCTTCTTCTTCTTCTCCTCTTCTTCTTCTTCCTTCCTTTCATTTTTCCTCTTTCTTCTCCTCTTGTCCCCTTCTTCGGGCTAAATGGCTAAGAATGCCTTTCTGGAGCTAAATATGTCATTTCGAGGATAATTAGCTAAGTATAGGTCATTTTTTATTAAGTAGGTCATTTTGGAGCTAACTAAGCTAATTATGTCATTTAGATGGATAATTAGCCAATTTAGCCTTTCTTGGATGAGTCTAAGCTACGTAGAGGAAGAGAAAGAGAAGAGGAAGTAAAAGAAGGAGGTGGAGGAGGAGGAGGAGGAGAAGGAGAAGGAGAGGAGAAGAAGAAGAAAAGAAGATGGAGAAGGAGAAGGAGGAAGACGAAGGAGAAGGAGGAGCTCCTTCTCCTTCTTCTTATCTTCCTCCCTCTCCTTCTTCTTCTTCTCCTCTTCTTCTTCTTCCTTCCTTTCATTTTTCCTCTTTCTTCTCCTCTTGTCCCCTTCTTCGGGCTAAATTGGCTAAGAATGCCTTTTTGGAGCTAATTATGTCATTCCAAGGATAATTAGCTAAGTATAGGTCATTTTTTATTAAATAGGTCATTTTGGAGCTACTAAGCTAATTATGTCATTTACATGGATAATTAGCAAATTTAGCCTTTCTTGGATGAGTCTAAGCTACGTAGAAGAAGAGAAAGACAAGAAGAAGTAAAAGAAGCAGGAGGAGGAGGAGGAGGAGGAGAAGGAGAAGGAGAGGAGAAAAATAAGAAAAGAAGAAGGAGAAGGAGAAGGAGGAAGAAGGAGGAAGGAGGAGCTCCTTCTCCTTCTTCTCCACCTTCTCCTTATTCTTATCCTCCTCCCTCTCCTTCTTCTTCTTCTCCTCTTCTTCTTCTTCCTTCCTTTCATTTCTCCTCTTTCTTCTCCTCTTGTCCCCTTCTTCGGGCTAAATTGGCTAAGAATGCCTTTTTGGATCTAATTATGTCATTTCAAGGATAATTAGCTAAGTATAGGTCATTTTTTATTAAATAGGTCATTTTGGAGCTAACTAAGCTAATTTTGTCATTTAGATGGATAATTAGCCAATTTAGCCTTTCTTGGATGAGTCTAAGCTACGTAGAAGAAGAGAAAGAGAAGAATAAGTAAAAGAAGGAGGAGGAGGAGGAGAAGGAGAAGGAGAGGAGAAGAAGAAGAAGAAGAAGAAAAGAAGAAGGAGATGGAGAAGGAGGAAGAAGGAAGAAGAAGAAGGAGAAGGAGGAGCTCCTTCTCCTTCTTCTCCTCCTTTTCCTTCTTCTTATCCTCCTCCCTCTCCTTCTTCTTCTTCTCCTCTTCTTCTTCTTCCTTCCTTTCATTTTTCCTCTTTCTTCTCCTCTTGTCCCCTTCTTCGGGCTAAATGGCTAAGAATGCCTTTTTGGAGCTAATTATGTCATTTCGAGGATAATTAGCTAAGTATAGGTCATTTTTTATTAAATAGGTCATTTTGGAGCTAACTAAGCTAATTATGTCATTTAGATGGATAATTAGCCAATTTAGCCTTTCTTGGATGAGTCTAAGCTACGTAGAAGAAGAGAATGAGAAGAAGAAGTAAAAGAAGGAGAAGGAGGAGGAGAAGGAGAAGGAGAGGAGAAGAAGAAGAAAAGAAGATGGAGAATGAGAAGGAGGAAGAAGGAGGAAGAAGAAGGAGAAGGAGGAGCTCCTCTTCCTTCTTCTCCACCATCTCCTTCTTCTTATCTTCCTCCCTCTCCTTCTTCTTCTCCTCTTCTTCTTCTTCCTTCCTTTCATTTTTCCTCTTTCTTCTCCTCTTGGGCCCTTCTTCGGGCTAAATTGGCTAAGAATGCCTTTTTGGAGCTAATTATGTCATTTCGAGGATAATTAGCTAAGTATAGGTCATTTTTTATTAAATAGGTCATTTTGGAGCTAAGTAAGCTAATTATGTCATTTAGATGGATAATTAGACAATTTAGCCTTTCTTGGATGAGCCTAAGCTACATAGAAGAAGAGAAAGACAAGAAGAAGTAAAAGAAGGAGGAGGAGGAGGAGGAGGAGAAGGAGAAGGAGAGGAGAAGAAGAAGAAAAGAAGAAGGAGAAGGAAAAGGAGGAAGAAGGAGGAAGGAGAAGGAGAAGGAGGAGCTCGTTCTCCTTCTTCTCCTCTTTCTCCTTCTTCTTGTCCTCCTCCCTCTCCTTCTTCTTCTTCTCCTCTTCTTCTTCTTCCTTCCGTTCATTTCTCCTCTTTCTTCTCCTCTTGTCCCCTTCTTCGTGCTAAATTGGCTAAGAATGCCTTTTTGGATCTAATTATGTCATTTCGAGGATAATTAGCTAAGTATAGGTCATTTTTTGTTAAATAGGTCATTTTGGTGCTAACTAAGCTAATTCTGTCATTTAGATGGATAATTAGCCAATTTAGCCTTTCTTGGATGAGTCTAAGCTACGTAGAAGAAGAGAAAGAGAAGAATAAGTAAAAGAAGGAGGAGGAGGAGGAGGAGGAGGAGAAGGAGAAGGAGAGGAGAAGAAGAAGAAAAGAAGAAGGAGAAGGAGAAGGAGGAAGAAGGAGGAAGAAGAAGGAGAAGGAGGAGCTCCTTCTCCTTCTTCTCCTCCTTTTCCTTCTTCTTATCCTCCTCCCTCTCCTTCTTCTTCATCTCCTCTTCTTCTTCCTTCCTTTCATTTCTCCTCTTTCTTCTCCTCTTGTCCCCTTCTTCGGGCTAAATTGGCTAAGAATGCCTTTTTGGATCTAATTATGTCATTTCGAGGATAATTAGCTAAGTATAGGTCATTTTTTATTAAATAGGTCATTTTGGAGCTAACTAAGCTAATTCTGTCATTTAGATGGATAATTAGCCAATTTAGCCTTTCTTGGATTAGTCTAAGCTACGTAGAAGAAGAGAAAGAGAAGAATAAGTAAAAGAAGGAGGAGGAGGAGGAGGAGAAGGAGAAGGAGAAGGAGAGGAGAAGAAGAAGAAAAGAAGAAGGAGATGGAGAAGGAGGAAGAAGGAGGAAGAAGAAGGAGAAGGAGGAGCTCCTTCTCCTTCTTCTCCTCCTTTTCCTTCTTCTTATCCTCCTCCCTCTCCTTCTTCTTCTCCTCTTCTTCTTCTTCCTTCCTTTCATTTTTCCTCTTTCTTCTCCTCTTGTCCCCTTCTTCGGGCTAAATGGCTAAGAATGCCTTTCTGGAGCTAATTATGTCATTTGGAGGATAATTAGCTAAGTATAGGTCATTTTTTATTAAATAGGTCATTTTGGAGCTAACTAAGCTAATTATGTCATTTAGATGGATAATTAGCCAATTTAGCCTTTCTTGGATGAGTCTAAGCTACGTAGAGGAAGAGAAAGAGAAGAAGAAGTAAAAGAAGGAGGTGGAGGAGGAGGAGGAGGAGAAGGAGAAGGAGAGGAGAAGAAGAAGAAAATAAGATGGAGAAGGCGAAGGAGGAAGAAGGAGGAAGAAGAAGGAGAAGGAGGAGCTCCTTCTCCTTCTTCTCCACCTTCTCCTTCTTCTTATCTTCCTCCCTCTCCTTCTTCTTCTTCTCCTCTTCTTCTTCTTCCTTCCTTTCATTTTTCCTCTTTCTTCTCCTCTTGTCCCCTTCTTCTCGCTAAATTGGCTAAGAATGCCTTTTTGGAGCTAATTATGTCATTTCGAGGATAATTAGCTAAGTATAGGTCATTTTTTATTAAATAGGTCATTTTGGAGCTAACTAAGCAAATTATGTCATTTAGATGGATAATTAGCCAATTTAGCCTTTCTTGGATGAGTCTAAGCTACGTAGAAGAAGAGAACGACAAGAAGAAGTAAAAGAAGGAGGAGGAGGAGAAGGAGAAGGAGAGGAGAAAAATAACAAAAGAAGAAGTAGAAGGAGAAGGAGGAAGAAGGAGGAAGGAGGAGCTCCTTCTCCTTCTTCTCCACCTTCTCCTTCTTCTTATCCTCCTCCCTCTCCTTCTTCTTCTTCTCCTCTTCTTCTTCTTCCTTCCTTTCATTTCTCCTCTTTCTTCTCCTCTTGTCCCCTTCTTCGGGCTAAATTGGCTAAGAATGCCCTTTTGGATCTAATTATGTCATTTCGAGGATAATTAGCTAAGTATAGGTCATTTTTTATTAAATAGGTCATTTTGGAGCTAACTAAGCTAATTCTGTCATTTAGATGGATAATTATCCAATTTAGCCTTTCTTGGATGAGTCTAAGCTACGTAGAAGAAGAGAAAGAGAAGAAGAAGTAAAAGAAGGAGGAGGAGGAGGAGGAGGAGAAGGAGAAGGAGAGGAGAAGAAGAAGAAAAGAAGATGGAGAATGGGAAGGAGGAAGAAGATGGAGAAGGAGGAGCTCCTTCTCCTTCTTTTCCACCTTCTCCATGTTCTTATATTCCTCCCTCTCCTTCTTCTTCTTCTCCTCTTCTTCTTGTTCCTTCCTTTAATTTTTCCTCTTTCTTCTCCTCTTGTCCCCTTCTTCGGGCTAAATTGGCTAAGAATGCCTTTTTGGGGCTAATTATGTCATTTCGAGGATAATTAGCTAAGTATAGGTCATTTTTTATTAAATAGGTCATTTTGGAGCTAACTAAGCTAATTATATCATTTAGATGGATAATTAGCCAATTTAGCCTTTCTTGGATGAGTCTAAGCTACATAGAAGAAGAGAAATACAAGAAGAAGTAAAAGAAGGAGGAGGAGGAGGAGGAGGAGGAGAAGGAGAGGAGAAGAAGAAGAAAAGAAGAAGGAGAAGGAGAAGGAGGAAGAAGGAGGAAGGAGAAGGAGCTCCTTCTCCTTCTTCTCCTCTTTCTCCTTCTTCTTATCCTCCTCCCTCTCCTTCTTCTTCTTCTCCACTTCTTCTTCTTCCTTCCTTTCATTTCTCCTCTTTCTTCTCCTCTTGTCCCCTTCTTCGGGCTAAATTGGCTAAGAATGCCTTTTTGGATCTAATTATGTCATTTCGAGCATAATTAGCTAAGTATAGGTCATTTTTTATTAAATAGGTCATTTTGGAGCTAACTAAGCTAATTTTGTCATTTAGATGGATAATTAGCCAATTTAGCCTTTCTTGGATGAGTCTAAGCTACGTAGAAGAAGAGAAAGAGAAGAATAAGTAAAAGAAGGAGGAGGAGGAGGAGGAGGAGGAGGAGAAGGAGAAGGAGAGGAGAAGAAGAAGAAAAGAAGAAGGAGATGGAGAAGGAGGAAGAAGGAGGAAGAAGAAGGAGAAGGAGGAGCTTCTTCTCCTTCTTCTCCACCTTCTCCTTCTTCTTGTCTTCCTCCGTCTCCTTCTTCTTCTTCTCCTCTTCTTCTTCTTCCTTCCTTTCATTTTTCCTCTTTCTTCTCCTCTTGTCCCCTTCTTCGGGCTAAATTGGCTAAGAATGCCTTTTTGGAGCTAATTATGTAATTTCGAGGATAATTAGCTAAGTATAGGTCATTTTTTATTAAATAGGTCATTTTGGAGCTAACTAAGCTAATTATATCATTTAGATGGATAATTAGCCAATTTAGCCTTTCTTGGATGAGTCTAAGCTACATAGAAGAAGAGAAAGACAAGAAGAAGTAAAAGAAGGAGGAGGAGGAGGAGGAGGAGAAGGAGAAGGAGAGGAGAAGAAGAAGAAAAGAAGAAGGAGAAGGAGAAGGAGGAAGAAGGAGGAAGAAGAAGGAGAAGGAGGAGCTCCTTCTCCTTCTTCTCCACCTTCTCCTTGTTCTTATCTTCCTCCCTCTCCTTCTTGTTCTTCTCCTATTCTTCTTCTTCCTTCCTTTCATGTTTCCTCTTTCTTCTCCTCTTGTCCCCTTCTTCGGGCTAAATTGGCTAGGAATGCCTTTTTGGAGCTAATTATGTCATTTCGAGGATAATTAGCTAAGTATAGGACATTTTTTATTAAATAGGTCATTTTGGAGCTAACTAAGCTAATTCTGTCATTTAGATGGATAATTAGCCAATTTAGCCTTTCTTGGATGAGTCTAAGCTACGTAGAAGAAGAGAAAGAGAAGAATAAGTAAAAGAAGGAGGAGGGGGAGGAGGAGGAGGAGAAGGAGATGGAGAGGAGAAGAAGAAGAAAAGAAGAAGGAGAAGGAGAAGGAGGAAGAAGGAGGAAGAAGAAGGAGAAGGAGGAGCTCCTTCTCCTTCTTCTCCTCCTCTTCCTTCTTCTTATCCTCCTCCCTCTCCTTCTTCTTCTTCTCCTCTTCTTCTTCTTCCTTCCTTTCATTTTTCCTCTTTCTTCTCCTCTTGTCCCCTTCTTCGGGCTAAATTGGCTAACAATGCCTTTTTGGAGCTAATTATGTCATTTCGAGGATAATTAGCTAAGTATAGGTCATTTTTTAGTAAATAGGTCATTTTGGAGCTAACTAAGCTAATTATGTCATTTAGATGGATAATTAGCCAATTTAGCCTTTCTTGGATGAGTCTAAGCTACGTGGAAGAAGAGAAAGACAAGAAGAAGTAAAAGAAGAAGAAGGAGGAGGAGGAGGAGGAGAAGGAGAAGGAAGAGGTGAAGAAGAAGAAAAGAAGAAGGAGAAGGAGAAGGAGGAAGAAGGAGGAAGAAGAAGGAGAAGGAGGAGCTCCTTCTCCTTCTTCTCCTTCTTCTTATCCTCCTCCCGCTCCTTCTTCTTCTTCTCCTCTTCTTCTTCCTCCTTCCCTTCTTCGGGCTAAATTGGCTAAGCTAACTATGTCATTTAGATGGAAGTCTAGCAATATTTTATTAAAACACTAGAAATAACATACCTAAGTTAGGGTGAAGCAGGCTGGCTCTGGCTTGTTTCACCTGGAGAAGGCTCGACTGTAGAAGGGTCGTGCGATGCGTTTCGGGAGATATTCTGCACCAAACATCGTTTGCAATGTGTAGTTAGCATGAGGACTCTCTTAAGATCACTGCACTGAAATGAAACTCACCGTCCCCGCCATGTTAATGATTGGCATCGTTGGAGGGACTTGGACCCTCTTCTCGCACATAGACTGTACATTTGGTTTTGACAAGTCAAACTTTTTACTTATTAATGAAACGGACATTAAAATGCAATATTTGAAATAACATGAAGAAGAAACATACCACGAAGAGCCCGTATATGGCCCTGTTAGATGCATCATTCCGTGCCCTCTCTGCCTCCACCAATGCAGTAGTCCTCTCCTCCAGCTCCCTAATTTCCTTATACTTCTCCGCCATAGCCGCCTGCATTGCCTCTCGCTCTTTCTGAATAGCAGCCTGCAACACAACTCATTGTTAGCAATGTAATCATATTGGTTCCAACGCACAACATAAAGCGGAAAGATAGTTGAGTCCATTAAACTAACCTCGATGGCGAGCTCGATTGGCCGTGGACGACGTGTTATCTCCGGACAAGAGCTTGTTTGGCATGCCTTTATCTGCCGGAGAGTGCTAGGACAACGTATAAGGCCGTCTCCAATGGCGATCCATCCATGGGGCCTCCCGTTGCCAGCTATCATCACCAGCTCTGGATCAATAGGCCCCTCACTCGGGTTAAAGTCCTCCCCTTTCCTCGCCTTCCCGTGATCTCTGTACTTCACGAGCTTATCATGGGAGGAGATGTTGGTGAAGTTTTCTGGATGCTCGAGGTCAGACTCAGAGAATGCCTTGACCTTCTTGTACGAGGCAGTATGGGCCATCGCATACAAGTCGTACATCCGTGGTGCCTCCGTATTATTGTGACACGCCTAAAAGAGAGAGAGGAAAAATGTATTGGTAAAGGGCTGAAGATAGCATTAAGAATGAATTGCATGAGGCATGAAGCAAACCACATACCCAGTTCTCGCCGAATTGGATTAAGTTGACGCTCCCTTGATGGTGTGGCACGCCAACCATTTTGCCACGCCTCTCCTTGGCGTTGTTGTGGCTGGCCTCCCACGTTTCGGAGCACCTCTGATCCACCAAGGCCTCCTAACAATCCATCTTATCCACACACCATCTCGGGGGCACCTAAGTTAATAAAGAGAAATTTGAGTGCGTAAGAACCAAATCAAGGAAACTAACTACAAAGCCTTAATAATATGTAATTACCTTCATGTAATGCTCCTTCTCCATCTTCGCATCACGACACTTCGCCTTGTCAATCCTAATACGCTGCGTGGCATAGTAGTCTCGAACAGCGTGCACCCGAGCCTCATGCCGAAAGCTTTGAAGTAGGCGGCGACATTCGGTTTCGATAACCTTTGCCCCGTGCTCCTCGTATCCCTCCTCACACCTGTAGAAGGTCTGCAAACGAGACAACACCGATTAGTACAATAAATAGCTATGGTTGATTTATAATTGTGTGAAAGAGAAATTACCCAGAACTTTCGGATCACCATGTCCGCCCTCGTGTCACACAAAACACCGTCGATCTCCAACTCCGGCGGGGCCGGGGCACCCAAGTAGTGCTCCTAGGTCATTCCTACCTCTCGCGCCCGACCGGGCAACGTAACAAACCCTGGAGAGTTTTGATGGCAAAGAACACCAAGGACGTTCTTGGGCTTGCGGACACCCTTGGCAACAATCCAACCCCTATATTATGACAAATTAGAGCCAAAACATTAGATATTTGAGAAAACACGAAGGCAAAAGGTTAAATAAGAGTAAATTAACTTACTCATCCCCATTTGGCCTAATCGACCACCTCTGCTCGGGGGTCGCTGGCACGAGCGGGAGCCCCGAACTACCACGCTGGTAGACGGTAGCCCCCTCACCCAACTCCTCGTCGCTACCAGCATGGCCACTTGGCTCAGGCCAGGTATCCCACTGGGTCTCTTGGGACGTACCCTCATCCCTGCTTTGCTCCGGAGTCGCCTGGAAGGAAGACTCTGGGACACGAGTCTCGTGGGTCGAAGGATCGTCGACCTGAGGCTCGTCGACCCGAGGCTCGTGAACCGGAGACCGTGTAGCCTCCACCTCAGACGAATCCACCCTAGAAGTCATGTGCTCAGGTGAATCAGCTTGGGGTGGTGGCGGAGACCGTGTAGCCCTACCTCTCCCGCGGCCACGTGTACCTTTAGTACAACATAAATACCAACATGAGTAATAAAATGTATATAAATACCAATATGCATACAACATGAGTACAACATAAATACCAACATGAATACAACGTGTACCTTTAGTGCCTCTCGGCTTCGCAGGGGGTCGACCTCCTCTCACGGGGGGCGGTCCTTGCATAGTAGAGAGCAACACTCTCCGAAGAGGCGAGGCAGGAATGGAAGTACCCATCCCATCACCCGCGGAGTGCTTTTGACCCTTTCCCACCATCTTTCAACACATGTCATGACAAAGAGTAAATGAAATTAGTACAACATAAATACCAACAGGAGTAATAAAATGTATGTAATTTAAGTGTATCATCGTCATAAATACCAACATCACTAATAAAAATTGAATACCTAACATGAACTCAAAATTTATATATAGTATAATAGTTGAATACCTCACATGAACTAATAACAATCGTCCTCGTCTATATATGCTTCGGGGTCAATAAATGCATCATGATCATCACTATCATCAATAAATGCATCATCATCATCACTATCACGAAGAACATGTGGAAGGCCACCATTATGTAATCGGTCAAGAAGTGACAGGTCATCCGCAGCAGTAACCACTTCTTCTTCCAGCTCTTCCTGTTCGGGCTCAGGGGTTAAGATGGATTCACTGTCGCTGTCTACTTCAATGTTCTGGGGTGAAGTAGAGCAGTTCTTGAAACGTTTCTTGGACATACGTGTTTCTTGGAAGAATTCTCCTTCATATGTGTCTGGGTTAATGTGAGGTTCGTAATCCTCTTCATTGAGGGTAGGTGGTCTAAAATGTGGTGGCACTTCATAAATGACATCCCCACCTTTGATATTCGGATCAGTTTGGCAGGCCCACGGTAGATAGAAAACTTGTGTCGCCTGTTGAGCCGTAATATAGACATCGGGAACATCTAAGTGGGTGTTTTGGTTGATTTGGACTAGTCCTATATGTTCATGAGTCCTTCTAGTCTCCCTCGGCTCAAACCAATAACATTTGAAGACTACGACGGTCGATGGCTTTTCACCATAGAATAGAAGTTCATAAATTGTTTCAACTCTTCCATAATACTCGGTGTCTCCTTCGCCGATAGCAGAGACAGAACAATTTGTAGTCTTTAGGTCGGGCATAGATAGCTCTTTGCCAAAGGTACGAAAGTGATACCCGTTGATGTTGTATTTGTCAAATGAACGGACCTTATAGTCAAAACCATTAACGACTTGTCTCAACTCGGCGTCCATAGACTCTGCATCAGCCTACAAGTTTAATACTAAAGAGTGGATGCATTAGCCGCAAATTAGACCAATAAATCAAATGGGCCCTTAATGGTAATTAATTACCCTTTGTTTGAACCAAGAGATGAAACCGGGATAGTCGCCTCCATGCTTTGCGAGAAGCTCATACTCTTCGACGGAATCCTTTTCGATGACCGCTCCATCCGAGAATTTGGCGACGTATCGACTATATCAAATATCCGGGAATAAGAGTAGTTCAAAGGAATTAGAAGTTGCGGAACAATAAATTACCGAGAACTTACTCGATGTACGGCCGAACTTCTGTTAGGTTGGTGCAGATATACAATGAAATGGTCTGCCATTCTTCGACATCCAACGATTTCCCTTTCGAAGCACCGGATGGTGCAAGCTTACCTTTGAATAGGCTGAGGTTGGATCAACCTTTTTCTCGATCGCCATCATTGTACCGAGGCTTCGGGTTATGCAAATGATGATTTTTGGCTTCGTAGTGTGCTTTCACGAAGTTTGCCGCCTCCTAAGTAATGAATGCCTCGGCCATCGATCCTTCAATTCTACGTTTATTTTTACACTTAGCTCGAAGCGTCTTCTGCATCCTCTCAGTTGAGTAGCACCATCGATTTTGAACGGCCCCCCCCCATTCTTGCCTCGGTCGAGAGATGCAAAATCAAATGTTGCATTGGATTAAAGAAGCCCGGTGGAAAGATCTTTTCTAATTTGCAGATCAACTCCGGCGCCAACTCTTCCATTTCATCTAGCACGCCAGGCGATAGTTATTTCGCACAAAGAGAACGGAAGAAATAGCTCAGCTCTGCCAGTACTAGCCATTCATCCTCAGGGACAAAGCCACGCAACATCGCCGACATTACCCGCTCAATCCATATGTGCCAATCATGACTCTTGAACCCAAATATTTTTAGTTTCTCAAGACTCGCTCCCCTCTTTAGATTCGCAGCATACCCATCGGGGAACATCAACCGCATTTTCACCCAAAATAGCATTTCCCTCATAGCTGGCCTTTCAAGATTGAACCATGCCATTGGCTTCGCTATGCTTTGCTTTCCTTTCCGTTGTCGCAAGTTTTGCAACGGTCTATCACATAGAGCCTCCAGGTCGATTCTAGCCTTAGGATTATCTTTTGACTTCCCCTGTATGCCGAACAATGTACCAAAAATGGCCTCCGCAATATTCTTTTTAGTGTGCATCACGTCAATGTTGTGTGGGCAAAGGAGGTCTTTGATGTAAGGGAGATCCCATAAGCATGACTTGTGAGTCCAGGCGTGTTCTATATTATACCCTTTGAAGTATCCTGGATGCAAAGGATCAGGCTCGAGAGCGTTTAACTGATCAAGGGTCTGTTGGCCTGTCAACGCAGCTGGTGCAGTGTTTTTTACAACTCTACCGTTGATGAAATTCTTCTTGTCTTTTCTGAACTTATGGACAGGATCCAGGAATTGTCTATGCATGTCGAAGCAAGAATACTTGCGACCAGCCTGCAGCCAATGGAACTAAAGAGCTGCCTTGCATGTGGTGCACGGGAACCTTCCATGCACACACCAGCCAGCGAATAGCGCAAAGGCCGAATAATCATGCATCGAGTACATGTACCACACATGCATTTTGAAATTTGTTTTCGTAGCCGCGTCGTTGGTCTTGATCCCATTATCCCAGGCTTCTTGCAACTCATCCTTAAGCGGCTGCATGTACACATTCATATTCTTCCCCGGATAGTTGGGCCCTGGAATTATCAACGTCAGGAAAATGTTCTGTCTTTTCATAATCTCTCCGGGTGGCAAATTTAGTGGAATGACAAATACAGTCCAACAACTGTATTGTGCTGCCGTCATACCATACTCATTGAACCCATCCGTGCTGATGGAAACTCTAGGTTGCCTTGGATCTTCCGATTTATCCTTATGTAATGCATCGAAGTGCCTCCACGCAAAACCATCTGAAGTGTGTACCAGCATCTTGTTCCCATCCGCATCTAGTTCGGTTCTTTTGCCCAATTTGTGCCATGTCATCTGTCTGGCCGTCTCTTCGACCATGAAAAGACGTTGAAGTCTTGGTACGATTGGCAGATATCGAAGAACACTAATGGGGATTTTGGTCCGATTCTTCTCACCCATGCCGTTCTCTACCACAATATACCTGGAAGAATTGCAAATGGGGCAATAGTTCAAGGCCGCATACTCAAGCCTAAATAAGGCACATCCATTCTCACAGGCATGTATCTTCTCATAGGGCATCTTCAGTACACGGAGGATTTTCTCTGTCTGGTACAGGTTTGCAGGCAGTACATGGCCTTTGGGTAGAAAGCGTCCAAATATCGTCATCATCGCGTCGTAGCATTCTCTGCCTAGGTTGAATTGATCCTTCAGAGCCATTACTTGCGCGATGGCATCCAGCTGACAAAGCTCAATCTGCTCGTGGAGAGGACGTTTTGAAGACTCCAGCATTTCATAGAAGGCCTTTGCAGATTCCTTCATCTCATCGTCCGAATCACGAGCATCATCAAAGTCTTGCACCATGTCTTCAATCCCGGTACCATGCTCGTCGGTGCGACGATGAATCACCTCAGCTCTGGCACGTTGGTCGGAGTCACCATGAAAAGTCCACACCCTATAATTAGGCGTAAAACCCCACTTCTGCAGGTGTTTACCCATTTCAAAGTCTGTTTGCTTTTTCGAGTTGTCGTAGTTGGGACAGGGGCACCATGTTTTATGCTGGCCATTTGCAAATGCGGCTCTCACAAACCCCCTGGTTTTTGTTAACCATTCATGGGTCATGTCTTTCTGACTAGGGTGACTAGTGTACATCCAAGCACGATCACTCAAGTTGCCTAGCTACCTAGGGGGCACAAGAAATAAATATACAATTCATCATCTATATTCATACGCTAATAAAGTTTGTCAGTTTTATTACGTCCATGCAACCTACATGCTAATAGGTAAAGATAGGTCCTAATCCCACCCGAGTATGTGTAGACTGGGTTCGTTTTCCCATGCTCTGCTCCAGATGCGACGCAGAATTTCGGCAGCACCTCCCCGTTGTTCTCCTGATACATGTCTCGGCAATAAGCAGAGAGGATGTGTACCCGGAGAACAACAGGGGAGGCACTGACGAAATTCCGCATTGGATCCGAAGCACAGCATACGGGAAAACAAACCCAATCTACACATACTCGGGCTGTCCATGGATAATGTTGGACAATTCAAAAGGATGGCGGTTATAAATATGCAAAGAAATGCATATTTATAGATGTCGCCCTTTCGAACGGGAGACGCATACTGGTCACGCATACTCATGATTGAAGAAACCTATAGCTAGCAAGTTTCATCGGCACGAAGACCAGGACAGAGCACATTAAGGGGGTAGGAGGAGAAGTCATTTGTGCTCACCAACAAACGCAAGGGCGGAGCTCGACCAACGCACGTGGAGGTCGTCGAACAACTGCACATTGAAATTCACACGATCAACACAAATACGATGTTTTTATAATTAACATAATCGGAAAATATGTGACCTAACTCATAATTTACAAAATTATGCCCCCGTGGGACTCTAGAAGGCCCAAAAGCACCTTCTCGTTCAACAGAAGGCAGAAGAGGTGTCGGGGGTCGGGGCTTAGTGGCGTCGGGAGTCAGTGCCATCGAGGGTCAGTGATGTCGGGTGTCGGTGGTCGGGAGGGTTAAATGCGTCGATGGTCGGGGGTCAGTGTCATCGGGGTCGAGGGTCACTAGCGTCGGGGGTTGGGGTATTTTCGATCAACAAGAGGCCAAAGAGGTGTCGGGGGCCCGGGGTTGGGGGTTAGTGGCATCGGGGGTCGGGGGTAGGGGGTCGGGGGTCGAGGGTCAGTGGCGTCGGGGGTCGGGGATCGGGAGTCGGGGGTTGGAGGTCGGGGGTCGGGGGTTAGTGGTGTCGGGCGCCGAGAGTTGGGGGTCGGGGGTTAGTGGTGTCGGGCGTCGGGGGTCGGGGGTCGGGAGTTGGGTGTCAGTGGCGTCGGGGATCGGGGGTCGAGGGTCGGGGTTGGTGGCGCCGGGCGTCGAGGGTTGGTGGCGTCGGGCGTCGGGGGTCGAGAGTCGGGTGTCGGGGGTCAGAGGTGTCGGGTGTCGGGGGTCGGGAGTCGGGTGTCAGTGGCGTCGGGGGTCGGGGGTCGAGGGCCGGGGGTTGGTGGCGTCGGGCCTCGGGGGTCGTGGGCGGGGGGTCGGGGTCCTTTTCATTCTTCTTCTCCTCTGTCCTCTTTTTCTTCTTCTTCTTGTATATCCCTTGTGACCTCACTCGGCCTCCATAACTCTAACTTTCTATTAACCCCCGTTACTAGAAATGGAAGCTATGTAGAATCTAGTGTTTTTTTAGATTTTTGCTTTCCTCCTTGAAAGAAGGGACCACCATTGCAAAAGCACAAAGAAGCAACCGATGCATATATCTCAGGATAACTTTCATTTCTTATATGTGCCACCGGAATTTTCTATTTTCCAAATGTTGCGTCCATGACAAGGCAGGGCCGGGCCCACCTGTCATCGACACGGCGAGTGGCATATATGTATCCTGTGGCAGCAGATTACTAAATTAATGGACAACACCTCATCTTGGATTAATCACTTTTGCTTTGATATGATTTAATTAAGGTTAGTGGGAAGAAAGAAAAAGGCCTAGCTAGGAGACTGAATCATCTCTTGTTCTGATCAGAAAATGTACATCAACCTCAGATCCAAATGGACTCCCATGGTTCATGGATTCATCGTCTAAAGCTATCTAGAGTCAGGTACAAGGAAACTTCATTGTCAGATGCACTGAAATGAAAAAAGAAAGAAAAAATTGAACTCGCCAGGGAAGTTGCCGCGAAAGGGGTGTGGCCGCGGGGAGGGGGTGGACGCAGGGAGGGGTGTGGCCGCCGGGAGGGTTGTGGCCGCGGGGAGGGGGTGGCCGCAGGGAGGGGTCGCCGGGAGGGGTGTGGCCACGGGGAGGGGGTGGCCGCGGGGAGGGGTCGCCGTGGGGATGGGCTGGCCGTGGGGAGGGGTCGACGGGAGGAGGGGTGGCCACGGGGAGGGGTCGCCGCGGGGAGGGGGTGGACGCGGGGAGGGGGTGGCCGTGGGGAGGGGTCGCCGAGAGGAGGGGGTGGACGCGGGGAGGGGGTGGCCGCGTGGAGGGGTCGCCGGGAGGGGTGTGGCCGCGGGGAGGGGTGTGGCCGCGGGGAGGGGCCGGGTGGCCGCGGGGAGGGGGTCGCCGCGGGGAGGGGAGCGCCGCGGGGAGGGGGTCGCCGGTGGGAGCGAGGTGGTGCGGAGGCGGGGGCGAGTAACAGTGAGCGCGAGGGGGAGAGAGACAGTGAGCGCGGGGGGAGAAGACGGCCGTTATATGGTCGGCCCCTTTGCCGTCCGCCCCCCGAGGGCAAAGGCCCCAACGGCAGACGGCAAAGGACGACACACGGCAAAGCTAGCCTTCCGCCGGGCACGGCAGGCATGGAACCCACCCGTGCTCTTTGCCGTCTGCCCTTGGTCCCTTTGTCGTCCGCTGGCAGACGGCAAAGGGCCGACACATGGCAAATAGTATTTTTGCCATCTGTCATCCCTTTGCCGTCCGTCTTGTGTCAACTGACGGCAAAGAGGTTCTTTGCCATCAGCCAGCAGACGACAAAGACATGGCTAACAGCAAAGAACTGGATTCCAGTAGTGCATCATCCATAACATTGGCCTTCCCCGGGGTGTTAGTTATCCCTAAATCGTAATTTGTGATCAACTCAACCCACCGTCTTTGCCTGAGATTCAAATCCGGCTGGGTGAAGATATATTTCCGACTTTGGAGATCAGTGAATATTTCACAACGATTAACAAGAAGGTAATGTCGCCAGGTTTTAAGTGCATGGACTACAGTTGCAAGCTCAAGATCATGAGTGGGATAATTATCCTCATGTGGACGCAACTGTCGATATGCGTATGCAATCACATGACGATCCTGCATGAGAATGCAACCTAATCCTTGTCGCGAGGCGTCGCAATAGGTAACAAAGTCCTTTGAAAAATCTGGTGGTAGCAACATAGGTGCGGAAGTCAGGCGTCTTTTCAGTTCCTGAAAACTATGCTCACACTGTGGTGTCCACTTGAACTTCTTATCTTTCTTGAGGATTTCAGTTAGAGGTTTTGCAACCTTGGAGAAATTCTCGACAAAGCAGCGACAATAGCTCGCTAGGCCAAGGAAACTCCTAACTTGCTTAACCGATTCAGGTTGAGAACAATCAAGGACGACCTTAACTCTCTCGGGGTTGACAACAATACCCTTACCAGAGATTATGTGGCCTAGATAGGTCACTTCTGGTAACCCAAATTCACATTTTGAAAACTTGGCCTAAAGGCGATGCTCTCTAAGTTTCATCAATACCAGCCTTAGATGCTCGGCATGTTCTTTTTCGTTCTTCGAGTAGATGACAATATCATCGAGGTATACCACGACGAATTAATCCAAATACTCCATGAAGATTGAATTCATCAAGCGAGAGAAGGTGGCTGGGGCATTGGTTAAACCGAAGGACATGACGGTGTACTCGTATTGGCCATATTGAGTGACAAACGCTGTTTTTGGAATGTCCCCGTTCTTGATCTTGATTTGATGGTAACCCAACCTCAAATCCATTTTGGAGAAGAATGAGGATCCAGCGAGCTGATCATACAGGTCGTTGATCCTGGGGAGCGGATACTTGTTCTTTATTGTGACCAGGTTAATTGGTCGATAATCTACAACCATCCGATCCGTTCCGTCTTTCTTCTTGACGAAGAGGACGGGGCAAGCCTAAGGAGAAGATCTAAGATGAATGAAACCTTTATTCAAGGCCTCATCTAGTTGCTTCTTAAGTTCGGCTAGCTCCAAGGGTGCCATCTTATAAGGTCTTCTGGCTATTGGAACAGTTCCCAGAACAAGGTCTATCGCAAATTCTACATCCGTGTCAGGTGGAATTCCTGGGAGTTCTTCAGGAAAAACATCCGGAAAGTCACGGACTACCGGAATGTATTAAATTTCTGGAAGAGGGTTGGCATTGAGGGAATAGAGTTGGCATTTGGCAACTCGAGTAGAGACATTGACTATCTCACCCAAGGGATGGGTAAGCTGGACATTTCTGGAGTGAGTATCAGTCTTGGCATAATGAGCTGACATCCAGTCCATACCTAAGAAGATATTGATATCTGAATATTTCGGGGCTATCAAAGATGCTAGAAAAACTAGCCTGTCTACTAGAATTTCATTGCCTAAAGTTATCCTGGAGGTTTCACAGTTACTACGAGGGGTTTGGACAACCAATGGGATTGGCATATCACAGAAAGACATCTTATGCAATTGTGCATAACATTCTGAAATGAAGGAATGAGATGACCGAGTGTCAAAAAGAACATACGATGGGTGATGATTAACAAGGAGCGTACCCAATATCACGTCGGGGTCCTCTGCAGCTTCTTCTGCTGAAACATAGTTCACAAGGCCACGTGCAGGAGTTGGCTTCAGATAGTAATCTTTGCCCGACTTGCCTTGCCCAACGGACTTTCCAGGTTCCTTGGCACCCATATTCTGAGGACACTCTCGTGAGTAGTGCCCTAGTTCTCCACACTTGTAGCAGATCACCTGATTAGCATGTGGTGCAGCATTGCTAGCTGGACCACCATAGGTTTTTGTTGGAGGGTTGGTCTGATTTGCCTGAGGCGCCACATAGGATGGCCTCGGGGTGTATCTTGGCGGAAGAGCGCTATTTGGAACCCACAGCCTGCGTTTTGGGAACGCGGAGCCAGATGATGAGCCAGAGTCACGAGAGTGCTTCTTTGTGGCTTCATAGTCGGTATGACCAGTCTGATCGCCTTGTTGACAAGAGCTTGAAAGCTTGTACACTCGTGGAGGCGCATGTCATGACGAAGTTCAGGGCTCAGACCCTTGCGGAATCTTGCTTGCTTCTTGGCATCACTTGACACCTCTTCAGTTGCATAGCGGGCGAGGTTACCGAACTCACAGCTATAAGCATCCATGGTCAATTTTCCCTGGGTGAAGGCACAGAATTCCTCTCGCTTACGGTCCATCAGACCCTCTAGAATATAGTGCAGGCGGAAGGCTGCACTAAAATCTGCCCACATGGCTGCTGGTCCGGCAGGACGCATAGCTTCAATGTTCTCCCACCACAGATTGGCGGGTCCTTCGAGAAAGTACGGCACAAAGGTCACCTTGTTGGCCTCAGAAACATTTGCAGAGCAAATCTTACGCGATATACTGCACAACCAGTCATGAGCGTCGAGGCGATCAACGGAGTGATGGAACTTTGAAGGATTCAACTTCACGGAGTCATTGAGGGACACTTCATCATTCCTCGGCTGACGAGCTGTATTTTGCTCAATATGCTCTAGAAGACGGTTGGTCTCCCTTCTATTTCTTTCCGCCTCAAGCATAACTTCCGCCAGAGAAGCCGGGTGAGGTAGTTCCTCCTGCGGTGCTTGACTACCCTCTCCGTGGTCATGGGTAGGGGCACGGTTCAACCAGGTGAACACCATGCTCAGAAACAAACTCACAGATTAGACCAATATCAACATCAATACCAGCTATGGATTAAGAATGCACTGAACACATGGAATGCGGAAATGAACATCCGAACAACATGGTAACAAGCAACTGCTATATATACACCATGGTTCTTACACACCATTACATACTTCAGTACAACCTTAACCGAAGAGCAACTACTGAAAAGATGATACTACTCATCAGAGGCTTTCCAAGCTTCCCATACATTATTTATCTATGCCTCTCGAACTCATCTCACGACGTAAACATACTTCACAAGACACACATGACTGTGGAAGTACAACTACTACCATACTACTCTTCCACTCATGGGTTCAGGCATGCGTATAGAACATCTCATAAAGGTTGCCTCCATGGCCTCGGAGCTCGACCTGCGGATCAGGAAATACTGGAGCCTGAGACCCCTGGGAACCGTAAGGACACGGAAGTGGCCTTGGTCCCCTGGCTGGTGGTAGTAGAGGTCCCCGAAGAGGGGTGACTCCTCCTTTGGCAGGCCAATCAACATGAGCCGGAAGATGGGTCCTAACAGGGTTCAGCATCTCCATGTCTCCATACCCTGTCTGGAGTACACGTGCCAGCCGTGTCAAAGCCGTCCATAGACGGGCACGTGTGTCATAGAGCTCCATACGAAGGGCACGAGCATCCTTGTCTCTATTCTTTAGCATCTCAGCGGTGGACTACAGCAGCGGATCCTCCATAGAGGAATCAAAGTAGACCCCACTGAGGTATCCTTCTTCTCCTGGCTGAGAGGCATGAACATAGCAGAACTCTGAATTCTGCAGCAGTGCATGTCTAGCCCTCATAATGGTTAACACTGAATAGGCAGCATCTTGTACTGCCATGTCAACAGTAACCCCCAATCCATAAGACCAATGGATCGGCTCCTCGGCTCCAGGGTAATCTGGGAATACCCTAACAGTGCACAGATACTGACTCTGATTAAAATCCCGGTACTGCTCCTCCACTGTATACTCTGGGTACCAGCGGTAACCGGCTACTGACATCATCCTGACCAGCATGGCCGTGTGACCCGACACATCAATGCCCCTAGTCAGACGAACCACCTGATGAGAAGGACGGCTAGGTATCTGGAATAGAGAGTAATGCAAAGGCATTAGAGCTCTGAATACAAAATTGGGCAGCATAACGACTGTAAATTCTCAAAACAATTTTGAGACAACCCACAAAAGATAGGATAGCATAACCGCTCAACTATCAAGTTCAATTCCATGGTCATCAAAACTTACTTTCTTTCCCTTGGACTAAAAGGAACCCGGAGTAACTCTCGACTTGTTGTCCTATAATCTACCGAACAGTAATACACGATCCAGAGAGAAAGATAGGCAACCTAGTTCTTCATCCCTGCAGAAAAGACGAGGATGACCATAATAGAATGACCTCAGAAGAGAAGCAAGAATCTTACGTTCCCTTCCACAAACAATTCCCTTATATATAACTAAAGCAATTCTAGACTCAACTTCGACCAGTTTGTCTTAGTAATCCTACAGTCAGTCAGGCTCTGATACCAACGCTGTCGGGGCCCTGATCCTAAGCCATAGGAATCCAACCTGTAACACATCACATCTCTTTGCGGTCTCACGCACGGTTATCCCCACGGTTGCAGCCTTACCTTAGCCGGTACCGTTTGCGCCTTTTGACTCGCGTATGCAATTGTGTCGCTAGCATTCCGATGTCAAAGAACCCGGGTCGACATGTCTAGTCATAAATTCAAGTGGGAGTTCCATACAGGGACAAGCATGCATGACCCAACAAAGCAGGTGTCGATCAACAGCGAGTGTAGACAAATCATAGCAAACTACAAGGACTCCATTACATCGCGTGACATTTCCCCAAAGGGACACACACAACAGCTAACAAGGACACATGACGGTCAACCAATGTGTCCGGAGCAGTAGCGAACTACCATGGCTTGGTGGAAACACAAAGGGGCATTTCCCCGTAAGCAGTGCTACTAAGGCATACGACTAGGAGTTCTTACCCCATACATATCAAGTACAACACACGTACGCATGGCATACCAATATGCATAGATACATCGATGGCATCACAACATAACCATAAACATATAAACTTTATTTAGAAGGCTCGGAAGAACCTCACACACAATATTACACAGATAGGGGTCTGACGACCCATCATCACAAGTCATTAAGACAAGTCTTACAAGCGAGCGGAAGATTAAAACTGTCTGAGTACAAACAGATGGAAAGATAAAAAGGCACATGGCCTGACTATATACAGACCCAACCTAGGGCCAGATCATAGCTGCGACACCAGCTACTCGTCATCGTCAACGTCTAGATAGAAACCACCATTAGGGTCATTAACAACCTCGGCAGTAAATTATTAAGCAAACATGAGTACAAGAGTAGTCAGCAAGACTTTAGAACAATCTATCTACTTATGCAATTGTATCAACAAAGGGGTTGTGGGGTTTCAAGCAGAAAGCCACCTTTGACTCTTGGCTAGTCAAACTACATTTTCAATTAGTTTTGACAACTTTGTTTTCTCGCACACAAGTTCACTAACACCGCAACAATACTATATCGTGGAATCATTCCGTCTTCCTATAGAAATGCCATCCACGACACTCACACTTATCTTAACATTTCTATGAGTAGCCATTATAGTTGTCTATGAACAACATATGTTTCCAAGTAGTCCATATCCACGGACGCGGCTATTCGAATAGATCATAACCCTGCAGGGGTGTACTTCTTCACACACTCTCTCTCCACTTATCTCTATGTGCACGTCATGCACCTCGGCAACCTTCAAGCGGAGGCCCGGCGAGGGAGTCTGCCACGACTGTTAACCACGCTAATACCTAGTCCAGGTTTATCACCTATCTGAGGGTAACCCGTACGGAAGTCCGGCCGAGGTTTCCACCATGGCCCCAAACGATGTGCGCAGGGTTCCCAAGCTCACCATCTGGGTGCCACTTGGTACACCGTGGGACTGCCTACCGCATCACAGACCACCTCTAAGGTCAGCACTATGCACGGCCTCCAGCATGACTATAAACACCAGAAACTACTTGTAACTCCTGGACCGAGTACTAGGCGATTAATAAGTCGAGAGGGTAAATTAAGTATCCCAACGTGTGGTAGTATCTAGTCTTGGATTACATACACGGAACTCAGTTCCTAAGGACAGTTCCAATGAAACAAAAACGCCATGTACTCCTACATAGCCTTTCACCGGTACCTTTACCAAATCGGGTTCAACACACAACCTTTATTAACTGAACACATTCTCACGATCTTGTTCATCACCCAGATGACAGACCATACATAACTCTAAGCATAGCATGCATAACAGTATATGGCACATCAAGGCTCAAGCATCTACCGGGTATGCTAGGTTGCAAGGTTCAGCTATTTACTTTGACAAGGACATGTCATGCAAAGGAGTGGGTTCAACTAACGAGGTAAAAGTATTGAAAGTATTTTGACCTAATGCAATAAGTAAGAGTAGGAGCGAGAACATGGGATTTATCGGAATGATCAAAATGCTTGCATGCCTTGTTGCTCAGCATAGGTGTGATATCTTTCAGTCGGATAATCACTCGTATCCGAAGGGGCGGGGCCTACCGAATAACAACATACAATCCATAACAATCGTATGCAACAATCATGATGCATGAACATGGCATGAAATGAAGGGTGATATGTTTCAATGTCGTTCGTGAAACCTTAGTTTGCATCTGGTTTGAAATCCAAATTCAAATATCATTTGAAATGACATATTTATTTAAATCATTTAATTGATTTGACCTAATGTTGCTTCATAACTTTATTTTTCATGCATGGAAGTAGCATCATCATGTTCATTGAATTTTTCTGATCAATTTGCATATATTATTTGTCTGATTTGGAGTTATATTGAATTTTCTATGAATTTCCAAAGTTTTGCAATTATTCTGGAATTATATTAAAACCTGAATTAGGTATATTGCATCAGCATGACATGAACAGGTCAGCTAGCCGTTGAAAGTCAAACCTAACCAGTGGGACCGACTAGTTAGTGACTTTGGCCACTTTTAGATTAAGTTTAATCTCAATTAGTTAGTTAATAGGGCTGGACCCACATGTCAGTGACTATTTAACTTTTAATATAATTATTATTTTTATTTTGACAAAACTTAATTAGTCTGGGGGCCGGCCCCACTTGCCAGAGACTCAGGGGAGTCAACCCCACCAGCGGCGAGCCTCCGGCGACCACCAGAACGGCGGAGGGCCTCAGGTTTGCTATTCTGGTGACCAAACGCACGGCGGAGGGCACCAGACGATCGGCCTCTCGATCGCAGCTCCATTTTTGCAAAGAGCAGGGGCTGAAACGACCGGAGATGATGCCGGCAACGATCCCAGCGGCTGCCGGAGTTCGGGCACCATCGGGATCACATCTACGAGGCCTATCACGCACGGGGCTGGGGTCGTACAACACCTACATGATGCACTGAAGCTAACGATGGCATCAGAATGACCAGCTGATCACCGCAGGGCTACCGGCGACGAGGTCCCGCGGTGGATCTCATCGGGCTCCGATGGAATCGGGGCCTATAGCTCGGGATCGAAGGGGAAAATGAGGGGGAAAGCACCCTGAGCTCACAAGGAGTGCAGAGGCGACGAGAGCAGGCTCGGGGATGTTTTGAGGAGGGAGAATGACGGCGGCGAGCTCCGGGGATCCGAGGTTGAAGAGGACGGCGACAGCTCGATGCAGGGCTCGAGGGCTTGCGTGGCTCACTAGGAAGCTTCAGGGGTCGAGGCGGTTCTTCTGCGAGGCTCAGACAAGTCAGAGAGGGACTGGAGCGACGGGGAGCTCGAGCTCGAGCTCGCTCCAATGGTGACCGAGAGGGGAGAGGCACATGGGGCGAATGAGGCGAGGGAGAGGATGGGCACGAGCTCGGGGAGGCTTATCCTCCCTCTCCAGCTCATCCGGGCGAGCCAGGCATGTCACAGGTGCGTGGCCACACCGGAGGGAGCGGCGGCCACCTCCTGCTCCGACTGGCGAAGGAGGAAGACGACATAAGACGGGAAGATGGGCCTGTGCCAAGGTAAGCGTGAGATAACTCTTTTCCCATTTGTTTTTCATCTCTGTTTCTGTTAATTACTTTCTCACTTTGTTTTGTTTTATTTTTGGCTCCAAACTATTCCTAAAATAGTTTGAAACATGCTCACATGTTACTTGGAATATTTCCAAATATATATAAAAGTTTCAGCATTTTGGAAAACTTTGAAATATTTGAAATAAATTATATAGTTGATTTCAGTAGCTTTTAACTTTCAAATAAAATGCCAAAAGCACTTTGAAAATATATTTAACCTCTGATATTTTGTTTTTGACATTTATCAGAAATGATGAACTTTTCTATTGGCCATTTTGGAATTTTAATTTGCCACCAAAATTGAAAAGCTTTTGAATATAGAGCTCCTAGGGTTTGTTTTGGTTTTCTTTGCTTTCTTTTGATTTCATTTCATTTTCTTGGATGCAATGAAGAAGACATGAGCACAAACTGTGTTACATGATAGGCTTTATTATATCCTGCTTCAATACCTAACCGTTTGGGACTAGTCTTATAACCCATGAAAATTATCATTACTATTTAATGGAATCTCAAACAGATATAAGTGAAGAACAAGAGTACAATTATTCCTATAAAATCTACATGTTGTCGTGCTCTAATAGACATAAGTGAAGCAGTAGAGCAACTCCCTAGCTAAAAGTATATAATTGAAGCACATAGAGTTTTCAAAGAAGTCACGATGAAAGTGTGTCTGTGTCACATGGTTGTGTCCAGAAAAGAATGATTGTGGAAATTAAATGCAAAGAAAACTATAATAGACGATGCTCCAGGAAAAAAACACATACCACGTGATGAATAAAAATATAGTTCCGAGTGACATACCGATAGAATGAAGAGGAAAGAGAGTATGCCTTCCGGGGCATTCCAAAGCTTAGACGTTTGAGTATTCCTAGAATATTACCTTTGGGTTGTCTTGGGAATCCTTAATCTTAATGTCTTGCTCCTCCTTATTTTTGGTTCTATCATAATCACACACGGAACATGAAAACTTTAGCACACAAAACTCAAGAGAACCTCGTGAGACTGTTAGTATAATAGGAGAATCATAAAGTTTAGGTACTTTTACAAATTAATTCACATTTAATTATTCCATAAGATAGTTTATTATAAATTCTCCATGAGTTATGCCCCCCAATATAATCCAGAGCATCATCAACACAAAAAAGCCAAGAAAGCAAAAATAGAATCTCTCTCTAATAGAACAATCTGTAATGATCAGCACTAAAACCATACTTGTGTAACTCTAAAAATTCAGAAAAATTATGTAAACCAGGGAAATTTGTATACATATTTATGTTAAAATATTAATATAAAAAACAATTTCTAGTAAAATGAGAGAAATTCTGCAATGGACGTAAAAGTTTTTGTTACTGCACATGATCAAATCTACTATCATCGAAATCACCCCAAAGGCTTTACTTGGCACAAACACTAATTAAAACAAAAAACACAATCATTACATTATATATAATATTGTAAACAAAAAATAACATATAGTAGAAAAAAAATTAAGATAACTATGTGGTTGCCTCCCAACAAGTGCTATCGTTTTATGCCCCTTGGTAAGGATAATAAATAGTGTCAAGTGATATCATATTTCCTTCCTTAATGGGAATTGGAATATTTCTAGGAATTGTTCCATCCCTTTCTTTAATGGGAATTGGAATCTTATGTTTCCTTCCTTAATATCAATAAAAACACCTATTGGTTTTAAGAAAGGTCTACCAAGTATTATTGGACAAGACGCATTGCTTTCGATATCAAGCACAAGCAAATCTACATGCACATAATTTATATTAATAATAATAAGCACATCATTTATTCTACCACAAAGGTTTCTTAATAGTGTAATTCGCAAGATGCAAGTTAAGGGAACAATCTTGTATATTGGTGAGACCAAGCAGATCACAAAGAAATTTAGGTGTAGTTGAAACACTAGCACCAAGGTCACACAAAGCATTACATTCATACTCTTTAAGCGTAATATTAATAGTAGGTTCCCAATAATCATGCAATTTGGTAGGTACTGAAAATTCTGACTCAAGTGTCTCTTCATGACCTTTTATGATAGATTCTACAATATGTTTGGTAAAAGCTTTATTTTGTTAATAGACATTCGATGAGATAATTATGGATAGTAACAAGGAAATACATTCAACTAAGGAACATTTTTCATAATTTAAGTCCTTGTCATGTAAAATAGTGGGTACGTCACTAGTTAAAGTTTTGACCTCTCCAACCCACTTGTTCCATTTTTATCATTAGAATCATCACCCTCCGAACAAATGGGACACCTTCTAGATAAAGTTGACACATAACTAGTCCCTTTATAATCAATTTTAAGATATGTAAATAGATATTCAATAGGAGAAACACCAATAATTTTAAAATCTTCATCATGACTACGATAAAAACGGGTGTAAGTCTTTTCGAAGAATTCTTGATTAACTCTCAACCTAGAGGTCCTATTATTGGTTTCATTAATAGTTAGATATATTTAATGGAATAATTAATATCATTCTTAGGTGGCAAATTTTTATTTTTAAGATTTTTCACATCACGAGCAATCATATCCATATTTCTCGCCATATTGTCAACTTTATGAACTTTTTCTTCTACCATACTATTCAAAATCTTTTGAGAACAAATAAATTAGTTAATGGTCTTCTCAAGATCATAGGTTATCAATACATAAATCTGAGAATTTTCCGTCAGTCCATTCCTTGCCGTCCTCTAGTGGATTGCAAAGAAGGTATTTGTTGTGAGCTTCTAAAAAACAAATGTCGAAGATTGGATTCATGGCAAGTTAATTGTACCTACCTATTGGTCGTGCCCCCTACCTCTATCTCTCTCCCCTCTCGCCGACGACCCACACCGCCCCCGCCGCACCCATAGCCTTGATGAGCCACCACTGCCCCCGCCGCACCCGTCGTTGCCGCCGGCCCCTCCTCCATCGCATGGGCCCTCCCACGCCGGCCCACCAGCATGATCTCCGCCCATGAGCAGCCGCTACTGGCCTCTCCTCCACCACGCCGACCCTCTCATTCCGACCCTCCCGCACGAGCTCCACCCGCGAATAGTTCTCGGCAACCTATGCTCTGTCGTGTCGGCCCTCCTGCGCCGGCCCTCCCATAGGAGCTCTGCCCACGAGCCGCTGTCGCCTTTCTCTCCTCCACCGCACCGTCCCTCTCACAGGAGCTCCACACACCAGCTGCCACTATCGGCCTCGCCTCCAACGCGTCGGCCCTCCCGCAGAAGCTCTGCCTTTTGGCTCCGTCTCGGTAAGGATCCCCTTCTCTTCATTAAAAAAAGAACTCCATGCCTCTAAAAAAATACATTTTTGTTTATCTTGCTATCAGTTGAATTTAGAACTGAAATTTGGTCAGAAGTTTGTCCACCACAAAAATTGTATTAATTTTATTATAGTATTGCCAAACGAGTACTTCTCTGCTGATGTTCATGATTAGAGATGGCCGAATGAGTAATGCTCTCGTGATGTTGCATGATCAAAAAAATTGATTCAGAGGGAGAAGAGATGCATCAAGTGCCAGAGTAGGAGCAACACCAAGTCTGAGAGGGTCATGTATACCAAGAGCAACATCAAATGACACATAATTTAGACAAACAAGAACAACTATGAGATAATTTTGCAAAACCGCCACCATAAACCACTAAAATGAACCACAGGGGTGTTTTGACTTGTTTGTGAAAGTTTAGGGGATTAAGATCCCTGTTTTAGATGTGGGGTGATGTTACCCAAGATTGATAGTTGTGGCGGTTATTTGATTTTTTTTTTTTTGTCGTTGTAAACATCCACCAACCAAAAAGTGTCACAGTATTCCAAATACTACAAAAATACTTTAATATGTCAAAACTATGGTATCTAGTAGTGAGTGACAAAAATACTGCAGTTTTTCAATATTCCTGCCCATTATTTATTCTATAGTTTAACTACAATAATTGCCTGCCTCGTGCCTCATGAGATGATCTTATAATGTTTAAACTAGTTTTCATGTGCAGGGATCTTCACTTCACCTCCAGGAGCACCATTGGTCCCGTTGTTCTTGTCGTCGTCGTTCGACTAGAGGTGAGCTCGGCTGTCACCTCCTTCCCCTCCCATATTTTGCTTTGTTTCGTTCGTTGTTCCGATGCGACTAGATTTTACTTTCTTGTCAAGTCTCATAACCTAGGCGTCTCCCGTTCGAAAGGGCGGCATCTATAAATATGCATGTCTTTGCATATTTATAACCGCCATCCTTTCGAATTGTCCACATTATCCATGGACAGCGTGAGTAATTGTAGATTTGTATTCATTTCATGTGCTCTACTTCAGTGTGACGAAAAATTTCATCAATGCCATCCGATTGTTCTCTGGGTACACATTCTCTCGGCTTGTTGCCAAACATGTATCTCGAGAATAGCGGGGAGGTATGGCCGAAATTTTGCCTCGGACCAAAGTAGAGCACTAGGAACTAACCCAATCTACATGTACTCGGGTGGCATTAGGACCCATGTTTACCTATTAAAGGTAGGATTCAAACCATGAATGCATGTTTCCCTTTTTTATGATAAAAATAAAACTATGGTGTAAATAATATGACAATAGTAATTAGTTATGTATCTAGTCTTAATTACATTATATATAACTTTATGAATATGAATTTGGTGCCCGTATTGTTAGTGCAAGTAGTGACATAGGTGATCATGCTTGGATGCATACCGGTCACACTAGTCAGAAAGGGATGACCAATGAATTATTAAAAAATCAAGGGGTTTGTGAAAGACGCATTTGCAAATGGCCAGAGAAATACCTGGTGCCCCTATCATAAGTGCGACAACTTTTCATATATGGCAGAGAATGAAATGGGTAAACACCTGTAGAAGAGGGGTTTTAGGTGTGATTATATGGTGTGGACATTTCATGGTGAGTCTCCCCAACGTACGAGAGCTAAGGTGGTTCATCGTCACACCGACGAGCATACTACCAGGATCGAAGACATAGTGCAATAATTTGATCATGCTCGGAATTCGAACGATGAGATTGAGGAATCTGCAAAGGACTTGTATGAAATGTTGGAGTCTTCAAAACATCCTCTCCACGAGAACACCGAGCTTTGTCAGTTGTATGCCATCGCACAAGTAATGTCTTTGAAGGGTCAAAACCAACCTGGGCAGAGACTGCTAGGACGCGATGATGGCACTATTTGGAAGCTTTATACCCAAAGGCCATGTCATGCCTGCAAACCTGTACCAGTCGGACAAAATACTTTGTGTACTTAAGATGTCGTATGATAATATAGATGTTTGTGAGAAAGGACGTGCCATTTATAGGCTTGAGTTTGCGGACTTGAACTGTTGTCCCATTTGCAAGTCTTTGAGGTATGTTGTGGTAGACAGTGGTATGGGAAAGAAGAGGTAGACCAAACCCCACGTTAATGTTCTTCAGTATATGCCAGTCATACCAAGACTTCAACGTATTTTAATGGTCTAAGGGATGGCCAGATAGATGCATGGCACAAATTGGGCAAACGAGATTAAATATATGCAGATGGGAATCAGGTGTTGGTACACACATTGGATGCTTTTCTGTGGAAGCACTGCGTTGCATTACATCCGGATAAAGTGGCAAATCCAAGGCATCCTAGAGTATGCATCGACACATATGGGCTCAATCCATTCAGTATGACGGCAACCCAGTACAGTTGTTGGCATGTATTTGTCATTCCATTCACTCGCCCCCGGACAGATTATGCAAAGAAAGAACATATTCCTAACGTTGGTAATTCCAGGGACCAACAATCCGGGGAATAATATGAATGAGTACATGCAGCCTCTTAAGGATGAATTTCAAGAAGCTTGGGATAATGGGTTCAAGACATACAATGCCGCTAGAAAAGGAAACATCAAAATGCATGTTTGGTACATGTACTCAATGTATGACTTGCCGGCGTATGTTCTATTCGCTGGATGGTGCATGGAAGGTTCTCGTGCCCCACATGCAATGCAGCTCTTTAATTTCATTGGCTGGGGCCAGGTAGGAAGTATTCTTGATCCGACTTGCATAAACAGTTTCCGGATCTTGGGCATGTTTTGAGAAAACACAAGAATAACTTAATCAAAGGTACAGTTGTCAAAAACTCTACACCACTTGTGATGACAGGCCAACAGATCCTGGATGAGTTAAACACTCTTGAGCATGATCCAAAGCGTCATGGGTATTTCAAGGGTTATAATTCGGAACACGCCTGGACTCACACGACATGCTTGTGGGATCTACCTTACATCAAAAGCCTCAGTCTTACACACAACATTGATGTGATGCACACTGAAAAGAACATCGGAGAGGCCATTCTTAGTACATTGTTCGACATAGAGAAAAACAAAAAGGATAATCCTAAGGCTAGATTCGATCGGTAGACTCTATGTGATAGACCGTTGCAAAACATGTGACAATCTAATGGAAAGCAAAACTGGTTGATGCCAAAGACCTGGTTCAATCTAAAAAGGGGAACTATGATGGAAATTACCTTGTGGGTGAAAACGCAGTTCATGTTCCCGATTGGTATGCAGTGAATCTAAAGAGTGGAGCAAGTCTTGAAAAATTGAAAATATTTGGTCTCAATAGTAATGATTGGCACATATGGCTTGAGCGGGTAATGTCGGTGATGTTGCGTTGCTTTATTCCTGAGGAGGAATGGATAGTAATGGCAGAGATGGGCTATTTATTTCGTGCTCTTTGTGCGAAAGAACTATCGCCTGTCGTGGTAGATGAAAGAACTTTGATTTTACATCTCCCGACCGAACCAAGATTGGAGGGGCCATGCAAAATCGTTGGTGCTTTGCAAGTGAGAGGATGCAGAAGACACTTTGAGCAAAATGTAAAAATAAATATATAGTTGAAGCATCAATGGCCGAGGCATTCATTACCGAGGAGGTGGTAAAGTTCATGACAGCACACTGCGAAGCCAAAAATCATCATTTGAATAATCATAAGCCACAAGGCAGCTACCTGTGCATCCTTGGAGAAACATGTGTGACCCATTTAGTCACTTTGTTGTTAGCTAGGGGCAGGTAGATGACAAAGTGCCAATTGCCACACGACAAAGGTGGAGGTAGCAAACAACGACGATGGAGGCAGGAGTGACACGAAGCTATGGATTGCTGACATCAACAGGAAAACGACAAATGCAGAGCTTCTTTGCCAACAACTAGCTCATGGCAAAGGCTGTCGGTAGCCACCTAACAGGGCTGACAGGTATGCTTTGCTGTCTAGCACCTTTGTCGTGTGCTTGTCCAGGAATACAGATGACGAAGTTCTTTGCCATCCACTATGGTTTTGAAGACCGCAACGATGCTGATTACCGTAACTTATAGTGCTGGAAGTGGGGCCGTCTGCTGGGTGTTTGCCGTCCGTGACATTGAACTTTGTCATCCGCTATAGAAAATTGCAAAGAAGCCAATTCCTGTAGTGTATCCTATTATTATTGCTAGATGAATTTCCATAGTAATTCCCTTAATTATTAGAGGAATTACGGGGACAAGTTCTTGTGTTGAAATTCCCTCTATATTCATTGTTGTTGAAATTATTTCGAGAGACAAAATTCACATCAATAGCATCATCATTTTGATCAATCAAAGTTGATAGTGGCATATTATTGGGATGAACATGAGAATGTTTATTATCAACCATATTCATGAGAGCATCCATTATATCACTCAAAGTGGTCATGAGAACAAGATTTACCTTCTTATCAGTTGGATCTAGCTTGGTGTGCCATTAAGAACAGTTTGTCCAGATCTTGACCAGAAGATTTGTAGCCTCTCCAACTGTAACTTCCATAAATGTACCACCTGCATCAGAATCTATAATATTTTTGGATACAAAGTTTGGCCCCACATATAAATTTTGTACAATCATCCATAAACTCAAACCTATACGTGGGAAAATTCCTAATTATCAATTTCATTCTCTCCGTACTTATGCAACATGTTCTTTCTCATGTTATTTAAAATTCAAAATTTGATTTCTAAGAGAGATAATCTTAGTAGGAGGAAAATACTTGAATTAACATCTTTACACTTATCACACGTTCCAATACTACTATGAGGTAACAATGAAAACCAAGTTTTAGCTTTGTCTCTTATTGAAAATGGAAATATTTTCAGTCTGCGAACATCATTATCCACATCAATTTTGTTTTGCATGTCATATAATTCAACGAAAGTATTGAGATGCGAAACCGGGTCCTCATTAGGACTTCTGGAAATTTGTTCTTTCATAACAAGATTTAATAATACAGCATTAATATCAAAAAACTCTGCATTAATGGAGGGTTGTATAGGAGTACTAATAAAATCATTGTTATCATTATGTGAGAAGTCGCACAACTTTGTATTATCGTGAGACATAGAGGCGAGTCAAATAAACTAACAATCGAAGCAAGTAAACTAGCATGTAAACAAAGAAAACAAGTAAACTACAAAAGATAAATATTTTTTTGTTTTTGATAGTTTTAGGCTGGAAAATGTGATGGAAAATAAGAATTAGATACATTGTATGAAGGAACCTGATAAGAACTTGATGATGTTCCTTCTACTTGAAAACTGCATTCGGTTTTTCCCTAAAGAGAAGAAGAGATGCATCATAGTAGATATAATTATTTTCCTTAGTGATAACCAAGGTTATATAACCAATAGGAGGATCATACAAACTCTCGTCGTCAACACCTACACACAGATAATCAAACATTTGCACCCAACACACGCAAGAGGGTTGTCAAGTCCCTTGAACTAGTTATTTGCACGCATTAAATACTCATAGATAGATAATATATATGTACACAAAAAATAAAAAAAATGGAAGCCATATTTTTAGGGTTTTAGTAATATATTTTCTGTATACAAGGGCCTTAGATTCTGCTAGATGCTTGTCTTGCAAAGAAGGCATACTGTTGGGAAATTGATAGAATAACACATAGTTATGAATTATTTGTTCGTGGCAATGATTATGTATACATGAATCACGTCCATAAGCAAGTATACCAACTCTTGGATGCATATACTACTATTACTCCACTCATTGACCGTTGTCCAACATGCATCTAGACTATTAAGTATGAAATAGAGTAATGCTTGTAGCAAGATGACATGATGTAGACAAAGTAAACTCAATTCATATGAATAAACCCAATCCTTTTATCCTTAATAACAGTAATATAAATACGTGTCATGTGCCTTTATGTTCCTGTGATTGAGAACAACAAGATTGAAACCATCAGAACACACTACTCCCACCATAGATAAATCAGTCTAGTTATCCAAAGCAAACCGATAAATCGGAGAGAAATACGAAGCTATTATAATCATGCATACAAGAATTGAGTGGAGACTCAATTAATATTCATGAATAATATGATTATAAATGCACAATTCATCGGATCCCAAGAAACATACCACAAACAAGATTACATTGAATAGATCACCGCAAGAATCTCCGTGAACTTTTTATTGAAGATAAATGAGAGAGATTGATCCATATATATACTAGCTATGGACCCATAGGTCTATGGTGGAATACTCACACAACATTATGGGAGCATCAAGGTTGACGTAGATTCCCTCCATGATTGATCCCCCTCCCACAGGGCATCGAAACAGAGCTCCATATGGATCATGTCAGAACAGATACTTGCGGCAGAGAAAAAAGTATTTCGGGTGGATCTCTGGTGTGTTCCCGGTTTTAGAGAATTTATAGAGGTTGAGTTAGGCCAGAGAGAGCCACGATGTGGTCCCAAGGTAACAGGGCGTGCCCTACCCCCTAGGTGCGCCATGTTGCCTTGGTGCAGCCTCGTGTAGAATCCGACCTCCCTCCAAAGCTTGCAAGTCGTATTTTTTGTCAAAAAAATCCTTCCAAAAGTTTCACAGCATTTGGAATCCATTTGGTACTGGTTTAGTGCAAAGTCAAAAACACACAGAAAACAGCGAAGGGCCCTAGGCGCTGGGTCAATAGGTTAGTTCTCAAAAATGATATAAAACAACATACAAAGTATCCTAGAATGATAATATAATAGCATAGGTGTCCATCTTCGTCCCAACGAACTCGACGAGTCCCGCCTCCGGCTCGGGGCGTCCCGCCCCTCCCCTGGGGCGCGAGATCCTCAGGGCCATCCACTAGGGGGAACATGGCCACCATGCCTCCTAGAGGGCTCTGGTGGCTAAGGCGTTCCGCTAGAGCTTCTCTAGCCGACTGCGCTAGAAGGCGCCAAAGACCTGGTCGACAAGTGCAATGGGTGCCAAAGCTTCAGCACTCGAAACCACTACTCAGTTGCAGCCCTAAAGACCATCCCCATCACGTGGCTCTTCATCGTTTGGAGCCTCGATATAGTGGGACCATTCATGACCGCTCGAGGCGGCATGATGCACCTATTGGTGACCATTGACAAGTTCACCTAGAGGATCGAGGTCAAGCCGATCAAGAAGCTGGAAGGCCCAATGACCGTCACATTCATCAAGGACATCATTGTCTGGTATGGTGTCCCCCACAACATCATCACTCACAATGGCACCAACTTCGCCACGAATGCGCTCAATTGTTTATGCGCAGCCCAGGGGATCCGATTGGACCTCGCGTAAGCTGCCCATCCACAGGAAAATGACCATGTGAAAAGGGTCAACAACGTACTCCTCGCCGACATCAAAACCGGGCTCATTGAGGCGCTGGACCCTTGACCGTCTATTCAATCGTACGAGCTGCTGGCTGTGCTCTACACCCTCAGGACTTTGCCCAAGTGGTCATTTGGCTTCAACCCTTTCTTTCTAGTGTATGGGGCCGAGGCGGTTATCTAAACCGACATCAAGTCCGATTTGCCTTACATCACCATGTACAAATAGGTAGAAGGAAAGGACGTGCATGAAGACAGCCTTGACCCGGTCAGCCAGTTACCCGAAGAGCATGCGTCGCCACCACATCAAGAATATTCGTCTCCTCGCGTTCCGCAAGTTTGACCTGGTGCTCCGGTCGGTCCAGCTGAGAGCGAGCCAACATGAATTGTCCTTTACATGGGAGGGCCCCTTCATCGTTAGCAAGGCCCTATACAATAATGCGTACTAACTCATTGACGCACACAAGTTAAAAAAGCTTAAAAAGAACGCCTCCGGCGAGGATACAGAGCTCCAACGAAACGCGGAGCTCCTCCGCCCATTTTACACGTGAGCTAGTGTATGTATGAATGGCCACTTTTGGTTTAATGAAAGCAGATGGTACCCCGAGTGACACTCTGTGATAACTTTTCATATCTATCGAGCATTTTCTATTATTTATTGCATTTCTTTTTGTTTGCTCGGGTCAGGCTCGTCCGGTCCGGGGTAGACGGACAACTTGAGCCCTCCTTTTTTTCGAGCCGGACTAGTAGTGTGCACGGTGTCAAAGCCCTCTCTTCGTCTTGAGGCACAAAACGGATCCGGACTGTCCGACTGGCAAGAGCTAAAGGATGAAAGAACCCTCACACGAAAAACGGCTAAGGAAAACTGTCGAGCTCGAGTGCCCCGGCTCCACAAGGTATTAGCGTGCGCACTCTCTGGCTGCGACTCAGCCGGCCATGCCATCTGCGGTTCAGTTTCCCTTCGGTCATTCGCTCAAACATTAGTCCTGAAATCCTAAGTATTGTAGTTCCTCTTAAGTCCTAAAATCCTAAGTATTGTACCCCCTCCTGATTTCCTGAAGGCCTACTCACGGTCCTAGCTACACACCATCTCCCTGGCCCTGCTATCCGGCTAGTGGGCGGAAGCTGAAAGAGGAGGATTACAAGAATATGGCACCACGGATGGAGGCTAAAAGTGATCCAACAACCAAAAAAAAAACATAGTTTTAAATAGCCCGCTATAGCTCTGCGTTATAGCCTTTTCAGCAAGATGCCGCTAAATGGTATCATGTACAAATATGCCGTTATAGCCCGCTATAGCTGATTTAGTGGCTCACTGCTATTTGCCGTAGCCCGTTATTTAAAACATTGAAAAACACATATGTGCACCAAACATGTTTATATACAGAGCAAAGGGGACACAACCAGAAGTTTATTACATAAACCAACACCCTAGTTGGTGGACTTGCTGTTGAAATTAGAGATAGGCCTTAGGCCCATAAGACAAATTTCAGAAAAATCTCCAAGGGCCCATGTAGGTGGTGGCATGACAAGGTGGTGGTAAGTTTAGTCCCACCCCGCTAGTGGAGGAGAAGTTGGACCCCTTTATAAGGGTCTCTCTTCCACATGCTATTCGAGAGTGAGAAGAGAAGATGCCCTCACGCACTCCTCCTCCGTTGCCCGCCTCGTCCCGACGCGACGCGGGTTGCGGGAATGAGCCGAGGTGAGTTCATACCTACGCGCTTATTTTTGTCAGTCAGGAACGGAGAATACGTAACGGACAAGGCACGATCCGAGACGTCGGATCGTGGTTGTTACCGACTCGGAGGTGGGTTTGGCCCACGTCTCTCCACCCAGCCGCCTTTATAAGCAGGCTATCGCCTACCCTAGCCGTCACGAGAATCAGATCACATCTGCCTCACGCGTTCGTTCCTTGACCGCTGCCGGTGCCGGCGACTCCGTCGCCTTTACCACGTACACGGTCGACGGGAGAGCAGGCCTTCGAAACCTCGCCTCTCCGGTTCTTGTATGGGAGAAGGGCGATTAGGTTTTTGGGGAGAGATCACGCGACTGTTCGCCTTCGTCCGTCTGCTTCGTCTACGTCCACGTAGCCCTCTTCATCGCCATGTCTTCACCAAACGAAGCTGACCGTCTCGTCCGCGAGATGGCCGAAGCCGAGAAGAAGGCGGTAGAGGATACTGCCGCCTCCACCGCTGCTGCAACGGCCAACTGGCCGATCGGGGGGTATGATGTGTTTGTCTCTCTCCTGTTTCTGTCTGCACTAGTAGTATTGCCTATATGCGTAGATGTTTCTCCTATATGCGTAGTACTTGCTACTATACTCCGTAATCAGTATGTCATGAACCTAGCCAATGCCATGTTAGTAATTATTTCATGGATTAATCTGCTCGAAAAATTGCCTATTTACTCAACACTTGCAAAGTAACAACAGTTCAAGCATCATAAAAAAGACAGGAACAAATTAAAAACTCTAGCCGGTGGGTGCATTGACCCCAGACTGCTTTGGCTCTATGATGGCACCGATGTCCACCTCGACGTCGGCTTCAACATACGCTTCGGTGCTGGAGGTGGTCCCGTCGTCCTCCGTCTTGGCCTCGCCGCCATCCGGTTCTTCGAGGGCCAGCAGGGAGGTGTCAACAGGGATCGCCGTCTCTGCATGAAGGTGAACGCCATCTCCGCAACGGCTCGGACTGTGGAGGCTCACTAAGCATTGACCAGTGCTAACCCTCCCTCCAGCCACCTTGCCAGCCGGTTGACGGTCTCGGTGGTCTGCACTACGTGTGGCAAAAGGATGCGCACCAGTGCTAAGCCGACATCATGGAGCTGGTTCATGACGCGGCCGACCTTCTTCACTGGGCCTCTGTGGCGATGCCCACCTCCGCCATCTTCCAGGCGGCAACCAACCCGATGTGGACTACCTCCCTCCCTCTGCTCCTCCCGGTGGGCTTCCACGGATGACTTTTTCGTTTCAGGGAAGGCCCCTGGATGAAGGGAAGAAATGAGAAAGGAACCAAGACCTTGGTCGGCTGCAAATGTCGACCAGGCACAAAGACAAGGAGACAGCCTGAAAACTGCTGGAAATCACGCTGCTTGTCGTATGTCGGATTTACGTCGAACGCCGGTGCAACTAGATGTGTACGTACAGAACTAGCTAAGCATATACGTACATAAGAACTAGCCGCCCGATTGTTGGATCGATACGGCAATAACTCACCGATTTGGAATAGTGAATACACGATATATCCTTTTTTCCCTCAGCCCGTAGCTCTTCAGGGCCTGTTCTTCTTTTATTTATACTAGCAAAATGACCCGTGCGTTGCCACGGTAGAAAAAAAACATAATCTCCAATGATGATGAACACACTATGTTCACATATCATCGCTTGATTTAGAAATTTTATACACAAATATAAGAAAAAGTTTCTTTTTTTAAATGTATTCACAAGTTGAAGCAATCTTTACATTTTCAAAAATCTTGGTAACTCAAAGATTTATTCTGAATTTCAAGATTTTTTTTAGAAAACATACAATAATAATCCGATGCATCCAACAGTTAATTCTTCAAAATTCACACAGATATATTGTCACATAGACTTAGAAGCATTAATGTTTAACTACATACATTAGATCTTTCGTGAACTTTTTTACAAATATGGGAACAATTATAAAATCAAGAACATTTTTTACAATTTACAAACATTTACTAAAAATCATGAATATTTTTTATACTTCGAACGGGTTTAAATATTTTCTTTGGAATTGGCGACCAATTCAAGAAAAGACGAACATAATTTTTGATGTTGGAGGATTTTATTTTAAATTCACAAACATTTTTTGAAACGCATGAAGTTTTCTGAATAAACAAACATTTTTATAAATAAGTAATACATTTATTAAATTCATGGACATTGTTTTGGAATTTGCAAAAAAATATATAAAAATCCGGCGCTTTTTTTAAATCCTATTTTTAATTCAAAATAAAAATTCGTCAGTATTTTAATTCGAAATTCCTATATGTTAGTATGCAAAAGTTTTTGTAATTCTAAATTATTTAAATTATAAATAAACAAAAATGGAGCGCAAAATTTTAAATTAAAAAAAAGAAACTATCAAAACAGGCATTAGCTATTTTTAAAATATTAGGACATTTTTTCAATGAATTAACATAGTTTGAATTAGAAAGAATTTTGTTAAATGCCTTTAATAATTTTTAATACATGGAATTGTATTTGAGATCACAGAATTTTCTTATTGTAAAATATTTTTCTAAAATTGCAAACATTTTATTGTACATGCGAGTATTTTTTACAAAACTCCGATCAGTTTTTGAAGTCACAAACATTTTAATTTTTGAAATGTGTTGTTTTATAATTTTCAGTTTATTAAAATTTTAAAGATTATTTAAAGTTCTAAATTATTTAAAATAAAAAAATAAAGCGGAACTGGAAATAAATAAATAAATGGAACTAAAAGCAGGCGCCTGTGCATGGGCCGGCCCATACGGTGTGTTGGATATTCTCTCAGCGTGCAGAGCGTAATATATGACGTTTTTACATGGGCCGGCCCAGTCCAAGATTTTTTGCTTTATAAAACGTTTTCTATTACTTACCGGTGGCATGGTGGGTAATTTATGCAAATTTTAGGTGTAATTTTCAAGATGGACGACCAGAAACAGTATTTGCTTTATTATTAGGGAGAGAATAGTTGATTACATGACTTGTCATTACACGGACACAAAACCGACTAACCCACAACCTAACAACAACTAGGACTCGTACTAACTCACGTATGCAATTAAATCTCTAACTGCAGTTTGGAATACCTAACAATCTCTCCCTAGTCCAACTTATCTACTTGCGAACTCGACCACGACAAGTCTAACTGACAGACCAGATTGCTCACCACAATCTCCCCGTGATTACAACTTGCCGACTCACATACTCAACTCAACGTATGCAATTAAAACTCTAACTGCCGTTTGGAATATCTAACAAAAACTTACGAGAGAGGAGCATGTTGATGTGTTGTGCCTGAGCTAGCACCACCTGCTCCTTCAGCTACCACTCGTTAGCCCGTCGCTCATACACTACCTTTAGCTGGGCGACCTCCTCGGTCGCTTTACCCACCTGCTCATCCCTCCCACGTAGCGCCTCGCTCTGCTGCTCTGCCAGCCGGTCGAGCTTCGGTTATTGGGCCTCCTTCAGCTGGCCCTTCTCCATGGTCAGTTGGCGTCAGGCTACGCGGCTGTTAGGTCATGCTGCTGGTCAGCCTGGCTCAGCTGGCGCTTGAGTTCCTGGATTTCAGCCGGGTCGATAGCGGCGGATACGGGCAAAGCAAGACTCTTGGTAAAATCTGGACATAAAATAGAAGAAGTAGAAAAGAAGTTCAAGAAGATCCAACCCGGCTGCTGCGCATTCAGCCTGAATCTTGAGGTGTACAACCAGCGGGTGCACTGACGCACCAGCCCCCACTAGAAGAAAGACATTCGCAAACATTTGGCTTGTTGCACCTCTGCCTCCTTGATCGCAAATTGGGCTTTGGATTCCTTGTACAAGCCAAACAACTTGTTTAAGGCCACCACCCGCTAGTCATGGAGGCCTTCATGGGGGTTAGGAAAAAGCGGAAGGCAAAGTCCACTAGAGAAGGCTCAACTTGCCTTGTGTGCAACAGACCCAAGCCTCGGGGCTACACCAAGTGCGTGTGTTGGCACACCCTCACTTTAAAGGTTTTCGAAGAAACGAAAGAGAAAAATAAAAGGGGAAAGAGATACTAACCGGATTGCTCCAGCTGGACCAGCCGGCCTTGCGCTCCCTGGGAGAACTCCTACAAGCGGCTGCCGTAGTCAACAAACTGCACGTGCACCGCTTGTCCCCATTCTTGTTTCCGGAACTCACCGGCATCCTCTGGTCCCAACCATACACAATTAGCCATCTCATGGAATCTGTCGTGAGAACACCACGACACCAACCCTGATAAAATCCAAGCCCTCACTCACGTGGAGATGCCAATGAAACTAGATCACGTCCAAAAATTCGCATGATGTGTGGCGGCCTTCAACTGATTCATATCTCGCCTAGTGGAGAATGCGTTACCCTTATACAGGCTACTGAAGCAGACTAAGAACTTTAAATGCACTAATGAAGCATGGGCTGCTCTAAAGCAGAACAAGACCAGCCCTGTACTCGCCGCACCTGGAGCTAGTGAGCTGATGTTGTTATACATCTGAAACACAAACTAGGTCGTCAACATCGTCCTCATCATTGAACGCGACATGGAAGATCAAAATTTCCACGTCCAATGGCCTATGTACTAAGTATCCGAGGTGGATACCCCGTGTAAAGCGAAGTATACTCACTATGAGAAAATAGCGTACATGCTATTCATGGCATCTCAGAAGCTAAGCCATTACTTTCAAGAATGTATAGATACTCATACGTCTCTAACGTATCTATAATTTTTGATTGTTCCATGCTGTGATATTATCATCTTAAGTTACTTTTTGGGTCATCATGCAACAACTTCAATTATTTTGAGAACTAACTTATTAACCCAATGCCAATGCAAGTTGGAGTTTTGTTCATATTTGTTTTTTAGGTTTTCAGTACCGAACGAAGTGCAATTGTCATGAAACGTTTTTATGTTTTTTTTCTGGACCAAAAGAAGACCTGAAAGTTCGGGATAAGACCTGAACCCACGCGAGGAGCCTAAAAGGAAACAGGGTGCAACCAGGGGGTGATCACGCCATGATGCCTTGTCGCCTCCCTGTCGCCCGTCTTGCCTCGTTCTCTGGCCTATAAATTCCTAAATATTCTAGAAACCCTAAAGATATCCATGAAACACTTTTTACTCCGCTACAAGTGTGTGTTCCACGGAGACCCCATCTGGAGCCCATTCTAGCACTCTACCGGAGGGGGGATTGATCACGGAGGGCCTCTTCATCAACCTTGGTGCCCTCGTGATGAGGAGTGACTAGTTCACCACGGATCTACAGGTCTATAGTTCATATCTAGATGTCTATCTCTCTCCTTTGATCTTCAATACAAGGATCCTCGCATCTTCGCTTTGATCTAGCTGATCTAATTATTTTGTATGGTGTGTTTGTTGGGATCCAATGAATTGTGGGTTTCTGTTCATATTATTCATAAAAAATATTTTAATCTTATCTGCTTATTTGTGATAATCATAGCTTCGTAAATTTATCCAATCTATTGAATTGCTTTGGCCAAGTAGTTTGATGTTTCTTAAGTGGTAGATGTGTGTTGTAGTGGGTTCAACCTGGAAAATTTCTATATCCTACTAAGATAAGGGGACAAGATGCATCTTTGTGTTGCTGCCACTAAGGATAAAATGATGGGGTTAGTTCATATTAATTAAGTTTACTTTGTCTACATCATATCATCGTTCCCCAAACATTAATCTGTTTCAATTAATACTCTAGATGCATGTTGGATAGGGGTCGTTGGGTTCAGTAATAGTAATAGGTGCAGACATCAGTCAACCTATTTTCTTATGGATGTGATGCATGTATACACACGATCATTTCCGTGAAAAGTGCATAACTATCTCTTGTTCTACTTATGTATTTTTTTTACCCACCATATGTTGCTTTCATGAGATATGCCATTAGAGAACACTCTCGCCCCGAGGTGTATTCATCTATATATTAAGAAAACTTATAATTTCACCATTGTTATTATTTGTCCTTTATTTTATTTTGCAAGTCAAAACTATCAAAAATTATCTACAGAACTCATTTACATGCTAATAATGAGATCAAGGAGATTGACAACACTCTTGCCCGCGTTGGGTGCAAGTTGTTTGCTCTTTTGTGTGCAACCACTGAAGACGGTTGAGGATTGATATTCCTGTTGGTTTGATAAACCTCGGTTTCCTAATTAAGGGAAATACTTATCATTGTACTGCGATAACTCGTCCCTCTTCACGGAAAACCGAACGCAGATCACAAGCATGAGGAAGGATTTCTTGCGCCATTGCCGGGGAATATCATCACCAACTACCAAGTAACTTCACAAAAATTATCATTCACTTGTTCTTAATTATATTTTTTGTTATACCTTTCTTTCTAAAAAGAAATCAAAAATACCACAAATATTTACCTTGGCTTTCTTAGCTTGTCACTAGTTTGCATCTTCGCTCTCTAGTTTGCTTGAAAATTGCTATCATGTCAGATTGGAAATATTGATGCCTCCGCCTCTATGCGAAAGCCCTTGATTTTCAAACTTCACCATGCAGTCAGAATGATAAAAGACACTTAGATTAAGTTTCTAATGAAAAACTTGGTAATCTTGGGGATGATGATCCTTCAGAGGTGGAACCTATTATGTAAACTTTGAAACTCCTCATAGGTAGTGGTAATATTATAGGAAAGAGTGTGATTCAAGATTTTTTTCACTTGTGCGGGGTCATTACCATACATAGGAGGTTCTATTGTTTCTAGAACTACAAGTTATGCGCATGCTATATCTTTGCTTATAGTACAATTGGAAAGATAATTTGTGCACATGCATCCCTTCATACAATGGTTGTTTCCAGAATTCTCTAATATCCATGAAGTTTTCACCAAACGTCTAGCTACTATATTTCTTTGTCAACAATTTAGAAATATCATGCAATAAGCTAGAGATATATTTGCTCATTATAGGGTTAACGGTGAGTGCCCACCCATACAGGGGATTCTTTATGAGTTGGAAGAAATAAGAAAACTAAGATCCACGGTGTATGTTGTTTATGATGAGAATCTTAGAAACAAGGGTACGCCTAATGTCTTAGTTCATAAGATTTCTAAACACAATGATCAATTTGCTATACCAAAACTTGGATTTGGTTATGAGCTAGAAATAAAATTAAGAAAATACCTCTATAGGAACTTATATAACGAGGAGCTAACTATCACTTACGAAAAACCTAAAGAAGAGCCACATGTTCCTCCCGAGGTAGATCTTTCCGATCCTTGGGTTGTGATATTTAGTACTTTCAAGTACTTTTGCTTACCAATCAGAAAACTTGCTCATGAAAGGATGGAATATGATTATCGCATGATGGGTCATTCGCGGAAAGATGGCACCACTTGATCATATGCATTATGCCTAGCTAGGGGCATAAAATAAAAGCGCTTGTTGGGAGGCTACCCAATAGTTATCATCATTTTTTCTTTTTTTACTTTCTGTTTTGGTGTGATTAAATGATTATTTCCTATGCATTGATTGTGTTTCTATGTTTCAATTAGTGTTTGTGCCAAGTAAATCCTTTGTGATGATTTGTGTGATAAGTATAATTGATATGGTGGAAAAACAGATACTTTGACGTCCACTACAGAATTTCTCTGATTTTACTGGAACGTCTTTTATGCTAATTTTGTTACACAGTATTTCTGTAAAAATAACTCATATCTTCCTATTTTTTGATAATTTGTGAAGTTAGACAAGTATAGGTTCATTACATATTGCTACAGACTGTTCTGTTTTAGACATATTCTGTTTTTTGCTTGCATTGTTTGCTTGTTTTAGTGATGCTATGGATTGTATTGGGCGGTATATGCCATGTAGAAGTTATAATACAATAGCTATTATTAAATAATGAAATATTAATGAATTTACAACACTACCTAAGTATTTGTTATGTTGCTTATACTAACGGATCTCACAAAGTTTTGTGGACTTTTGTGTGATTGAAGTTTTCATGTTTTGGGTGCTATCGTGGTGGAAAATGGAATAAGGAGAAGCAAGAGCCTAACTTGGAGATTACCAAGGCATCTCAAGGTAATATTCTAGGATGACTCAAGCATCTAATCTTGGAGATGCCCCAAAAGGCATCCCCTCTTTCATATCAATCCATCGTATGTCACTTCAAGCTATATGTTTATTCATCACATGATATGAGTTTTCCTTGGAGCATCTGCTTTACTTTTCTTATTATTTTGAATTTTGCACAATCATATTTTTCTGGACACACCAACCTTAGAGAGATGCACATGTATAATGATTTTTTACAATACTCTTTATGCTTCACTTATATCTTTTGGGCTAAACAATTGCTCTACTATTTCACTTATATCTTTTTGAACACGGTGGCGTGTAGATTTTATATACACATTTGAACTCTCATTCTTGACTTATATTTGTTTGGGAGTAAATAACTAGTAGTCGTAATTTTCATGGTTCATAAATCTAGTCCAAAAATAATAAGTATCCAATGGATGATAATAAAAAACCATCGTGTAGCACATAAAGAGAAAATGTGGGTTAATGATATTATTGTGGTAATATGAAAAAGGTGTGAGTTCATTATTGTTGATTTGTACTAGTAGAGGTATTAAGAGGTGTTAATAACTTGTTTCTATGAATATTAAAAAGACATGGCACGGATGTGTGAGCATTTCTATTCCTCGTTGAAATCCTAGTGTTGTTTGGAGTCAAAGTCGCATGATGGTTAAGTCCTGCCAATCCCCTCCCTCGGGGCATGCGGGTAGTTCTTTGAGTTGTGATGAAACTAATAAAACTTTGCAATAATTATATGAGTTGTTCGTAACTAATGTGAATACATGGACATACACAATCTCACCTCCTCAAATTTTCCTAGCCTCTCCGTTACCATGCATTGCCCATTCTCACCTCGAGGAACGGTGCGAACTTCACCGATGCATCCGTACCCCATGGCATGATATGCTCTCTCACACATAAACCTTTCTTTATCTTCCTAAAACCAGCAACCATACCTACCTATCATGGCATTACCATAGCCATTCCGAGATATATTGCCATGGAAATTCCACCGTTACATCATATCACTCATTTATTCATCATCATATTGCTTTGCATGATCATATAGAGCTCGCATAGCATTTCTGGCAATGCCACCATTTATGAAATTGCTGTTACATGTCACACTAGATCATTCCACATCCCGTTACACGCAAGAGGTGTCCATATTAACTCATATCGAGCTTTCATGAGTTGTAAGTTAATAAAAGTGTGATGATCATCATTATTAGAGCATTGTCCTAGTGAGGAAAGGATGATGGAGACTACGATACCCCCACAAGTCGGGAATAGACTCCAGAAGAAAAATGAAAATATGGGGAGGCCAAATGGGCCCACCATGAAAAAAATGCAAAATGAATGAGAGAAAAAGAGAGAAGGGACTTTGCTACTATCCTTTACCACACTTGTTCCTCAAAGTGGCACCATGTTCCTCATGTAGAAAGTCTCATGTTGTCATTTTCATATGCTAGTGGGTATCATAATATCAATACTATAAACTTGGCTTGCATATTCCAAATATTTTGGAAACCATAAAGATATCCACGAAACACTATTATGCCTCTACAAGTCTTTGTTCCACGGAGACCCCATCTGGAGCCCATTTTGGCACTCTTGCCGGAGGGGGGATTGATCACGGAGGACCTCTAAATCAACCTTGGTGCCCTTGTGATGATGAGTGACTAGTTCACCACATATCTATGGGTCCGTAGTTCATATCTAGATGGCTATCTCTCTCTCGCTTGATCGTCAATACAGGGATCATCGCATCTTCGTTTGATCTAGCTGATGTAATTATTTTGTATGGTGTGTTTGTTGGGATCCTATGAATTGTGGGTTTATGTTCAAATTATTCATGAACAGTATTTTAATATTATATTCTTATTTACACGATCATCATAGTTTCGTAAATGTATCTGATCTATTGAATTGCTTTGGCCAAGTAGTTTGACCTTACTTCCGTGGTAGATGTGTGTTGTAGTGGGTTCAACCTGGAAAATTTCTATATCCTACGGGGATAGGGGGACAAGATGCGTCTTTGTGTTGCTTCCACTAAGGATAAAACGATGGGGTTAGTTCATAATAATTGAGTTTACTTTGTCTACATCATCTCATCGTTCCCCAAACATTACTCTATTTTACTTAATACTCAAGATGCATGATGGATAGGGGTCGATGGGTGGAGTAATAGTAATAGGTGTAGACAATAGTCGACCTATTTTCTTATGGATGTGATGCATGTATACACACGATCATTCCCGTGAAAACCGCATAACTATTTGTTGTTCTATTAATTGCCAAACAGTAAAAAATTTACCAACCATATGTTGCTTTCATGAGATATGCCACTAGAGAACACTCTGGCCCCCAGGTGTATTCATTTATATATTAAGAAAACTTATTATTTCATAATTGTTACTATTTGTCCTTTATTTTATTTCACAAGTCAAAACTATCAACAGTCATCTACACAACTCATCTACTTGCTAAAAATGAGATCAAGGGGATTGACAATACTCTTGCCCGTGTTGGGTGCAAGTTGTTTGCATTTTTGTGTGCAGCCACTGAAGACGGTTGAGGATCGATATTCCTGTTGGTTCGATAAACCTTGGCTTCCTAATCAAGGGAAATACTTAACCGCATTGTACTGCGATAACTCGTCCCTCTTCATGGAAAACCCAACGCAGATCACAATCATGAGGAAGGTTTTCTTGCGTCGTTGCTGGGGGAGATCATCACCAACTGCCAAGTAACTTGACACAAATTATCATTCACTTGTCCTTGTTTTTATTTTATATTATATCTTGCTTGCTTAAAATAAATCAAAAATACCAAAAATATTTACCTTTGCTTGCTTAGCTTGTCACTAGTTTACATCTTCGCTCTCTAGTTTGCTTGAAAATTGCTATCATGTCAGAGTTTGAAATTATTGCTGCCTCCGCCTCTATGGGAAAGCCCTTGATGTTCAAACTTCACCTTGCTATGATAATTATAAAATAAATATATATAAAGTTTCAAATGAAAAACTTGGTAATCTTGGGGATGATTATCCTTCTAATGTAGAAGCTATTATGTAAACTATGAAACTCCTCATAGGTAGTGGTAATATTATTGGAAAGAATGTGATTCAAGATTTTTTCACTTGTGCGGGATCATTAACATTGAGAGGAGGTTCTATTGTTTCTAGAACTACAAGTTATGAGGATGCTATATCTTTGCTTATGGTACAATTGGAAAGACAATTTGTCCACATGCATCCATTCGTACAATGGTTGTTTCTAGAATTCTCTAATATCCATGAAGTTATCACCAAATGTCTAGCTACTATATTTATTTGTGAACAATTTGGAAATATCCTGCAATAAGCTAGATATAGATTTTCTCATTATAGGGTTAATGGTGAGTGCCCACCAATAGAGGGGATTCTTTATGGGTTGGCAGAAATAAGAAAACTAAGATCGATAGTGTATGTTGCTTATGATGAGAATCTTAGAAAGAAGGTTACGCATAATGTTTTAGTTCATGAGATTTTTGAACACAATGATCAATTTGCTATACCAAAACTTGGATTGGGTTATGAGCTTGAAATAAAATTAAGAAAATACCTCTATCGGAACTTATATAACGAGGAGCTAACTATCACTTACGAAAAACCTAAAGAAGACCCTCATGTTCCTCCCGAGGTAGATCTTTCCGATTCTTGCGTTGTGATATTCAGTCTATTCAAGTATTTTTTCTTACCAAGCAGAAAATTTTCTCCTTAAAGGAGGGAATATGATTATAGGATGATGGGTCAGTCGCGAAAAGATGACACCACTTGATCATATGCATTATGCCTAGCTAGGGGCATAAAATAAAAGTGCTTGTTCGGAGCTACCCATTAGTTATCATAATTTTTGCTTTTTTACTTTATGTTTTGGTGTGATTAAATGATTATTTACTATGCATTGATTGTGTTTCTATGTTTCAATTAGTGTTTGTGCCAAGTAAATCCTTTGGGATAATTGATATGGTGGAAAAATTGAAACTTTGACGCCGAGTGCAGAATTTCTATGCTTTTACCATAACGTCTTGCTAAGCTGATTTTCTTACAAACTATTTATTTACAAATAAATCAGATCTTCCTAATTTTTCATAATTTGTGAATTTACACAAGTATAGGTTCATTACATATTGCTAGAGACTGTTCAGTTTTAGATAGATTCTGTTTTTGCTTGCATTGTTTGCTTGTTTTGATGATGCTATGGATTGTATTGGGTAGTATATGCCATGTAGAAGTTATAATATAGTACCTATTATGAAATAATGAAATATGAATCAATTACAACAATACCTAAGTATTTGTTATGTTGCTTATACTAACGGATCTCGCGAAGTTTTGTTGGGTTTTGTGTGATTGAAGTTTTCTAGTTTTGGTGTTATCGCGATGGACAATGGAATAAGGAGAAGCTAGAGCCTAAGATTGGGGATGCCCAAGGCATCTCAAGGTAATTTTCAAGGAGGAGTCAAGCATCTAAGCTTGGGGAATACCTAGAAGGCATCCCCTCCTTCATATCAATCCATCGGTATGTCACTTGAAGCTACATTTTTGTTCATCACATGATATGAGTTTTACTTGGAGCATATTTTTCTTTAATTTTGTTTTTTTAGTTTTACACAATCATATTTTTCGGGAAACACCAACCTGAGAGAGATGCACATGTATCACGATTTTTTAGAATACTCTTTATGCTTCACTTATATCTTTTGAGCTAAACAATTGCTCTAGTATTTCACTTATATCTTTATGAACCTGGTGGCGTGTAGACTTTATAGAAATATTTGAACTCTCATTCTTCACTTATATTTGTTTGGGAGTTAATAACTAGTAGTGGTAATTTTCATGGGTCATAAAGCTAGTACAAAAATTAATAAGTATCCAATGGATGATAATAAAAAACCATCGTGTAGCACATAAAGATAAATTGTGGGTTAATGATATTAATGTGGTAATATGAAAAAGGTGTAAGTTCATTATTATTGATTTGTACTAGTAGAGGTATTAAGAGGTGTTAATTCATTGTTTCTTTGAATATTAAAAAGGCATGTATGGGATGTGTGAGCATTTCTATTCCTGGTTGAAATCCTAGTGTTGTTTCGAGTCGGAGTCGCGCGATGGTTAAGTCCTCCCAATCCCTCCCTCGGTGCATGCGGGTCGTTCTTTGAGTTGTGATGAAACTAAGAAAACGTTGCAAAGATTATATGAGTTCTTCATAACTAATGTGAATACATGGACATACGCAATCTCACCTCCTCATATTTTGCTAGCCTCTTCGTTAACATGCATTGCCCATTCTCACCTCGAGGATCGGTGCGAACTTAGCTGGTGCATCCATACCCCATGGCATGATATGCTCTATCACACATAAACCTTTCTTTATCTTCCTAAAAAGAACAACCATACCTACCTATCATGGCATTTCCATAGCCATTCTGAGATATATTGCCATTAAAGTTCCACCCTTACATCGTATGACACATTCATTCATCATCATATTATTTTGCATGATCATATAGAGCTGACATGGGATTTCTAGCAAAGCCACCATTTATGATACATGGCACGCTAGATCATTGCACTTCCCATTACATCGCAAGAGGCGTTCATACTAAGTCATATCAACATTTCATGATTTGTAAGGTAATAAAAGTGTGATGGTCATCATTATCAGAGCATTGTCCTAGTGAGGAAAGGATGATGGATACCATGATACCCTAACAAGTCCGGAAGAGACTCCAGAAGAAAAATGAAAAATGGGGGAGGCCAAATGGGCCCACCATTAAAAAAATGCAAGATGAATGAGAGAAAAGGAGAGAAGGGACTTTGCTTCTATCGTTTACCACACTTGTTCCTTAGAGTAGCACCATGTTCCTCATGGAGAATGTGTCAGGTTGTCATTTTTATATGCTACTGGGTGTCATATTATCATTACTATAACTTGGCTTGCATATTGCAATGACGGGCTTCCTCAAATTCCCAAGGTCTTCATGAGCAAGCAAGTTGGATTCACACCCCACCAGCTTCATCTGATCTTTCAGACACTTGGCAATACCTACACCTTGCATTGACATCTACCGATCGGCATCTCCATAACTTGTTGGTACACATAGTTGATGTGAGACTATCTTCTCCACGTTTACCTCTTTGATATCTACCACCATATTCTATTCCACCATACGCTATGTCTATGGCTCACGCTCATGTATTGCGAGACAAATAAAAGATTGATTCACTTTGAAAAATTATGATCCAATTGCCTAACTTGGACACTGTGATCTTAACATTTGTATTAATTTGGTGAAGGTGAAGCCATGGTTTCCTAATATGAAACATTAATGGGGTAAACATTCTTTTAGGATCGTATACTTTAAAAGATCGATGATTTTGTTGCTTATGGTCATAAATATTACTATGTTGATGTTTGTTAATTCATCGTTTCTTAATGAGCATACATGCAAAATTTGATTTTTATCATTTACCTACTCGAGGACGAGCATGAATTAGGCTTGGGGATGCTTGATACGTCTCCAACATATCTATAATTTTTGGTTCTTCCATGGTGTCATATTAACATCTTAAGATGCTTTTTGGTTCATAATGCACCAATTTATATTATTTTTGAGCACCAACCAATGAACCCGGTGACCAATGCCAGTTGTTGTTTTCTATGTATTTTGTGTTTTTTAGGTTTTTAGTATCATACGAAGTCCAAATTCCACAAAACTTTTTTATGATTTTTTCTGGACCAAAAGAAAACCTGGAACCTTTTGGGGAAGACCTAATGCCACACGAGGAGTCCACATGGCAACAGGGTGCGCCAGGGGGTGGCCATGCCCTCATGCCTTGCCGCCTCCCTATGGCCCCTCTTGCCTCCTTCTCTGGCCTCTAAATTCCCAAATATTACAGAAACCCTAAAGATATCCATGAAACACTTTTTACGCTGCCACAAGTCTTTGTTCTATAGCGACCCCATCCAGAGCTTCGTTGTGGCACTATACCGGAGGGGATCGATCATGGAAGCACTCTACATCAACCTTGGTGCCCTAGTGATGATGTGTGAGTAGTTCATCACAGACCTACGGGTCCATAGTTAGTATCTAGATGGCTCTCTCTATTGATCTTCAATACAATGATCATCTCATCTTCATATTGATCTATCCTATGTAAAAAATTTGTATGGTGTGTTTGTTGGGATTCTATGAATTGTGGGTTTATGTTTAGATTATTCATGAAAAGTATATGAGTCTTCTATGTGTTTTATGATTCTCATTTGCATGATCATCAAAGGTTCATAAGTTTATCTAATCTATTGAATTGCTTTGGCCAACTAGTTTGATCTTTCTTTAGTGGTAGATGTGCGTTGTAGTGGGTTTAACCTGGCGAATTTCTATATCCCAGGGACACAAGGGGACAAGATTTGTCTATGTGTTGCTTCCAATAAGTATAAAACAATGGGTTTAGTTCCTACTTATTGATTTTACTTTGCTTCCAATAAGTATAAAACAATGATGTCATCATGTCATCATACCCCAAGCATTACTCTGTTTTACATAATACTATCGATGCATGTTGGATAGCGGTTGATGGGTGGTATAATAGTAATAGTTGCAGACACGAGTTGCCCTATTCTTTTATGTACATGATGCCTATATACACATGATCATTGCCATGAAAATCGCATAACTATTTGTTGTTCTATCAATTGCCTAACAGTAATTTGTTTACCCATAATATGTTGCTTTCATGAGAGATGCAACTAGAGAACACTATGGGCCCCGGCTCTATTCACTTATATATTCAGAAAACTTATACTTTCTTCTCTGTTATTATTTGCCTTTTATTTTATTTTGCAAGTCACAGTTATCGACAATTATCTACACAACTCATTTCCTTCCAAATAACGAGATCAATGGGATTGACAACCCTCTTCCCCACGTTGGGTGCATGTTTTTTGCTCTTTTGTGCCGCTGTAGACGGTTGAGTATTGATATTCCTATTGGTTTGATAAAGCTTGGTTTCTTAATCAAGGGAAATACTTGTTCTGCGATAACCCGTTCCTCTTCATGGAAAACACATCACATATCACAAGCATCAGTTATCCATCCAAAATTCCCCTTGATGACATCATTAAGAATCAAGACACCACGGGACAAATCACCAAATGTCCAATTGAGATCTAACCCTTTGAAATTGCATACCGTCCAAGCCGAGCTATTAAATCTCAGGTTCTCTCCGATTAAATCTCAGGACAGTATATACTAACACTGGACAATCTACTTTCACATCTCCAAGACGATCGTCGGGTTAAGGGACGGAGTGGTACTCACATCACCCACATGGAGCAACATTCTCTATGTATTGAAAATTATGTACACTGACTCTAATAACGCAGCCGAATACGAAGCATTACCAAATGGAACTGGGATGGTAGTCTCCATGGGAGTCCGATGCCTAGAGGTCCGAGGCGACTCTAACATTGCTATGTCACACGTAAACGGTGAGTTCGATGCAAATGACCCCAAAATGACCACATTTGAAATGCAGTTTTAACAATCTACGTTCGATTCAAGGTGCTAGAGTTTCACCATATCCCAAGAGATAGCAATCAAGCCATAGATATTCTTGCTCAAATGGGTGTGAAATGCAACCCCGTCCCCAAGAACACCTTACTGCCCATGTTTATGCACAATGGATATCTGGCATCATGCCACGATTGGTCCACTCCTTAACGGAGGCACACACCCAATAGGTGGAGGAACTGGACTTTGTACTATGGGGCTTGCGCACCATTCCAAATAGATCCACCGGCTACCCACCTTTCTTCTTGGTATACAGAGCCGAGGCAGTTCTACCATGTGACTTCATACATGATGCACCTAGATTATGCATGCGTGTGGAGAGGGTGGTCGAGCCCAACAGGCAAGATGAGCAAGAGAAATTAGAGGAGGAACAAAATATAGCTCGAGAGTGGTTTGTGCTTTATCAACAGCAGGCTAGCCATTATAAGAGCATGGAGGTTTGAGCCAAGGCATATAATGTGGGGTGCCTAGTCCTGTGGAATTATCCTGAGAAGCAAAAGCACAAGCTCTCACCCAAATGGGATGACCCGTCTATAATCGATCACGTACTTACCTAGGGATCCTAACTCCTCGGAGATCCTAAGGAGAATAGGTTGCAGCCATATGCATGGAATTTTGCGCGGCTTTGGAGTTTCTATGGTTAACTGTCAGCTCCCTCCCACATCCTTCCTTTTGTTTTATATGTCTTCAATTACAATCTTTAGATAGCATAGTAAGCCTTTTTAGCTATGTGTCTTATCTACAGGTTGTCAAAACCATAGAGTTATAATGCTCGATACAACCAAAGTATATTAAGTACTTTGGTGACATATTTAAAATGTACTCTTGTACCGCCATAGGGGCTTTAATCAATAAATCTCTCACCTATTTCAAAACACTCATATATTCCCCTTCCCTTTGTAATATTTTTAGCCATTATATGCATCGGCTGGCCTTAAGAATTTGCCAAGCTGGGTTGTCTGGCTCCTATCCTTACCTCCTACGTCCTCGATTGTAGAGCTAGGAGGTAAATGGAGCACCGCTATGATTGTTACTTCCAGTTTGACCGACGTAGTAGCTCAGATGGGTAAAGCGAAAAGCTAGCATACTTAAGAGAACAAGTGATCGTCTCCAATGGAAGTGAATAAAATTTTCCTTTTTAATTGGTCCTATAGGATTCAAACCTATTTTTTTATTTTTCTCCAAATAAATTGGACGTTATTTAAACCTAGTCGAGGTTAACATGACACGCCTAGGGGAAGGAACTCTTAGAAGAACTATTTTCCTCATAAGATGTTTCTTACTATATTCATTGATACAACATATCTCTCTATGGCACCTTGTTTTCCGATGTAACTGGACTGACTTCTCGGAGCAGAAGTAAGTAAACACTCCTCGGCCATTGGGCAAGGACGTAGACACGGATGGATGGCTAATATAGTTTAAATTACAGATACGAGCACAATGGTGAAAAGTATATAAATACATAGAACCACCAAATGCAATTTATAATTATTGCAATGCATGTGAACCGTCTATCAATATATCAAGGGAAAAATCTTGTTGAGAAAAGTGAGCTATCGCCATGAACTGCTCTATACCAAGTGAGTGGGAATCTCATGTCTCTTTGCACCTATTGGGCTGACCCGAGCATGGCGTTCAGGATCTTACCTGGTAAACCGTGTCTTGATCATCGATGAGGCTTCTTCGACTCCTTCTCGGCATGCAGATATTTTCCATACTTTAAGATGACGTTGCACTCCCTTCATATGATCATATAGCTCAAGGATTCCCTCAAGAATCGGCTCACAAGGACATAAAGCTTTGAACACGACTTTCATGGAGCAATATGATTTTTCTAGGAGCTCCCTCAACCATGATGTAGAAGTGCATGCTCTAGCCAATGCAGCCGAAAGACCGATCTGATGGAAGAGACTAGGCAATACATTTATATGTCAACACTCCCCCTCACGTGTTGCTCCCTCAGGCCTAAACATGGACCGAAAGTGGGTTGCAATTTAATTGCGCCAGCTGGGTCTTGAACTCAAGACCTCTTGGCTCTGATACCATGTAGAAGTGCATGCTCTAGCCAATGCAACCAAAAGACCAATCTGATGGAAGTGACTAGGCAATACATATATACGTCAACACATGACAAAAAAATTGGTGTTGTGGGGTTTGTTTATCCTTCCGACTGACTAGTCAATAGAACTGGAAAACAAGAACGAAGCTGAGAAACTAGTTGTGCAATTGAATAGAATTTTTCATAAAGTAACTCAAAATCATGAGAGATGGTTTTGTCTGTCCTCTACTTCTGTTCCTTGACCGCGGCCCACTAAATCTTCAAGCTCGCGATGTCACTTGTTTGTTGATCATTCTTTGACTTTAGAGCATTGCTTCCCACAATGCTGCACATATCCACTTGGTGGCCAGCTTCTTCGTGAGATTCATTATAACGTGTGTCTTCTCTGCCTTCTTCCGGGTCCTTTTTCAGCTGGCCAATGGTTTCGACGACGAAATCAGAAGGAATTATTAAGCATGGAATTCATATTTCTATGGAATGTCATATTTCCAGGTAAGCATACCACGAGCTCCTCGAGTGATTGCTTTGCCATTTTCCAGATCAGACGTGGCAGATGCTAGCTCAACATTTGTCAATTTTAGCTCCTTGAAGATCTCGGCATTTTTCTCTCGAGGAGTCTATGTCATGCACAATATAATTAAGATATCGGACCCTTAATTTCTTCATACCGGCCAAAGTTAAGTGTCGGGGGCTAGATGATGTTCATACTAGGTTGCTTATGCAAGGTTTATATCGAAGCTGAGATACACTAGTTTTATATCGAAGCTGAGATACACTAGATAGCGAGCGGGCTGGTCTCTAGAATTAATAGATCATACGCCTTAAATAAGGAGATCGAAACTAGGTTCATTCAAAGAATAGTACATGTATGCCAGGTGATAGTATGTCCACTACGTCTTCAAGGCCAGCCTGAGCTGCTCTGAGGTAGGCATCAACCGCGTTGAGATCATTAACTCCTTGGTCCAAAAGGATCAGATTCCTCATGGAGGTTTTCTGTTTCCGATGTCTCATCATTCTTTCAGACTCAGAGACAGTGGCAAAGAAAACCCCCGAGTCCTCAGGATGAGGTTTCTCGTCTGAGTCTTCGAATTGGGGAATCTCAAGAGGTGTGCAAGAATCGTGCGAGTCCTCGGCATGCTCGACGTGGTCGACTTCGCATGGTCATTGGCCATCCATTTAGATGCTCTGCTGGTCCTTTGCTGGTCTGCTTGGATCAACCCTTTGGGTGCTCGCCGCTTTGAGCGGTGGCCGTTGGAAAGGGAAGTCAAAACCTTAGGATCAGAATCTCTCTTAGGAGGCGAGGCATCAAACACTTACTTTTGATGGTAGAGCCCCTGGTGAGTCTGCAAGAAGTGTCATTTCAGAGCACTCTATACTCTCTTGATAAAAGACCCCATTCTTCAAAATGGAGAATAGCTCAGGGCCCTCGTGGAATCCTGTGTTGTCTTCGAGAACTCCGATTGAGGAGTAAGGCACTCTATGTGCTTTATGAAGCGTATCCATCCCTGCTCGAAAATATTGAAAAGTTGTTCAAAACTAATTAAATTGTTCGGTAGACAATGTAAAGTAGGAGCAACTTAATGCCTTAGTTGGTCTATAGGATGAAAGGCCATGTACGAACTTCCTCCGAGATAATTATGCTTCTTCTACTTTGAAAATCCCGGCAAGGGCGCTAGCTAGGGCTCCAAGGTTGGCAAAATCTTCCTTCACGGAATGAGTTGCATCGCTCGTACCATTATATTCCCATGAGGGGTGCATGCATTTTTGAATATGTTGTACGCGTTGGAGAATGGAGATTCCAATTACATCAATGATGGTGAGCTTGTTATGGCTAAGGCTGGAGACTTGATATACCATGTGTTCACTTCCTTCTCTGTATCTTGTGATGAAATCCTCTGTCGCTAGTTGAATCGCTTCTTAGGAGGCGAGGGTGTGAACTCGGGTAGTACTTGGCGACCAAGGTCATATAATGTGATGTCGTCTATGTAAACCATTTCGAGTCGCATGTCTCGATATACTTCGGAGGCATGTCGGTTGGGTATCCAACGCCAACAATTCTGCACACATCAGCCTCGCCCACCTCGTATACAGCACCTCCTCGAGAGCAAGGTATGAGGAAAAAGTAATTCTGTCACAAGCCTCAATGGGCCTGGCATTCGAGGTACATCTCACACAGGGCGCCGAACCCAGTGATGTGCAAAATGGAATTGGGGGTGTGGTGGTGGAGCTAGATTCTATAGAAGGCTAGCCAGCTAGGGAGAAAGGGATGGATTGGAAAACACATACCACGTAGAAGAAAGGTAATAAAACATATCCACTCCACACCATGAGGGTACAAATGATTTTCAACATGTGCCTGTCTGTTTATGAAGGTTATACTTGCACGGAAGGGGGCTAGGTCTGTGTTGGGGAGATATCCCTGACTGACAACTTGTTCAAACGGAGGTGGGAGATGGTACAACTAAGCGAGTTCCCTTAGAGGGTTAAATGTAGGCATGCTGAGGAGCTTGGAGTGTTGGCCACGGAGAAAGATGGAATGGAAGGATTTTGGATCGAAGCGCAGCAGAGAATAGTAGATATTACATATGTCATGCCTGTACACCATTAAATAAGTCTCCTAACTGAACACTTAAATTGTTGGTCATCGAACCACATGTCACCCTAGGTGGCACGAGAATTGATAACGATGCCATAAAGGTAGGAAGTGGGGTCATTGCTAGTAGTCCCTGAAAAGATGCACGCATTCCGAGGTAATGTGATGCTCGAATTAACTGGAGATCCATTAGGACTTTGAATCTAATGCTCATCTGCCAAGCCGAATAAATCTTCCAAGTAATTTGATGTTCCGAAAAGGGACGTTGTCCTCGGCAATTCGAGGTAGTTCAGAGGCTACTCATGGTATCTTGGAGTTGGGGTTGGAATGATGATCTATGGTACAAACGAGGCCCCTTGTGGTACAGGATTGGGTGCGCTTGCACAGAGAGCATTGATACGTCTCCGTCGTATCTACTTTTCCAAATTCTTTTGCCCTTGTTTTGGAGTCTAATTTGCATGATTTGAATGGAACTAACCCGGACTGACGCTGGTTTCAGCAGAATTGCCATGGTGTTGTTTTTGTGCATAAATGAAAGTTCTCGGAACGTCATGAAAATTTACGGAGAATTTCTATGGAAAATATGAAAAATACCTGCGCCAAGATCCACCACAGGGGGTGGGCTAGTGGGCCACAAGTACGGAAGAGAAGATTTCGTCGCGTTTGCGATACGGAGGCGTCGCCACATCCTTTTCTTCATCTGGGGGACAAATCTGGAGTCCGTTTTGGGCTCCGGAGAGGGCAAATCGTCGCCATCGTCATCATCAACCTTCTTCCCTCTCCAATTCCATGAAGCTCTTCATCGTTCGTGAATAATCTATTCGTAGGCTTGCTGGGCGGTGAAGAGTAGGATGAGATCTATCATGTAATCGAGTTAGTTTTGTCGGGGATTGATCCCTAGTATCCACTATGTTCTGAGATTGATGTTGCTACTACTTTGCCATGCTTAATGCTTGTCACTAGGGCCCAAGTGCCATGATTTCAGATCTGAAATTATTATGTTGTCACCAATTTATGTGTGTTTTAGATCCGATCTTGCAAGTGGTAGTTACCTACTATGTGTTATGACCCGGCAACCCCGGAGTGACAATAACCGGAACCACTCCCGGTGATGATCATAGTTTGAGGAGTTCATGTGTTCACCAAGTGCTAATGCGTTCTTCCGGTTCTTTATTAAAAGGAGAACCTTAATATCCCGTAGTATCCTTTTTGACCCCGCTGCCACGGGAGGGATGGACAATAGATGTCATGCAAGTTCTTTTCCCCAAGAACGTATGACGACACACGGAATGCATGCCTACATCACATTGACGAACGGGAGCTAGCCACATATCTCTCCGTGTTATAACTGTTGCATGATGCATATCATCCAAACAAATCACCGACCCATTGCCTACGAGTTTGTCCTACTCCTGTTGTCACTTGTCTTGCTCTGCTTCTACTGCTGTTACTTGTCGTGCTCTGTTGGTACTGTCGCTCGCTACTGCTGCTACTTGCTACTGATGTCACTACTGTTGTTCCTTGCCACTGTTGTTACTCGTTACACTGCTACTACCTACTACAATTTTGATTCGCTGATCGTTGACGGGAACAGACAATTTCCGTCAACGGGGCAACTTCTGGCGCCATTGATACGACCGTTAGAAATAGTCTGTCGTGTCAACAGGTCGTTTCTGACACCGTTGTTATCATACTACTTTGTTGCTGATACTTTGCTTGCAGATACTAATCTTTCAGGTGTGGTTGAATCTGATATATTCAGCTGCTAATACTCGAGAGTATCCTCTCACCTCCTGCCTGGCGAACCAACAAATTTGGGTCGAATACTCTACCCTCGAAAACTGCTGCGATCCCACGCGCTGGTGGGCCGTCAACAACATTCTTCTAGTTTCGATTGCCGGGGAGTGCTAGCAGAATTCTTCCGGTGCCATTGCAGGGGAAGGTATGTTGTCACACGGTGTCAAGCATTAATGATCACATGCACATGCAGGGTTTTAGACAGGTTTGGGCCTCTCAAAAGCATAATACCCTACGGCCTATGTTTGTCGATGATCTGGGTGGAGGTTCACATTACAGGTGCGCAATGTCCCAGCAAGGAAGCACGGGGAGTGCAGCTACACGTACAAACAGACAAAGTGTCAACTTTTCTAAAGGTAGCATCGACCCTCCTTTTATAGTGCAAGGGGTTACTACAGTGGCTAAAATGGTCTTTTCGTGAGAGGGGATAGTAGCTTCTATAGCTGCCAGAACTACTAACAGTAGCTACAATTGTGAATACCTAACCCTAACAAATTAAGACATGGGTAAGAAATGCACCATGAGGTGTCATGCTGGCAGTGTCTCCTCGCAAGGACCGTTTCTCCTTCTGTTGCAAGAGGCCTCTGACCAGGCTCACCTAACTGCCTGCCTGCTCAACACCTTGCTGATGTTGGCGATCAGCCTCATGAGCTGGAGCAGCGGAGATGTGGAGGATTCTTGCCGGGAGCGATGGCTGTCGGGTCTTCTCCCTCCCGGCAACGTGGCTTGTCGGGTGCCTTGTCTTGTACTTTGTTGTTTGAGATTCCCTCCGGTAGGGTGTTGCCGAATGAGGAAGTTGATGTTGTGTGTGCACGAGCTAGAGTACTAACAGAGTGGTGGAGTAGCCCCATTGTCTTGGCCATACTTAAGTCCGTGATGTTGTTGGGCTAGGCTCAAAAGCACGACACAGACGCGTGGCCGATATTCTTTGTGTCCGGGATGATGGATTTTCACTATTTTCTTAAGACACGGGTTGAATGCGTGTTATGGGAGTGGTGGAGTGTCTCAGGAGGGTGTGGTTTTATCGGGCAAGGAAAGGCACCCTGTGTGCATTCCATGCTTAAATAAAAAGGAAACCGCATGTTTGCTGCTCATCCCCAACCCTTTTCTATTCTGCTGCTTGCCCTTCTTACCTCCTTGAACAATGCAGAGCCCCCGAGTCAGTCCACCGTCTTTATTAACGTGCACCCTCTTGCCCGCAATGGCATCCAATTGGACGTCATTGGATGCCGCCCCTGGTCCGGCGAAGGAGGCCAAGAAGTCAGCCTCCCTCGAGGTAGAGGCATTCGTGGAGCCGCGGAGGAAGAATGTTTTCTTCATTTTGTCCGTGTTGTCGGTGAACGACCTCGTTGAGCCATACAAGATCATGTCGGGAAGAAGACCAATGCGCACCCGATGCCGCACATGATCCCAGTTGGTTGCCCACCCAACATAGGGAATTAACCATTCTTCATGGCGTACTTCTATTGTGGGCTAGTTCCCCCTTCTCCGCCTTCTTCTTAAATCTGATGCTCACCTATGGGTTTTGGTTGTTAGATTTCTCGTGAAATGCAATGTCCACGCTGTTGATCTTCATACATTTATGTGAAAATTTTGTGGGGGTAGTTCCCAATGTCTCCCTCTTCCGCCACTTCTTCATTCCTCACATAAAGGGGGATGCTCGCTCTCACAGAATCACATGGACTCCCCGTGCTAGCCATAGGGAGAAATATCTCCCGAAAAGCTGCACAAGAAATGGGAAGAGTGGCTGGCGAAGGGGTGCTACATCCTGGACAAGGCGCTCCGAGTCTTCTACCAGGTTCAGACATCAACACCCGTCCGTGCTCATGATTTGAGAAACCTCGCCAAAGACGACAAGAAGTTGGAGATCGCTCTCCCGTGCATCACTCGTCTGAGGGCTTTCGGGTTCACCATAGATACGGTGGGTGATGATTTTCTTACCACAGAAATTGCCACCTCCAGGACCAGGGGCACTTTGTCTAGGAGTGTGACAACCCCGATGACATTATGAAGTTGCGCCCTAGGCTTGAGGAAAATTTGACGATGATGGAACCCATCATCTTGAAGCATCAACTCTTTCATCCTGAAGGGAACTACAAGCTCCCGATAGACATCATCCCACTCTGCAACAACTCCGCTAGGGAATCGATATTGGCGATGATGCCAGCGTGTGATTCTCATGGTGTTGACCCCATATGGAGCTGCCGGCATCAGAGCACGTATAGGAGTGGTGCGAAAATTTGACCGCGGTGCATCTTAGGGATGATGGATGCTGGGTCCATGACACCACCGATGAAGAGGTTGATTTCATCGCCAGTAGGGTGGAGGAGGCCGGGCTCACTGAAGGCGGTAGTAGTTCCGGCGGCCATGCATGGGGATGATGGTGATGAGACCGCCAACGAGGAGGAGGAGGATGAAGAAATTGGGGTAGACGTGGAACCAGGACCCGAGGAGTCCTAAGTTCGCAGAGCTGCCAGTAGGGAGCCGGTCAGGCCTTCTCCTTCGTAGGAGGTCGATGAGGAAAGAAGACCCCATCTTTGATGTCCCTCATTCCGAGCACACGACAGAGACTATTGTGGTGCCTGCGGCGAGTATCTCTACGCACGCATCGAGGCCTTCCAACTCTGTCGCGCCAGATGCACGATCTAGGGAGGCCACGCCATCTCCCACGCCCTCTGCTCGCGGAGGGAGAATGAGGGACTTGTCCGCCCTCAGCTCCTCGGAGGAAGATGACGAGTAAGTGTTCATTCCAGGGCTTCATTTAAATTCTTGTTGCATTCCGGATGAGGAGCGGGCTGTCATAGACCTTATCCCATTGGCCAGCCCCCGATGCGAGACAACTCCTCCGCACCAGACGGGAACACAAGTGCGAGAATTGATGACACCACCTCCATCCCTGTGCACACAGAGTCAGAGCGCCCGGAGGCTGCCAACGAATGCTCTACCCTGGAGGGAAGCTCCCCAGTAAGGGCCTCCACCAACGAGCATGTCCGCATTCAGGGCACGCCGGCACATGATACTACTGGCGGCAACGCGAGGACAATGGATGTTGCTGGAGGAGAGGGTGCCCCTCCACCACAAGAACTCGTGGGTAAGTCCCTTATTGCTGGAATCTTGGTTTTGTGCCCTTCTTTTGTCTTCTCGAACTTCCTTGAGTTCAATTTCCTTGGTGGTGTTGATCTCCCTCCGTCTGAATGCGCGGACGTCTGCGCTAGTGTAGAGATGATCTCCAAAGAGATCGCCATGGAAGCAAGACGGATTGCGATCAAGGAAGAGGCTAGTTGCGAACCCACAAAGGAAGCCAACAAGAATACCACCGAGGGATCATCAGTGGAGGTGCTTAGGGGCTCTGAGAGCACTTGTTCCCTTGGGGTGTGATACTTGTGATCTACGTTCGGCTTTCCTGTGAAGAGGAATGGGTTATCACATCATAATGTCGGTCAGTATTTCCCTTAGTTATGAAACCAAGATTTATGGAACCAATAGGAATAGCAACCACAACCATATTCACGGGCTGGACACAGAATAACGAAAATTTCGCGCCCAACGCTGGCAAGAGGGTTGTCAATCACCTTGTCTTATTATTTGTAAGCAAGTGGGGTGTGTAGATAATTGTAGATAACAAGATAAAATAAAAACAAGTAAATAACACCAAGGTAATGAAGGTTTTATAAATGTGTTATGAATAGACCTGGAGGCCAGAACTTTCCATAATTGCATCACTAATAAAAAATAGGATACGTTTGGTAAACAAATTACTGTTGGGTGATTCAGAAAAAAGGATAGTTATGCGCTATTCACGGCAATGATCATGTGTATATAGGCATCACATCCATAAGAAAATATGCTGACTTCTTCTCGCACCTATTACTATAACTCCACTAATCGACCGCTATCCAACATGCATTTGGAGTATTAAGCAAAACAGATTAATGCATGGACAACGATGACATGATGTACAAAATGTGAACTCAAGAAATATGGTTAAACACCATCATTTTATCCTTAGTAACAGCAACACGAGGACGCATATTGTCCCCTTCTGTCACTGGGATATAGAGATTCGCCAGGTTGAACCTACCACAACGCACCTCTCTCACCACAGAAATACCGATCTATTTGTCCAAACTATTTCAATAGATCGAAGAAAATTACGAAGCTATCATAATCATAAACATAAGAATCATATAAGCATTCAGAGGAGACTCGAATATTTATCCTGAATAATCTGAAAATAAACCCACAATTCATCGGATCCCAACAAACGCACCACACAAAAGGACTACGTCATATGGAACAAAGCGAAGATGTGATGATCATTCTATTGAAGATCAAAGAGAGAGAGATTGCCATATAGGTACTGACTATTAACCCGTAGGTGTATGGTGAACTACTCACACATCATCGTGAGAGCAGCAAGGTTGATGAAGAGGCCCTTCATGATTGATCCCCCTTCTGACAGGGTGTCGGAATGGAGATCCAGGTCGTGTCCCGTCGGAACAAAGACTTGTGGCGGTGTAAAACATGTTTTGGGACTCCCTCTGGTGTTTTAGGGAAGATGAGAATCTATAAGCCAAAGAACGGAGTCGGGAGGGTCACGAGGGAAGCACAAGATATCAGGGCGCCTCCACCCAGGTTATGCCTTGTTGGCTCGTGGGCCCCTCGTGAGGCCTCCAGCCTTCTTCCAATGCTCGTTGGGCTTCTTATGGCCCAAAAAAATAACCAATTTTTTTAGGGCAATTGGACTTCGTTTGGTATGGAAAACCTAAAAAGTGAAAAACACGCAGAAAACAACAAATGGCAGTGTGCACTAGGTCAATAGTTTAGTGCTCAAAAATAAATATAAAATGGGAAATAAATGCCTCAAAAGTATTCTAGAATGATAATATATTAGCATGGAACAATAAAGAATTAGATATACATTGGAGACGTATCAAGCATCCCCAAGATTAATTCCTGCTCATCCTCAAGTAGGTAAATGATAAAAACATTACTTTTGATGTGACATGCTATCCATGATGTAACCTTATGCATGTATGCTCATTAAGAAATGATGAACTAAGAAACATTAACATACCAATACTTATAGGTATAAGCAGAAAATCATTAATCTTTCAAAGTATACGATTCTCAAAGATTATTTATATTAGTAAGGCATGGCTTCATCTCCACCACAATAATACATATGTCAGGAACCACGGTGTTCATGTCAGGCAATTGGATAATACCTTTTAAATATGCATCAACTTTTTATGCTTCACGGAATACATGAGTGAAGCATTGGACATAGCATAAAGGTGGAATAGAATTTAGTGGTAGGTTTCAAAGAGGTAAAAGTAGTGAAGATAGTCTCACATCAACTAGCCGTACCAACAAGCCAGGGATATGCGCGTTGATATATAAGACTAGGGATTGTCGTGCAAAGGATGCACAAGAGCTATAAGTGTATGAAAGCTCCATTGAAGCTAAGTGGGGTACGCATGCAACTTTCTTGCTCATGAAGACCTCGGGCATTTGAGGAATACCGCCATTGGAATATAAAAGCCAAGTTTATTATGAAGTTATTCCGAGGAGCATATGACTTATATAACATGAGAATCTCGATATGAAGAACAAGGTGCCACTTTGTGGCACAAGTGTGGTAAAGGATAGTAGAAAAGTCCCTTCTTTGTTTTTCTCTCATTCATTTTTTTATTATGGTGGGGTTATTTTTCCTCCCCCATTTATATTTCCTCCCTAGGAAAATGATCTAATAATGGTGATCATCACACTTTTATTTACTTACAACTCAATATGAAAACTGATAGGATGATATGACTCTGAATGAATGGCTCTCGCAGTGTCCCGTGATGTGCAAAGATCTTGCGTGACATGTATCAAAAATATGATGAATGGATGCTTTTCCAGAAATAATATGTCAACTCTATGTGATCATGCATCAAAAATATGATGAACGAACTAGTCATGTGAAGTGACAATGGCATTTACATGGCAATATATCTCGGAATCACTATGGAAATGCCATGATAGGTAGATATGGTTGCTGTTTTGAGGAATATACATAAAGGTTTAGGTGCAACAGAGGTTATCATGACATGCGGTTTGTATGCACCGGCGAAAGTTCTAGCGATCCTCAAGGTGAGAACGAGCGAAGCGAGGTATCGAAGAGACTAGCAAATATGAGATGAGAGTGCGTATGTCCATGGTGTCATATTAGTCATGAAGAACTCATATACTTATTGCAGTGTTTTATTAGTTTTATCAAAAATCAAAGTACCACTCGCATGCCCCAAGGGAAAGGGTTGGTAGGAATTAACCGTCGCGCGATTTTGACTAAAAACAACACAAGGATTTCAATGAGGAATAGAAATGCCCACACATCGTCACCATGCCTTTTTAATTTTTTAGATGAGAAACAAGATTAACACACTTAATATTGACAACTATCTGAATTTATAATAATGCACTCACACATTTTTCATATCACCACATCAATAGCATTAACCCACAATTTCTCCATATGTGTTACATGATGGTTTTAATTATTACTCATTGAATACTCATTATTTTTATCTAGTTATATGACCCATCCAAATTACTATCTGTATTTTTCGAGCTCTCAAACAGATATAAGTGAAGAACAAGAGCATAATATTTCTATAATATCGACATGCCACCATGCTCAAAAGGATATAAGTGAAGTACTAGAGGAACTACTAACCTGAAAAGATAGAAGTGAAGTACTAGAGGAACTACTAAGCTCAAAAGATATAAGCGAAGTACATAGGGTATTCTAACAAATTGTTATGGTGTGGTATCTCTCTCGAATAGTTGTGTCCAACAAACAATGATTATGCCGAATTGAAAGTAAAACCAAACAAAAGCAAACGACTCTCTAAGGAAAACTCATATCATATGATGAATAAAAATATAGCTCCAAGTAACATACCGATGGATTGAGACGAAAAGAGAGGATGCCATCCGGGGCATCCCCAATCTTAGACACTTGAGTCTTCCTAGAATATTACCTTGGGGTGCCTTGGGAATCACAAAGCTCAGGATTTTGCTTCTCCTCAATCCTTTGTCCATCGGGACAATACCCAAGACTTAAAAAGTTCAATCACATAAAACTCACCGAAACTCCGTGAGATCCGTTAGTATAAGGAACATATCAAATACTTTCAGGTGTTGTTACAAATTTATCCTTATTTGACTTTATCATAGGTCGATGTATATTAGCTCCTCCATGGCTTATACCCCCCCCTATAAAATCCATAGCGTCATCAAAACAAGCAAACTACACATGCAAACACAGAATATGAATGAAATAGAACAATCTATAGTAATCTCTAATGAACCTATCCTTGTGTAACTCATGAAATTATGAAACTTTAGCAAAACCTGAGGAATTTACATAAACATATTGTCGTGGGTATAAGTCTGACAGTAGAAGTATGGGGTACGAAAGTATATGGATAGAGCCTTAGCTATGGCGAGGATGTTTGAGTTTAGGCCCCTCTACGGTGGAGGTAAAAGCCCTACGTCTCAGTGCTCTTGGGAGCTTTATGTCGAGTGTATTGTGGATTACAGCAAGTGCCAACCCTCGTACCAGTGGTGAAGGGCGGCTTATATAGAGTGCGCTGCCCTTCATAATGGCCCGGTGGACAGGGGTGGAGTAGTGGCGAGTAAACGCTTACGTTACAAGTAATGTAAGCTTTAAATGCTAATAATGGTGTATGAAAACGTATGACCATTGTCCTCTTGGGAGGTTACGATGTACAAGTGGATTCCAGTCGGTACGTTAGATATGCTCCGAGTGGATCGTCGCCGACTGGATGATGGGGGCGTCCTTAGTTCAGTCGGAACTATCTAAGGGCCTTGTCTTCTATGAAGGGTAGTCCTAGGGTAGGACCTATAGGGCAGACCTATGACCCTACCCTGAGACTATAACCCCATCATTAGTCCCCGAATGGATCGGGGTTGGAAGGATGAAGTGATGTCCGGAGTTTGGAGCCGACTGGTATTGAGGTGACTTTAGCGTTGTTTGCCTCGATCCATTTTATCTTTTTAGCCAGTGATCCGAGTGAATATGCAAGCGAAACGAACCGTGAGGGACCGACTGCTTCTGCGGAATCTTTTGACGTGACCGGTCATACTGACAGCGCCGGATTTTCCGGGATCCTCAAATTTCGGTTGCCGCGCGCTCAGCGGGGATGATGACATCGCCATCGAGTAGGTTTCGCCTCCTTGATTACCGCGCCATTATCTTCTCCACTAATCATGCAGCGGATGGTTAGGGGGATTAGTCGGAGGCCTGTAGGTGACTCAGTCGGAGGCCTATTAAAGCTTCCCCGGCAGACTTTCCTGTCGCGCTGCTCATCCTCCTCCCGTTAATCTCGCCCTCTCCCGCAACTCGTTGCACACCTCTAGCCACCTCCTTCCTCTCCTCCTCCGCAGATCCGTCGCCCTCGCCATGACGAAGGGACAGACCAGCAAGCTTGAGGCAAAGAAGAAGAAGAAAGGGGCGGCCTTCACTCAGCGGCGGCAGTGGGCGTTGCTGGCGGGCTGGATCCAGGTGGATTTCCTCCCCTCCTCGGTGACGGAGAACGACATGCTGGAGCTGGTGGAGCACGGCATGGTCGTCAACAAGTCCTGGAGGCTACCGCAAGGCGAGACGGAGCCGGCGCCGAAGGAGGGGGAGCGCGTTCTGCTGCTCAGCCACGTGGCCAGAGGTTTCTCCTTGGCTCCCCATCCTTTCTTCCGAGGTATCATGAATTACTTCGGGGCACAGCTCCATCACTTTCGTCCGAATGTGATAGCTCATCTTTCCGCATTCGTCACCCTCTGCGAGTGCTTTATAGAATGTCCTCCCCACTGGGGGCTCTTTAAATATGTCTTCTCCGCTAGATCCCAAACTGTTAAGAAGCTTAGCTAGTCGGATGATAAGACACACATCCTCCACCTCTGCCGGGGTTTAGGCTTTCAGAAGAAAACAAAGAGTAGTTATCCTTCCCTTCAACTATCTGAGTCGGTTAGGAACTGGCAATCGTCCTGGTTCTATTGCCAGGACATTGCCTGTCCGAATGCTTTGAGAGGGTTGCCACCCTTCAGTTTAGACCGTCCGGGCCCTCCCAGGAAGCTTGCGCTCTCTAAGGGAGAAAGAACCCAGATCCAGCCTTGGGTCGACGTGCTGATAGCCGTCGTCCGGAGGGGAGTCACCGGCATGGACCTGCTGGAGATTTTTCTGGGTCGACGCATCCAGCCGCTGCAAGCCCGAGACCATGCTATATGGCATTACCCGGGGCCTTCGGATACCACTCGGTCCCATCCCAAAGACGTGAGCGAGGAGACCGTGAGCGCATGGGTCCGCAGCATCACGGGCACGTGTGATAACACCGTGGGAGCTCGGCGGGTGAAGGCCTTCCGCACCGAAAATCCTCCTCCGAATGAGGTGAGTACACGTCGTCGAGTGCTTTTAACCTTCTCAGCTTTATTGCTTTTCTTGTCTTGCTGACTGACGTTGTCGACTGTGTTTTCTGCAGGAGTGGACGAACTGGCATTCTGCAGTCTCGAATGGGAATCCAGTCGAGGAAGAGGAAGGCAGCATGGAGGGCAGCGCGGATAGCACCGAGTACGTCTTTGACAGTGGGGAGACGGAGGAGGAGACATAAGAGGAGGAGAGTGGAGAGCAGAGCTCGTCCCCCTCACCACCACAACACAGAACTAAGCGCCGTCATGACCCCGCTGCTCCACCAGCTCCTCCCATGGCCCCGAGTGCCCGGAGTGTGAAGAGAACCAGGGGTGCTTCTACCGAACCCGTGAACCAGCAGTCCAAGGTGGCTAAACCCAGCGGGTCTAAACCTCGGAAAGCCTTACCCCGGATGAGGATCATTGTTCCGGTCGCCTCAGCGTAAGTATCTTTACCCTTCCATCTTCCTTCAGTATCCGATTGAACTCTTCTTTTTGGGAACTCATGTTTATCCGCCGAGTGGATTTCACTCAACAGAGCCGCTACCTCCGCCACCTCTGACAGGGTACGTTGTCACGACTCTGAGAGTTGTATTACTGTTTCGCGAGTGCTATCTTTGATCTTGACCTTTTTCTGTATTTTTCATTTTGTTCAGTCGGGCTTCCTTCGGAGGTGATCCATCTGGACGACGACGACCAAAGGAGGTCGGAACCAGTTTTGGCGCCTGCTCCTGGGGTTATCCAACCTGTTGCCAATCCCACCATGAACGTGCCGCCGACTGAGATGGTGGCCCTCACGGCGGAACCGACTGGAGAAGAGCTTGGGATGCCCAGTGAACCTTCTGCCACGCCGGGCCGTCGGCTGTTCGATATGATGCCCGACGCCTCCCGGAGGATCAGGTAGGAGCCGCCAAGGACGCCATGGTGCAAGTGGAGCTAATGGTGGGTGACGCCAAGGGAGCATATGACTCCATCGCGTCCCTGTACCAGAAGAGCTTGGAGCTTCGGGATGATATCCGAGTAAGTGTGCTAGTAAGTGTTTACATTCCTCTTGGTACCCATTGGGGGTTTCAGCGAGATACTCGGATACAGTAGGTTGACTTTCCAGTGGGTTCACTCCGAGTGAACCCAGTGGGTGTAGTCCCCGAGACATCTGTCGAGTGCTTGCATCGGTAGTTGTCTTTATATGTATTTTCCATAATCTCTACATATCAGAGTTGATCTGCCCGAATGGTACCAGTGGGGGCACGCCGAGTGCACCCACTGGGTGTAGTCTCCGAGAGTAGTGTTACTCATAGTGTTGTTGGTTTGCTATGGAGCTCAATGGGACCGACCTGTTCGAGCTTCATACTAGTGGGGTCACTCTCAGTGAACCCACTGGGTGTAGTCCCCGAGACCGCTGTCGATTGCTTGCATCGGCAGGGGTGTGAAGAATTTTGAGTTTTGATTGTTTTGTCATATATGTCGAGGCCTTTTCCTTGTTGAATCTGGCTGATCCTCCCTTTGTGTCTCTTTGCCAGAAGACTTGTGAAATGGGATCGGCCTATAATGCTCTGAAGGCTGAGAAGACTCAACTTGCTGCCGACTTGGAGGTAGCTGCAAATGACCTGGCTGGTACGAAGAAGGCTCTCGCTGAACGAGAAAAATCTTTGGAGGAATCTGGGGAGGCTAACAAGGCACTGCTAGCCGAAGTAGAAAAAATGAAGAGGGAGAGATCCAAATAGATGGGCCAGCTGAAGGTAATGAACACTCGGTGCAGAGCGCAGGAGAACTACGTCGGCGACTGGGTGAAGAAGATGGTCGCATTGCTTGGTGGTAAGTTCTTGCCGAGTGCCTTTTGACTTTGGAGTTCACTCCACGCTTATTTTCTGCTTGTCTTTTCTTTGCAGATTTCTGTTGGGACGTTGAGGCCGAAACAGCCGAAATTGAACGATCGCTTGTTCCGAATGTTCCACTCGGCGATGAAGCTAACCGGGACATGTTCCGAGTGAATTCTCGCCTTAACAGGGTGGGCCCTTTCATTGGTCGCCTGAGAGGAGTTGTCGGCCGAATCGACAAGGAGCTGTGGCCTGAAGATGACTCCCGGAACGAGATAGAGGGGTTGATGACTCAACTGGGGGATGTTCCAAGCAGAGTGCACGCATGGAAGAAGTCTGCCGCTCGGTGTGGTGCGGAGTGGCGCTGTCTCTTGTCCGAGTGCACTGCAAGAAAGCCCGTGAAGACAAGCTGAAGACGTTGCAGGTCGCCAACACCAAGAAGCTTCGATTTGAAGATTTCATGGAGACCTTCCTCTACAGAGCCACTCGGATTGCAGATGGAATCGACCTCAACACCTTTGTGGAGCCTGCCAGTCCCGGCGATGCTTGACAAAATTTATGATGAACGCACATTTACCTCGGTATGCCGAGTGGAGTCTGTATTACACTTTGGCCACTACTGTTGGCCGGTACATTCGTGGCTCGGTGTGGATAAACTTGATTCACACCGAGCCGACTGATCGCAGAACTGATTTGAATTTGAACCGGATCTTTTGCTCTTCTTTCGCTGAGTTTTTTTTGACACGATTTTGGCTCATTTTTTTGGGCGTCTCTTGGTGAAGCCAATGGCAAACATGCGGAACATGTAATTGTCAGTTGTCTTCACATCCACATGAGCCTCAATGAGGGTCTGCTAAGCCTTCGAGTGTATCTCAAGTGCCCACTCGGAGGAAGCTTTTGACTTAGGCGACTCTGGTTCGCATCGAAGTCTCCGAGTGTGACTTGAAATGCACACTCGGAGCAAGTTGTTTACTTAGGCGACTCTGAGTCGCAGCGAAGTCCCCGAGTGTGACTTTTGGTGCACACTCGGAGCGAGCTTTACTGAGGCGACTCTGGGTCGCAGCTAAGTCCCGGAGTGTGACTTTTAGTGCACACTCGGAGCGAGATTTTACTTAGGCGACTCTGGGTCGCAGCTAAGTGTGACAGCCCGGGGCCGACGTTCCAAAAGATTCCCCTTTTCTTTCCGTTTTCGTCGTGTGGGTATTTTCATTTGTCGCATCATCATCGCATCATGCGCATCATCAGCATTGCCTCGGCATCCCGTTGCCGCCAGTTTTTCAAAACTTGCATCCGTTGTCAGTTGCCGGTTCTCGTCGTTGTTTGTTCTGAGCCCGACCGCACTCGCATGCGCCTGCGGCACCATCGAAACCCTGTTTTAAAAGTGTGCGTTAAACTTTCTCTAATCGGGTTGAGATTTGACGTGCGGTGTTATTTTAATATAGCTAGGCCGCCCGTCGAATTTTGTCGTGACCGGAGTCCGTCTGGTACCCGAACGGTCGACCGTAGCGACACCGTATTCGGTCTAACGTAGGACGTTTATCGGTGTTTTAAAATCGCGTTGCCGCGCCACACCATTTCCCTCTCTTCCCCGACTAGCCTACTCTACACGTTCACTTAGCCGACCCCGCGCTCGAGTTCATACGATTCCGATCGCGTGGGCGAAAACGGGGCCGAATTCGGATAACCGTAGCCCCCCGTTTGTCTATATATAGATCCCTCCCATTACTTAGGCAGCAAACCCTAGTGGTTGCCCCGTTTTCTGCGCCCCACCAACCTCAGCTGCAGCTCTCTCTCCCCTGCCTTCCACACCCCGCCGCCGCGGCCCGCCGTGCCCAGATCGAGCCCGGCCGAGCCCATCCGCCGCCGGCTCACCTCCCGCTCCACCACGCCCGTGCTCGAGGGCAGCAGCCCGAGATGCTGCGCCCCGCCGCCGGTTCATCGCTGCGCCACCCCTCGTCGGCTCCGCTGCCTTGCCGCCGGCGAGCGCCCTCGCCGGAGATGGCCCCGACCGCGTTGCCGAAACTTCCCAGGCCGCAGACCGCCGTCAGCCGCGCGCCGTGGAGCTCCTCCTTCCCGAGCTCGCCGCTGAACTGAGGTGCTTCACCGGATCCATGCGCCGCCGTGGAGCCCGCCGGCAGCCGTCGCCCGGCATCGTCCCGTCGGTGTGCTCCCGCCGCCGTCGCAGTTGAACTCGCCCGTGCGGGAGGACAAGGCCAAGAATCGCTCGCCAGCGCGCTCCTGGTGCGTGGGCCTCCAGCGCCCCCCAGCGGCCTGCCTCTCCAGCGCCGAGCTGGGCCGGCCTCCCTTCGAGGCCCAGCACCGCTCCCGTCCAGGCCGGCCTCCTAGGCCGAGGTAGATCCCCCCTGCCCTCCTTATTCCTCGCCCGTGCATCTGTTAGTTAAGTCACGAATGCCCAGTTTAGGCCCATTAGTTCATTTTAGGTTTTTCCCAGGATTAGATATTCCGTAGATAAATGTTAGTTTTAAAATGCCCGTAACTTTTAATCCGTAAGTCCGATCGCGATGTATCGTATATCATTTTGGTGTAGAATTTCGTGTAGAATACGATTTAGCAACTTGCATATTTATTTGACATTGTTTGACGTGTCGTATGCCTAGATTTATGTGCTGACCCAATAGTATATTGCCCGTGTTTAATTTTCGTGCGTATCCGGATAGCCCGTATGCCTTAGATTAAATGCCTACGTTTTAGAAACTATTTTTCCGTGTATTTTAGAATGGTCACTGGTATTTTTACGTGTAGAGATTGCCGGTAGTTTATTTTCCCGCATTTAGATGTGGCTTTATTTTGTGTTGCAACCCCACATATTTTATATGTTTTCGGGGTAGAAAAATCCCATGGATTTTTCTGTGCAATTAGCTTTAGCTTTCGAGTAAGTTAGTTCGCGAGATATTTTGCTAAGTTGCCCTTTTGTTTAATTCGTAGGTTTCATTCCGTGCCTCGTTTGAATTAGTTGTCAACTAGGGAGTTGTTCTTGGGTGTTTAAACTAGCCCCTGGTATTTTTAGTTGCAATAGAAATGCATGTTTAGGTGCATTTTGGTTGCTCTCAAGTTGCTAGAAATAGTGCTGCTTTAGAGGAGCTGAAATATTTCTAAGTCTGGAATCTGTTATTATTTTGTTGCTGTCTTGTCTTGCTTCTATCTTTTTATCTGTAGCTCTGTTGAGGTTGGTCCAGTGGAGTTAGTTGTACCCCTTGTGTTTCTCTAGCATTCTGTAAAGTTTCTTTCCATTTGGAGTCATGTAACTATAGGTTTTTATGCTTTCAATATAGCTTCAGATCGAAAACTGCACTTTCATGAGGTGTAATTTTCACTAAGTCTGAAATAGTGTGTGAGATGCCATTTTGTGACTTCTTTCTCTAGTGATCCTTGCTGCCATGCTAGTTGTTGTTAGTTTTTTGTAGTAGTGCTTCTTGCCCTCTTCCGTCCCATGCCTTGCTTGGGCATATCGGAGTTGTGTAGCCGTAGTTGTGGGGCGTAGAAAATGCTATGTGGCTGATTTTGGCAGATTGTAGTGAGTTCTTGTTTTGCTCGTAGTTTTTGAACCGTAGCTCCGATTTGATTGTGTCCTACATGAAAGTTGCTTAGAATCTCATGTAGTTTCATTTTCTCTTGCTGTTTGTATGTGTAGAAGTGCTCGTGACCGCCGTTGCACGCATATGGCATTCATGCCATCATATCTTGCGGTGCGTGTGTCTTTTGATCCGTAGCTCCATTGGAGATGTTCTCTACGTGTAGATTGCTTGCCTTGACGCGTAGAATCACGTGAACCTATTTGTTTTGCTGTTTAACAACTAATTAAAGGTGTTAATTCAGATCTGTACAGAATTGTAAATTAACATGTGAGGTCGTTTCGGAGGTGCTATATGTCATTTGCGACCTCATTTAAAATGCCTAGATAGGTAGATTAATTACGCTTCACCTCTTGCCATGTTTAACCACATTTAATATTGCCGTGTAACTAGTCGGGATAGAACTAAATAATAAACGTGGAGTTTCGTCAATATGCAACTCATTGCATATTGAACTTCACTTAATGTGTTTTGTTTGATTGTGTGAATTGTCGTGCCGTGACTTGCATGTATTTAGTAGCTCATGCATCATATGTGTTGTGCGTCGTGGGGTGAATTTCGTGTGTTTATTTGCGTTTCTGGTTTGCTTCGTCTCGATAGAGTTCCGCAGCGTGTCGGATTGTGAGGACCCGTTCGACTACGTCAGTTCGTCTGCTTCACGGAGGCATTCTTCTTCCAAGCGGGATCTCAGGCAAGATGATCATTTCCCCAGATACCATTACTATCATTGCCATGCTAGTTATTTCGATGCTATCGCTTATGTCTCGTTGCCTACCACCAGTTAAATATCAGCCTCTCAACAATGCCATGAATACCTTCAACCTGTTCGACCTAGCAAACCACTGATTGGCTATATTACCGCTTGCTTAACCCTGTTGATAGCGTTGCTAGTTGAAGGTGCACATGCTTCCATCTGAAAGCATGGGTTCCTTGTTATATCACCATATTTAAATGCTATTTAATTTAATGGACCTATATACTTGGTAAAAGGTGGAAGGCTGAACCTTTCTAGCCTGGTGTTTTGTTCCACCTTTGCCCCCTTAGTTTTCGGCTACCGGGGTTATGTTCCATAAATGAGCGCTCCTAACACGATCGGGGTTGTTATGGGGACCCCCTTGATAATTCGTTTTAGATTAAGACTGGTCTGGCAAGGCCCAACTTTGGTACTACATTTGCCTAATCACCTAATAAAATTGCATAGGGACTTTCCGGACCCCGAGGATAATTTAATCAACCCCCGAGCCAGTGCTCCCCATGAGTGTTGGTCCAAATTGGCAGACTACAGGGCCACGGCGGGGCAACCCGAGGTTTGGTTCTCCTAGTGTGACCCATCCGTCGTGTCCTGAGAACGAGGTACGCGACTCCTATCGGGATCGTCGACACGTCGGGCGGCCTTGCTGGATTAGTTTTACCTTTGACGAAATATCTTGTGCATCGGGATTCCAGTGATGCTTTGGGTAATCTTAGAGTTGAGGTTTTCCACTAGGGAATCCGACGAGATCGCAAGCTTCGTGATTGAGGATTTCTATGCGGCTTGTGGTAATTTGTGATGGACTAGTTGGAGCACCCCTGCAGGGTTAAATCTTTTTGGAAAGCCGTGCCCGCGGTTATGTGGCAACGTGGAAGCTTTGTTTAACACTGGTTCTAGATAACTTGAAGCTAACTTAATTAAAATATGCCAACTGTGTGCGTAACCATGACTGTCTCTTTCGTGAGTTCCTTCTCCGATCGAGGACACGGTGGGGTTATGTCTGACGTAGGTAGGTGTTCAGGATCATTCATTTGGTCATCAGTTGTTCACGTCCGTTATGCATAGATCTTCCCCCTCTTATTCTTGTACTCGTAAGTTTAGCCACCAAATGAATGCTTAGTCGCTGCTACAGCCTCACCACTTAACCATACCTTACCCATTAAGCTTTGCTAGTCTTGATACCTTTGGAAATGAGATTGCTGAGTCCCCTGTGGCTCACAGATTACTACAACACCAGTTGCAGGTACAGGTAAAGGTTACTTGACGCGAGCGCATTGATTGTTCATTTGGAGTTGCTTCTTCTTCTTCTTCTTCATCGATCTAGGATGGGTTCCGGGCCGGCAGCCTGGGATAGCAAGGATGGACGTCGTTCTTCTTTTGTCGTTTGTTTTCGTCCGTAGTCGGACCCTGCTCTTACTCTTGATGAATATGTATTGTACTGTTGTGACTCTGATGTAGCTTGTGGCGAGTGTAAGCCAATTCTAGTTATAAATCTCATCTTTTCAGTACATGTACTTGTAACGATATCCATTCTTGCAACACGATGAGATGCGCTTCTATCCCTGACGAGGCCTTAGTGCCAAATTGAGGATAGGGTCGCATCTTGGGCGTGACAAGTTGGTATCAGAGCAAGGACCGACCTAGGAGCCCCCTTGATTGATCGAACTTGGCCGAGTCGAGTCTATTGAAAACTACTTTGAGTCTAGTTATATATCGGAGAGTAGGATTCTTTTTTCTCCTCTTCCATGCTCTGGTGAGGAATCTTGACGTAATAATTTATGCTACTCCTCTTCTCACGCAAAAAAATTTTAGGATCACGCGGATATTTTTGGAATCTATATGATGCCGATGTGACGGAGTTCTGCCTTGGTGCCTCCTGTCTGACTTGATTTTCTTCCGGGGAGTTGAGCTCCAGGGGATTCTTGAGCACATCGTTATCATTCAGATTTCTTAGTATCTCAGGACGAAGCATGTTCGTAATTGCTTCAATACTAGTAGTGGCAAGATAACCCCGATGTCCCAGTACTTGTGCAGATTGTTCGGGAGTACTGTCATGCTTTGTATCGTTGTGATCACGAGGGTCCGTTGTAGATGAAGGTCCGAGATTCTGGTTGTGTGTTGATGGATGTGATACAGGTGACGGGTTAGTATAGGAGTTGTGTGATATTACTCCTTGTATCTGTGTACCAGATTGCATGACTAGAAAATTTCAGGAATTCATAGGTGGGAATTCAAGTAGTTGCTTATAGGACAATCTTCCAACAAATTCTTGATGTTAGGTTGGGGTTCGACATTTAGTGGATTCGTTTGTTCACGGTCGACTTACAGTGGTACACGTTGTGTCTTAAAGAGTCCTTGTAGCTTGCTACGACTCGGGGACGCTTCGTATGTCGGGTGAACTGCCTTGCACTTCATGGCTACTGTAAAATCAAGCCCGTGCGATCCTGTCCATGAAAATATCGGACGAAATCTTTCTCATGAGTTTGTTCTGGCTTGTTTCATAAGCCGCACCCTTTGTTTTGTTGAAATTTGGTAATTCAGTTGCTTCGATGTCAAGTGGTGATTTCAGATCTTTCCTAAGTCGTGTTCTCATATTTTTGTGGGAATGCTAATTCTCTTTGCTCAAATCAATTGTCTTTTCATTCTTGTCTACCGGAGTTGTCATGTTAATTCTTTTTCAATCGGTGTGCTTCTCTTCAGTGAATTCAATCCTCTCTAATGTTGCAGATTATTCTCTCAATTCTTTCCGGAGTTATCTCATGTGTCTCAAGTTGTCTTTGTTTTTCCCCGCCCTCCCGCCCTTTTTCTTCACTGATTCAATTTTCATCCAAGAGTTTTCTTTTTTATTGTGCTTCCGCTGTCTGTTCTTTTCTCTCTTACCCGCTGATTCATTGTGAAGATTCTCACGAGATTCGTGTCATATGTGTTCATTTTTGTCATCTTTTCCGGTGAATTTAATTTAGATATCCGTGGTCATCATATCCTGTTCATCGTTGTAATTCCTCCCTATGTTGGAAATTTTTATCAGTCTATTTTCTTGTTGTTATTTCTCTCTATTCTAGCCGGAGCGTTGAAGTTATCTTAGAATCCTTGTTCTCAATTCTTTAATTATTTCGGGGTGCTAACCTCATCTAGTTCTCTTCATACCGGTGAAATATCTATCGTTCTAAGAAATCTTTTCATCGGTGGTTTCTTTGAGTGGGCCCATAACCCACATGTTTTTTCCAGGATCTTATCTGGCTCTTTTAATCTTTTTTTCGGAGTTCTTCAATTCTTTTCAATTATGACGTAAGTATGAATTTCATCAGTCATATCCCTTCTCCAAGGCCTATTCGAATTAATTCTTATTTGGCTCAACATTTCATTCTTCATTATTCCGGAGTGTCTCAGTAGTTCTTGGTGTTGTTTCTCGTCATTATTCTCAGCTTGCTAGTCGGAGGAGTGTTTCTCTCAAATCATGGTTCATTCTTGTGGAGATTATCATTTCAGCTTGGTGCTATCATCTTCAAGTATTTCTATCATGAGTAATCCTTTTTTTGCTATCTAGTGCATTTCTGAGTTGTTTTTATTTCTCGTTCCTCCGAAGGCCATCATTTTAGAAGATTCTTCGTTCTCAGCTTTCAACTTTCATCCTCAATTCTTCTCCATTGTTGTCTCTTCGTCGTTTCTTGTTTATCAGGTGCCTTGTTCCAGTTTTATCTCAGATGGGTCATGATCTCTTCATTCTCATGTATCTCCATTAATTCGTGGTGTTCCCATTCAATTGTGAATTCTTACCGGTGCTTCCTTAATTTTGCCTCAAGTGGTGCTTATCTCTCTGCCTCTTCAAGATTCATTTCTAGTAGAATAAGTGCTATGCTAAATCCGTTGCTTGTCATCAATTAAACTTGATGAAGGATAATCATAACATAATTCTTATTCTTGTTCATAGTAATCTGAATTCTTCGTCCGGAGTGGCTCATGATATCAATTCCTATTTTCTCAAGTGTTCTTATCTTTTCTTTTCCGGAGTTCCAAGTTTGCTCAAGTTTCTCTTCGTGAAGCTTCATCGAAGACTTTGCAAGGCTTCAATATTATTCTTTCATCCTTCATATGTTTGCATCATTCATTTGTATACGGTGGTCCATCATGGTGGTTCATCAAGGTTTCTATCCATTCTCAAGTGTTCTTCAAGATTCGTGTTGGAGAACCTCAAGTATCCTTTCTCCTGCATTTCCAAGTGCATTTGTTCTTACTTATCCTTTGAGGTGGTATTATAGCGTTCTTGTTAGTGTAGGAGACTTGAAGAGTTTTCCTTTCAAGAATGAGATAATTAAAACCACCAATTCTATGATCATGAGATATTTCAATGCAAGATTTCTTCATTGAGCTATCTTGGTTTGGATTTCACCTAAATATTTTCCTATGGATTGTTGCTATCATGGTGCTTGTCATTAAACCAAGTTCTCATTGTATCCTCTTGGTGTAAGAAATTGTTCATATCTTGTTTCTCCCAATCAATCCTTATTTCTTTTAGTGGTTGGTTGTCACCTCATATATGTTGAGATGATGTTCATAAGCCCACTACTGTCTTGTTCTTTTCGTTGTTGTTTTTCCAACAACTCCGTTCAATTCTCCTTGCAAGGATGCTTGCCAAGTTCATTTCAGTTAGTAGTTGTCATTCTCTCTTCTTTCTCTTCTTCCGTATGAGCTAGCTCCTATTCTATTGTTCCGGAGGCATTGTGATGTTGCTCTTTGGGTCAATCTTGTTGTTCTATCAAAATCATGGTGTTCCTTTGCTCTATTTAGTTGTTTGTTGTGAATATTTTCTAAATTCTCTCTTCTTATCGAATTTTTTGTCCCATTTTCCTACCGAAGTGCTGCCGAAATGTTCCGTGAATTCTTCCTTCTTTCTCATATCATTCCTCATCTCTTTGCAACCGTCAAGTATCATTAGTTTCACTCGTTTGTCAAAGAAGCGACTAAATTTTTACCTCTTGTTCTTTCTCTTCCTCTCCCCCTTTTCATTCTTGGATCTCGGGGCGAGATCCTCTTGTAGTGTAGGAGAGTTGTGACAGCCCGGTGCCGACGTTCGAGAAGATTCCCCTTTTCTTTCCGTTTTCGTCGTGTGGGTATTTTCATTTGTTGCATCATCATCGCATCATGCGCATCATCAGCATTATATCGGCATCCCGTTGCCGCCAGTTTTTCAAAACTTGCATCCGTTGTAAGTTGCCGGTTCTCGTCGTTGGTTGTTCTGAGCCCGACCGCACTCGCACGCGCCCGCGGCACCGTCGATACCCTGTTTTAAAAGTGTGCGTTAAACTTTCTCTCATCGAGTTGAGATTTGACGTGCGGTGTTATTTTAATATAGCTAGGCCGCCTGTCGAATTTTGTCGCGACCGGAGTCCGTCTGGTACCCGAACGGTCGACCGTAGCGGCACTGTATTCGGTCTACCGTCGGACGTTTATCAGTGTTTTAAAATCGCCTTGCCACGCCGCACCGTTTCCCTCTCTTCCCCGGCTAGCCTACTCTACACGTTCACTTAGCCGACCCCGCGCTCGAGTTCATACGATTCCGATCGTGTGGGCGAAAACGGGGCCGAATTCGGATAACCGTAGCCCCCCGTTTGTCTATATATAGATCCCTGCCATTATTTAGGCAGCAAACCCTAGCAGTTGCCTCGTTTTCAGCGCCCCACCAACCTCAACCGCAGCTCTCTCTCCCTGCCTTCCACACCCAGCCGCCGCGGCCCGCCGAGCCCAGATCGGGCCCGGCCGAGCCCAGATCGGGCCCGGCCGAGCCCATCCGCCGCCGGCTCGCCTGCCGCTCCACCATGCCCGTGCTCGAGGGCAGCCGCCCGAGCCGCTGCGCCCCACCGCCGGTTCATCGTTGCGCCGCCCCTCGTCGGCTCCGCCGCCTTGCCGCCGGCGAGCGCCCTCGCCGGAGATGGCCCCGACCACGTTGCCGAAACTTCCCAGGCCGCAGACCGCCGTCAGCCGCGCGTCGTGGAGCTCCTCCTTCCCGAGCTCGCCGCCGAACTGAGGTGCTTCACCGGATCCCTGCGCCGCCGTGGAGCCCGCCGGCAGCCGCCGCCCGGCGTCGTCCCGTCGGTGTGCTCCCGCCGCCGTCGCCGCTGAACTCGCCCGTGCGGGAGCACGAGGCCAAGCATCGCTCGCCAGCACGCTCCTAGTGCGTGGGCCTCCAGCGCCCCCCAAGCGGCCTGCCTCTCCAGCGCCGAGCTGGGCCGAGCTCCCTTCGAGGCCCAGCACCGCTCCCGTCCAGGCCAGCCTCCTAGGCCGAGGTAGATCCCCCCTGCCCTCCTTATTCCTCGCACGTGCATCTGTTAGTTAAGTGACGAATGCCCAGTTTAGGCCGATTAGTTCATTTTAGGTTTTTCCCAGGATTAGATATTCCGTAGATAAATGTTAGTTTTAAAATGCCCGTAACATTTAATCCGTAAGTCCGATCGCGATGTATCGTATATCGTTTTGGTGTAGAATTTCGTGTAGAATATGATTTAGCAACTTGCATATTTATCTGACGTTGTTTGACGTCTGGTATGCCTAGATTTTCGTGCTGACCCAATATTATATTGCTCGTGTTTAATTTTCGTGCGTATCCGGATAGCCCGTATGCCTTAGATTAAATGCCTACGTTTTAGGAACTATTTTTCCGTGTATTTTAGAACGGTCACTGGTATTTTTACGTGTAGAGATTGCCGGTAGTTTATTTTCCCGTATGTAGGTTATTTTCCCGCATTTAGATGTGGCTTTATTTTGTGTTGCAACCCCACATATTTTATATGTTTTCGTGGTAGAAAAATCCCACTGATTTTTCTGTGCAATTAGTTTTAGCTTTCGAGTAAGTTAGTTCACGAGATATTTTGCTAAGTTGCCCTTTTGTTTAATTCGTAGGTTTTATTCCGTGCCTCGTTTGAATTAGTTGTCAACTAGGGAGTTGTTCTTGGGTGTTTAGACTAGCCCCTGGTATTTTTAGTTGCAATAGAAATGCATGTTTAGGTGCGTTTTGGTTGCTCTCAAGTTGCTAGAAATAGTGCTGTTTTAGAGGAGCTGAAATATTTCTAAGTCTGGAATCTGTTATTATTTTGTTGCTGTCTTGTCTTGCTTCTATGTTTTTATCTGTAGCTCTTTTGAGGTTGGTCCAGTGGAGTTAGTTGTACCCCTTGTGTTTCTCTAGCTTGCTTTAAAGTTTCATGCCATTTGGAGTCCTGTAGCTATAGGTTTTGCTGCTGTCAATATAGCTTCAGATCGAAAACTGCATTTTCATGAGGTGTAATTTTCACTAAGTCTGAAATAGTGTGTGAGATGCCATTTTGTGACTTCTTTGTCTAGTGATCCTTGCTGCCATGCTTGCTGTTGTTAGTTGTTTGTAGTAGTGCTTCTTGACCTCTTCCATGCCATGCCTTTCTTGGGCATATCGGAGTTGTGTAGCCGTAGTTGTGGGGCGTAGAAAATGCTATGTGGCTGATTTTGGCAGATTGTAGTGAGTTCTTGTTTTGCTCGTAGTTTTTGAACCGTAGCTCTGATTTGATCGTGTCCTACATGAATGTTGCTTAGAATCTCGTGTAGTTTCATTTTCTCTTGCTGTTTGTATGTGTAGAAGTGCTCGTGACTGCCGTTGCACGCATATTGCATTCATGCCATCATATCTTGCGGTGCTTGTGTGTTTGGATCCGTAGCTCCGTTGGAGATGTTCTCTACGTGTAGATTGCTTGCCTTGACGCGTAGAATCACGTGAACCTATTTGTTTTTCTGTTTAACAACTAATTGAAGGTGTTAATTCAGATCTGGACAGAATTGTAAATTATCATGTGAGGTCGTTCCGGAGATGCTATATGTCATTTCCGACCTCATTTAAAATGCCTAGATAGGTAGATTAATTACGCTTAACCTCTTGCCATGTTTAACCACATTTAATATTGCCGTGTAACTAGTCGGGATAGAACTAAATAATAAACATGGAGTTTCGTCAATATGCAACTCGTTGCAAATTGAACTTCACTTAATGTGTAGTGTTTGATTGTGTGAATTGTCGTGCCGTGACTTGCATGTATTCAGTAGCTCATGCATCATATGTGTTTTGCATCGTGGGGTGAATTTCGTGTGTTGATTTGCGTTTCTGGTTTGCTTCGTCTCGATAGAGTTCCGCAGAGTGTCGGATTGTGAGGACCCGTTCGACTACGTCAGTTCGTCTGCTTCACGGAGGCATTCTTCTTCCAACCGGGATCTCAGGCAAGATGATCATTTCCCCAGATACCATTACTATCATTGCCATGCTAGTTATTTCGATGCTATCGCTTATGTCTCGTTGCCTACCACCTCTTAAATATCAGCCTCTCAACAATGCCATGAATACCTTCAACCTGTTCGACCTAGCAAACCACCGATTGGCTATACTACCGCTTGCTTAACCCTGTTGATAGCGTTGCTAGTTGCAGGTGCAGATGCTTCCATGTGAAAGCATGGGTTCCTTGTTATATCACCATATTTAAATTCTATTTAATTTAATGGACCTATATACTTGGTAAAAGGTGGAAGGCTCGGCCTTTCTAGCCTCGTCTTTTGTTCCACCTTTGCCCCCTTAGTTTTTGGCTACCGGGGTTATGTTCCATAAATGAGCGCTCCTAACACGATCGGGGTTGTTATGGGGACCCCCTTGATAATTCGTTTTAGATTAAGACTAGTCTAGCAAGGCCCAACTTTGGTACTACATTTGCCTAATCACCTGATAAAATTGCATAGGGACTTTCCGGACCCCGAGGATAATTTAATCAACCCCCGGGCCAGTGCTCCCCATGAGTGTTGGTCCAAATTGGCAGACTACGGGGCCACCGCGGGGCAACCCGAGGTTTGGTTCTCCTAGTGTGACCCATCCGTCGTGTCCTGAGAACGACGTACGCGACTCCTATCGGGATCGTCGACACGTCGGGCGGCCTTGCTGGATTAGTTTTACCTTTGACGAAATATCTTGTGCATCGGGATTCCGGTGATGCTTTGGGTAATCTCAGAGTTCAGGTTTTCCACTAGGGAATCCGACAAGATCGCGAGCTTCGTGATTGAGGATTTCTATGCGGCTTGTGGTAATTTGTGATGGACTAGTTGGAGCACCCCTGCAGGGTTAAATCATTTCGGAAAGCCGTGCCCGCGGTTATGTGGCAACGTGGAAGCTTTGTTTAACACTGGTTCTAGATAACTTGAAGCTAACTTAATTAAAATATGCCAACTGTGTGCGTAACCGTGACTGTCTCTTTCATGAGTTCCTTCTCCGATCGAGGACACGGTGGGGTTATGTCTGACGTAGGTAGGTGTTCAGGATCATTCATTTGGTCATCAGTAGTTCACGTCCGTTATGCGTAGATCTTCCCCCTCTTATTCTTGTACTCGTAAGTTTAGCCACCAAATAAAAGCTTAGTCGCTGCTGTAGCCTCACCACTTAACCATAACTTACCCATTAAGCTTTGCTAGTCTTGATACCTTTGGAAATGAGATTGCTGAGTCCCCTGTGGCTCACAGATTACTACAACACCAGTTGCAGGTATAGGTAAAGGTTACTTCACGCGAGCGCATTGATTGTTCATTTGGAGTTGCTTCTTCTTCTTCTTCTTCATCAATCTAGGATGGGTTCCAGGCCGGCAGCCTGGGATAGCAAGGATGAACGTCGTTCTTCTTTTGTCGTTTGTTTTCGTCCTTAGTCGGACCCTGCTCTTACTCTTGATGAATATGTACTGTGCTGTTGTGACTCTGATGTAGCTTGTGGCGAGTGTAAGCCAATTCTAATTATATATCTCATCTTTTCAGTACATGTACTTGTAATGATATCCATTCTTGCGACACGACGAGATGCGCTTTTATCGCTGACGAGGCCTTCGTGCCAAATTGCGGATAGGGTCGCATCTTGGGCGTGACACTAAGTCCCCGAGTGTGACTTTTACTGCACACTCGGAGCGAGTTTGTACATAGGCGACTCTGGGTCACAGCTAAGTCTTCGAGTGTGACTTTTCGTGCACACTCTGAGCGAGTTGTTACTTAGGCGACTCTGGGTCGCAGCTAAGTCTCCGAGTGTGACTTTTCGTGCACACTCGGAGCGAGTTGTTACTTTGGCGACTCTGGGTCGCAGCTAAGTCTCCGAGTGTGACTTTTCGTGCACACTCGGAGCGAGTTTTTACTTAGGCGACTCTGGGTCGCAGCTAAGTCCCCGAGTGTGACTTTTAGTGCACACTCGGAGCGAGTTTGTACTTAGGCGACTCTGGGTCGCAGCTAAGTCTCCAAGTGTGACTTTTCGTGCACACTCGAAGCGAGTTGTTACTTAGGCGACTCTGGGTCACAGCTAAGTCTCCGAGTGTGACTTTTCGTGCACACTCGGAGCGAGTTGTTTACTCAGGCGACTCTGGGTCGCAGCTAAGTCCCCGAGTGTGACTTTTGGTGCACACTCGGAGCGAGTTTTTACTTAGGCGACTCTGGGTCACAGCTAAGTCTCTGAGTGTGACTTTTAGTGCACACTCGAAGCGAGTTTGTACTTAGGCGACTCTGGGCCGCAGCTAAGTCTCCGAGTGTGACTTTTCGTGCACACTCGGAGCGAGTTGTTACTTAGGCGACTCTGGGTCGCAGCTAAGTCCCTGAGTGTGACTTTTAGTGCACACTCGGAGTTAGTTTTTTAGACCGGAGTCTGCAAACGCGGAGGAATTTTGAATTGGCAAGAAATTAATCCGCTTTGTATTACATTGATGATACTTGTTCTTTACATTATGTCTGTCGGCGGCTATGTGTAGAAGCGCTTCAGTAGATCTCCATTCCATGCTCGCGGCTCGTCCGTTTCCCTGTCGAGGTTGTAGAGTCGATATGCTTTGTTGTTCAGCACCTTAGAAATGATGAACGGTCCTTCCTATGCGGGAGCCAACTTGTGTGGTCTCTGTTGATCCACTCGGAGCACCAGGTCGCCTGCTTGGAACGTTCGGCTCCTGACGTGCCGCGCATGAAATTGCCGCAGATCTTGTTGATAAATTGTTGAATGGATCAGTGCCATCTCGCGCTGCTCTTCTAAATGGTCCACTCCGTCTTGTCTGGCTTGCTCTGCTTCGGCTTCGGACAAGAGTTCGACTCGTGGAGAGTTGTGAAGCAAGTCACTCGGAAGGACTGCCTCTGCTCCATAAACGAGGAAAAACGGGGATCATCGTGTCAATCTGTTCGGAGTTGTTCGGAGGCCCCACAGCACCGAAGGCAGCTCGGTGACCCATGCGTCGGCTGCATGTCCAACTTCCCGCAGGAGTCGAGGCTTCAACCCTTGAAGAATGAGTCCATTCACCCGCTCCGCTTATCCATTTGTTTGGGGGTGCGCGACGGATGCAAAATCCACTCGGATACCTTGGCCTGCGCAAAAACCTTTGAACCTGTCCGAGTCATAGTTTGTGCCATTGTCGGTGATTATGCTATGCGGAACCCCGTATCTGGCGATGATGTCTCTGATAAATTTGATGGCCGTAAGGGCATCAAGCTTCTTGATAGGCTTGGCTTCAATCCACTTGGTAAACTTGTCGACTGCTACCAGCAGATGGGTGAATCCCCCTTGGCATGTTCTGAATGGTCCAACTGTATCTAATCCCCACACAGCGAATGGCCAAGCAAGAGGAATTGTCTTCAGCGCAGACGTTGGCTTGTGGGACTTGTTTGAATAGAACTGACAACCTTCGCAACGGTCGACTATATCTTTTGCCATTTCATTCGCCTGCAACCAGAAGAAACCAGCTCTGAATGTTTCGGCGATGATTGCCCTTGAGGAGGCATGATGGCCGTAGGTTCCGGAGTGAATTTCTTCCAAAATTAACTGTCCCTCCTCAGGAGAGATACACCGTTGAAGGACGCCTAAAACACTTTCCCTGTATAACTGGTCATCAATGACGGTGAAGGACTTCAACCTGCGAACGATGTGCCTAGCTTGGACTTCGTCTTCCCGTAACTCTTGCCTCATGATGTACGCAATGAATGGCACAGTCCATTCGGGAATGACAGCTAGAATCTCCATGATCAAGTCAACCACAGCGGGAACCTCGACTTCAGTCTGATCTGTTGAGCTCTTCGGTTGTACAGGTTCCTCTATAAAAGGATCTTCTTTTACCGATGGGAGGTGTAGGTGCTCGAGGCAGACATCACTCGGGACCGGTCTTCGTGTGGATCCAAGTTTTGTCAATTCATCTGCTGCTTGGTTTTTCAGTCGGGGAACATGGTGAAGTTCCAGACCTTCGAACTTCTTCTCGACCTTCCTTATTGCGTTGCAGTATGCAGTCATGGTGGGATTCCTTACATCCCACTCCTTTATTACTTGATTAACCACTAGATCTGAGTCGCCATAGACCATCAGGCGACGGACGCCGAGTGTGATGGCCATGTGCAACCCGTAAAGGAGAGCTTCATACTCTGCTTCGTTGTTGGAAGAATTAAAATGGATCTGCAACACATACTTGAGTTTATCACCTTTTGGGGATATGAGCACTACGCCGACGCCGGAGCCATTCAACATCTTGGACCCATCGAAGAACATGGTCCAATGAGCCGAGTAGATGTGAGTCGGTTGTTGTTGTTCTACCCATTCTGCTATGAAGTCAGCAAGAGCTTGAGACTTTATAGCTTTCTTGGCTTCGAACTTGATGTCGCAGTATAGCATCTCCATTGCCCACTTTGCCACTCGGCCTGATGCGTCCCGATTGTGGAGAATTTCCGACAACGGAGCATCAGATATGACAGATACCGAGTGGTCTTGGAAATAATGAGCCACCTTCTTTGCAGTCATGTAGATCCCATAAATAAGCTTCTGATAATGTGTATACCTCTGCTTGGAAGGAGTTAGGACTTCGGAAACATAATATACTGGCTGCTGAACCTTGTACGCTTTGCCTTCTTCTTCGCATTCGACGGTCAGAACGGTGCTGACGACTTAATTTGTAGCCGCGATGTACAGAAGAAGGGGTTCTTTACTGAGCGGGGCAGTAAGAACCGGCTGGGTGGAAAGCAGCGCTTTGAGGTCGTCGAATGCGATTTGGGCTTCGTCTGTCCAGTCGAAGGTATCTGACTTCTTCACGAGTCGGTACAGAGGTAACGCCTTCTCGCTGAGTCGAGCGATAAACCTGCTCAAAGCCGCTAGGCAACCTGTGAGCTTTTGAACATCATGTACTCTTACCGGCCGCTCCATTCGAACAATGGTCCCGATATTTTCGGGGTTGACATCGACCCCTCGTTCGGAAACGAAGAAACCGAGTAACTTCCCGCTGGGAACTCCGAATGAACACTTGGTTGGGTTATGCTTGATCTCATACCTACGTAGGTTGGCGGATGTTTCTGCCAAGTCAGTCAGCAGGTCGGAACCTTTGCGTGACTTGACTATGATATCGTCCATATATGCCTCCACATTTCGACCGATCTGGTCTAGGAAGCATTTTTTGGATCATTCGCATAAAAGTTGCTCCTGCATTCTTCAAACCGAATGGCATAGTGATGTAAGAGAAACACCCGAATGGGGTGATGAAGGCTGTTTTTAATTCATCTGGACCATACAGACGGATCTGATGATAGCCCGAATACGCATCAACGAAGGATAAGCGCTCGCAACCCGCAGTCGAATCAACGATTTGATCAATGCGGGGGAGCGGGAAGTGGTCTGTCGGACAAACCTTATTAAGATGCTTGAAATCGATGCACATACGGAGAGACTTGTCCTTTTTGGGCACCATGACAACATTAGCGAGCCACTCGGAGTGGTGTACCTCGTGAATGAAGTTGGCTGCCAAAAGTTTGCCACCTCCTCTCCGATTGCTTGCCTCTTGTGCGCGGCGGACCGACGCAGGCGTTCTCGGACGGGCCAAGCGGCAGGATCCACATGCAGTCGGTGCTAGGCCAACTCCCTGGGTACACCTGGCATGTCAGCAGGCTTCCATGCAAAAATGTCCCACTTCTCACGGAGGAATTGGATGAGCTGGGGTTCCTATTTTGGATCAAGGGTGGTGGAAATGTTTGTCGGGGCGGCGGTGTCGTCCGTCGGGTGGGTGCAGACTTTCTTCGTGTCTCCCGCCGACTGGAATGCGGAATCGGAAGCTGGCTTCTTTGAATGCATCAGGTCAGCGGGGTCGGCGGTTTTCTTGTACTCATCTAGCTCGAGTATAGCCATCTGATGATCGCAATTCTCGACCCCTGCTGCAGACACTCGTCGGCCCGCTGCCGATTGCCTGTGATAGTAATCACACCTTTGGGACTGGGCATCTTCAGCTTCAAATAGACGTAACATGGACGGGCCATGAAATGCGCATATGGCGGACGGCCCAGAATCGCATGGTATGCACTCTGGAAGTCTACCACCTTGAATGTTAACTTCTCTTTGCGGAAGTTCTTGTCAGAGCCAAAAACGACATCTAACACAATCTGGCCGAGTGATTTGGCCTGTCTTCCTGGGACGACTCCGTGGAACTGCATACTGCTCTCGCTAAGTCTGGACATCGGAATGCCCATTCCCTTGAGACTATCGGCGTACATGATATTCAAGCCGCTGCCGCCGTCCATGAGGACTTTGCGCAGCCTAACTCCTTCCACCACCGGGTCGACGACCAGAGCTTGCCTCCCTGGGGTGGGTACGTGTGCTGGGTGGTCTGACTGATCAAAGGTGATTGCAGTCTGTGACCACTTGAGGAACGTGGGAGTGGATGGGGTTGCCATGTTTACCTCCCTGTTGACCAGCTTCAGTCGACTTTTGCTTTCCACATCAGCAAAAATCATCAATGTTGCATGGACATGGGGGAACGGATCCTCCTTGTCCTCATCATCTTGCTCGGTGTCCTTTTCACTCGGCTTTCCTTCACCGAATCCTTGGATCAGGAGGCGACACTGCCGAGTGGTATGCTTCGGCAATATGACATTGCCTTCATCATCCGTCTTCGTGTGGATTGGACACGGTTGATCTAGGATGGAATTTCCTGACTGTTTCCTCTTGGGGGTGTACTGTGCTTTCCCCTTGCCTTTGAACTTAGCATTTGTAACGACTGTTGCCTCTGCCTGCGGAGTGGATTGATCTTTCTGTTTCTGCTTCCAACTGTTGTTACCATCTCCATCAGCAACTGACTTATGCTTGCCGCTACGTATGCGGTCCTCCTCTTCGCCATTTGCATAGCGCGCGGCTATCTCCATCATCTTGCTCATGGAGATGTCGCCCGTTCGACCAAACTTCAGGTACAAATCTCTGTACCGAACGCCTGCCATGAAGGCGCAGACTTCTTGGTGCTCTGTGACGTTCTCCACCGTGTGGTAGAGGGTCGTCCAGCGCTGGATGAAATCGCGCAGGGGTTCGTTTTGCTTCTGGACACAGTGCTGAAGCTCTATGTGACCAGCATGGCGTTTGCACGTACCGTCGAAGGTCCTGATGAAGACTCGGGACATGAAAACGTATGACCGTTGTCCTCCTGGGAGGTTATGATGTACAGAGTGGATTCCAGTCGGTACGTTAGATATGCTCCGAGTGGATTGTCGCCGACAGGATCATGGGGGCGTCCTTAGTTCGGTCGGAACTGTCTAAGGGCCTTGCCTTCTATGAAGAGTAGTCCTTGGGTAGGACCTATAAGGCAGACCTATGACCCTACCCTGGGACTATAACCCCATCAAATACTTTGTAAAAATTCATCTTAAAAAGGCGTTCCATTAGGATCAGAGAATTTTTGGACTGGACGTCAAAGTTTCTTGTTTTGCCCCATATCAATTCTACTCATCATGCTAATCTTCCCAAAGGCTTTACTTTGCACAAAAAATATTGAAAACATAAAAACACAATCATTACACACGCAATATGTAGTGAACGTCGCATGGGAAACAAAAAATTTCCTACGCGCACGAAGACCTATCATGGTGATGTCCATCTACGAGAGGGGATGAGTGATCTACGTACCCTTGTAGATCGTACAGCAGAAGCATTAGAGAATGCGGTTGATGTAGTGGAACGTCCTCACGTCCCTCGATCCGCCCCGCGAACAATCCCGCAATTAGTCCCACGATCTAGTACCGAACGGACGGCACCTCCGCGTTCAGCACACGTACAGCTCGACGATGATCTCGGCCTTCTTGATCCAGCAAGAGATACGGAGAGGTAGAAGAGTTCTCCGGCAGCGTGACGGCGCTCCGGAGGTTGGTGATGATCTCGTCTCAGCAGGGCTCCGCCCGAGCTCCGCAGAAACGCGATCTAGAGGAAAAACTATGGAGGTATGTGGTCGGGCAGCCGTGAGAAAGTCGTCTCAAATCTGCCCTAAAAGCCCCATATATATAGGAGGAGGGAGGGGGACCTTGCCTTGGGGTCCAAGGGACTCCCAAGGGGTCGGCCGAGCCAAGGGGGGAGGACTCCCCCCCAAACCGAGTTGGACTTGGTTTGGTGGGAGGAGTCCCCCTCCCTTCCCACTTCCTCCCTCTTTTTTTTTCTTTTCCTTTGATTTCCTTCTCTTGGCGCATAGGCCCCTTTGGGGCTGTCCCACCAGCCCACTAAGGGCTGGTGTGTCTCCCCAAAGCCTATGGGCTTCCCCGGGGTGGGTTGCCCCCCCGGTGAACTCCCGGAACCCATTCGTCATTCCCGGTACATTCCCGGTAACTCCGAAAACCTTCCGGTAATCAAATGAGGTCATCCTATATATCAATCTTCGTTTCCGGACTATTCCGGAAACCCTCGTGACGTCCGTGATCTCATCCGGGACTCCGAACAACATTCGGTAACCAACCATATAACTCAAATACGCATAAAACAACGTCGAACCTTAAGTGTGCAGACCCTGCGGGTTCGAGAACTATGTAGACATGACCCGAGAGACTTCTCGGTCAATATCCAATAGCGGGACCTGGATGCCCATATTGGATCCTACATATTCTACGAAGATCTTATCGTTTGAACCTCAGTGTCAAGGATTCGTATAATCCCGTATGTCATTCCCTTTGTCCTTCGGTATGTTACTTGCCCGAGATTCGATCGTCAGTATCCGCATACCTATTTCAAACTCGTTTACCGGTAAGTCTCTTTACTCGTTCCGTAATACAAGATCCCGCAACTTACACTAAGTTACATTGCTTGCAAGGCTTGTGTGTGATGTTGTATTACCGAGTGGGCCCCGAGATACCTCTCCGTCACACGGAGTGACAAATCCCAGTCTTGATCCATACTAACTCAACTAACACCTTCGGAGATACCTGTAGAGCATCTTTATAGTCACCCAGTTACGTTGCGACGTTTGATACACACAAAGCATTCCTCCGGTGTCAGTGAGTTATATGATCTCATGGTCATAGGAATAAATACTTGACATGCAGAAAACTGTAGCAACAAAATGACACGATCAACATGCTACGTCTATTAGTTTGGGTCTAGTCCATCACGTGATTCTCCTAATGACGTGATCCAGTTATCAAGCAACAACACCTTGTTCATAATCAGAAGACACTGACTATCATCAATCAACTGGCCAGCCAACTAGAGGCATGCTAGGGACGGTGTTTTGTCTATGTATCCACACATGTAAATGAGTCTTCATTCAATACAATTATAGCATGGATAATAAACTATTATCTTGATACAGGAATTATAATAATAACTATACATTTATTATTGCCTCTAGGGCATAATTCCAACAGTCTCCTACTTGCACTAGAGTCAATAATCTAGCCCTCACATCACCATGTGAATTACATTGTAATAAATCTAACACCCATACAGTTCTGGTGTCGATCATGTTTTGGCCGTGGAAGAGGTTTAGTCAGCGGGTCTGCTATATTCAGATCCGTGTGCACTTTGCATATATTCACGTCCTCCTCCTCGACGTAGTCGCGGATGAGGTTGAAGCGTCGTTTGATGTGTCTTGTCTTCTTGTGAAACCTTGGTTCCTTTGCTAAGGCAATGGCACCAGTGTTGTCACAGAACAAGGTTATTGGATCTAGTGCACTTGATACCACTCCAAGATCCGTCATGAACTGCTTCATCCAGACACCCTCCTTAGCCGCCTCCGAGGCAGCCATGTACTCCGCTTCACATGTAGAATCTGATACGACGCTTTGCTTGGAACTGCACCAGCTTACTGCACCCCCATTAAGAATAAATACGTATCCGGTTTGCGACTTAGAGTCGTCCGGATCTGTGTCAAAGCTTGCATCGACGTAACCTTTTACGGCGAGCTCTTCGTCACCTCCATACACGAGAAACATCTCCTTAGTCCTTTTCAGGTACTTCAGGATATTCTTGACCGCTGTCCAGTGATGCACTCCTGGATTACTCTAGAACCTACCTGCCATACTTATGGCCAGGCTAACGTCCGGTCTAGTGCACAACATTGCATACATGATAGAGCCTATGGCTGAAGCATAGGGGACGGAGCGCATATGCTCTCTATCCTCATCAGTTGCTGGGCACTGAGTCTTACTCAATCTCGTACCTTGTAAAACTGGCAAGAACCCCTTCTTTGACTGTTCCATTTTGAACCTCTTCAAAACTTTATCAAGGTATGTGCTTTGTGAAAGTCCTATCAGGCGTTTTAATCTATACCTATAGATCTTAATGCCTAGAATGTAAGTAGCTTCTCCTAGGTCCTTCATAGAGAAACTTTTATTCAAGTAATCCTTTATGCTCTCCAAAAACTCCACGTTGTTTCCAATCAGCAATATGTCATCCACATATAATATTAGAAACGCCACAGAGCTCCCACTCACTTTCTTGTAAATACAAGATTCTCCAACCACTTGTATAAACCCAAATGCTTTGATCACCTCATCAAAGCGTTTGTTCCAACTCCGAGATGCTTGCACCAGTCCATAAATGGATCGCTGGAGCTTGCACACCTTGTCAGCATTTTTAGGATCGACAAAACCTTCGCGTTGCATCATATACAACTCTTCCTTAAGGAAACCGTTAAGGAACGCCGTTTTGACATCCATCTGCCAGATTTCATAATCGAAAAATGCAGCTATTGCTAACATGATTCTGACGGACTTAAGCATCGTTACGGGTGACAAGGTCTCATCGTAGTCAACTCCTGGAACTTGTGAAAAACCCTTTGCCACAAGTCGAGCTTTATAAACGGTCACATTACCGTCAGCGTCCGTCTTCTTCTTAAAGATCCATTTGTTCTGAATAGCCTTGCGGCCCTCAGGTAGCATCTCCAAAGTCCACACTTTGTTCTCATACATGGATCCTATCTCGGATTTCATGGCTTCTAGCCATTTGTTGGAATCTGGGCCCACCATTGCTTCTTCATAATTTGCAGGTTCATTGTTGTCTAACAACATGATTGATAAGACGGGATTACCGTACCACTCTGGAGTAGCGCGTGATCTCGTCGACCTGCGTGGTTCAACAGAAACTTGAACTGGAGTTTCATGATCATCATCATTAACTTCCTCCTTAACCGGCGTCGCAATGACAGAGGTTTCCCCTTGCCCTGCGCCACCATCCAGAGGGATGAGAGGTTCGACAACCTCGTCAAGTTCTATCTTCCTCCCACTCAATTCTCTCGAGAGAAACTCCTTCTCGAGAAAAGTTCCGTTCTTAGCAACAAACACTTTGCCCTCGGATTTGAGATAGAAGGTGTACCCAACTGTCTCTTTTGGGTAACCTATGAAGACGCATTTTTCCGCTTTGGGTTCCAGCTTTTCAGGCTGAAGCTTTTTGACATAAGCATCACATCCCCAAACTTTAAGAAACGACAACTTTGGTCTTTTGCCATAACACAGTTCGTATGGTGTCGTCTCAACGGATTTTGATGGTGCCCTATTTAAAGTGAATGCACCTGTTTCTAATGCATAACCCCAAAATGATAACGGCAAATTAGTAATAGACATCATAGATCGCACCATCTCTAACAAAGTACGATTACGACGTTCGGACACACCATTACGCTGTGGTGTTCCAGGCGGTGTTAACTGTGAAACAATTCCACATTGTCTTAAGTGAGCACCAAACTCGAAACTCAGATATTCACCCCCACGATCAGACCGTAGGAACTTGATCTTCTTGTTACGATGATTTTCCACTTCACTCTGAAATTGCTTGAACTTTTCAAATGTTTCAGACTTGTGCTTCATCAAGTAGACATAACCATATCTACTTAAATCGTCAGTGAAGGTGAGAAAATAACGATATCCGCCGCGTGCCTCCACGCTCATTGGACCACACGCATCGGTATATATGATTTCCAACAAGTCACTTGCACGCTCCATTGTTCCGGAGAACGGAGTCTTAGTCATCTTGCCCATGAGGCATGGTTCGCACGTGTCAAGTGAATCGAAGTCAAGTGACTCCAAAAGTCCATCAGCATGGAGTTTCTTCATGCGCTTTACACCAATATGACCCAAGCGGCAGTGCCACAAAAATATGGCGCTATCATTGTTTACTCTAACACTTTTGGTCTCAATGTTATGTATATGCGTATCGCTATCAATATTCAATATGAACAATCCTCTCACATTCGGTGCATGACCATAAAAGATGTTACTCATAGAAATAGAACAACCATTATTCTCAGACTTAAAAGAGTAACCGTCTCGCAATAAACAAGATCCAGATATAATGTTCATGCTCAACGCAGGCACTAAATAACAATGATTTAAGTTCATCACTAATCCCGATGGTAGCTGAAGTGACACTGTGCCGACGGCGATTGCATCAACCTTGGAACCGTTTCCTACGCGCATCGTCACTTCGTCTTTCGCCAGCCTTCGTCTATTCCGCAGTTCCTGCTTCGAGTTGCAAATGTGAGCAACAGAACCGGTATCAAATACCCAGGCACTACTACGAGAGCCGGTTAAGTACACATCAATAACATGTATATCAAATATACCTGATTTTTCTTTGCCCGCCTTCTTATCTGCCAGATACTTGGGGCAATTGCGCTTCCAATGACCCATACCCTTGCAATAGAAGCACTCTGTTTCAGGCTTAGGTCCAGCTTTGGGTTTCTTCGGCGGATTGGCAACAGGCTTGCCGCTCTTCTTTGAATTGCCCTTCTTTCCTTTGCCGTTTCTCTTGAAACTAGTGGTCTTGCTCACCATCAACACTTGATGCTCTTTACGGAGTTCAGACTCTGCGACTTTCAGCATCGCAAACAACTCGCCGGGAGACTTGTTCATCCCTTGCATGTTGTAGTTCAACACAAAGCCTTTATAGCTTGGCGGCAGTGATTGAAGGATTCCGTCAGTGATAGCTTCTTGTGGGAGTTCAATCCCCAGTTCAGCCAGACGGTTTGAGTACCCAGACATTTTGAGCACATGTTCACTGAGAGACGAGTTTTCCTCCATCTTGCAAGCATAGAATTTATCGGAGGTCTCATACCTCTCGATCCGGGCGTTCTTCTGAAAGATAAACTTCAACTCCTGGAACATCTCAAATGCTCCATGACGCTCAAAGCGACGTTGAAGTCCCGGTTCTAAGCCATACAAGACTGCACATTGAACTATTGAGTAGTCCTCCTTACGCGCTAACCAAGCGTTCTTAACATCCTGATCAGCCGTAGCGGGTGGTTCATCTCCTAGCGCAGCATTAAGGACATAATCCTTCTTTCCACCTTGTAAGATTAGCTTAAGATTACGAGCCCAGTCTACAAAGTTGCTTCCATCATCTTTCAACTTAGCTTTATCTAGGAACGTATTAAAATTCAGGATGACACTTGCGTGAGCCATGATCTACAACAAAAATATATTCAAAGTGGACTTAGACTATGTTCAAGATAATTAGAGTTCAACTTAATCAAATTATATGCTAAACTCCCACTCAAAAAGTACATCTCTCTAGTCATTTGAGTGGTTCATGATCCACTTACACTATCCCAAGTCCGATCATCACGTGAGTTGAGTATAGTTTCAGTGGTAAGCATCCCTATGCTAATCATATCAACTATATGATTGATGATCGACCTTTCGGTCTCTTGTGTTCTGAGGCCATGTCTGCACATGCTAGGCTCGTCAAGCTTAACCCGAGTGTTCCGCGTGTGCAACTGTTTTGCACCCGTTGTATGTGAACGTTGAGTCTATCACACCCGATCATCACGTGGTGTCTCGAAACGACGAACTATAGCAACGGTGCACAGTCGGGGAGAACACAATTTCGTCTTGAAATTTTAGTGAGAGATCACCTCATAATGGTACCGTCGTTCTAAGCAAAATAAGGTGCATAAAAGGATTAACATCACATGCAATTCATAAGTGACATGATATGGACATCATCACGTGCTTCTTGATCTCCATCACCAAAGCACCGGCACGATCTTCTTGTCACCGGTGCCACACCATGATCATCCATCAACGTGTTGCCATCGGGGTTGTCGCGCTACTTATGCTATTACTACTAAAGCTACATCCTAGCAAAATAGTAAACGCATCTGCAAGCACATATGTTAGTATAAAGACAACCCTATGGCTCCTGCCGGTTGCCGTACCATCAACGTGCAAGTCGATATTTCTATTACAACATGATCATCTCATACATCCAATATATCACATCACATCGTTGGCCATATCACATCACAATCATACCCTGCAAAAACAAGTTAGATGTCCTCTAATTTTGTTGTTGCATGTTTTACGTGGTGACCAAGGGTATCTAGTAGGATCGCATCTTACTTACGCAAACACCACAACGGAGATATATGAGTTGCTATTTAACCTCATCCAAGGACCTCCTCGGTCAAATCCGATTCAACTAAAGTTGGAGAAACCGTCACTTGCCAGTCATCTTTGAGCAAAGGGGGTTACTCGTAACGATGAAACCAGTCTCTCGTAAGCGTACGAGTAATGTCGGTCCAAGCCGCTTCAATCCAACAATACCACGGAATCAAGAAAAGACTAAGGAGGGCAGCAAAACGCACATCACCGCCCACAAAACCTTTTGTGTTCTACTCGAGAAGACATCTACGCACGAACCTAGCTCATGATGCCACTGTAGTGAACGTCGCATGGGAAACAAAAATTTTCCTACGCGCATGAAGACCTATCATGGTGATGTCCATCTACGAGAGGGGATGAGTGATCTACGTACCCTTTTAGATCGTACAGCAGAAGCGTTAGAGAACGCGGTTGATGTAGTGGAACGTCCTCACGTCCCTCGATCCGCCCCGCGAACAATCCCGCGATCAGTCCCACGATCTAGTACCGAACGGACGGCACCTCCGCGTTCAGCACACGTACAGCTCGACGATGATCTCGGCCTTCTTGATCTAGCAAGAGAGACGGAGAGGTAGAAGAGTTCTCCGGCAGCGTGACGGCGCTCCGGAGGTTGGTGATGATCTCGTCTCAGCAGGGCTCCGCCCGAGCTCCGCAGAAACGCGATCTAGAGGAAAAACTATGGAGGTATGTGGTCGGGCAGCTGTGAGAAAGTCGTCTCAAATCTGCCCTAAAAGCCCCATATATATAGGAGGAGGGAGGGGGACCTTGCCTTGGGGGTCCAAGGGACTCCCAAGGGGTCGGCCGAGCCAAGGGGGGGAGGACTCCCCCCCCCAAACCGAGTTGGACTTGGTTTGGTGGGAGGAGTCCCCCTCCCTTCCCAGTTCCTCCCTCTTTTTTTTTTCTTTTCCTTTGATTTCCTTCTCTTGGCGCATAGGCCCCTTTGGGGCTGTCCCACCAGCCCACTAAGGGCTGGTGTGTCTCCCCAAAGCCTATGGGCTTCCCCGGGGTGGGTTGCCCCCCCCCCCCCCGGTGAACTCCCGGAACCCATTCGTCATTCCCGGTACATTCCCGGTAACTCCGAAAACCTTCCGGTAATCAAATGAGGTCATCCTATATATCAATCTTAGTTTCCGGACTATTCCAGAAACCCTCGTGACGTCCGTGATCTCATCCGGGACTCCGAACAACATTCGGTGACCAACCATATAACTCAAATACGCATAAAACAACGTCGAACCTCAAGTGTGCAGACCCTGCGGGTTCGTGAACTATGTAGACATGACCCGAGAGACTTCTCGGTCAATATCCAATAGCGGGACCTGGATGCCCATATTGGATCCTACATATTCTACGAAGATCTTATCGTTTGAACCTCAGTGTCAAGGATTCGTATAATCCCGTATGTCATTCCCTTTGTCCTTCGGTATGTTACTTGCCCGAGATTCGATCGTCAGTATCCGCATACCTATTTCAATCTCGTTTACCGGTAAGTCTCTTTACTCGTTCCGTAATACAAGATCCTGCAACTTACACTAAGTTACATTGCTTGCAAGGCTTGTGTGTGATGTTGTATTACCGAGTGGGCCCCGAGATACCTCTCCGTCACACGGAGTGACAAATCCCAGTCTTGATCCATACTAACTCAACTAACACCTTCGGAGATACCTGTAGAGCATCTTTATAGTCACCCAGTTACGTTGCGACGTTTGATACACACAAAGCATTCCTCCGGTGTCAGTGAGTTATATGATCTCATGGTCATAGGAATAAATACTTGACACGCAGAAAACAGTAGCAACAAAATGACACGATCAACATGCTACGTCTATTAGTTTGGGTCTAGTCCGTCACGTGATTCTCCTAATGACGTGATCCGGTTATCAAGCAACAACACCTTGTTCATAATCAGAAGACACTGACTATCATCAATCAACTGGCCAGCCAACTAGAGGCATGCTAGGGACGGTGTTTTGTCTATGTATCCACACATGTAAATGAGTCTTCATTCAATACAATTGTAGCATGGATAATAAACTATTATCTTGATACAGGAATTATAATAATAACTATACATTTATTATTGCCTCTAGGGCATAATTCCAACACAATAATCATGTTATCACACACTAGCAGAAAATAAAAATAGAAAAATTAAATAACTATTGGGTTGCCTCCCAACAAGCGCTATTATTTTATGGCCCTAACTAGGCATATTGCGTAGTTTCAAGTGTTGGATCCCTTCACATATTTCAAAATTAGTTCCTCCAAAATTTTACTTAATAAATCACCCTTGTCTAGCCTGGTTGAAGCACTGGAGTACTCAAAGGGATTTATACAATCATTGCTAACATCACTATCATCTAAGGGTTCCTCATATGAGACATGTATTTCATAACTAATAGGTTCCCTAATAGCATTTCTTGCGAATTCACTAAAACCTTCATTAATTCCTTTAGAAATCCATTCAAATTTATCACATGTGTGGAGAAACAAAGATTGGGTTAATTCTTCGGGAAGTACATTCCTCCTCATATTCATATCAAATTGGATTCCAACCTATGCATAACATCTTTGTTATGGAGGATAGCTTCTATGAGAGGACATTCATATTTTATGCCATAGAAGATAAAAAGTGCCTTTGGTTCTTGCAAAATATAATCAAATTCATGAATGGAATGGTGGTGGAAAATTCCTCAATCTTGGGATCATACAAGCCAGGAAGTCCCAAGAATATCTTTTGAAGGATATGATCGAGATCCACAAATTTTCTTTCCATTTTCAAAATAAGCATAGTTATAGCACGAACATAATAATTTGTTTAATCAAGTATAGATATTTAAAGGAAAGGGGAAGCTAATGAATACTCAAAGAATTTTTGGATGGCATTCTTTCGAATAATGTTCCCACTACCCACATGATAAATTTTAAAATTTAGGCTTGTGTGAGTGTTAGTACCAAGGATTTGATCCGTAGGAGGGTCTTGAGTGGGATTAATAAATTTTATTCACGCTTTGTACAAATCATTAGTGCTATCTTCACTAGCACATTCGACAATAACTTTCAAGTAAACTAGAGAGAGAAGATGCGATCTAGTGACAAGAAAAACAAGCAAAGATAAATAGTTTTGTATTTTTATTTTTTATGAGACAAACTAAATATACCATAAAAAAGAGTAACAAGTGAATGAAATCTTGTGTGGAGTTACTTGGTAGTTTGTGATGATATTCCCGGCAGCGGCGCCAGAAATCCTCATTGGGTTTCTCCGTGAAGAGGAACGGGATATCGCAAAACAATGTGGGTAAGTACTTCCCTCAGTTCCGAAGCCAAGGTTTATCGAACCAATAGCAATATCAACCTCAACTGTATTAAGAGGTTCCGCACAGAAAACAAACAACTTGCACCCAACATGGGCAAGAGAGTTGTCAATCCTCTTGTCTTGTTATGTGCAAGCAAGTGAGGTATGTAGATAATTGTAGATAGTGAGATAAAACCAAAACAAGTAAATAACAACAAAGTAATGAATGTTTTATCAATGTGTTGTGAATAGACCCGGGGGACATAGCTTTCCCTAATGGCATCTCGCATGAATAATAACATACGGAAGGGTAAAACAATTGTTGTTGGGAAATGACAGAAAAGCGGATAGTTATGCGATATTGACGACAATGATCATGTGTATATAGGCATATCATACATAAACAAATAGGCTGACTCCTGCCTTCACCTATTACAATTACTCCACACATTGAATGCTAACCAGCACGCATCTAGATTATTAAGTAAAAGAGAGTAATGCATGGAGAACGATGACATCATGTAGACACTGTAAACTCAATTAATAGGAATAAACACCATCGTTTTATCCTTAGTAGTGGAAATAGCAAGATGCATCTTGTCCCCTTATGTCACTCGGATATAGAAGTTCTCCAGGTTGAACCTACCACAACACACCTGTCTCACTGAAAAAAATATCGATCTAGTTGGCGAAACTATTTCAATAGCTCGAAGAGAATTATGAAGCTATCACAATCATGCACATAAGAATCATGTAAGTATTAAGAGGAGACTCAAATGTTTATCATGAATAATATGAACATAAACCTACAATTTATCAGATCCCAACCAACGGACTGCACAAAAGGATTACATCATATGGGTCAAAGCGAAGATGCGATGATCATTATATTGAAGATCGAAGAGAGAGAGATTGACATATAGGAACTAACAATGGACCCGTAGGCCTATGGTGAACTACTCACACATCATCATGAGGGCAGCAAGGTTGATCAAGAGGCCCTCCGTGAATGATTCCCCCTCCAGTAGGGTGCAAGAAAAAAGCTCTAGAGGGCCTCCAATCGGAACAGAGACTTCCGTCGGCATAAAAAAAATTTGGGACTCCATGTGTTGTTTTTAGGGTAGATGAGAATCTATAAGCCAAAGAACAGAGTCGGTAGGTCCGCGAGGGAGGCACAAGCTATCAGGGCGCGCCCAGGTCACGCCTTATTGCCTTGTGGGCCCTTCATGAGGCCTGCAGCCTTCATCCAATGCTTGGTGGGCTTATTTTGGTCAAGAAAAATCACCAAAAAGTTTGAAGGCAATTAGTTTGGTGGGCTTATTTTGGTCGAGAAAAATCACCAAAAATTTCCAATGCTTGGTGGGCTTATTTTGGTCGAGAAAATCCAATGCTTCGTTTGGTATGGAAAACGTGAAAAATGAAAAACACGCACGAAACAACAACTGGCACTGCGCACTAGGTCAATAGGTTAGTGTTCAAAATTAATAAAATGGCAAATAAATACCCTAAAAGTATTCTAGAATGATAATATATCAGCATGGAACAATAAAAAATTATACATACATTGGAGACGTATCAGGGTGTCTGGAGCGAGCGCATTCAACATGACCGGGGTGGCCCACGGTGCTGCCACTCGACTGTCAACGTTGGAGGCGCTACCTCCAAGATTGTACTTCAAGGTGGGAGACTTGCAATTCATTAGCATTCCACGCGACACAATTCTTAAGACCTTCTCCCGAGAGGAAGGTGTCCATGACATCATCGATAACGCCGAAGGGGAGGTGAGAGTTGACCTATTTGGCGGAAACAGTGAGGCCAAGCAGCATGCCATTTTGTTCTCCCTGGGAAAGGGCTTTAGGCAGTTGCAAGCGCAAGATGTCAACCTCTTGGAGTGGTTGGACCGCCGGGAACACATTCTCTGAATGGCGGGAAACTGTTTCCGAGAGCGCGTCGCTGATTTGTAGGACTGGTTCGTTGAGAAGTGCAAGGAGCTCACCAAGAAACAAGAGGACCTCGACAAGGACCAAATTGCGTCCATAAACCAGAATGCCGAGGCAGAGAAGGCCTGGAGAGAAGCCGAGGAGTCCCTTGCTAAGAATGAAGCCAAGAAGAGCGTGCAGAAAGTCCAGCTTGATGCGCACGAAGAGGAACTTGCTGCCCTGGAGGCGGCCCTCAAGACGGGTCCCAGGAGCCAGATCCGAGAGATGGATTCAAAGCATAAGGATGCCCTCGAGAATCAAACAGTGGGGCATGCTAAGAAGCTCAAAGAGGTTGTTGAGGTTGACAAAGCCGCCAGGTCCGCCAAGGACGCGCTGGAGAGCATGGTGCAATAGTTGGAGTTGGCCCTTGCCTTGTCCCGCCAATAGGCCTAGAAGTTGAAGGACATATTTAGAAGGCGGCCAACGCTGTGGAGGATCTGCACGTCAGCCTCTCTCACAACAGAAAGGCATTAAATGATGCCACAAACGCCAGCTCCGACCTGTAGGTGAACATGAGCACCTACGAGGACAATCTCGAGGTAACAAATAATAAGGAGCGTGAGTTGCTCGAGGAACTGTAGAAGGAGAAAACACCGCTCGCTTCAGCCGCCCGGACCTCCAATGAGCTACACGAGAACACCAAACTATATATGGAACAGCTCGTTGAAACCGCCGATAGGCTTTCTGCCCATCTCGCGGATATGGGATTGCATGGATGCACCTTCTCCAATGACCTCCGAGTGACTACCACCGTCAGGCTATCCATTTTCTTCACGAAGCTTGTAGACAAGTTGGCGAAGTATGAGGCCGAGTGGGCTAACGAGTTCCTTCGTGTTTCCCGCGAGTTGTGCCATGAGGCCCTCCATATGGTCTTGGTGAAGATCTCTTATCAAAACCCGAGGGTTGATTTGAGGAAGGCCTTGTACAAGCTACCGAAATGATTTGGTACCAGCTCCCTTGATGCCCTCATCACCCGATTCTCACACAGGATTGGCTCAGTCACCCTGAAAGGGTGAACTCCTTCACGCTGCATGGGGCATGTATGAAAACCTTTGTTCTTAATTAGCACCACAACTTGGTTGGAATGTATTATATTTGTTTCTGAAATGTTGACTAGTTTCCCCATGGTCGATTTGTATTGTATGTTTTTGACTCCTACGGTTATTGGGAATTCCTTCCGGTCCGTGCGCCTTGTCCAGGAGTGCTGCTGCCGGCAAGGCCACATTGTCGTTCTTGCTGTGGTTGCCTAAGTTGTTGAGAAAACTCGAAACAACAAAGAGCGTAAGTAGTCTCGACAAGGTCCCTTCGCTTGCAGGTTTTCCCATATAATTGGAATCATTCAAGGGGAACAACGTGCAATGAACAAATCTCAGAGTCCTCCGTGTCATGAGGTGTTTGTCCTTGAACGCGTCCATAAGATACCCTTACTCCGTCGGGTGTACTTGGACGCGAGTGTCTCTTCTCCTTTTTGAGAAAAAAGAGATAAGAGCACAATAGAGTAGGCTAGGAACCTTGGCAGCCCAAGAGTAATTTTATTGACTATGCATAGTGTCGGTGTACTAAGAAATGGGGTCCTTAGCAGCCAGACATATGCATGGGAAACTGCGGCCCTCAGGCTGGCAACTCAATCTCATACCAACCCTCAAAGCAACTCGAAGCCAAGACCGAAGCAAGGCAACAATACTCTCAACAGTTAGTAAAGCCACCCACACGCAATGCCGGGCAAGATTCCAGCCTACCAAGCCACCGCTCCACCTCACGATGAGGATAATTCTCTACATTAGCTAAGGTGACAAGCAGGCAGGCGGCCAGGCGGGGCTAGCAGGGGCACGTGGCCACGATGGCGGGCCTGTTGTAGCTTTAATGAAACCCGTCCTACGGCACGACACAATATTAGGAGGAAGCTCGGCGGACGGTGCACAAGGAGAGGCAATCCTTTACGGGGAACGTTGCCAGCGCGCCATCTCATGGCGCAATCAATGCAAGTGTAACAGTCCATTAGAGTTAGGTATTTCCCACTACCTATCCTAACAAGTAGTGTTTGTAGCTGCAGTACGCACTGTACACCCACGAAAAGACCATTATAGACATTGTGGTGACCCCTTGAACTATAAAATGAGGCCCGAGTCTACCTTTGAGGAGGTAGACACCCCGTTCAATTGCACACGTAACTGCACCTCTTGAGCATTCTTGACGGGTAGTTGCACTCTTGTACCTGAACCCACATAATCAACCAAACACAAACATGACATAGGGTCTTACGCTCCCGAGCGGCCCGAACCTCTAATCGACTGATGCTCTTTGTACACTCGTAGCCCATGCAGAACCATAAAGGGACCCCGTAGATTCCATAGATCATCGTCCCCTGACACACAGGGAATTCGGCTAGCTTTTGTACAACGGGCCACAAGTCTTGCCTGGCTAACTTGTACAATAGGGGTTGCCGGGCAGCCCTGCAACCATGCCTTTTGTGTTGAACTTACGAAGATGCTCTATACTTTCACGAGTCTTGCACCGGGGTGCAATCTTCGGCCTAGTTGCTCATACTCCCCAGCAAGGTCCTAGCAGTCACGTGTGTCTTGCTTCCTGCAGCTGACGTCCCTGGTGGGTCGTCGACGTCTGTGCGGCACCTTCAGGCGTCCTTTCTGGAGTCCTTGTTAAAGTCCTTGCCGGATTTCTCATTCTTCTTCTTCCCCACGGGAGCATTGTGGACACGAGCAATGGCCTTGTCGGGAGATGCTGCTACAGCCTCCTGGAAGATCTTGTCGATGCAGAGGACTGCATCCTTATTGTCGACGTGGATGGTGATGATGCTCATCGACCATGGTATCTTCAGTGTGTTGTAGACGTGGTGGGATGCCACGATGAATTTCGCCAGTGCCGGTCTGACCAGGATCCCATTGTACGATAGTTACATCTTTACGATGTTGAAGAAAACTCTCTTTGTCCTGAAATTGAGCTCACTACCGAACGTCACCGGCAGAGTGATATTCCCCTTGGGCTGAGATCTTCCTGGGTTCACAACCTGGAAGGACCCCATATATTTTTGATCCCAATCTGGGATTTGCGGCCACTTGATCACATCAAGCTGGATCAAGTTCAAGGCAGCCCAATGTCGACTTACATCTTCATCAACCTGTGGTTGTGAATTGTTAGTGATACTAACAATGGCACAGACCCGACGGTAGTGATGCGGTGAGGGTGATCCTCAACATCAAAAATAATGGGAGTGTTGGACCACTTGAGGGGTTTCCTTGCCTATGTCGTTGGTTCTGTTGCCTTGACTTGGCGGAACAATTGTTTGAGTTGTCGGTGGGAGGAGTGCAAAGATGCGCCTCCATCAATGCACATGGTGTCAACTACCCTTTGGATGTCCTAGTTCTGTGATCCTTCTCCATGCTCGTCTTCATCACCATCCTTGTCATTGGACTTCTTGTCACGACCTCTAGCACGTTTGTATTTTTACTGCTTGTCCTTGCTGCGGCGTCCTAGACGGCCACCGGTTTTCTTCTTATCGAAATCGCGCCGCTCTAGCCCTTTTTCTTGTCATGCCTCTTGTATTCTCCTTCTACTTTTCGGCAAGGTGGTCCACTTGGCAGCACTAGATGATGTCATGGTCTTCGGTGAGGTGGATCTTATAGTATGGTCTTCTGGTATTCTCCTCTGCCCTGGCTTCATCGTCTACGGAGTAGGCGGAAGATTCCTTCTCGGACCCCTCAGACTTAGCCTTGTTACGAGCACTGGACTTGTCAGGCACTTCTACCGCAATAACTACCTTACCTTTGCGCTTTCGGTTGCCCTTTTAGCCTTTCCCCTTGGAGGCATGCGTGTCTTCATCGTTGAAGTCGATCTCTGCACCAGCTTCCTCCCTAGGGAGTCTTCTTCCTTCCTCAGCGTGTGCACACTTGTCGGCCAGAGCATAGAGCTCAGCATCATCCCATACCTTGCATAGGTTCGTCTGAAATGTCTCAATCACAGCGGCATGATGGATGTCAGAGATGTTCTGCACATGGGTGAATATCTGGATATATTTGCAGAGGGTTTACCCATCTCTCTGGGAAGTCCATGCAGATCACTGGGGTACCCCTCGGAGTTTGTGTCCACTGTGGTATGCGCCAATGAACTGGTTGCACAAGTCTGCCCAAGAGGAAATGAATCCTTCCGGGAGGTTCATCAGCTAGCTACACACGTAAGGCTTGATCGCCAAAGAGAAGTATTTAGCGAACAACTTCTTGTCTCGTCCCCCGGCATCCTGCATGCTGAATGTGTATATGCGAAGGAACCATGAAAAGAAGATCGTGACATCATATTTGTCCGGTAGGTCAGGCTTGAAGGGACGACTAGAGGGCCAGCCGACTTGCGGCACCTCGTAAGGAAGGTTACCAGGTACCCTAGGCGCAGGCTCGTCGATGACTGGGTTAGCACGTCCATTCTATTGGCGGTGCGTCTCACGCCACCGCTCGATAGTGGTGCGTGCATCCTCCTTATGTCTACCTTGAAACCCCGGCGCTGATATTTTTCTGCTGCGGGTCCGTCGAGGCATAAGACACCTCAACCTGTGTGTCGGCCCGGTGTTACGGCTGTTGTTGCGGTGGGGACGACTCCACTGTGGGTGCCCCGCCAGCATAGCACCTAGGAGTGGGCCCTGTCGGAGCTGCATGTCATGCTTGCAAGGTACCCGCCATCTGTGGCTTGTCACGGTTCGTGAATCTTAGCAGGCTTTGTATGGTTGCCCTCCAATCTTCAATATTCTTTGGTGTAGGCCGGAAGTTTAGTAGTAGTTGGGCCTCCACTAGGGCTTCCTCCACAGTCTTGCGCATGGTGCGGTGTGAGGCACGTGTGGCCCTTCTATTTGTGACAGTTTGGGAGGAACGCTTCTACGTCCTGCCATATGTTGTGCACTCTCCCGTGGAGGTTGAAGATGTGCTTGGCCCTGCGAGCCATGGGATTGGCAAGCAGGGGTCTTGTCTTTGTGACGCTCGGGCTCATGGTTGATCTGCATGCGCTCTTCATGGTTGTCTTGTGAAGGATGCAGAGGAGGTCTCATTGCCACCACCGTTGCGGCAACTACTTCAGCTTCGTATTATTCCTAGTCATCTCGGGTGCTCCTAGCACCACCATAACAATGGGATCTGGCTCACCTTTGCGGAGCTCCATTTGGTGTTGTGGTTATGCTCACTAGTGCGGCAAACGAGATAGTAGCCCCCATCGACGTCGCATGTAGCCGTCTATCATGGTGTCATGGATGAAGACGGAGTGGCCACAGATGCACCCTTATCTTTTATGGGAGCCATGGTGTCGACGAAGAAGTGGAGGAACAGATGGATATTTCGCAGGCGTGTGCCCCCTACATGGCATAGCAAAGAGTCGGGGTTGTAACAATGATCTATAGGACTAGCAAGGTCCCTTGTGGTTTAGGACGGAGGTGTGCTTGCACAAAGACCATCAATGATCGCACGCACACGTAGAGTTTTAGACATGTTCGGGCCACTCGGAAGCGTAATACCCTACGTCCTGTGTTTGTGGATTATCTGGGTGGAGGTCCAACTTACAGGTGCGCAACGGCCCGACAAGGAAGCATGGCGAGTGCAGCTACATGTGCAAATGGACAAAGTGTCGAATTTTATAAAGGGAGCTGTTGTACTCCTTTTATAGTGTAAGGAGTTGCCATAGTGTCATTGTCAAAACCGGTGAATCTCAGGGAGGGGATCCCAAACTGTGGACCTTGGATCGATGGGTTGTAGGAGACGAAGCAGACAATACTTAACCATGTCCGGGCCCTCTTGAGGAGGTAAAACCCTATGTACTACTTGATTACATTGATGGTGTATGAGAATTAAAGATTTGATCTAACTCGAGATCGTATGAGATAAACCCTAGCTCAATCAACTTGCCTATGAAAATGAAACCCTGTGGTTTATATAGACACTAGGGATCCCTAGGGTTATATACAACCAACCTCCAGCCAGGGATAGATGTGCCAATCTAGCCTACTCAACTTGGACGAGACGCGAGTCTTTGGGGTTTTCCTTCCTGAATACGAAGTCGTTATGCAGTCCGGTCTTCAACAATACAACCCATATGGTCGTCCTCTAAGAGATGGGCCGGCAATCCGAGGACCCCTTAATCCAGGACTCCCTCACACAGTGGCTAAAATCATCTTCTCGGGAGAGGCAAGAGCAGCTTTTATAGGTGCCAAAACTGCTCACATGATCTAAAGTTGTGAATACCTAACCCTGACAGGTTAGGAGAGGAGCATAAAATGCACAATGAGGTTTCACACTGGCGGCGTCTCCCGGCAAGGATCGTCTCTCCTTCTATGTTGTTTGCCCAGCTACGTCTTATTCTCTTGATACACCTTGGGACATGTGTCATTAAAGTTGTTGTATGTCCCTGACGGTTGTGAGAGGCCTTTAATGAGATTCACCTAACTGCTTGCCCGCCCAACACCTCACTGATGTTGATGATCATCCTGATGAGCTGGAGTGGAAGATATGTGGAGGAGTCTTGCCGGGCGTGATGGCTGCCGAATCTTCTCCCTCCCGGAAAGGTGGCTTGCTGGGGGTCTTGTCTTGTATTTTGTGATTTCAGCTTCCCTCCAGCAGGGTGTTGCCGTACGAGGAGGTTGTTGCCGTCTATGCACGAGTCAGGGTACTAAGGCACCCATTCTCTAGTACACCGACACATGGGATAGGCGTTACCAACTTGAAGTGTTTGATGGGCTTGGGACAAATAAAGGGCTTGTGAAGCTACTGCATACAGGACGACAAAAGCATAAAAAACTATCCGTGTGAGAGTCTAATATTACTAAAACTTTAGCGTGCACTAATACATCTCCAACGTATCTATAAATTTTTATTGTTCAACGCTATTATGTTATCAATAGCGCCCTCGGGATAAACTATTAATCCGGTGCCAAGTGTAACTTCCTATTTCTTGCATGATTTGTTCTGGATGATTATAGAACCATGAAGCTTTGGGAGGAGGCCGGACGCCATACAAGGAAGCAACAAGCCTAACGGCATGCCCTGGGGGGTAGGGTGAACCCACCAGGCTTGTGCCCCCCTCGCAAGCCCGGCCCCTGAGGTAATTCTACTTTTATAAATCCAAAAATATTTCGTAAACACCCGAGAGCAACGAGAAACACTTTCCCCCCGCCGCAAGTTTTTTTCCACTATGGTCCCATCTATAGACCTTATCTAGTGCCAATCCTGAGGGGGAATCCATCACGCAAGCTCTCTACATCAACTTCGCTACCTCCGTGATGATCCGTGAATAGTCTATCACATACCTATGGGTCCATAGCGAGTACCTAGATGGCTTCTTCTCTGTTTATGATCTTTAATACCATTTTGTCATGATTCGAGGGGTGATCATTCCTGTGTAATCTTCTTTTGATCTGTGTTTGTTGGGATCCAATGAATAGTGAGTTTCTGGTCAGATTATTCACTTAAAGTAAATGAGTCTTTTCTGGATTATATTGTGCATGGTTGTTATAGCTTCGAATTTGTCTCTAATCTGCCTATTTGGTTTGGCCAACTAGACTGATCTATCTTAATTGGGAGTGGTGCATTGTAATGGGTTCAATCTTTCGATGATCTATATCCAAGTGATAGAAGGGGACATGGTCAGTATTTTTATTGTTGCCATTAAGGACAAAATGACAGGTCTATTTGTATTGCTTGAGTTTAGTTTGTCTACATCATGTCGTCTTGCTCGAAGCATTACTATGTTTGTCATGAACTTAATATCTAGAGGGGCAAGCATAGAAGCAACCTCAAAGTGGAGTAATAGTAGTAGATGCAAGATCGTTTCGGTCTACTAGTTTACGGACGTGATACCTATATACAAGATCATTTCCATGAATAACATGTCATAACTATGCGCTATTCGGTCAATTGCCCAATAGTAATTTGTTTACCTACCGTATGTTATGTTCGAGAGAGAAGCCTCTAACCAAACATATGCCCTCGGGTCTTCTTAATCATATTTACTAAAACCCTAATATTACCTTGCAGCAATTTAATTACTTGTGTTTACTTTTTATTTTTTCATTATCTATATCTATCATAATTAATCCTTGCAAGTAACAAGTTCAAGGGGCTTGATAACCCTCTTGCCCCTGTTGGGTGCAAATGGTTGGTTTTTTATGTGTAGGTGGTGACGACTGGAATTTTCTTGATTGTCCTATTAGTTCGAGAACCTTGATTATAACTGAGGAAATATTTATTGCTACTATATTGCTTCACCCCTCCTCTTTGGGAAGAAACCCAACGCGACTCAAAAGTAGCATAAAGAATTTGTTGATCCGTTGCTGGGGAGAGATTATCAAATTCTCATCTCGTTAGTTCTAACAAATTGACATTTATTTGTTATACTTTTTATTTTATTTTAAATTTTCTTTTAAAAATATAAAAAAATTTATTTATTTTTGAAAGTTTACTTGTTTTGCTTGAAGTTGCTATCATGTCTGATTTTGTGATAGCCAAGGAGCATAGGGAGGGCCCCAAACCCAATAACAATCTATCCCCCATGAATTTGGTCACTAAATATTTTGGAACGGGAAGTGGGAATATTATTTGAAAAAGTTTCATTGAAGAACTTTTCAGTTCTATGGGAGCTTTGGCGAATAATGATGAGTCTTTCCTTCAAAGAACTAATCATTATGCTCAAGCTATTTCAGCTCTCATTATTAAACTGGACAGACATTTTGTGCGTACTCACCCCACTTTGCAAATATTATTTTATGAGTTTCGTGTTATGAATAATCATAGAGTTAAAATTTTCTTACCACTACTCTCATGAATGAATTTGATCACATAGTTAGAGAAGCTAGGGATTTTTTTAACATTATGAAGTGAATTATGAATGCCCAATGATAGATGAGATTCTTTATGATAGATGCCTCATGAGAAAATACATGTCTCGGGATCATCTTGCTTTTGAGGCGGAAGCGAAGAATAAATTACATTCTCTGATGTCTTGCTATAAGATGGAGGAGAATAGTTCTGTTAGTGAGCACATACTCAAAATGTCTGGGTTGCACAACCGCTTGACTCAGCTAGGAGTTGAACTTCCAGATGATGCGGTCATTGACAGAATCCTCCAGTCGCTTCCACCGAGCTAAAAAGGCTTTGTGATGAACTACAACATGCAAGGGATGGAGAAAATCATTCCGTAGTTGTATGCAATACTGAAATCTGCAGAGGTAGAAATCAAGAAAGAACACTACAAGAAAAACACTTATACATGACCCGCCATTTTGGTCAAAGTATCGTCATTGGTATCAATTTTTGACCTTTTTTTGACCAAATTCAGAGGTCAACAGTTGGTCGTCAAGAACGAACAAACATGACCTTTTTAGTGTTTTGGTCAAGTATTCTTTGACCAAAATAAATAGGTCATAAAATCTTTGACCAAATTTTTTGGTCATTACATGTGTACCTGAACCACGCAGAAGCTGACATGGCATCAACCACGTGGCGAAGGTGATGACGTGGCGGATCACTAGTGACTGAAAAATAAGGTCACAATTTTACTAGCCGTGTCCAAATCAGGCACCTAAATGGGCCAGGCCCAACAATTTTTTTGTTGCGTTCATAAAGCAATATTTGATATTTCAGCCCATTACTATTTCTTTTATCTAGGACGAGGCCTTATTTTTGCACAGTTATGGTACACAAAAACATCATAGATAATTCCAATGAAAAAACATTATGATAAAAAGTTTCCTTCATTTCAGCAATAGGCATCATGACGAATACTTTATAAACAAGCATCCCATAAAATAGTTCGGCCTTCAACTCCATTACAAATCCAACAAGTGTTGGTACTGTACAACCAATACAACCACTGTGGTTTCAATGGAACACATTAAAGAATACATAATTAAATTGTTCACATGTAACAACAAATTGAGAAACCATAGCATCGTCGTCTTCCACTTTTCCACTTCTTCTGAGTAGCCAATTCTAGATTAAGGAACATCCTGACATTAACAAGGATCACAAATGAGAAGAATATACAAACCAGGAGGTTGTGGTTTACATGCCTATTATCAAATAAAGAAATGTCATTTGATGTGGTTAAATGTTTTCAATACGTATTGATTCACAAACTGATGCAAAAAATATCGCTATATTCTGTAAGAATATTCTCATGAAAACGAAGCCATGTGCAGTTAGTTTAACCAGTGTTGTGTTCTGAAAAAATGAGGGTAACTAAGACAGGCATACAGTATAAGGAATAACAAGCAACAGCCAAAAGCATCGCTTTCCATTTATTTGCAGCATGGTATTGATTTATCTATTTCTTGAAAAAAATATTAAGTTGTAAAAACTGGATAAATTCACAGCAGTAGTAACTATCATCACATGAGACTATGAGAGATCAAGGCATTCAGCTATCATCGTTAAGGTGGGAAACAACTGATCATACATGACCAACTTGTGTATTTGTACAATCTGATAAGCTTCTTGTCACATGAATGATACTCCCTCCGTCCCAAAATAACTATCTTAACTTTATACTAGCTCTAGTATAAAATTGTACTAAGCTTAAGACACTTATTTTGGGACGGAGGGAGTATGAGATAAAGTGGTTTAGATGTCCTAGCAATCGCAAAACATTAGATTAAAATACATGCTTTGACCCGTACCACTTGCACACCTCCTGTTTGTTCCTAATCCTAGAAACACACACACCCAGATTAAAAAGAACACCGAGCCGCCTAATCCTAGAAAGCTGGATACTTCTTTGATATATTCTATTGTTATATCTCGATACACCTTAGTCGTTTATTAAATCTTCTATGGATGTTACAAATTAATAATAAGTAGTTTGATTATTTCTTATGCTCCTGGGTAGCTGTTGGAGGCTCCGAGCTACACATATTTTGATGAATTAACAATCATTTACCTGATGGGATTACACTGGATTACACAAACAGACCAAACACTGTCTTGACAAATTTAGCATTAAGTCATCAGAACTCAGGAGTAGAGAAAATGAGATGTTTGACTATATGGCTATTGAGAAGATGGGTATATAAGGCTGTATGGTTGAAGGAAGATGTGTGGGTTGACCAAAATGTACTTTGTATTCCAGATTTGCTTAGCCTTATGCCGACTTACTGAGTGTTACAACTATAGCTAGATGGATGTGCTTCATGTCCCAGGATTACATGCCCTTAATGTTTTTAGGTGTCGTTCTTTGTGCATACGGGATTTGCCTCATAATATTTATTATATAGCATTGAATAAAAAAGTAAATCTAAACATATGTATCAGGTACAGATACAGTGCGTTCTAGTCAAATTATATATGGTTCATAGATAGGGTCAAGTAAAGTATGGATTGCAATAATATGCACTGACAATTCAACACATACTTACGTGTTAAAGAATAGGGTATGCCCAATAGCATTCATTCTTGCCAAAAAAAGAAAACAAATTTTGTTCAGGAGGACCTGTACTGCCTGTGATCTCTCAGCATTATTCTATTCACTAGTTCTGGTCCTCGCACTGAGAGTTTGCACACACGGACATAAATTCAGCTATAAGGCAAGACTTGTATTGTATAGTTCCCCACCTTCAGCTCGCTAACTATCCTGATACTAATGAGTCACCGACGGAATAGCCTAAACAGTAATATTGTTTGAACCTAAACAGCAGTTGTGCTTCATATTTTCCAACGGCTAGATACACAAGTACGAACCTCCTCATTTTGAAGCGATTCATCTCGGAATCTTTGAACTTTGACACACCGTGTCAAAGGAACTAAGGAAACAGGAACTGCGATTCAGTTCGTTTCCAAGGCCTTACATTGTCTGCAGGTAACTGAGGTTCCCGATACTTGGCGACAGGGCACCTGACCATCCGTTGCTAGCCATCTAACTGCACTCCAACATCCAAACAAAACAGCACGACATCACCAACAGCAAAACAACAACGGGCAGAAGGAGCATCCGCGCAGGCGCTGTCCAACAGCAAGACAACAAATCAGGGAGCGAGATCTCACAGCGAGACGACGAATCCGTCGGGGGAGCAGGCGACCATTGACCAGGTGCTGCGCAACTAGTTTATTTAAAGGGAGCTTATTAGTCTGAAAAACAATCTTAATAAAAGAATAAAGAACAATGAACTTGTATATCATAAACAGGAGAACAACACCATGTAACTTGTAAGCCAACCACTTCTATGACGAGTAGTGGAGCTACATAGAAATGGTTGGGCGGGCCAACGTAAAGAAGAGCACATTTTTCTTAATTATATTTTGATAGACATTATAGTTACTATTGTACTCAGGTATTTTTTAAATCATCCTAATTATTCGCTTGCTAAACCAAATAAATTATTCGCTAACCAGCCTTGCCCATAGCCAGGTATGTAGTAACTAAGTTAGAATGTGTAAACTTGCAAACAACAATTGACTTGATAATTCATGTTACCCAATTGCATTCAGTCGTGGTAACTATGAGTTTCGGATTTCTATGGTCTATAGAAAATACTATTGTGAATATAATATGATGCCAAGTCGTGAAGAACAATTATGATTGGTACAAAAATTACTTGTGCATAGAGCCCGTGCGGCCAGTTGTGCTCGTTGCCTGGGTTTGCCTATCGCCGGATAATCCCTGGGTTGTAGTGAGCTGCGCATTAATGCCTCGAGCAGAAAGTCTCTCATGCATGGAACAACTACTTCCAAGGAAAGGAAGAAATATGTACCAGCAGAAGCCATGTGGAAGTACGCCTTGATTGCCCTTGCCGAGTTGTGCTTGTAGGGCCAATCGTAGGTCGTCGCTACTGATCACCCCTCGCTGCCGTGAATTGGAGATCATCCCTGATGCATAAAATTTCCTCCCTCTACGCCGGTCTGAGAGTGGATCTCATCGCCGCCGTGAGGCTCAGAGGCTGAGCACCTCCCTGCTGAAAGTAGTAATTCAATGTTCAAACCTCTCAGGAAACTGAAATACAATACCAACTCTTTGAGAAGCTAACACTTCCGACAGACCCATTGGTTTTCCATTATCGTCCTACTTCTGACAGCAGAAATTCCCCAAACAATGGACTATTTGTTCAACACATTTGAGTTGCAAACAATTTATAATAAAACACCAATACTTCTGATCGACATCAAAAATTTAATCCAACTATTATGTATGTTTGCTATTAAAATCCCAATAGGCAAGGATAGAGATGGGATGAGATGCGGGGGACGAACCTGTATGTCGTGCTCGAGGCAGAAAAGTTCCCAGCACGCGTTGCCGACCTGGATGCCGGCCTGCCCCATCCCCATCCATCCATCCCTCCATGGGTGGGTGGGTGAGGGGCTTGGTCCTTCAGGTGCTGTCGCCCCGCCAGTCCGCGGGTCGGACCTGAGGTCGCCGGTGGTGATGGGTTAGGAGGAGAAGGTCCCAAGTGGGGGTGTGGTTGGGGGTCATCGTCGGAGGCTGTGGGTTTGGAGAGGAGTAGCGCGAGTGCATCTCCTGCAAGAGAGGGGAGGGGGAGGTGGCACCGACGGTCCTCCTCCTATAAATCTACTGCTGCCAGCGACAAGGAGGTCGAAACCCTAGCTATCGCAGGGTGGATCCTTGCTGTTGTAGGATGCGCGTGCCGGATCTGGCCTGAGGAGGGGAAGGAGCGGAGGGAGGGGTCACAGTGGTGCGCTGGGAGCCGTCGGTTGCCACCGAAGGTCGCCGGGATCGGCCGCCATAGGTGGTGCGGCGGGCAAGGAGTCGTGGGGGAGAGAGATGGAGCTCACGAGAACAGAGGGGTAGTGGGGTTTCTGTCTTCCTCTTTTTTTTCTTGTTTCTTTTCACTTTGGGAGCCAGCCAATCACATGCAAGGCCACGGATTCCTCCCCTAAAATAGATCCTGGCCATCCAGTCCTCCTACATCTAACGCTCCAAAACCCTCCCGTGATCTAAAACAGAGCTACACATGCCAATGACCATTTTGTGCAATGCGATTATGACCTTCTTCATAGAGATGGTCAAAATTTTCTAGGGTTTGGACCCTTTTAGACACCTCGTGACCTTTTTATAAATCTTAGTCATAGATCTATGACCAATTCAACCACCGTCAATATTTTTTTTCATAAATGAGCTTATTTCTTGTAGTGGAACAATAAGTGTTGATGGTAAATAAGACCACCAGTTTTAGGAAGGGCAAGGGTAATAAGAACTTCAAGAAAGACGGCAAAGCAGTTGCCGCGCCTGGTAAAACAGTTGCCTAGAAGAAGCCAAAGGAAGGACCCAAGCCCGAGACTAAGTGCTATTACTGCAAGGGAACTGGTCACTGGAAGCGGAATTGCCCTAAGTACTTAGCGGACAAGAAGGCCGGCAACGTCAAAGGTATATATGATATACATGTAATTGACGTGTACCTTACTAGCGCTTGTAGTAGCTCCTAGGTATTTCATAGCGGTGTTGTTGCTCACATTTGCAACTCTAAGAAGGAACTGCGGAACAAGCATAGGCTGGGTAAGGATGAGGTGACGATGCACGTTGGGAATGGTTCCAAGGTCGATGTGATCGCCGTCGGCACGCTACCTCTACATCTACCTTGAGGATTAGTTTTAAACCTCAACAATTATTATTATTACCAACTTTGAGCATGAACATTGTATCGGCATCTCGCTTGATGCAAGATGGCTACTCATTTAAACCTGAGAATAATGGTTGTTCCATGTATATGAGTGGTATGTTTTATGGTCATGTCCTGCTGGTCAATGGTTTATTCTTCATGAATCTCCATCGTGATGTTACCCATATTCATAGTGTGAGTACCAAAAGATGTAAAGTTGATAATGATAATACCACATAGTTGTGGCACTGCCTCCTTGGTCATATCAGTGTCAAGCGCATGAAGAAGGTCCATACAGATGGACTTTTGGAGTCTCTTGATTTCCATCATTTGACACATGTGAACAGTGCCTCGGGCAAGATGACCAAAAGTCTGTTCTCTGGAACAATGTAGTGAGCAACCAACTTATTGGAAATAATACATACCGATGTATGCGATCCAATGAGCGTTGAAGCTCGCGGAGGCTATCGTTATGTTCTCACCCTCACTGATGATTTAAGTAGATATGGGTATGTCAACTTAATGAAGCACAAGTCTGAAACCTTTGAAAGGTTCAAGGTCAGAGTAGTTAGAGAATCAACGTTACAAGAAAATAAAGTTCTTTCGATCTGATCGCGGAGGAGAATATTTGAGTCACGAGTTTGGCATGCACCTAAGGAAATGTGGAATTGTTTCACAACTCATGCCGCCTGGCACACTGTAGCGTAATGGTGTGTCTGAACGTCGTAATCCCACTCTATTGGATATGGTGCGATCTATGATGTCTCTTGCCGATTTACCACTATCATTTTGGGGATATGCATTGGAAACTACCGCATTCACGTTAACTAGAGCGATAGAGGACCGTGATGACACCGTATGAATTATGGTTTGGCTAGAAACCTAAGCTGTCATTTCTGAATGTTTGGGGTTGTTATGCTTATGTGAAGAAACTTCAACCTGAGAAACTCGAACCCAAAGCGAAAAATGCGTCTTCATAGGATACCCTGAGGAAACTATTGGGTATACCTTCTATCTTAGGTCTGAGGGCAAAGTCTTTGTTGCCAAGAACGGATCCTTTTTAGACAAAGAGTTTCTCTCGAAATAAGTAAGTGGGAGGAAAGTAGAACTTGATGAGGTAATTGTACCTCCTCTTGAATCGAAGAGTAGCGCAACACAAGAAAATGTTTCCGAGGTGCCTGCACCGGCTAGAGAAGAAGTTAATGATGATGATCATGAAACTTCATATCAAGTTTCCACTGAACCTCGAAGGTCCACAAGGGTACGTTCCACACCAGAGTGGTACGGGAACCTTGTCATGGAAATCGTGTTGTTGGACAATAGTGAACCTTCGAACTATGAAGAAGCGATGCCGGGCCCGGATTCCAACAAATGGCATGAGGCCATGAAATCCGAGATAGGATCCATGTATGAGAACAAAGTATGGACTTTGGTGGACTTTACGATGATCGGCGAGCCATAGAAAATAAATGGATCTCTAAGAAGAAGAGTGACACAGATGGTAATGTGACCATCTATAAGGCTCGACTTGTGGCTAAGGGTTATCGACATGTTCAAGGGATTGACTATGACGAGACCTTCTCACCCATAGAGATGCTTAAGTCGGTCCAAATCATGTTAGAAATTGCCGCATTTTATGATTACGAAATCTAGCAAATGGACGTCAAAACGGCTTTCCTGAACGGCTTTCTTAAAGAAGAATTGTGTATGATACTGGCGAAAGGTTTTGTCGATCCTAGCAATGCTAAGTAGGTATGCAAGCTCCAGCGCTCCATTTATGGGCTGGTGCAAGCATCTCGGATTTGGAACATTTGCTCTGATGAGGTGATCAGAGCGTTTGTGTTTGTACAAACTTATGGAGAAGCCTGTATTTACAAGAAAGCGAGTGGGAGGTTTATAGCATTTCTCATATTATATGTGGATGACATATTGTTGATGGGAGATGATATAGAACTATTGGAAAGCATAAAGCCCTATTTGAATAAGAGTTTTCAATGAAGGACCCTGGAGAAGCTTCTTACATATTATGCATCAAGATCTATAGAGATAGATTGATACGCCTCATAGGTTCTTCACAAAGCACATACATTGACAAGATATTGAAGAAGTTCAATATGGATAAGGCTTAGAAGGGGTTCTTGCCTGTATTACAAGGTGTGAGGTTGAGTACGACTCAACGCCCAACCACGGTAGAAGATAGAGAAAAGATGAGCACCGTCCCCTATGCTTCAACCATAGGCTCAATTATGTATTCCATGTTCTGTAACAGACCTGATGTGCACCTTGACATAAGTTTGGTAGGGAGGTACCTGAGTGATCCAGGAGTGGATCACTGGACAGCGGTCAAGAACATCCTTAAGTACCTGAAAAGGACTAAAGATATGTTTCTCGTTTATGGAGGTGCCGAAGAGCTCAGCGTAAAGGGTTATGTTGATGCTAGATTCGACACAGATCCGGATGACTCCAAGTCACAAACCGGATACATGTATATTCTGAATAATGGGACAGTTAGCTCGTGCAGTTGCAAGCAAAGCATCGTAGCGGCATATACATGTGAAGCGGAGTACATAGCTGCTTCGGAAGCAGCACAGGTAGGAGTCTGGATGAAGGAGTTCATCACCGACCTAGGAGTGATTCCAAGTGTGTTTGGCCCGATGACTCTATTTTGTGATGCCACTAGAGCTATTGCCACTACAAAGGAGCCCAGGTTTCACAACAAGACCAAGCACATCATGCGCCGCTTCAAGTCCATTCGTGGGAACATCCAGGATGGAGATATAGATATTTGTAAAGTACACATGGATCTGAATGTCACTGATCCGTTGACTAAACCTCTTCCATGAGTGAAACATGATCATCACAAAAACTCTATCGGTGTTCGATTCATCACAATGTAACTAGATTATTGACTCTACTGCAAGTGCGAGACTGTTGGAAATATGCACTAGAGGCAATATTAAAGTGGTTATTATTATATTTCCAATTCATTATAATTGTCTATTATTCATGCTATAATTCTATTAACCAGAAAGCGTAATACATGTGTGAATATATAAATCACAATGTGTCCCTAGTGAGCCTCTAGTTGTGTAATGCCCCAAGTGTGTAACCTTCCCCTTTTGGAACCTTCTTGTGTGGGTCCACCTTGTCAATGACAAGAGAGCTATGAATGCATGTGATTTCATGTGATGTCCCTTCTATTTCTTCTTTGCATGCATGCATAACATATCATGTCTTGCCCATGTCCTTGAGATGTTGCCTTGTGTTCTTATGAGTTGATGTGATGCCTTGTGATGATGTGCTGGTGATGTGTGGCTTGTGTGGAGTGATGCATGTGATAGTAATTTACATAGGTTTCAAACCATCCTCCCTCCCTCTCTATTTCTTCTCAACATCAAGTTTCACTTCTTCCTTTCCTGTTTTAATAATGCCCATGAATTAGCAGGTTTTGTGTTGGATATGGAGGGGTATGTTTGCTATTTTGAAAACAAGTTTTAAAGGTGCAACTAATTAAAAAACAGCCAATGATAATGTTGTTTTGTAAATATTTAGTTGCTCCAAATATATCTCTGCTATTTTATTTAAATTGGTCATAATTCCCTTATCACCAGGGTATATTTGTTTTGATTTTATCCCCAGTAGTTTTCCCTGTGCAATCCTTTTCTTCTCTGGTATTTTCTATAATAGAAAAGTCCCAGGTATGTTTTATTTTATGTGGCGCTCGGATGGGCTTTCTTCCCCCTGTGGCGGCCCAGTACCTCTCTCCCCCACGCTAAGCCCAGTCCCACAACATCCCTTCTCCACCTGCAGATGTCGTCTACCCCCCCTCTGCACCTTTCCATCAGCTTTGCCGAGAGAGAGTTGCCGCCGTGAGGCACCAACGTCGAGGTCCCCCCTCATATAAGTGGACGTCCGTGCCTCCCTTTCCTAGGGTTCCCCTCTCTCCCATCCTCTGCCACCACTCCATTCCCCATCTCCCTCCTCTCTCTTTCTTCCCCGGAGGTAAGTCTGTAGCCAGTTGCAGAGACGAAGAGATGGACCTGCCGGCGTCTACCCCCGTGTGCACCGTCGAGCGGCGAATCCACCATGTCCAAGGGCACGGGGGAGGTGCCCGCTCCCCTTTCCCGACCTAGCTGAAGCCTGGGAACATCTACATCGTGGGCCATCTCCTCGTCAACAGCAAGCTCCGGGTGCACTTCGGCTTCTTCCTCGGTTCCGCATCAGGGTGCAGCAACTCTCCTTCCCCTCCGATCCGGCTCCCTATCTTCCTTCCCTAGGTGAGCAAGCCTTCCCTTCCTTCAGTAGGTGAGAAAGCCTTTCCTTCTCCCTTTCCCATCGGGTAGAGCGCGGTAGGATCTAAGGCGGCGATCTAGCCGTCTCTGTTCGAAGTAGGAAGCGACAGATCCTGTGTGGTGCAGTGATCGTGTGTAGGCATGTGGTGCTCGTAGGTTTCGGCAGCAGAAGGAGTTAACCTCCTCCTAGCCTTAGCGTCCCCTTCATGGCGCAGCAGCAGCACGGCATGCCCGGCGGCCTCCCTATCGCCGGCAGCCCTCTGTAGACAGACAAGGTCCTGTTGATGATTTACCTTGCTGCAGTTCTCCCTTCTGTCAGTAGCCGAAGCGTAGCGCAGTGGTTGGTGTCTGTGTGTTCTCGACAGGTGCAGGGATCGAATCCCAGATGGTGCACCTCCCCTTTTTTTTGCATTTTTACTTCTGGCAGTATAGTAGCGAAGCAGAGCATGTTAGCCTGTGTGGCGCCCCTCCTCTGTTGAGTACCTTGGCCCTAGCAGAGTGTTAGAGCTGCAGTTTGCACCTCTAGTAGGTCTGGGGTTCGACCCCAGCACCTCCCCTTTTTCTTTTCCTTTGTTTTCTTTTATTTTTTTCCCTTGCTGATTGGTAGCTAAGCAGCCCCTGATTATTTGTAGCATTGTATTTTTTCTTCCTTGTTTTTTTTCCTTTCCTGCCTAGTTTAGGAGTCAGAGCCGAGCCCACAGTGGTGCCAACTGTGCGGCCCGCACAGGGCCCAAAATTCGAAGGGCCCCAAAAGTTTAGACAGACGGAGTATTAAAAAAAACTTGCACTAGTGGGCCGCTTGGGGCTGCTCCCGGTGGAGTTGGGCCTAAGCCTGGAGTCGAGGCGCGAGGGCGAGGCCATCGAGGTTTGAGCGATGAGCGTTGCTGCTGCCCTTCGCTAAAAAAAAGGAGCGCTGCTCCTGTTTTCGGATCTGGATCGGGCAGGGGCGCAAGGAACGCAACCGCCGCCGTATGCAAGCGACCCCGCCGAGAACGCAAGAGGGCTGGCCGCCGGTAGTCTGGTTGGATATCCTCCATGGAGGAGGGCGATGTCGCTTCCTGGGACATGGTGAAGCTCTACCTCTTGGCGCACCTTTGAATGATGAATCGCATCCTCCTGGTCAGCTCACACTTGATAATGATTCAGCCTTGTTGATGGCATACATGTATCACTGATTAACTCTTGTTTATGTCTATAATTCATTTGTATTTTCTGTCAGAAGTTCATTCTTGTTGCTATGCATCAGTATATGTCAATATGACTTGTCCCAGTTTCAGTATTTTCTTGTACAAAAATTCATCGTTGATGTTGTCCAATTTTCAGCGCATAGGTTGTCTATATGTCTTAGTTATTTGTGCAAATTTCACTATACTTGCCCTGCTATTTTACTACCAATTATCAAGTGTTTTGCTACATTTTATCAAGTTTACCGTAGTTGCCTTTAACCCTCTCTTCTCTTCTGTTTTCCTGGCAAGTATGAGCTGGCCTTGTTGCTTGAAGGACGAATCTACCAATGGGAATAAAAGATATCTAGAATTTATTATTTCTACTGAAACACTACTATATATGGTTTGGAATTTAAACCTTTCTTGTGCTTTTCTTTAGATTATTCCACTCAATTTTTCTTTGTAGCTCCGCCATTGGAAGATAGGCCTCATTTTAGATTTTGGCACAGGGCCCCGGATTTCACCGGCCCGGCCCTGAGGAGTGTGTGCATGTTATAGGCTTGGTGTAGGTTTTGTGATGTTGTGTGTGCATGGTGGCACACATACAAGGGGTGATTGTGTTGCATATGAGTGTGTTTGTGTGTGTGAAGGATTTTTCCCTCCCACACACCTTGTATAGATGTTGGTGTAGGGTGCTTGCAAGCATGCACATGTGGTCCAAGTCATATGCATGTGTGTGTGTTTGCACTAGGAGTGCATATGTAGCTATATCATGTGTTGGAGATTATGTAGCTTTATCTTGTGTACAAGTGCATTGTTCTTGAGTGCATGTATGTGTGGATTTTCTAGATATTATGTGAGTGTGTGGGTCCTCATGTGAGTATGTGCACACACACATCATGGAAAGCTAGGCCTTGATGGGCATATGTGCAAGATTTCATGTGTAGGTGATATTATTTTGTTGTGCTTGTTGCTTGTGATGGTTTGGTGATGTGCCAATGCACATAGGCATGAGGACTACCCCTCATGTACCCCCATTGATGTTTTGGTCATGTGCAAGAGCTTGTGTAGGTTTGTTCTAGTGATTTTGCACATGTGATGTAGCACTATTCACTATATAGGATGCTATGTAGTTTTTCTTTCCTAGTTTGTGCCCACTTGTTCCAAGCAAGTGCATATGTTTTATATATGATTTTTGGGTAGAAAGATCCCAGGAATCCATTGGTAAAGTCATTTTTGCCTTTGGAACATTTTCTGGAGATGACTTATTTCAGATTTGTTCCATGTTGAGAGCTTGGTTCCATGAGATGTGGTCTGTCCAAGGGTTTGATTCTTGGTTGTGCTAGTAGAGGGTGACCCCCTCTACCACATATTGGTTTCATTTCATGATTAGGAATCCATATGTGCAAGTTGTGCCCTTTCAAAATAGGCATGTGGCTGAAATTCCAGATTAGTGAAAATCTGAGATTTTCACCAAGTCTGAGAATCTGTTTATATTTGCTTCTCCTGTTGATGAGCTTGTCCAGGTCAATGTGTTGTGATTTAGCCTTAGCTTTCTACTGGAAAGTTTAAGCTGATATGTTTTTCTAGATCCCTGTAAATTTTCATTCCATTTGGAGCCCTTTAGATATTATTTTGGCTGCTGTCAAAATGCTTCCGAGCATAAACAGATAGTGAGAATATGGAATTTTCACGAAGTCCCTGAAATCTGATATTTTTGGGCAAGTTTGCAGCTGTGTAACTTTCTGTGGTTAACTCCTTTGTGTGATATTTTTTCTTGTGCTTGTATTACTCTTGGATAGCTACATCCACATAACTTATTTGGCATGTTTAGGTGGTGTAGGTGCTTTGCATGTAGCTCACAAAGTACTATGATGCACTTTATGGCAGATTGTGTAGTTTTGGTATTCTGATGATTGTGAGTGTTTAGTTGATGATGTGGTGTTCTTCTTTGCTCCACCCCATCCGTGCTGGGTTGTTTTATGTTTTGGCTACCTGGAAATACCAGAGTTGAGCCATTGGAGTGTGTGGTGATGAATTTGACACGTAGCTCTTCATATATTGTTTTGTTGATTCCCGTTGATCCGTAGCTCTGTTTGCAATGTTCTTTATATGGTTTTGCATCGTTTTCACGAGATGCATGTCAAGATAGATTAGGATGCAGTTCTGTCCAGGAACATGTATTTACTTCTCATGCTTGTGCCAGTGATAGAAATAGTGATGCATGCTCATATTCATCTTATGCATCATGTGCTTGTTGCATCTTGAGGTGTTGTTGTTCATTTGATGATATTCTTATGTTGGGTAGCACCGGTATCGGAGAAGGAGTATGTGGATTCGGTCGAGTACGTGTAGGACGATCAAGAACCGTTCCAAGCTGAGGATATCACAGGCAAGATGATATGACCTTGATTCCATCTCTAGACTTGTTATGCTAGATTACCTTTCCTTTGTCATATGCTCGCTGCCTACCACTGAAATACATTGCCTCCCGATATGCCATGAAACCAAACACTTATCCCTTCCGAGCAAAACTTGAATGGCTATGTAGGCTTTGCTCAGCTACTAATGTTAGCGTTGCTAGATGCAGGTGCTTTGTCTCATGTGATAACATGAGCTTGATATCATTATCTTAATTCTGTTATTTAATTAATGCACCTATATACTTGGTAAATAACGGAAGTCCTAGCCTTTTGCCGGGTGCTTTGTTCCGTTATTGCCGCCATAGTTACCGGCTACCAGTGTTTGATTCCATATTGATCGCTCCTAACACGTTGGGGGTTGTTATGGGGACCCCCTCGATAAATCGCGTAGTGTTAAGACTTGTTCGGTAGGACCCAACGTTGGTGTTAATTTTCTAATCACTTAATAATAATGTGCAAAGGGAATGATCACCCCGAGGATCTTTAATCAACAACCCGGGCTAGTGCTCCTCATGAGTGTTGGTCGAAACTTGTCTGCTTGCAGGGCCACCACAAGGAAACTTGAGGTTTGGTACTCGTAGCTAGTTCCATCCGTCGTGCCCTGAGACTGAGATACGTGGCTCTTAGCAGGGTCGTCGACACGACGAGAGGTCCTGCTAGTCTTGTCTTACCTTAGCGATATATCTTGCGTATAGGAATCCCGGTGAAGCATTGGTTCTCCCCAGAGTTGAGGTTTTCCTCTAAGGAATCCGACGAGATCAAGAGAATCGTGATAGAGGATTACTTTGCGGGCCGTGTACGTTTGTGATGGACTAGTTGGAGCACCCCTGCAGGGTTTAATATTTCGGAAAGCCGTACCCACGGTTATGTGGCAACTTGGAATACTTTGTTAACATCCGGTAATAGATAACTTAAACATAAGCTAATAAAATTGCCAAATGTGTGCGTAACCGTGACTGTCCCCTTCAAAGATCTCTCCTCGATCGGGAACATGGCGGGGTTATGAAGGACGTAGGTAGGTGTTCAGGATCACTTAGTGATCAACTATCTTCGTTCGCTAGAATAGACCACCTTCATGTGAGTTCTACGTAAGTTAGCCACCATATAAAGCTTAGGATGCTGCAACCTAAATACTCCACCTTTCCAACCTAATAACTTGACTAGTTCTGGCACCGAGGTCATAGATTGTTGAGTCCCCGTGGCTCATAGATTCCTTCACAACACCAACAGGTTCAGGTACCCCCAAGACAGGTGATCCCGACGGCACGCAACTGGCGTGGCAGTACGACGAGGAGAACGACCACCTGGACGTGAACTATCTAGAAGACTGAGGCGTGGTCGTGATCGTGGGCCAGCAGGCAGGGTAGCATAGTCATTTCTCATGTTTTGTAGTCTGTAGCGGAACGACCTTGTTTGTATGCGTTATGTACTCTGATATATTTATGAGATTCCAATTGAACCCCTTATTGTCATCCCTCTATTATTTATGTATGTGCTATGTTACCATGTTTGCGAAACGCTTAGATGCGCTTCTTTCCAATTCGCGGCCTTGATCCACAAATCGGAAAGGACAGCATCTTAGTCGTTACAAGTTGGCATCAGAGCCTTACGACCATATGAGCCTTTGTGTGATAGTACTTGGCTGTGTCGAGTCTAGTAAATGTTTTGAGTCTTAGTTATATCGGAGAGTAGAATTCTTTTTTCTCCTCTTCCATGCTATGGCGAGGTTCCTGACTTAGGAAATATTAATTCTACTTCTCTTCTCGCTCAAATTTTTTTTAGGATCATGCGGGTATTTGTGAAATCTATATGATTTCGATGTGATGGAGTTATGTCTTGGTGCCTCCTGTGTTCCTTGATTTCTTCCGGGGAGTTGAGCTCCAGGGGATTCTTGCGCACATCGCCATCATTCAGATTTCCGAGTATCTAAGAATGAAGGATGTTCGTCATTGCTTCAATACTAGTAGTGGTGAGATAACCCCGATGTCCCCAGTACTGCTGCAGATTGTTCGGGAGTACTTCCATACTTGGTATCGTTGTGATCACGAGGGTCTATTGTAGATGAAGGTCCGAGATGTTGGTTGTGTGTTGACGGATGTGATACACGTGACGGGTTAGTATAGGATTTGTGTGATATTACTCCTTGTATCCGTGTACCAGATTGCATAACCAGTTATTTCGGGAATTCATAGGTGGGATTTCAAGTAGTATCTTATAGGACTATCTTCCTACAAATGTATGATTAAGGTTGGGATTCGATGTTCAGTGGGTGTGTTTGTTCACGATCGTCTTACAGTGGTTCTCGTTGTGTCTTAAAGAGTCCTTGTAGCTTGCTACGACTCGGGGATACTTCGTATGTCTTGTGCACTACCTTGCACAGGATGGCTACTGTAAATTCGAGCCCGTGCGATCTTATCCACAAAGATATCAGATGAGATCTCGATCATATGTTTGTTCTGAGCAGTTCTAGCTCATACTTGTTTGTCGTGGTCTTAATCAGAATTTTGTCGACCGTCACTTTGAGGAAGCATTCTTACTATTTTGTTCAAGTGCAATTGCTTTATTCATGTTCAGATATTCCTGTCATTTTGATTTAGCTATATCTTCAATTTACTATGTTTGCTAATGTGTTGTCCGTCTTGAGGATGGCTCCACCAACGCGCCAGAACCCAGGGCGTGAGTATGTGCCGCCACCATCTCCTCCTCTAGAGAATCCTCCGCCGTTGCTGCCTCCTCCTGCAGAGGCCTGTCAAGCGGTGATGGCTGCTACTAATGCACCCAGATGCTGCTAGAGTTGTTGCAAGACAGAGCTAATCACCAGCAAGGCAATTTCCAGCATGGTGGCAATCATTTTATTAATCTGAGTCAGTTCCTGTCGAATCAGCCAAAGACTTTCACTTCCTGTGACCAGCCATTTGATGCCTAGGATTGGATCCTTGATATGAACAAGCATTTCGAGTGTAGCAATGTTCGTTCTGAGGATTTTGTCAAATTTGCAACATTCCAGTTGAAGGGGCAAGCTTCAATCTGGTGGCAACAGTTGAAGGACTCCAAAGGCACTAGAGTGATTACTTGGGATGAGTTCTGCCGTGACTTCAGGTCCCACTACATTCCTTCCCGCTTTGTGGAGGAGATGCGTGAGATGTTCACGCGTTTGAAGCAGGGTGGCAATTCCGTGTACAAGTACAACATTGAGTTCCACGAGCTAGCCCGTTACGCCTTGCAGGATATCCCTGATCAGAAGAGCAACATTTATCAGTTCAGAGGTGGCTTGAAAGAAGATTTGCAGTTAGCTCTTGCTTTGCATAATCCTGAGGAGTTTGACAAGTTCTACAACTCAGCTCTCAGAGCAGAGGCAGCCTTGCTCAGGGTGGAGAATTCTAAGAAGCGCTTCAGAGATTCCAGCTCTTCCTCTACACAGGTGGTTCAGATGCAACAGAAGTTTTGGGTGTCTCCTCCTCCGCGGCACTTGCAGCAGCTCAAGCACTCTGGTGGCCGTGGTTCTTCCCACCCACCCAACCATATCTTTCAGCAGAGATTCCAGCATCAGAAGCAAGGGCCTCCTCAGACTCAGTACCGGCAGCCAGCACAGGTTACTTGTCACAAGTGTGGTCAGAAGGGTCATTATTCCAACAAGTGCACTTCTCAGCTCCGACTGCCGCCTCCTCCCGCAGGCAAACCTCCAAGGAATGCTCTTGTCATGTTCAACCCCAGATCAACTCGAGTCAACTTGGTGAATGCAGCTGAGACAGAAAACTCGTCAGATGTGATCATGGGTAACCTCCTCGTCAATAATATTCCTGCTAAAGTGTTATTCCATTCTGGCGCATCGCATTCTTTCATGTCATATCCCTTTGCATCTGGTAATAATATTGCAACCGAGTTTCTTCCCAAGTCATTGCAAGTTCTGTCCCCGGGTATGCGGATGAGCTCTCATTTGTTCGTTCCGGATGTTTCTGTCAAGATAGGCAGTTATTATTTTCTGCCTTCTCCGTATGTCTTGGGCAATTCCGACATTGATTTGATTGTCGTGGGTATAAGCCTGACAGTAGATGTGTATGGTACGAAAGGGATGGGCAGAGCCTTAGCTACGGCGAGGTTGTATGAGTTCAGGCCCCTCTGCGGTGGAGGTAATAGCCCTACGTCTCAGTGCTCAGGGAGCTTGTTGTCGAGTGGAATATCGAATACAGTGAATTGCTAACTCCTGCACCAGTGGGGGAGGGTGGCTTATATAGAGTGCGCTGCCCTCCACAACGGTTCGGTGCACAGGAGTGGAGTAGTGGTGAATAAATGTCTACGTTACAGGTAACATACCTCTTAAATGCTAATAAAGGCACATGGAAACGTATGACCGTTTCCCTCCAGTGGGGTTATGATGCACAGAGTGGAATCCAGTCGGTTAGTTTGATAAACTCCGAATGCTAATCTCCGACTGGACGGTCAAGGATCTGTTACCGACTGGATGAAGGAAACTCCTTAGTTCAGTCGGAACTCACTAAGGGCCTTGTCCCTTATGAGGGGTAGTCCTTGGGTTGGACCTTTAGGGCATGCCTATGACCCTACCCGGGGACTATAAACCCATCATTAGTCCCCGAGTGGATTGGGGTTCGAACGACGAAGCGATGCTTGAAGTTTGGATCCGACTGGAACGGATGTGACTTTGGCGTTGCTTGCCTCGATCCATTTTATCTTCTCTGACCAATGATCCGAGTGGAAGTAGTTGCGAAACAAACTGTCGGAAACCGAGTGCTTCCGCGACATCTTCTGACGTGACCAGTCAACTGACAACGGCGGATTTTCCGGGATCCTCAAATTTCAGTTACCGCGCGCTCAGCGGGATGACGAAATCGTGCTCGAGTAGCGCCTGACGCCTCGATTCACGCGCCTTCATCTTCTCCACTGATATCGCCACGGTTGGTCGGGGGATAAGGTTTCGGGTCCACCTGCTAGTGACGCAATCGGAACCTTACTTAAACCTCAGCGGCGAGTGTTTTCTCGTTACGCTCGCCGGATCTCTTGCCTTTGACTGCTCCAGTCCTCTCGCCTCCTCCTGCGCACCCAAGCTCCTTCCCTTTCCTTCTCCTCCGCACACCCGCAGCTTCCGCCATGATCAAGGGACAGACTAGCAAGCTAGAGCGAAGAAGAAGAAGGGGAAGGCGGCGGCTCCTGCGCAGTGCCGGCAGCGGGTGTTACCGGCGGGGTGGATCCAGGGGGACTTCCTCCCCTCCACGGTGACGGAGGAGAGCTTGCTAGAGCTGGTGGAGCACGGGATGATCGCGCACAAGTCATGGAGGTTGCCGGAGGAGGGTGAGACCGAGCCGGCGCCTCGGGAGGGGGAGCGCGTCCTGCTGCTCAGCCACGTGCATCGAGGTTTCTCCCTGCCCGAGCATCCTTTCTTCAAAGGCATAATGAACCACTTTGGGGTGCAGCTCCACCACTTTCCCCCGAATGCCATCGCCCATCTCTCCGCTTTCGTAGTCTTGTGCGAGTGCTTTATCGGTTGTTCTCCCCATTGGGGGCTTTTCAAACATATCTTCTCTGCTAGGTCCCAAACCATCAAACGACTTAATCAGTCGGATGATAAGACTCAGCTTCTCCAACTCTGTGGCGGTTTGGGCTTCCAAAAGAAGAGCAAAGGTAATTATCCCGCTCTTCAGCTGAGTGAATCGGTTAGGAACTGGTAGTCGACATGGTTCTACTGCCAGGACGTCGCTTGCCCGAATGCCCAGACGGGGCTACCTCCTTTTAGCTTAGATCGACCAGCTCCGCCTAAGCAGCTCGCGCTCACAAAGGCGGAGAAGATCCGTATCCAGCCCTTGGTCGACGCACTCGTAGATGTCGTCAGAAAGGGAGTCACCAGCATAGATTTGCTGGAGGTTTTCCTCGGCCGGCGCATCCAACCACTGCAGACTCGAGACCATGCCATGTGGCATTACACGGGACCCGAAGGCTCCACTCGGACCAACCCTGAGTGCATGACTGGGGAGACGCTGGCGTCGTGGGTGCTCCAGATCACAGGCGCCTGCGAGAACCCAAGAGGGTCCCGGCGAGTGAAGGCTTTCCGCGCGGACAACCTGTTGGGGAACGTCGCATGGGAAACAAAAATTTTCCTACGCGCACGAAGACCTATCATGGTGATGTCCATCTACGAGAGGGGGTGAGAGATCTACGTACCCTTGTAGACCGTACAGCAGAAGCGTTAGTGAACGCGGTTGATGTAGTGGAACGTCCTCACGTCCCTCGATCCGCCCCGCGAACAATCCCGCGATCAGTCCCACGAGCTAGTACCGAACGGACGGCACCTCCGCGTTCAGCACATGTACAGCTCGACGATGATCTCGGCCTTCTTGATCCAGCGAGAGAGACGGAGAGGTAGAATATTTCTTCTGCAGCGTGAAGGTGCTCCGGAGGTTGGTGATGATCTCGTCTCAGCAGGGCTCCGCCCGAAATCCGCAGAAACGCGATCTAGAGGAAAAACCGTGGAGGTATGTGGTCGGGCTGCCCTGGAAAAGTCGTCTCAAATCAGCCCTAAAACCTCCGTATATATAGGTGGGGGAGGGGGGGCCTTGCCTTGGGGCTCAAGGAGCCCCAAGGGGGTCGGCCGAGCCAAGGGGGGAAGGTCTCCCCCCCCAAACCGAGTTGGACTTGGTTTGGTGGGTGGGAGTCCTTCCTTCCCTTCCCACCTCCTTTTTTTTCTTTTTCTTTGATTTTTCTTCCAATGCGCATAGGGCCCTTTTGGGCTGTCCCACCAGCCCACTAAGGGCTGGTGCGCCACCCTCAAGGCCTATGGGCTTCCCCGGGGTGGGTTGCCCCCCCCCCGGTGAACTCCCGGAACCCATTCGTCATTCCCGGTACATTCCCGGTAACTCCGAAAACCTTCCAGTAATCAAATCAGGTCATCCTATATATCAATCTTTGTTTCCGGACCATTCCGGAAACCCTCATGACGTCCGTGATCTCATCCGGGACTCCGAACAACATTCGGTAACCAACCATATAACTCAAATACGCATAAAACAACATCGAACCTTAAGTGTGCAGACCATGCGAGTTCGAGAACTATGTAGACATGACCCGAGAGACTTCTCGGTCAATATCCAATAGCGGGACCTGGATGCCCATATTGGATCCTACATATACTACGAAGATCTTATCGTTTGAACCTCAGTGCCAAGGATTCATATAATCCCGTATATCATTCCCTTTGTCCTTCGGTATGTTACTTGCCGGAGATTCGATCGTCAGTATCCACATACCTATTTCAATCTCGCTTACCGGCAAGTCTCTTTACTCGTTCCGTAATACAAGATCCCGCAACTTACACTAAGTCACATTGCTTGCAAGGCTTGTGTGTGATGTTGTATTACCGAGTGGGCCCCAAGATACCTCTCCGTCACACGGAGTGAAAAATCCCAGTCTTGATCCATACTAACTCAACTAACACCTTCGGAGATACCTGTAGAGCATCTTTATAGTCACCCAGTTACGTTGCGATGTTTGATACACACAAAGTATTCCTCCGGTGTCAGTGAGTTATATGATCTCATGGTCATAGGAACAAATACTTGACACGCAGAAAACAGTAGCAACAAAATGACGCGATCAACATGCTACGTCTATTAGTTTGGGTCTAGTCCATCACGTGATTCTCCTAATGACGTCATCCAGTTATCAAGCAACAACACCTTGTTCATAATCAGAAGACACTGACTATCTTTGATCAACTGGCTCGCCAACTAGAGGCTTGCTAGGGACAGTGTTTTGTCTATGTATCCACACATGTAAATGAGTCTTCATTCAATACAATTATTGCATGGATAATAAACGATTATCTTGATACGGGAATTATAATAATAACTATATTTATTATTGCCTCTACGGCATAATTCCAACACAACCCTCCACCGAACGAGGTGAGTACAAATTGCCGAGTGCACATAACTGCCTTAGATTTATCGCTATCTTTGAATCTCCATCTGATATCTGATGTCACCGACTGTATTTTATGCAGAAGTGGACCAACTGGTTCTCCCCTGTCTCGAACGGGAACCCGGCTGAGGAGGAGGAAGAGGGCAGCCAGGAGGGCAGCGTGGAGAGCGTCGAGTACGTCTCTGACAGTGGGGAGACGGAGGAGGAGTCCGGAAAAGAAGAGGAGGAAGACGAAGAGCAGAACTCGCCACCCCCGCCACCAGGGCACCGAACCAAGCGCCAACATGAACCTGCAGCTCCCTCGGCCCTTCCAGCATGCTCGAGTGCTCCGCCAACTGCTCCCGTGGTCCCGAGTGCTCGGAGCGCCAAGAGGACCAGGGACGCTGCTGCCGAACCTGCGGGTCAGTCTTCCAAGGTGGCCAAACCGAGCGGATCTAAACCTCGGAAGGCTTTGCCGCGGATGAGGGTCATCGTCCCCGTCACCTCAACGTAAGTGCATTGTTCTTATAACTTCTTATGATATTCGATTAAACTCATGTTTGATGGTCGAATGAATTTCACTCGACAGGATCGCCACCTCTACCACCTCTCCAGCACGCCAGGGAGATGATCCTATGGACACGAACAATGTTGTCTCGTCCCAGCCAGGTGCGTCGTAGCGATTCGGAGAGTTTTATTATTGCATCGCGAATTCTGTCTTCGGTCTTGCCCTTTTTCTGTGATCTCATGCCGTTTGGTCGGGTTTCTCTCAGGGGCGATTTATGCAGATGAGGGTGACCAGGGAGGGTCTGAGCAAGCTGCGGTGCCTGTCCTTGAGGCTGCTCCGCCAGTTACTGCTCCTACCGCGGACGTGCCGCCGACTGAGGCGATGCCGTCGACTGAAACGGCGCTGGTTGCTGCTGAATCGACTGGAGCTGGCCTTGGGATGCCGAAGGAGCCTTCAACGATGCCAGGCCCGTCGAACGTCGAGTACAACGTGCAGCACCTCTCGGAAGACCAGGTGGGAGCAGCCAAGGGGGCCATGGTGGAGGCGAAGCTAATGGCAGGAGAAGCCAAGAAGGCGTACAACTCCATGGCGTCCCTGTACCAGCAAAGCTTGGAACTTCGGGACGATATCCGAGTAAGTGGGCTAGTAAGTATTTACTTTTCTCTTGTAACCCACTGGGTATGTTCGGATATCGTATGATTTTTGCAATGGGTTCACTCTTACTGAACCCAGTGGGTGTAGTCCCCGAGACTTCTGTCGAGTGCTTGCACCGGCAGTTGTCTTTATACGCGTTGTCTTTGACTTGATCAGATGACAAGTTAATCTGTTCGAATGCTGACAGTTGGGGCACTCGGAGTGTACCTAATGGATGAGTCTTCGAGAGTAATTTTACTCAGGTCGGGTAGTAGTAGCCTCACAGGCTTAGGTGTTGTCATGTAGCTCAATAGGGCGGACCTATTTGAGTTTCATGCGAGTGGGGTCACTCTGAGTGAACCCACTGGGTGTAGTCCCCGAGACCGCTGTCGACTGCTTGCGTCGGCAGGGGTCTGAAGAACTTAGACTTTTTATTGTTGGATTTGGCTGATCGTCTGTTGGCGCTGGCTGGAAGAACACTTGCGAGTTGGGGACGGCGTATGAGACTCTCAGGGTTGAGAAGGTTCAGTTTGCTGGTGAGCTGGATGCGGCACTGGTTGCAATGGCTGGCATGAAGGATGTTCTGGTGGAACGGGAGAAGTCGTTGGAGCAGACCCGTGAAGCGAACAAGGCACTGACTGCTGAAGTTGAGAAGATGAAGGCGCAAAGGTCTGATCTGATGGGGAAAATGAATGTGCTGAACAAGCGGTGTATAGCGCAGGAAAAATACGTCAATGACTGGGCCCGGAAGATGATAACGCGTCTGGGTGGTAAGTCCTGTTTTTCCGAGTGCTTGTGGTATGTGCGTTACACTCAGCGCTTATTGTTTGCTTGTCCTGTGTTTGTAGATTTTTGCATGGACGCGGAGGCTAAAGCAGCTAACGTGGAACGGTCGATTCGCGAGAACATTCCACTCGGTGAGGACACCAATCGAGATCTGCTCTGAGCGCACATTCGCCTGGGCAATGTTGGGCCTTTCATCGGTCGACTGAGATAAGTCGTCGGCCGGATCGACAAGGAGCTTTGGCCTGAAGATGAGTCTCAGCATGAGATGGAAGGCTTGATGACTCGGCTGGAGGAGGTCCCAAACCGAGTGCAGTCATGGAAGAAGTCCGCGGCTCGCTGTGGTGCAGACGTTGCGCTGTCCCTGGTCCGAGTGCATTGCAAGGAGGTGCACGAAGAGAAGCTGAAAACGCTGAAGGTCGCCAACACGAAGAAACTTCGATTTTCGAAGACTTCATGGAAACCTTCGTTGAGAGTGCCACCCGCATCGCTGATGGGATCGACCTGGACACATTCATGGAGCCCTCCAGTCCTGGCGCCAACCCGGACGACGCTTAAGAAAACTTTTACCTCGGTATGCCGAGTGTTGGTTGTAAGAAACCTTGGCCACTTCTGTTGGCCGTCACATTCTTGGTTCGGTGCGGGTAAGCTTGATCCGCGCCGAGTCAACTATCCTTAGGTGAACTTCGAATTTAAATCAAATCTTTTGCTCTTCTGTTGCCAAAGAGTTGTTGACACCATTTTGGCTCGAGTTTTTGTTTGTCTTTTCTTGTTGAAGCCAATGGCAAACATGCGGAGCATCTAATTGGCAGTTTCCTTGACATCTGTGTGAACCTCTCTGAGGGTCTGCCAAGTCACCGAGTGGATCTGTAGGATACACTCGAGGGTAATAGACTACTTAGGCGATTCATGATCACGGCTAAGTCTTCGAGTGCAACAGATATGCCGCACTCGGAGCGAGTTCTTACCCATGTAATTGTCAGTTGTCTTGACATCCACATGAGCCTCAATGAGGGTCTGCTACTCATGTAATTGTCAGTTGTCTTGACATCCACATGAGCCTCAATGAGGGTCTGCTGAGTCCCCGAGTGGATCTATAGGATACACTCGAAGGTAATAGAGTACTTAGGCGATTCTTGATCGCAGCTAAGTCCCCGAGTGCAACGGACATGCTGCACTCGGAGCGAGTTGTTACTCATGTAATTGTCAGTTGTCTTGACATCCACATGAGCCTTAATGAGGGTCTGCTACTCATGTAATTGTCAGTTGTTTTACATCCACATGAGCCTCAATGAGGGTCTGCTGAGTCCCCGAGTGGATCTGTAGGATACACTCGAAGGTAATAGAGTACTTAGGCGATTCTTGATCGCAGCTAAGTCTTCGAGTGCGACGTTTAGTGCACACTCGGAGAAAGTGAGTACTTAGGCGATTCTTGATCGCAGCTAAGTCCCCGAGTGCGATGTTTAGTGTACACTTGGAGAAAGTGAGTACTTAGGCGATTCTTGATCGCAGCTAAGTCCCCGAGTGCGACGTTTAGTGTACACTCGGAGAAAATGAGTACTTAGGCGATTCTTGATCGCAGCTAAGTCCTCGAGTGCGACGTTTAGTGCACACTCGGAGAAAGTTAGTACTTAGGCGATTCTGGATCGCAGCTAAGTCCTCGAGTGCGACGTTTAGTGCACACTCGGAGAAAGTGAGTACTTAGGTGATTCTTGATCGCAGCTAAGTCCCCGAGTGCGACGTTTAGTGTACACTCGGAGAAAGTGAGTACTTAGGCGATTCTTGATCGCAGCTAAGTCCCCGAGTGCGACGTTTAGTGTACACTCAGAGAAAATGAGTACTTAGGCGATTCTTGATCGCAACTAAGTCCCCGAGTGCGACGTTTAGTGCACACTGAGAGAAAGTTAGTACTTAGGCGATTCTGGATCGCAGCTAAGTCCCCGAGTGCGACGTTTAGTGCACACTCGGAGAAAGTTAGTACTTAGGCGATTCTGGATCGCAGCTAAGTTTTTTTTTGAGACCGGAGTCTGCGACCGCGGAAGAATTTTGGATCTGCAAAAGCTCAATCTGCTTTATATTATTTCACCAATACTTGTTCTTCACATTGCTTCAATCGACGGTCATGTGTAGAAGCGCTTCAAGAGATCTCCGTTCCATGCTCGCGGCTCGTCTGTCTCCCTGTGGAATTTGTAGAGTCTGTATGCTCCGTTGTTCAGCACCTTGGAGATGATGAAAGGTCCTTCCCAGGCAGGAGCCAACTTGTGAGGTCTTTGCTGATCCACTCGGAGCACCAGGTCACCTGCTTGGAACGTGCGACTCCTGAGTGTCGTGCGTGAAAATGCCGTAGATCTTGTTGATAAATGGTTGAGCGAGTCAATGCCATCTCGCGCTCCTCCTCTAGAAGGTCCACTCCGTCTTGCCTTGCTTGTTCCGCTTCAGCTTCGGAGAAGAGTTCGACTCGTGGAGCATTGTGAAGCAAGTCACTCGGAAGGACTGCTTCTGCTCCGTAAACGAGGAAGAATGGTGATCGCCATGTAGATCTATTCGGGGTTGTGCGAAGACCCCAAAGCACTGAAGGTAGCTCGGTGACCCATGCGCCAGCGGCATGTCCCACCTCTCGGAGGAGTCGGGGCTTCAAACCTTGTAGAATAAGTCCATTCGCCCGCTCTGCTTGTCCATTGGATTGAGGATGCGCCATGGATGCAAAATCCACTCGGATTCCTTGGCTTGCACAGAAAGCTTTGAATCTGTCCGAGTCAAAATTTGTCCCTTGTCCGTGATTATGCTGTGAGGTACACCGAATCTAGAGATGATGTCCCTGACAAACTTGATGGCTGTTAGGGCGTCGAGCTTCTTGATGGACTTGGCTTCAATCCATTTTGTGAACTTGTCGACTGCCACCAACAAATGTGTGTATCCTCCTTGGCCTGTCCTGAATGGACCGACTGTATCTAATCCCCATACTGCAAACGGACACACAAGAGGGATTGTCTTCAACGCAGATGTTGGCTTGTGGGACTTGTTGGAGTAGAACTGATAGCCTTCACATCGGTCGACCATATCTTTAGCCATTTCGTTTGCCTGCAACCAGAAGAAACCAACTCTGAATGCTTTGGCGACGATCGCTCTCGAAGAGGCGTGATGACCGCAGGTTACCGAGTGAATATCTTCCAGGATTAACTGTCCCTCCTCTGGGGAGATACATCGTTGAAGAACGCCTGAAACGCTTTCCTTGTACAACTGGCCATCAATGACAGTGAACGACTTCGACCTGCGGACTATCTGCCTGGCCTGGACTTCGTCTTCTGGTAATTCCAGCCTCAGGATATATGCAATGATCGGCATAGTCCAATCCGGGATGACATCAAGAATCTCCATGATCAGATCAACCACAGCAGGTACGTCGACTTCAGTCGGATTTGTCAAACTCTTTGGTTGTACTGGTTCCTATTTACAAGGATCTTCTTTGACTGAGGGAAGGTGGAGGTGCTCGAGGAAGACTTCACTCGAGACCGATTTCCAAGTGGATCCGAGTTTTGCCAACTCATCAGCTGCTTGGTTCTTCAGTCGCGGAACATGGTGAAGTTCTAGACCTTCAAACTTCTTCTCGAGCTTCCTCATTGCATTGCAGTATGTGGTCATGGTGGGGTTCGTGACTTCCCACTCTTTCATCACTTGATTAACCACCAAACCCGAATCGCCATAGACCATCAGGCGACGGACGCCGAGTGCGATGGCCATACGCAGTCCATAAAGGAGAGCTTCGTACTCTGCCTCATTTTTGGAGGAATCAAAGTGTATCTGCAGCACATATTTGAGTTTATCGCCCTTTGGCGATACGATCACAACGCCGGCGCCGGAGCCATTCAACATCTTGGACCCATCGAAGAACATTGTCCAATGAGCCGAGTAGATGTGGGTCGGTTGCTGTTGTTCTACCCATTCTGTTATGAAGTCAGCCAGAGATTGAGACTTAATAGCTTTCTTGGCCTCGAACTTGATATCGCAGTACAACATCTCCATTGCCCACTTCTCCACTCGGCCTGATGCGTCTCGATTGTGGAGGATTTCCGACAACGGAGCATCAGAAACGACAGACACCGAGTGGTCTTGGAAATAATGGGCCACCTTCTTCGCAGTCATGTAAATCCCGTAGATATGTTTTTGATAGTGGGGATACCTCTGCTTGGAAGGAGTCAGGACTTCAGAGACGTAATACACTGGCCGCTGAACTTTGTATGCTTTGCCTTCTTCTTCTCGTTCGACTGTAAGAACAGTGCTGACGACTTGATTTGTAGCCGTGATATACAGAAGAAGGGGCTCTTTACTGAGCGGAGCAGTAAGAACCGGCTGGGTGGAAAGTAGGACTTTGAGGTCGTCGAATGCGACTTGGGCTTCATCTGTCCACTCGAAAGTATCTGATTTCTTCATGAGTCGGTACAGAGGAAGTGCTTTCTCGCCGAGTCGACTGATAAACCTGCTCAAAGCCGCTAGGCAATCAGTGAGCCGTTGAACATCGTGTATTCTGACCGGCCTTTCCATTCGGACGATGGTCCCGATCTTTTCGGGGTTGACATCGATCCCTCGTTCGGAAACGAAGAAACCGAGTAACTTTCCGCTGGGAACGCCGAATGAACACTTGGTGGGGTTGAGCTTGATATCGTACCTACGAAGGTTGGCGAATGTTTCTGCCAAGTCAGTCAGCAGGTCGGAACCCTTGCGTGACTTGACTACGATATCATCCATATACGCCTCCAGGGCTATGAACTGACCGATGCGTATTCGCATGAACAGAACTATTGTAGATCCTGTTGTGCGATTGGGAGACTGCCGAATTTTGCTGCTGCGCCGTGTGCAACAGGGCGCGGATTTGCTCGATCCCCCTACCAGCCTCTGAATCAGTCGGCTGAAGGGAATCGGCTATCTTGGCAGCCGCGGCCAAGTTGAGGAGGGGTGTGCGTAATAGCTCCACGTTGCTACGCCGAGTGTGCCGACTGGCAGAACGGCGAGGCGGACGACGCGCGCCGGACGTTTCGCCGATCTCGTGCTCGTTCCAGCCAGCTTGACGGGGATCTTCATGGGAATTGGCCATGTGTACTTCTGCTGCAGGCCCGCGACCCGCGTACTCGGAAGGAAACTCAGTCGGAACCGAGCCCGAGCGTTGGGACGGCGGGGCAACCACAACTGACTCTAGAACCGCCACTTGTGAAGACGCGTTCTGGCGCGCCTGGGCGTGTTGCACCCAACGCTGGAGCCGCGGATGGCGGGACCGCTTGTTGCGGCGCGTGACGGCGGTGTAGGTCGACACCGGAGCCGACTGCTGGAGAAGAAGAATGCCGCGGGCGCCGGCACAGAAGTGCGTAGCCCCTCGGCGGGGAAGCGCCTCGACGTCGAGAGGGGCGTCCTGAAGCCATGCCGAATCGTCGACGATGAAGGAGAGAGCGCCGAAGAGGATCTCGTGACCCATGCTCGAATCTCCACCGGACGACATGACGAAGTGATGTAGTCGCAAACTCGCCGGAAGTCGCTTAGACGCCTGCCCCACGGTGGGCGCCAACTGTCGTGGGTATAAGCCTGACAGTAGATGTGTAGGGTACGAAAGGGATGGGCAGAGCCTTAGCTACGGCGAGGTTGTATGAGTTTAGGCCACTCTGCGGTGGAGGTAATAGCCCTACATCTCAGTGCTCAGGGAGCTTGTTGTCGAGTGGAATATCGAATACAGTGAATTGCTAACTCGTGCACCAGTGGGGGAGGGTGGCTTATATAGAGTGCGCTGCCCTCCAAAACGGTTTGGTGCACAGGAGTGGAGTAGTGGCGAATAAATGTCTACGTTACAGGTAACGTACGTCTTAAATGCTAATAAAGGCACATGGAAACGTATGCCCGTTTCCCTCCACGGGGGTTATGATGCACAAAGTGGAATCCAGTCGGTTAGTTTGATAAACTCCGAATGCTAATCTCCGACTGGACAGTCGAGGATCTGTTACCGACTGGATGAAGGGAACTCCTTAGTTCAGTCGGAACTGACTAAGGGCCTTGTCCCTTATGAGGGGTAGTCCTTGGGTTGGACCTTTAGGGCAGGCCTATGACCCTACCCGGGGACTATAATCCCATCATTGATCCTTGGTATTGACTGGCTGGCCATGAACAAGGCATCGATTGATTGTGAAGCTAAAGAAGTGAAGCTTACCCACTCTTCGGAGGACGTGATTATATTCGCGGCGAGCGATGATACAATCCGTCTCTTCTCTTTGAATGAAAAGGGTGAGATTAATCCTATTTCGCAAGTCCTAGTGGTCTGTGAATATGAAGATGTGTTTCCTGAAGAGCTGCCATGCATGCCTCCGCACAGAGAAGTTGAGTTTGTGATTGAGCTTGAGCCAGGCACCAAGCCCGTGTGCAAACGGCCGTACAAATTGGGTCCAAAAGAGTTGAAGGAACTTAAGAGGCAACTTGATGAGCAGGAGCGTTTGGGTCTGATCAGACCGATCTCGTCTCCGTGGGGCACTTCTGTTTGTCAAGAATAAGGATGGCACAGACCGACTGTGCGCCCGTTACCGTCCATTGAACAAGAAGACAACCAGGAACAAATATCCACTTCCGAACATAACTGAGTTGTTCGAACAGTTGAAAGGTGCTAAGGTCTTCTCCAAGCTCGATGTCAGAATGGGCTATCATTAAATTCGCATTCGCGAAGAAGATATTCCGAATACTGCCTTCATGACTAGTTTTGGCTCGTATGAGTATACGGGCATGTCTTTTGGTCTGGCTAATGCTCCTCCGACATTCTGTCGATTGATGAACTACATATTCTCTCCGTTCAAGAATGACTTTGTCTTGCTCTATCTCGACGACATTCTGGTCTTTTTTGAAACAGAGGAAGAACATGAAGAACATCTCAGATTGGTGCTTGATAAGCTGAGAGAGTACAAATTGTATGCCAAGTTTTCCAAGTGTGAGTTCTTGCTGAAAGAAGTCGTCTATCTTGGTCACATTATCTCTGCCGAGGGCATCAAAATTGATCCGTCCAAGGTTCAGGCCATTGTTGAATGCGAGCCTCCGCAGAATGTGAAGCAGCTTCGAAGCTTTCTCGAGCTTGCAGGCTATTGCAGAAGGTTCGTTGATAATTTTTCCAAGATCGCCAAGCCGCTCTCAAGTCTTCTTCAGAAGGGTCTTAAGTATGCTTGGTCTCCAGAGTGTCAGTTGGCCTTCGACACACTTAAAGGGAAGCTTATCTTGGTTCCTCCGGATGATTCCAAGCCTTACCAGGTGTTCTGCGACACTTCTCTCCAGGGTCTTGGTGTAGTTCTGATGCAAGAGAAGAAGGTGGTTGCTTATACGTCCAGGCAGTTGAAGCCAGCGGAGAAGAACTATCTTGTGCATGATCTCGAGCTAGGAGTTGTAATTCACACTCTGATGACTTGGAGACACCTCTTGTTGGAAAGAAAGCTTGAAGTTTTCACCGATCACAAGAGTCTCAAGTACATCTTCACTCGGCCTAACCTGAATCTTCGCCAAACACATTGGGTGGAAATGCTCCAAGTTTATAATCCGAGTGTTGAGTACAACGGGCTGACATAATCCGGACCGTGAGGACAGCGTCTTGCGTCCATCTGTTGGGTGGCTCGTACAAGCGAGAACTGCACCGGTGGGTTGATATAAACCGGACCACGGGGGCGGCGTCTTGCGTCCATCTGTTGGGCGGCTCATAAAGGCGAGCACTGCACCGGCGGGTTGATAGAAACCGGACCACGGGGGCGGCGTCTTGCATCCATCTGTTGGGCGGGTCGTATAGGCGAGCACTGCACCGACGGGTTAAGTTGAGTGCAAGAGCCGTCCGGCAAAACTGACGCAAAAATCGGTCACGGTGTTGTAAGCCATCTTGATTGCGCGGACGTGATAGTTGGCCGCGACATTGTAAGCCGCTCCATCTCCAAGATGTAAAGCCACTGATGTGTTGAATGGGAGAATTGTCTGGCGATTTGGCACGGACCCGATAATCGGTCGCGGCATTGTAAGCCGCCTTGGTTGCGTGGACATGAGAGTTGGCCACATCATTGTAAGCCGACGCTGATGGCGAGTCGGCCACATCATTTGTGAGCCGCTGTGGATGACGAGATGACCGCAGGGAGTTGATGTCCCTGGTATGTTGATGTAGATGTGGGAGTCAGCCGTGGCAATTGAACACCAGCAAGGACAAAGGGTTGACCGTGGCGTTGTAAGCCAGCATGGAGGGCGAGTCGGTCGCGTCAATTATAACCCGGGGTGGACGGCGAGTCGGCCGCGTCAATTATAAGACGGCATGGAATGGCGAGTCGGTCGCGTCATTTGTAAGCCGGCGCGGACGGCGAGTTGGCCGCGTCATTGTAAGCCAGCGCAGATGGTGAGTCGCCCGTATCATTGTATACCGGCGCGGACGATGAGTCGCCTATGACATTTGTAGGTTGACGCCGATAGTAAGTCGCCCGTGACAAGACTCGTCCTTGCAATATGACGCTGCCTTTGTTATGAGTAAATGTCCTACATAGTAAAATATCACAGGCAAGAGTAATTGTTCTTTGATGAATTAATATGTACAAAAAGAATAGACTGGACAAATATCACCTGGTATTTTTTGAATGACAGATGCAGCAATTGTACTGATGGTGGAATAACGAATAACCAAAAATCCATCAAACTTTGGCCGATCGGTTCCTTTGTATGGTGAATAGATGTGGTGCGCAGGGCTTAGTTTGATCTTCTTATTATATATATCCAGCTCCAACAACCGAGCAGTGATTATACTTCGAGAAGGAGGAGACGACCAACACCTTGAATGAGCCCCCTCTCCCTTTTTTGTTGGAACCGGAAAAATCTTAGAATCATTAGCTATCTGACAGCATCTGGCTGTTTATTTTCGAGTTCTGCCTTCGTGACCATGAGCAATAACAATGTTTTAAATAGCGGGCTACAGCAAATAGCGGCGAGCCTCTAAATCAGCTATAGTGAAGTTATAGCGGGCTATAGCGATATATTTATACATGATACCATTTAGCGGCACCTTGTTAAAAAGGCTATAACGAGGCTATAGCGGAGCTATAGCGGGCTATTTAAAAGTATGGCAATAACTTGTAGTGCACAGCCTTCAGGATCATTGGTCCACGGACGGCGTAGTGCTTTTCCTTTCCTTTCTGCTTGGACATGAAACTGTTGCGTGCCAACAAGGACTGGAGAATGGAGATACGTGATATAGGATAATCCAAGCAAGCTTTTCCTGATCTTAACCATCCATTAATGCCTGATTATCAGTGGCACCTGCGGTTTTGGACTGTACTAATAAAGAAAAACTGCTTCTTCTACTGATTGTTGTGAATGATCCATGAAGCTGGCGGGTCGGAGCGGTGGGCAGGCGCAGGCGGCTGGGCGCAGCGCAGCGGACTCCACGTCACGGGCGACGCACGATTGGATGGTGTCTTGTCCTACGACCAGCGACGTGCACCTTCTAGGTATGGTACTTCATGGCTCCTTCCCGGTGACGAGCTCGGCGGAACTATTGCAGCAGGCCAAGGCTTGTTGGTTGAAGGGAGGCAGTGGTTGTGGAGGCGAAGCTTGCAGCGGAGCCGGGGTGGCAAGCGAGGTGGCGAGGCCGAGGTCGTGGCGGCTCGACGCGTGCGGCAGAGCGAGCCGGGTGACAGCGGAGGTAGGAGAGGGAGCAGCCAAGCGGCCACGGTGGCTCATCGCACGCGGCACAAGGAGCTGGCAGGCCAGGGGACAAAGCAAATTTGGCCGGGGCTTGGCGCAGCGGTGCGTGGCGGCAGAGGCTGGGCCGGCTCGGAGTTGATGTGGATGGTGCGTCGAGACCGGCTCAACCAGGCGGCGGTGCTGATGGCCACTCGGACACGAGGCGTAGACGGGCAGGCGAGCCACGGCGGACCATGGCAGAGGCCAGCTCGGACGCGAGGTGACGTAGCGCGGCGGGAAGATCGCCATATCAAAGCCGGGGCCGAACGGACGGCAAGCGGCGCGGGGGCGGCCGCTCGTAGGAGCAGCGGCATGGCGTAGGGCGGGAGGCTCTGAGGCACGGCGGCGAAATCTGCGCAGCGGCACGGGCCCATGGCAGCGGAGGCGAGGAGGGGCGAGACCTAATCGGATCGTGGTCGATCCGTTTTTGAATCGTGGCCTTCTCCTCTTTCTGATTAAAAACCTGTTGCTTTCGATCACCCCGCGCGTGTAAATACGAGTGGCGAATCCTTCTGATTGATTCCCTCACGATAGGAAAAAGTACTTGCCAGGCTTGACCAAACGTAGTGCAATAGTAGTTTCTTTTATAGTAGTGTTGCACGTATAATCGAATGAATTTCTTCGTTCATCAGATTGTATTAAGCTTGCACATGTAACACACGTTTTATTAAAATTTAATGAATAAATAATATTTAAATATATGAAGCTTACATTTTAAGTTTACATATAGTCTCTTGCACAAGCAAGGATTTAGCAAACATTCCACATACTCTACAAAATTTAAATCTTGACGAGATATGTACTGACTTTCCTAAAGTATATTGATATCAAATCCGTCACCAGCATTCACAAATCAACTTTCCTAAAGCATATTGATATCAAATCCACCACCAGCATTCACAAATCAAGAATCTTAATGAACATCCATAACATTTCTTCCTTTCTTAGCCAATAAAATATGTATTATAATTCATCGGCATCTACAAATCGTATATACAAGGTAGAATTAATCAGAATATATTTTCAAAATATTATGACAGCTATTGTTCGCCACTATTTAGCTGCTAAGACCATCGCCAATGTTGTCCGAAACACCACCTCCAGGCTGAATCATGTTTTCCTGCATCATTTAGGGCATAGAATATCTTTCTTGTTTCCAGGCTACATGTTGTTTTTATCAAAATCAATAATTTAGTGACAATTGTTCGCTTGCTCCTTGTCTCAACACACAAAAATGAAATCAAATATATCTTGAGGTAAGTAAATATAGAAATTTCATCTAAAAATAAAACATAAAAGCTATGTCAGCCACATGAGAGTTTCATTTTGATTCCTGCAACCTCATTTGAAATCTCAACAAATTAAAGTATAATGTGCCTATTCATTAATTACATTATAATTCAAGTCCATTTATGCTATGAAGGAATAAATCAGATCTATCTAAATATCATGAATATAGAATAACAAACTGCACACACATAAATATATTATTTACAACAATAATTCCAACTGCAAATCAGTAAGAGAATCTATGTAGCAAATGGATAAACGGTTAGGATCTTGCAAGAAAAAAAGAGATACCTCAGTAAAGCTTACACATACACAACTGCACATCTTCACACATGAGACATCAACCTTGTCGGTGTCAAGACATTCAGAACAAGAATCCTTCCTCAAAGGATGCACATAATAGCAATCTGCAAATGCAAGTTCATAGACCTAAGCAACAGGGTAATGATGGCCACAACGCTAGAAATCACACTAATAATACTGTAATACATATACGTCATCTGCACTCCATCGTTCTTCCTAGACCTGACAAGAACACACCTCAACAAGCAACCGATACACGCTTAATTTACACTTGGAAATGGAATTTATCATGGATAGAGTTACCCTTGTCTCTGTTAGCTAAGCACTCAGGACCACCTTTGGTTTTATTATGGCATCCCTTCTCCTTCCTGTCAGGATCCTCTTGAGCAACTTGGGGTTCCCCTTCTGCTTGCTTGGGACAACGGCGAGTGATACGGCCTTGGCAGCAACTTCTTTTTCTTGCAGCTTCCGCTCACATCGTAAGGTTTGGCGGGTGGAACCACTGGTGTTGGGTGAGAATAATACGATACTGAATCGTCACCTCCCTCGTCGGCAGAAAATCTTCTTTCATGTGGTGGCCTTATTTCTGAGCATCAAATCCCCCGTCATCGACGGCTAGCATCTCATTCAGTGACTGAGACCGAGGTTTTCGCTCTGGACGGACCGAGGTGGCATCATTTGGCGATGCAAGTGCTTTTAGTTTCTTTCCCAGGCTTAGGATTGTCTCCTGACACTCAATGAGCTTCTGTGATGCTGTCGAGATCTCCAGCTGCTGTGTGAACAAGGGGATTAAATGTTAACTATAGAAACTTCTTTACTGGTAAACTGTCCAAATGAAGGTAATAACTCATGGACTAAAGATCCCTCCAAAGCAGGGTGTACTCAAGGAACCAGCAAATTGATTGAACGGATCTGAAAACATGTTCAATTCTTTCCAGTGGTTTCACAACAAGGGCAGTCAAGTCGGGTATTTTGCCATCATATATGGTCACAAATTTGTAATATACAAAATGAACATAATAGAGAAAAGACAAATTTCTTACATAAGACCGTAAATTCAAATATGTATTTTCTTTCTCCTAAAAAAATAAGCAATCTTTAAAACAACAAAATTTCACAAATAATATTGTGTAGATCTTACAGTTTGTAGATTTTTGTCTTTATTCTTAGCAACACGTTTTGAGTCTTCTTCAGTAGAGTAACTGCCTCCCTCTAGATTGCCCTTGTTTACCTTAGAGTAATTGAGCACGTGCAACGCACGTCTCCACCAACACACATAAAATCCTTCTGAATATAAACTATAAATTTGTATTCTATAAATTCTGAAAAATGGAACAAGGCATGACAAAGAAAAAAATTGATGCACAACAATGTGTGTTTTTGTTGGGGAACGTCGCATGGGAAACAAAAATTTTCCTACGCGCACGAAGACCTATCATGGTGATGTCCATCTACGAGAGGTGATGAGTGATCTACGTACCCTCGTAGACCGTACAGCAGAAGCGTTAGAGAACGCGGTTGATGTAGTGGAACGTCCTCACGTCCCTCAATCCGCCCCGCGAACAATCCCGCGATCAGTCCCACGATCTAGTACCGAACGGACGGCACCTCCGCGTTCAGCACACGTACAGCTCGACGATGATCTCGGCCTTCTTGATCCAGCAAGAGAGACGGAGAGGTAGATGAGTTCTCCGGCAGCATGATGGCGCTCCGGAGGTTGGTGGTGATCTAATCTCAGCAGGGCTCCGCCCGAGCTCCGTAGAAACGCGATCTAGAGGAAAAACCGTGGAGGTATGTGGTCGGGCTGCCGTGGAAAAGTTGTCTCAAATCAGCCCTAAAACCTCCGTATATATAGGTGGGAGGGAGGGGGCCTTGCCTTGGGGTCCAAGGACCCTCAAGGTGGTCGGCCGAGCCAAGGGGGAGGACTCTCCCCCCCCCAAACCGAGTTGGACTAGGTTTGGTGGGAGGGAGTCCTCCTCCCTTCCCACCTCCTCCTTTTTTTTCTCCTTCTTCCTTTGATTTCTTATCCTTGGCGCATAGGGCCCTTTTGGGCTGTCCCACCAGCCCACTAAGGGCTGGTGCGCCATCCTTATGGCCTATGGGCTTCCCCGGGGTGGGTTGCCCCCCCGGTGAAATCCCGGAACCCATTCGTCATTCCCGGTAACTCCGAAAACCTTCCGGTAATCAAATGAGGTCATCCTATATATCAATCTTCATTTCCGGACCATTCCGGAAACCCTCGTGACGTCCGTGATCTCATCCGGGACTCCGAACAACATTCGGTAACCAACCATATAACTCAAATACGCATAAAACAACGTCGAACCTTAAGTGTGCAGACCCTGCGGGTTCGAGAACTATGTAGACATGACCCGAGCGACTCCTCGGTCAATATCCAATAGCGGGACCTGGATGCCCATATTGGATCCTACGAAGATCTTATCGTTTGAACCTCAGTGCCAAGGATTCGTATAATCCCGTATGTCATTCCCTTTGTCCTTCGGTATGTTACTTGCTAGAGATTCGATCGTCAGTATCCGCATACCTATTTCAATCTCGTTTACCGGCAAGTCTCTTTACTCGTTCCGTAATACAAGATCCCGCAACTTACAGTAAGTTACATTGCTTGCAAGGCTTGTGTGTGATGTTGTATTACCGAGTGGGCCCCGAGATACCTCTCCGTCACACGGAGTGACAAATCCCAGTCTTGATCCATACTAACTCAACTAACACCTTCGGAGATACCTGTAGAGCATCTTTATAGTCACCGAGTTACGTTGCGATGTTTGATACACACAAAGCATTCCTCCGGTGTCAGTGAGTTATATGATCTCATGGCCATAGGAACAAATACTTGACACGCAGAAAACAGTAGCAACAAAATGACACGATCAACATGCTACGTCTATTAGTTTGGGTCTAGTCCATCACATGATTCTCCTAATGATGTGATCCCGTTATCAAGTAACAACACTTGCCTATGGCCAGGAAACCTGGGCCATCTTTGATCAACGAGCTAGTCAACTAGAGGCTTACTAGGGACAGTGTTTTGTCTATGTATCCACACAAGTATTGTGTTTCCAATCAATACAATTATAGCATGGATAATAAACGATTATCATGAACTAAGAAATATAATAATAACTAATTTATTATTGCCTCTAGGGCATATTTCCAACAGTCTCCCACTTGCACTAGAGTCAATAATCTAGTTCACATCACCATGTGATTCCAACGAATCCAACACCCATATAGTTATGGGGTCTGATCACGTCTTGCTCGTGAGAGAGGTTTTAGTCAATGGTTCTGAAACTTTCAGATCTGTGCGTTCTTTACAAATCTTTATGTCATCTTATAGATGCTGCTACTACGTGCTATTCGGAAATACTCCAAATATCTACTCTACTATACGAATCCGTTTCACTACTCATAGTTATTCGGATTAGTGTCGAAGCTTGCATCGACGTAACCCTTTACGACGAACTCTTCAACCACCTCCATAATCGAGAAAAATTCCTTAGTCCATCAGTTACTAAGGATAAATTTTGACCGCTGCTAGTGATTCAATCATGGATCACTCTCTGTATCTCTCAACAGACTTGCTGCAAGGCACACATCAGGTGCGGCACTCAGCATGGCATACTTTAGAGTCTACGGCTAAGGCATAGAAGACGACCTTCGTCTATTCTCTTTATTCTGCCGTGGTCGGGTTTTGAGTCTTACTCAAATTCACACCTTACAACGCAACCAAGAACTCCTTCTTTGCTGATCTATTTTGAACTCCTTCAAAACTTGTCAAGGCATGCATCTTGTTGAAACTTCCATTGAGCGCTTTCGATCTATCTCCATAGATCTTTGATGCTCAACGTTCAAGTAGCTCAATCCAGTTATTCCTTTGAAAACTCCTTTCAAACAACCTTGTATGTTTTACAGAAATTCTACATTACTTCTGATCCACAATATGTCAACCACATATACTTATCAGAAATTCTATAGTGCTCCCACTCACTTCTTTGGAAATACAAGTTTCTCATAAACCTTGTACAAACCAAAAATCTTTGATCATCTCATCAAAGTGTATATTCCAACTCCGAGATGCTTGCACCAGTCCATTGAAGGATCACTGGAGTTTGCATACTTGCTGTATCACGTACAATGTTTGCTCAAGGAAACCGTCGAGAAAACAATGTTTTGACATCCTATGTGCAATATTTCATAAATAATGCATCAACAACTAACATAATTCTAACAGACCTTTAGCATCGCTACGAGTGAGAAAGTCTCATCATAGTCAACTGTTTGATCTTGTCGAAAACATCATTGCGACAAGTCGAGCTTTTCTTAATAGTGACTTATCACCATCATCGTCTGTCTTCTTTTAAAGATCCATCTTTACTCAATAGTCTTATGACCATCAAGTAGTTCTTTCAAAGTCTACACTTTGTTTTTATACATGGATCTTCTCTCGGATTTCATGGCTTCCAGCCATTTGTCGGAATCTGGGCCCACCATCGCTTTCTCCATAACTCGTAGGTTCACTGTTGCTCAACAACATGACCTCCAAGACAGGGTTATCGTACCACTCTGTAGTAGTATGCGACCTTGTCAACCTACGAGGCTTGTAGTAACTTGATCCGATGCTTGATGATCACCATCATCAGCTTCCACTTCAATTGGTGTAGGCGCCACAGGAACAACTTCCTGCGCCCTGCTACACACTGGTTGAAGTGATGGTTCAATAACCTCATCAAGTTCTACTACCCTCCCACTCAATTCTTTCGAGAGAAACCTTTCCTCGAGAAAGGATCCGTTTCTAGAAACAAACACTTTGCTTTCGGATCTGAGATAGGAGATGTACCCAACTGTTTTGGATATCCTATGAAGATGCATTTATCCGCTTTGGGTTCGAGCTTATCAGACTGAAACTTTTTCACATAAGTTTCGAAGCCCCAAACTTTCAAGAAACGACAGTTTAGATTTCTCTAAACCTCAGTCTATACTGTGTCATCTCAACGGAAATACGCGGTGCCCTATTTAAAGTGAGTGCGGTTGTCTCTAATGCATAACCGATAGTGGTAATTCGATAAGAGACATCATAGTATGCACCATACCAAATAGTGCGTGGCTATGACGTTCAGACACATCATCACACTATGATGTTCCAGGTGGCATCAACTGCGAAACAATTTCCACATTGTCTTAACTGCGTACCAAAACTCGTAACTCAGATATTCATTTCCATGATCATATCGTAGACAGTTTATCCTCTTGTTACGACGAACTTCACTCTGAAACGGAATTGAACTTTTCAACATTTCAGACTTGTGATTCATTAAGTAAATACTCCTGTATCTACTCAAATCGTCAGTGAAGTAAGAACATAATGATATCTACTACGTGCCTCAGCACCCATTGGACTACATACATCAAAATGTATCACTTCCAACAAGTTACTATCTTATTTCATCTCAATGAAAACAAGGCCTTGCTCATGTGGTATGATTTGCATGTCACTAGTGATTCGAAATCAGGTGAGTACAAAGATCCATCAGCATGGAGCCTCTTCATGCAATTTATACTAACATGACTCAAGCGGCAGTGCCACAAGTAAGTGGTACTATCATCATTAACTCGTATCTTTTGGCACCAATATCATGAACATGTGTAAAACTACGATTGAGATTCAATAAACCATTGAAGGTGAATATTCAAGAAAATAGAGTAACCATTATTCTCCTTAAATGAATAATCGTATTGCAATAAACACGATCCAATCATGTTCATGCTTAACGCAAGCACCAAATAACAATTATTTAGGTTTAACACCAATCCCGATGGTAGAGGGAGCGTGCGACGTTTGATCATATCAACCTTGGAAACACTTCCAACACGTATCGTCACCTCGCCTTTAGCTAGTCTCCGTTTATGCCGTAGCTTTCATTTCGTGTTACTAATCACTTAGCAACCGAACCAGTATCCAATACCCTCATGCTACTAGGAGTAATAGTAAAGTACACATCAACATCATGTATATCGAATACACTTCTTTCGACTTTCACCAGCCTTCTTATCTATCAAGTATCTAGAGTTGCTCCGCCTCAATGACTGTTCCCCTCATTACAGAAGCACTTAGTCTCGGGTTTGGGTTTAATTTTGGGTCTCTTCATTAGTGCAGCAACTGTTTTGCCGTTTCACGAAGTATCCCTTCTAGCCCTTGCCTTTCTTGAAACTTAGTGGTTTTACAAACCATCAACTATTGACGCTCCTTCTTGATTTCTACTTTCGCAGTGTCAAACATCGCGAATCGCTCAAGGATCATTGTATCTATCCTTGATATGTTATAGTTCATCACGAAGCTCTTACAGCTTGGTGGCAGTGACTTTGGAGAACCATCACTATCTCATATAGAAGATTAACTCCCACTTGATTCAAGTGATTGTCGTACTCAGACAATCTGAGCACACGCTCAACGATTGAGCTTTTCTCATTTACTTTGTGGACAAAGAATCTTGTTGGAGGTCTCGTACCTCTTAACAAGGGCACAAGCCTGAAATCACAATTTCATCTCTTTAGAACATCACTTATGTTCTGTGACGTTTTTACAACGTTTTCGGCGCCTTGCTTCTAAGCCATTAAGTATTTTGCACTGAACTATCGTGTAGTCATCAGAAACGTGTATGTCGGATGTTCATAGCATCCACAGACGACGCTCGAGGTGCAGCACACCGAGTGGTGCATTAAGGACATAAGCCTTCTGCGTAGCAACGAGGACAATCCTCGGTTTTACAGACTCAGTCTGCAAAGTTTGCTACTATCAATTTTCAACTAAATTTTCTCTAGGAACATATAAAAGCAGTAGAGCTATAGCGCAAGCTACATCGTAATTCGCAAAGTCCATTAGACTATGTTCATGACAATTAGTTCAATTAATCATATTACTTAAGAACTCCCACTCAAAAAGTATATCTCTCTAGTCATTTGAGTGGTACATGATCCAAATCCACTATCTCAAGTCCGATCATCACGTGAGTCGAGAATAGTTTCAGTGGTAAGCATCTCTATGCTAATCATATCAACTATACGATTCATGCTCGACCTTTCGGTCTCATGTGTTCCGAGGCCATGTCTGCACATGCTAGGCTCGTCAAGCTTAACCCGAGTGTTCCGCGTGCGCAACTGTTTTGCACCCGTTGTATGTGAATGTTGAGTCTATCACACCCGATCATCACGTGGTGTCTCGAAACGACGAACTGTAGCAACGGTGCACAGTCGGGGAGAACACAATTTCGTCTTGAAATTTTAGTGAGAGATCACCTCATAATGCTACCGTCGTTCTAAGCAAAATAAGGTGCATAAAAGGATTAACATCACATGCAATTCATAAGTGATATGATATGGCCATCATCACGTGCTTCTTCATCTCCATCACCAAAGCACCGACACGATCTTCTTGTCACCGGCGCCACGCCATGATCTCCATCAACGTGTTGCCATCGGGGTTGTCGTGCTACTCATTCTATTACTACTAAAGCTACATCCTAGCAAAATAGTAAACGCATCTGCAAGCACAAACGTTAGTATAAAGACAACCCTATGGCTCCTGCCGGTTGCCGTACCATCGACGTGCAAGTCGATATTTTCTATTACAACATGATCATCTCATACATCCAATATATCACATCACATCGTAGGCCATATCACATCACAAGCATACCCTGCAAAAACAAGTTAGACGTTCTCTAGTTTTGTTGTTGCATGTTTTACGTGGTGACCAAGGGTATCTAGTAGGATCGCATCTTACTTACGCAAACACCACAACGGAGATATATGAGTTGCTATTTAACCTCATCCAAGGACCTCCTCGGTCAAATCCGATTCAACTAAAGTTGGAGAAACCGACACTTGCCAGTCATCTTTGAGCAAAGGGGGTTACTCGTAACGATGAAACCAGTCTCTCGTAAGCGTACGAGTAATGTCGGTCCCAGCCGTTTCAATCCAACAGTACCGCGGAATCAAGAAAAGACTAAGGAGGGCAGCAAAACGCACATCACCGCCCACAAAAACTTTTGTGTTCTACTTGAGAAGACATCTACGCATGAACCTAGCTCATGATGCCACTGTTGAGGAACGTCGCATGGGAAACAAAAAATTTCCTATGCGCACGAAGACCTATCATGGTGATGTCCATCTACGAGAGGGGATGAGTGATCTACGTACCCTTGTAGACCATACAGCAGAAGCGTTAGAGAACGCGGTTGGTGTAGTGGAACGTCCTCACGTCCCTCGATCCGCCCCGCGAACAATCCCGCGATCAGTCCCACGATCTAGTACCGAACGGACGGCACCTCCGCGTTCAGCACACGTACAGCTCGACGATGATCTCAGCCTTCTTGATCCAGCAAGAGAGACGAAGAGGTAGATGAGTTCTCCGGCAGCGTGATGGCGCTCCGGAGGTTGGTGGTGATCTAATCTCAGCAGGGCTCCGCCCGAGCTCCGCAGAAACGCGATCTAGAGGAAAAACCTTGGAGGTATGTGGTCGGGCTGCCGTGGAAAAGTCGTCTCAAATCAGCCCTAAAACCTCCGTATATATAGGTGGGAGGGAGGGGGCCTTGCCTTGGGGTCCAAGGACCCTCAAGGGGGTCGGCCGAGCCAAGGGGGAGGACTCTCCCCCCCCCCAAACCGAGTTGGACTAGGTTTGGTGGGAGGGAGTCCTCCTCCCTTCCCACCTCCTCCTTTTTTTTCTCCTTTTTCCTTTGATTTCTTATCCTTGGCGCATAGGGCCCTTTTGGGCTGTCCCACCAGCCCACTAAGGGCTGGTGCGCCACCCTTATGGCCTATGGGCTTCTCCGGGGTGGGTTGCCCCCCCCCGGTGAACTCCCGGAACCCATTCGTCATTCCCGGTACATTCCCGGTAACTCCGAAAACCTTCCGGTAATCAAATGAGGTCATCCTATATATCAATCTTCGTTTCCGGACCATTACGGAAACCCTCGTGATGTCCGTGATCTCATCCGGGACTCCGAACAACATTCGGTAACTAACCATATAACTCAAATACGCATAAAACAACGTCGAACCTTAAGTGTGCAGACCCTGCGGGTTCGAGAACTATGTAGACATGACCCGAGCGACTCCTCGGTCAATATCCAATAGCGGGACCTGGATGCGCATATTGGATCCTACATATTCTACGAAGATCTTATCGTTTGAACCTCAGTGCCAAGGATTCGTATAATCCCGTATGTCATTCCCTTTGTCCTTCGGTATGTTACTTGCTAGAGATTCGATCGTCAGTATCCGCATACCTATTTCAATCTCGTTTACCGGCAAGTCTCTTTACTCGTTCCGTAATACAAGATCCCGCAACTTACACTAAGTTACATTGCTTGCAAGGCTTGTGTGTGATGTTGTATTACCGAGTGGGCCCCAAGATACCTCTCCGTCACACGGAGTGACAAATCCCAGTCTTGATCCATACTAACTCAACTAACACCTTCGGAGATACCTGTAGAGCATCTTTATAGTCACCGAGTTACGTTACGACGTTTGATACACACAAAGCATTCCTCCGGTGTCAGTGAGTTATATGATCTCATGGTCATAGGAACAAATACTTGACACGCAGAAAACAGTAGCAACAAAATGACACGATCAACATGCTACGTCTATTAGTTTGGGTCTAGTCCATCACATTATTCTCCTAATGATGTGATCCCGTTATCAAGTAACAACACTTGCCTATGGCCAGGAAACCTTGGCCATCTTTGATCAACGAGCTAGTCAACTAGAGGCTTACTAGGGACAGTGTTTTGTCTATGTATCCACACAAGTATTGTGTTTCCAATCAATACAATTATAGCATGGATAATAAACGATTATCATGAACTAAGAAATATAATAATGACTAATTTATTATTGCCTCTAGGGCATATTTCCAACAGTTTTTAACATCAACTCGTAAATGATGTCAATGATTCAAGAACATAACATCACATGGACATAAATATACTGAGTAATCATGCATGCAGGGCATGTCTCAAATAGTTTATACACTAAATCAAACATAAGGGACCTTACAAATTTTATGGTAAAAGAACCAAGGGCACAAACTGACAAAGCAAACAATTCTACCCCAGATATTCAAGCATGTGCCACCTATTCTAGATTCTCCGTTCCACATAAGCACAGAAATGTGAGCATGTGTGTGTCTGCGATGATATGTTGTATGAAGTATATCATCTTACATATGATGTATTGCTACAATTGATCAAATCAAGATAAAGTAAAGTAGTAAACCAATGAGACCAATGGGGGCACATGAACATTATGTGCCAATACAAACATTACAAGTTCGAGCCTAGGTCTTGTCAAAAGCACAGCGAAACGCCCTGGTTAGTAGCACGACGTGAAAAGGGATAGCGACAACATAAGCACGAGCGATATACCATCTAACCAGCAGCCACTCCCAACACATAAAATGGGACAAGGACAGGTCACATTTTATGACAACAGACTGCAGTTAACACGTCGGGTGCGGCACGAAAAATGCAACGTGATAACAATGAACAATATTATTGTATAACTATCAGCCGATCTAGACATGTCCAGTGACTGTCAATTGCATACTGAAAGAGCTCCAATCCGCTGCCACGAGCTAGACGGAGAGAACGATGCTGCCCTTGGATACTCGGGCCTGGCTTTGCAGCCGGTTGTAGGCTGGCCGCCCGATCACGTGCTTGCCGGTGTTCCAACTGGAGGTTAGCAACATAAGATGCATCTTGCTGCTCATCCAGAAGATTCAGTTGGCTGGCTATCAGATAGGCGTCATGTGATATATATAATTAGCATATGGACTATATGTAATCAAGTGGTCACTAACTCACATATATTGTGCTGATATCTTCAATACCCTTCGTGTATGACACATCAGACCCAGTAGAGTTTAGAAAGCTGAGAACTGATCCGATTAACACAAAGAATCAAACTAAATCTAGATTAATTTCTAAAGTCAAAAGGATAAGAGCAAGAGAGCATACAAACGATGTATGTTTCTTCCGTCTACTGCAGCATGCCTCAGCTGCACTTTGGTCTGTGGATTCGTGGAGCCGTGCGCCTCCGTCTGCGCCAGCGCCTATGTCATGAACAATGTACGTGGGCTGCTCTGGCAGAACTTGAGAGATCGATCGCTAGCCTGCAACAAATTAGCTTCACCCTGATGCACCACTACTTGTATTACCTCATGCAGATGCAGATTATAGCTCCTAGTTAGCACTAAACAAAATTATTTACTCTGATGCATGTGCATCAGGGAGTCACCAAGTACCTCTGGCCCGGACTGGCAGTGTGCGCTACCATCCAAAAAAACACAGACTGATGGATCGATCTCACACACTATATGCTATTTAACAGTTTAACAACATAAAATGAGCGAGCGTCTAATTTTGGGACGGAGGAAGTACTAATTATGTATAAAGATACAACCATACAAAACTACTGCAGTTTTATGATTTACAGGTCTGGCACAAGGGAAATATGTATGCTATTTAACAGTTTAACAATATCACTATGCAGTTTTCGCCTTTTGGGCCGAACATTAGTTATGCAGAACAATGTTGAAACATGCAGCAGAAAATCAGGGGTAATAGACGCTGCTCATTTAGTGTAACATGCAGCAATGGTGGGAGATTGTTAGTTACATATCCAGAAGCTAACAACACCAGCATTATTACTAATTAGTATTGCAAAAGGCCATCACCTGTTGTGCCCATAGGCTCTTCTCCTTGTCGAGGGGCCCCTGTTCTTTCACCATTCGCTGCCTGGAGACCATCTTGGGGTAGAATGGATACCCCGCCGCGTTGGGCACCTCCCTCATCTCCGCCGCCACAGGGTCGCTCCACGTCACCTGCCCCTTGCTGCCGCCCACCGCAGAGCTCGACTCCCCGCCCCCGAAGGCCCCGGCTTTCAGTATCGTGGCGTAGTCGAGGGAAGGGGTGGAGGAGCTGTTGCTGCCTGCAGACCTTGGAGGGGAAGGAATGACCTTGGGGGCAGCATCCCCTTGCCCTTCCGGTTGAACCCAGTAGAGGAGGAGCTCGACCCATCGGAGTAGCCCCTGTTGGATCAATTCTAGTAATAGTGAACAGGACAATTCAGAGCCACCAGGTAGAAATGATGCCCTGTGAACAGGACAATCCTCAACGAATATGCTCTGGATCATGGGGTTTCTCTTACCGTCCATCTGGAAAACTCTCAGACGTTTATCCAGGCCTGCATCAAGCATCAGCAGTCCATTCCTGTGAAACTGCACGAAATTGATAGGGCCACTGGATGGCTCCTGCGCATTACCATCAAGCATCAACAAGCCTAGGGAAGTCCAATATGCCAGGCAGAAGCTTAGCAGTACCCTTGACAACAAGCATATCGAAGAATATTGTCGACTCCGCTGTCCTCACCGGATTCATCATCGTACACCCCAGGGAGAGGAGCTTTACGGTCCATGTCTTCCCAGCCAGTGAAGGGGTTCAACTTGGCATGGTGACCGTGCAACCCAGCTTCACACTCTCTGCCCAAGATCACACCCTCATCAGCCTCCTTTCTCAACTTCCTCAATCTTGCAACCTTTAAGATGTCCACCACAGTCTGCTCCTCCTCGTCATCTACCCACGCAGGCTTCCTCCCCTAATTGACCATCTCATTTTCATCGACTTCACTACAGAAGCTCTCCTCATGATCACCGTTACCGGCAGACCGATTCATGAAGAATAAAGGACCATCCCTGCCATGATCCGACAGCACAGCCCCAAATTTAGTGCCAAACTTCAGTGGCGCATAGATCGGCCCAAACAACAAAACTTGTACATAGAAATCAACAACATAACTTGTACAAAGGCATATGCTTACACGAGTAGTTTCTCAGAAGAATGGCTCATCATGTACAAGCAGAATAACAATCTTGATAATTAGGACGCAAGTATATGATACAAGATATTAAGAACACTGCTAATTAAATAAAAAAGTTTAAGAAAGGCAAGAAACAAAGGTACCTGGATGGCCGAGCGGGGCGAGCAGGGAGCGGCACGGGGGCGGCGGCGGCCAAGCGGGGCGCGGCACGGCGCGAGGAGAGCGGGATGCGACGCGGGGCGAGTGGGATCAGCACCGAGAGGTGGGCGGCGGTGGCGCGGCATGGGGGGCGGCGGCCAAGCGGGGCGCGGCGCGGGGCGGGGAGAGCGGGGTGCGGCGTGGGGCGAGCGCAGCGGGGCGCGGCACGGCACGGGGAGTGGCGCGGGGCGAGTGGAAGTGGAGGGCGGCAATGGCAGGGCGGGAGAGGAGGGCGGCGGTAGCGCGGGGCCAACGGTGGCGGTACTCGGCGACGGGAGACGAGGGTCGCGGCGGCGGGTCGGGAGAGTACGGCGGGGAGCGGGGCGGGGAGCGGGGGGAGGGGTCGCAGCAGCTGGGCGAGCGGGAGCGGCACGCGGGGGCGAGTAGGAGAGGCGGGCGATCGGGGTGAGCGGGGCGAGGGCTTGCGGGAGCAGTTCCAGATCGGGGTGAGGGGGAGGCGGATGGCGATGGGGAGGAGGAGGCGGACGGGGAGGGGGAGTTTCGTTGGTGGAGTATGTTCACCCAATTGTAATTGCTAAGTACACCCAGCAGACGGTGGATTAACGAGGGTTGTTAGATTAAGATATGTGGGATTAATCGTGGGGTGCTGATTGGTTGTTTTTTTTGTGGGGCGTTTGATGGGGTGTGTGTAGTGTAATTCTTGTTCGATTGTTTAATAGTAGTATAGACTAGCACTAATTTACTAGTAAGAACGACTGGTCATCTTTGATTTCATGCTTCGAGCTTCCGATCGAACTTGTTTGTCTGGATGCGTGTGTATTCAAGGATTTTCTTTTTTTGCGGGGATATTCAAGGATTTTCACAGATGCCTTTGGATTTACTTCAACGCTTGCCGTCGCAGAAACAATTTCATCAATTTTGATGGCTGCTTTGGTCGATGCTCGCGACGTGAAGCTTTATACGACTCACCGAACTCCATCAGCATCTTCTATATTTTTCATAAAAACTGGCTTGCCTTTGGTGGTTGAAGTATAATTCTATCTCGAAACTTGCTTCTTCCTGGCTGTAACACGATGGCAATGGATTCGCGATTCGACATCGGTTAGTCATTGGACAAACCACAGAAACCATGTTGGAACATTCAGTTGATCTTTGACAGCTTGAGAAAACACGATCTGATAGCGGCGCATCAGAAATCCATCTGCCATCTCATGCATGTGCGGCGGCTCGCACGGAAACCTAATCCCTCAAATTTAATCCTGACAATCACGTGCTTCCCGATCCCTGAAGAGCTTCCTCCAAGAACACAATCCACCGTGCGATAAGCCCCACGGTGGCGCCAACTGTCGTGGTTTTGTCACGACAGATGTCCTCGTGAGAGAACTTAGGTGTGAGGCCATCGCAACCAAGTGGCGGCTTGAGAGGGGTTGGTCGGAATCGAGAGACGCGAGTTTACCCAGGTTCGGCCCCTCCGATGGAGCTAAAAGCCTACGTCCTGCTTGTGTTTCATTGATGAAGATGATGATCTCGATTACAAAGGTGCAGACTCGGCACCTCTAATCTCGTGGGTGTCTAATCTGTCTATCTCATGATTTGTCTTGTCTAGACCTAAGTTGTGAATCTTGTCCCTCTTGGGGCGCCTTACCCATCCTTATATAGGTGGAAGGGGTAGGCCTACATGTAGAGTCCTACTAGGAGTTGGAATACGACTAGTCTCTCTTGAATCCTAATCCGGGTCTTGTTTCCTTCTTCTGGGAGTCTTTCCTCTTCTTGGGCCTTTTCTTGTCAGCCGGCCCTCCTGGACTCTCTATGAGTCGCCTTATGCCATGGTGTACGTCGGGCCTTGGGCCTTCGTCATTTCTCTGAGTCGCCTTATGGGGTCAAATATGAGTCACCTACCAGGTCATTGCTGAATCGCCAAGTCCTTGGCGGGTCAAACTTCAAGTCGGGTTACACTGCGGGCTATATCCCCAACACCTATGAAGGGTATGCAACGCTTTGGCATCAAAGGCAAGCTTGCACCTCGTTTCGTTGGTCCCTTCAGAGTGGTTGGCAAGAGAGGCGACCTTGCATACCAGCTCGAGCTCCCATCAAACTTTGCAAATGTGCATGATGTGTTCCATGTTTCTCAGCTCTGGAGGTGATTCAAGACCCCCGAGCGCACTGTTCATCTTCAAGACATCCACCTTCAGCCTGACCTTTCTTATCGTGAGCATCCAGTTGCGGTTCTCGAGGCGACTGAGCGAAAGATCTGCAACAAGACTGTCAAATTTCTCAAAGTGCAATGGTCACACCATTCCGATAATGAGGCTACTTGGGAACGCGAGGATCACCTCCGTTCTGAATTTCCGCAGTTCTTTCAGGCGTAGATCTCGGGGCAAGATCTTTTTTAGTGTGGGTGAGTTTGTAATGCCCCAAGTGTGTAACCTTCCCCTTTTGGAACCATCTTGTGTGGGTCCACCTTGTCAATGACAAGAGATCTATCAATGCATGTGATTTCATGTAATTTCCCTTGTATTTCTTCTTTGCATGCATGCATAACATAACATGTCTTGCCCATGTCCTTGAGATGTTGCCTTGTGTTCTTATGAGTTGATGTGATGCCTTGTGATGATGTGTGGCTTGTGTGGAGTGATGCATGTGATAGTAATTTACATAGGTTTCGAACCATCCTCCCTCCCTCTTTATTTCTTCTCAACATCAAGTTTCACTTCTTCCTTTCCTGTTTTAAAAATGCCCATGAATTAGCAGGTTTTGTGTTGGATATGGAGTGGTATGTTTGCTATTTTGAAAACAAGTTTTAAAGGTGCAACTAATTACAAAACAGCCAATGATATTGTTGCTTTGTAAATATTTAGTTGTCCCAAATATATCTCTCCTATTTTATTTAAATTGGTCATAATTACCTTATGACCAGGGTATATTTGTTTTGATTTTATCCCCAGTAGTTTTCCCTGTGCAATCCTTTTCTTCTTTGGTATTTTCTATAATAGAAAAGTCCCAGGGTATGTTTTCTCTTATGTGGTGCTCAGGTGGGCTTCCTTCCCCCCTGGCGGCCCAGTACCTCTCTCCCCCACGCTAAGCCCAGTCCCACGACATCCCTTCTCCACCTGCAGACACCGTCTCCCCCCCATGCACCTTTCCGTCAGCTTTTGCGAGAGAGGGTTGCCGCCGTGAGGCACCAATGTCGAGGTCCCCCTCATATAAGTGGACATCCGTGCCTTCCCTCTCCTAGGGTTTCCCCTCTCTCCCATTCTCCGCCGCCACTCCACTCCCCATCTCCCTCCTCTCTCTTTCTTCCCCAGAGGTAAGTCTGTAGCCAGTTGCAGAGAGGAAGAGAAGGACCCGCCGACGTCTACCCCCGCGTGCATCGTCTAGCAGCGCAGCCACCATGTCCAGGGGCACGGGGGAGGTGCCCGCGCTCCATTCTCGACCTAGCTGAGGCTGGAGAACATCTACATCGTCGGCCATCTCCTCGTCAATAGCAAGCTCCGGGTGCACTTCGGCTTCTTCCTCGGTTCCGCATCAGGGTGCAGCAACTCTCCTTCCCCTCCGATCCGGCTCCCTCTCCTTCAGATCGACACCTACCATTCCTTCCCTAGGTGAGCAAGCCTTTCCTTCTCCCTTTCTAGTCGGGTAGAGCGGAGTAGGAGCTCAGGCGGCGATCTAGCCGTCTTTGTTCGAAGTAGGAAGTGACAGATCCTGTGTGGTGCAGTGATCGTGTGTAGGCATGTGGTGCTCGTAGGTTTCGACAGCAGAAGGAGTTAACCTCCTCGTTGCCTTACCGTCCCCCTTCGTGGCGCAGCAGCAGGGCATGCCCGGCGGCCTCCCTGTTGCCGGCAGCCCTCTGTAGGCAGACCAGGTGCTGTTGATGGTTTACCTTGCTGCAGTTCTTCCTTCTGTTAGTAGCCCAATCGTAGCGCAGTGGTTGGTGTCTGTGTGTGTTCTCGACAGGTGCAGGGATCGAATCCCAGATGGTGCACCTCCCCTTTTGTTTGCATTTTTACTTCTGGCAGTATAGGAGCGAAGCAGAGCATGTTACCCTGTGTGGGGCCCCTCCTCTGTCGAGTACCTTGTCCCTAGAAGAGTGGTAGAGCTGCAGTTTGCACCTCTAGTACGTCTGGGGTTCGACTCCAGCACCTCCCCTTTTTCTTTTCCTTTGTTTTTTTTAATTTTTTTCCCTTGCTGGTTGGTAGCTAAGCAGCCCCTGATTATTTGTAGCATTGTATTTTTTCTTCCTTGTTGTTTTTCCTTTCCTGCCTAGTTTAGGAGTGTGTGCATGTTATAGGCTTGGTGTAGGTTACAAGGAGTGATTCTGTTGCATATGAGTGTGTGTGTGTGTGTGTGTGAAGGATTTTTCCCCTTCCACACACCTTGTATCGATGTTGGTGTAGGGTGCTTGCAAGCATGTGTATGTGGTTCAAGTCATATGCATGTGTGTGTGTTTGCACTAGGAGTGCATATGTAGCTATATCATGTGTAGGAGATTATGTAGCTTTATCTTGTGTAGAAGTGCATTGTTGTTGAGTGCATGTATGTGTGGATTTGCTAGATCCTATGTGAGTGTGTGGGTGCTCATGTGAGTATGTGCACACACACATCATGGCAAGCTAGGCCTTGATGGGCATATTTGCAAGATTTCATGTGTAGGTGATATTATTTTGTTGTGCTTGTTGCTTGTGATGGTGTGGTGATTTGCCAATGCGCATAGGCATGAGGACTACCCCTCATGTACCCCCATTGATGTTGTGGTCATGTGCAAGAGCTTGTGTAGGTTTGTTCTAGTGATTTTGCACATGTGATGTAGCACTATTCACTCTATAGGATTCTATGTAGTTTTTCTTTCCTAGGTTGTGCCCACTTGTTCCAAGCAAGTGCATATGTTTTATATATGATTTTTGGGTAGAAAGATCCCAGGAACCCATCGGTGAAGTCATTTTTGCCTTTGGAACATTTTCTGGAGATGACTTATTCCAGATTTGTTCCATGTTGAGAGCTTGGTTCCATGAGATGTGGTGCGCCCAAGGGTTTGATTCTTGGTTGTGATATTAGAGGGTGACCCCCTCTACCACATGTTGGTTTCATTTCATGATTAGGAATCCATATGTGCAAGTTGTGCCCATTCAAAATAGGCATGTGTCTGAAATTCCAGATTAGTGAAAATCTGAGATTTTCACAAAGTCTGACAATCTGTTTATATTTTCTTCTCCTGTTGATGAGCTTGTGTAGGTCAATGTGTTGTGAATTAGCCTTAGCTTTCAACTGGAAAGTTGAACCTGATATGTTTGTCTAGCGCCCTGTAAATTTTCATTCCATTTGGATCCCTGTAGATATTGTTTTGGCAGCTGTCAAAATGCTTCAGAGCATAAACAGATAGTGAGAATCCGGAATTTTCACTAGGCCCCTGAAATCTGATATTTTTGGGCAAGTTTGCAGCTGTGTAACTTTCTGTGGTTAACTCCTTTGTGTGATATTTTTTCTTGTGCTTGTATTACTCTTTGATAGCTACAGCCACATAACTTATTTGGCATGTTTAGGTGGTTGTAGGTGCTTTGCATGTAGCTCACAAAGTGCTATGATGAAGTTTATGGCAGATTGTGTAGTTTTGGTATTTTGATGATTGTGAGTGCTTTGTTGATTATGTGGTGTTCTTCTTTTCTCCACCCCATCAATGTGGGGTTGTTTTATGTCTTGGCTACCTGGAAATACCAGAGTTGAGCCATTGGAGTGTGTGGTGATGAATTTGACACGTAGCTCTTCATATATTGTTTTGTTGATTCCCGTTGATCCGTAGCTCCGTTTTCAATGTTCTTTATATGGTTTTGCATCATTTTCGCGAGACGCATCTGATCATATAATTATCATGCATGTCAAGAGAGATTAGGATGCAGTTCTATCCAGGAACATGTATTTACTTCTCATGCTTGTGCTAGTGATAGAAATAGTGATGCATGCTCATATTCATCTTATCCATCATGTGCTTGTTGCATATTGAGGTGCTGTTGTTCATTGGATGTTATTATTATGTTGGGTAGGACCAGGATCGAAGAACGAGTACGTGGATTCTGGAGAGTACGTGCAGGACGATCAAGAACCGTTCCAAGCTGAGGTTATCACATGCAAGATGATATGACCTTGATTCCATCTCTAGGCTTGTTATGCTAGATTACGTTTCCTTTGTCATATGCTCGCTGCCTACCACTGAAATACATTGCCTCCTGATATGCAATGAAACCAAACACTTATCCCTTCCTAGCAAAACTTGAATGGCTAAGTAGGCTTTGCTCAGCTACTAATGTTAGCGTTGCTAGATGCAGGTGCTTTGTCTCATGTGATAACATGAGCTTGATATTATTATCTTAACTCTGTTATTTAATTAATGCACCTATATACTTGGTAAATAACGGAAGGCCTAGCCTTTTGCTGGGTGCTTTGTTCCATTATTGCCGCCATAGTTACCGGCTACCGGTGTTTGTTCCATATTGATCGCTCCTAACACGTTCGGGATTGTTATGGGGACCCCCTTGATAAATCGCGTAGTGTTAAGACTTGTCCGGCAGGACCAAACATTGGTGTTAATTTGCTAATCACTTAATAATAATCTGCATAGGGAATGATCACCCCGAGGATCTTTAATCAACAACCCGGGCTAGTGGTCCTCATGAGTGTTGGTCCAAACTGGTCTGCATGCGGGGCCACCACAAGGGAACTTGAGGTTTGGTACTCGTAGCTAGTTCCATCCGTCGTGTCCGGAAACTGAGATACGCGGCTCTTATCAGGTTCGTCGACATGACGGGAGGTCCTCAAGTCTTATCTTACATTAGCGATATATCTTGCATACAGGAATCCTGGTGAAGCTTTGGTTCTCCCGAGAGTTGAGGTTTTCCTCTAAGGAATCCGGCGAGATCACGAGATTCGTGATAGAGGATTACATTGCGGCCCGTGTACGTTTGTGATGGACTAGTTGGAGCACCCCTTCAGGGTTTAATCTTTCGGAAAGCAGTGCCCGCGGTTATGTGGCAACTTGGAATAGTTTGTTAACATCCGGTAATAGATAACTTAAACATAAGCTAATAAATTGCCAACTGTGTGCGTAACCGTGACTGTCCCTTCGAAGATCTCTCTTCGATCGGGAACACGGCGGGGTTATGATTGACGTAGGTAGGTGTTTAGGATCACTTAGTGATCAACTATCTTCGTTCGCTAGAATAGACCACCTTCATATGAGTTCTACGTAAGTTAGCCACCATATAAAGCTTAGGATGTTGCAACCTAAATACTGCACCTTTCCAACCTAATAAGTTGACTAGTTCTGGCCCCGAGGTCATAGATTGCCGAGTCCCCGTGGCTCACAGATTCCTTCATAACACCAACAGGTTCAGGTTCCCCCGAGACAGGTGATCCCGACGGCATGCAGCCGGCGTGGCAGTACGACGAGGAGAACGACCGCCTGTACGTGAACTATCCAGAAGACTGAGGCGTGGTCGTGATCGTGGGCCAGCAGGCAGGGTAGCATAGTCATTTCTCATGTTTTGTAGTCTGTAGCGGAACTACCTTGTTTGTATGCGTGATGTACTCTGATATATTTATGAGATGGAAATTGAACCCCTTATTGTCATCACCAAATCGGAAAGGACCATATCTTAGTCGTTACAAGTTGGCTTTCTCGTTGATTAATAGATGATCATGGTTTCCTGATCATGGACATTGGATGTAATTGATAACGGGATCACATTATTAGGGAATGATGCGATGGACAAGACCCAATCCTAAGCATAGCACTAGATCGTGTTGTTCGTGTGCTAAAGCTTTTCTAATGTCAAGTACCATTTCCTTAGACCATGAGATTGTGCAACTCCCGGATACCGTAGGAATGCTTTGTGTGTATCAAACGTGTCAACGTAACTGGGTGATTATAAAGGTGCACTACAGGTATATCCGGAAGTGTCTGTTGGGTTGTACGAATCGACACTGGGATTTGCCACTCCGTGTGACGGAGAGGTATCTCTGGGCCCACTCAGTAATCCATCATCATACTGAGCTCACTGTGACTAAGGAGTTAGCCACGGGATGGTATGTTACGGAACGAGTAAAGAGACTTGCAGGTAACAAGATTGAACAAGGTATTGGGATACCGATGATTGAATCTAACGCAAGTATAATACTGGTAGACAAAGGGAATTGCATACGTGATTGATTGAAGCCTTGACATCGTGGTTCATCCGATGAGATCATTGAGGAACATGTGGGAGCCACCATGGATATCCAGACTCCACTGTTGGTTATTGACCAGAGAGGTGTCTCGGTCATGTCTGCCTGGTTCCCGAACCCGTAGGGTTTCCACACTTAAGGTTCAATGACGCTAGGGTTATATGGGACTAGTGTACGTGGTTACCGAAGGTTGTTCGGAGTCTCGGATGAGATCCCCGACGTCACGGGGAGTTCCAGAATGGTTCGGGGGTATAGATTCTTATATAAGAAGTGACGATTTGATCGCCAGAAGTGTTTCGGGCGTCACGGCTAATGTATCGGGACCACCGAAAGGGTTTCGGGGGTCCACCGGGAAGGGCCACCAGCCCCGAAGGGTTACATGGGCTAAAATTGGATGGGAACCAGACCGTAAGTTGGCTAGTGCGCCACCATCATCAGCCCAAGGTGCAAGAAAGAGGGGTGGTGGGCTAACCCTAGGCGTGGTTGGCTTGCCCACCCTAGGGCGCCACCTCCTCCATGCCTTGGCCACCGCCCCTTGGCCATCTAGGGTTGCCACACCCCTTAGGGCGGAAACCCTAAGGATGGGCACCCTCCTCCCTCTCCTCCTATATAAAGTGGAAGGGTTTTGGACTATTTTTAGACACAATTTCTCTCTTTCTCGGCGCAGCCCTACTCCTCCTCCTCCTCGTCCTCCATAGTGCTTGGGGAAGCCCTATCGGAGTACCCCGCAGCTCCATCGTCACCACGCCATCGTGCTACCGGAGCTCTCCCTCAACCTCTCCTCCCCCCTTGCTGGATCAAGGCGTTGGAGTCGTCACCGGGCTCCACGTGTGTTGAAAACGGAAACACCGTTGTTCATTGCATAGATCGGAATCCACCACGACCTAAATCGCTGTGAGTACGACTCCATCAACCGCGTTCTAGCAACTCTTCCACTTAGCGATCTTCAAAGGTATGAAGATGCTCTTCCCCATTTTCTCGTTGCTGGTTTCTCCTAGATAGATCCTTGGTATGACGTAGGAATTTTTTTGAAATTACTACGTTCCCCAACACTATATGCTTTTCAATCAATTGCCCAACACTAATTTGTTTACCCTCGATATGCCTACTACGGACCCCAGGTCTATTCACTTATAAGTTTACAAACGTTATAATTTCCTCGCTGCCTTGATTAATTTTTTATTTACTCTTCATTTTTTAAATTCTATCTACATAATTTACTAGCTTGAAAAATAACGAGTCCAAGAGGATTGAAAACCCTCTTGCCCACACTGGGTGTAAGTGTGCCGGTGTACTAAGAAACGGGGCCCATAGTACCCACACTTGTACATAGGCAACAATGGCCTCCGCGGCCAGCAAGGCCATGCCGGACAACATCAACCTTCAAGCAACAGCAAGCGAAGGCTGGAAAGAAGACCTCGACAAGACATCTTACCTGGAGGAAGAAGATGTGAGAGCCATCGCACTCGACAGGACTCCTTTGGATCTTCGCCGCTCCACCTCATCAGGATGATTATCCACATCAGTGAGGTGTCGACCGGACGGGAGTTTAGGTGAATCTAGTAAGAGTCCTCTGACAACAGTCAAAGAAATGCAGCAACTTTAATGACACCCATCCTGCGGCATGTCAAGTAAATACAAGTTGGGCGAACGACATAGAAGGACAGGAAATCCTTTCTGAGGAACGTCGCTAGTGTGCCACCTCACAACACATTTAATGTGCCTGAACTAGTTTGTCACAGTTAGGTATTATAGTTCCTATTAGTAGTTTTGGTACCTATCGTGCGGACTATTTAACCGGTCTGGTAACCCCTTGGATTATAAAATGAGGCCTCGGGAATCCTTGTCGGGCGAGCACACCTGTACTATGAACACACACACATAATCCACCAAAACAGAGGACATAGAGTTTTACGCTTCCTAGTGGCCCAAACCTGTCTAAACAATAGTGCATTTAGTTGTCGGTGATGCTCTTTCTGCACCCATAGTCCCCATAGAACCATAGCAAAGGGGCGTTGCCGGTCCCATTGATTGTCGAATCACCCCGACATCTTTGGCACGCCAGGTAGGGAGATTTGGGGCCCGGATCTTCTCCAATGCTACGTGTCTACCATTGCATCTTCATTGACTCCCATGGCGCCCAACAAGGCCAAGGGAGCATCAGTAGTCGTCATATCTTTGTCCAAGCTGCTCACGTCGGCCGCTTTGAGTGATAGAGGCGGGGACGAACATCGCACAATCTGCATCGGAGAGCGCATCCACAATATCGCACGGAGCTCCGCAAGCCATGACCCGGATCCACCCGTCGTGACATCCTAGGACGCACCAATGAGGTTTGAAGGCGGCACTACAGCAGCAGCTACAGTGAATACCATGGCTAATGCCATGATGCACATGGTAGGGCCTCCGACGCATGCTTCACAAGACAACCGCAATCAGGTCCACGGGGGAGGCGACCCCGGTCGGCATGCGTACAAGACCCCTGCGCACCAATCTTAGGGCACTGAGGGCTAATATCATCAAGATCCCCTTGGTGAGAGTGGACAGCGGGAAATGGTGCGGGCTGGTGGTCCTTCTAACATTGTGAGGAGTACGAGCGCCACCCATTCCTCGCATCGCTTCTTGCCCCTAACCAGGGGGAAGTCCTGGCACACGCCCAACTGTAGTTGAATTTCCCGTCCATACTAGAGGACATGCAAGACTGGAGAGCGACCTTGCAAAGTCTTTTGGCTGATGTCTACCACACAACTTTATTCTTATAGAAGTTGATGGGCTTCTAAGTGCAAAGTTTTGTAGCGCATCAGCAAATTTCCCTCAAGTGGATGACCTAAGGTTTATCAATCCGTGGGAGGTGTAGGGTGAATATGGTCTCTCTCAAATAACCCTACAATTGAATAGAAGAAATTTCTTCTGTCCCCAACACACCCAATACTATGTCAAATTGTATACGTGCACTAGTTCCATGACGAGATGGTGATACAAGTGCAATATGGATGATAGATATGGTTTTTTTAATCTGAAAAAATAAAACGGCAAGGTCTCAAGTGTAAATCAGTGAGAAAAACATTTTATAAATACTTGGTAATAAGGCCTAGGATTCATACTTTCACTAGTGCAATCTCTCAAAATGATAACATAGTAGAATCATATAGCCATCCCCCAACACGTGACAAAGAATCACACAAAAGTTCATAAGTATTGGAGAACATAAGATGAAATTGTTGTAGGTAGTAGAACCACCTCAAAGTTATTCTTTCTGATCAATCTTTTTGAGTTATTCCTATTAGTGCCCCAAACAACCCTAGAGTTCATACTAAAATAACATCCATGATACATATCAATCAACCCTAATGTCACCTATATACTCCAATGTCACCTCAAGTATATGTGGGTATATTATGCTACGTACATCAAACAAGTTAGATCTATCATATTCAATCCAACACAAATACCTTAAAAGGGTACCCCCAAGATTGCTATCCGAGAACATAGCACGAAATCGTGCAATCAACCTTTATGCATAGATCCCCAAGGTCACCGGAATCCGCAAGTTGATACCATAAAATATTTCAAGTGAATCAATATAGTACCCCAATGTCACTACAGGTACTCGCATGCAAGACATAGGTCAAGTGTTCTAAAACCCAAATTATTCAATCCAACATAACAAGATGTCAAAGGGTAAGATTCAATTCATCACAACAAGATAGCAAGGGAACAACATCATATGATCCAACTATATTAACAATGCCAATGATACATCAAGATCGGGACATCTCAAGAACAAGAGAGATAGAGAAAGATATCAACCACATAGCTACTGGTACAAACCCTGATACCCAAAGGTGAACTACTCCATCCTCGTCATGGCCTATGTTGCCTTGTTGCCTTGCGGACAACACGTGGGCCCGACAAAGCATCTGGGCCTGGCCAGGGGAGTGGTCGCGCCATGTTGCCTTGTGGACCAAATGTGGCTCCCCTCTAGTAGTTCTTTGCTCCAATATTGCTGATAAGTTCTAGAATAAATTGTCAAAAAGTTTTAGGTGGTACTGAGAACTACCATTTTCTGCACAAAAAACAATACCATGGTCATGCTGCTGAAAACAGCGTCAGTCCGGGTTAGTTCTAAATAAATAAACGAAAGTGCATCAAACCTTATAAAAATATTGTAAACATAGGTGAATATGGCATGAATGCTTCATAAATTATCGATACGATGGAGATAAATCAGCATCCCCAAGCTGAATTCCTACTCGGCCTCGAGTAGGTAAATGATAAAAGAAATAATTTAAGAAGTGTGAATGCTTCGATATGTAAGTTTGATCAATGATAATTCCAATCAACTTTTCTAGTATCATAACAAAGAAATTTTTCATAAAAATCATCATTGTTGAGTAGAAATAAATCACATGTCATGGTTCAAACAATGCATTCGGATAAAACTTAGCAACCCATGGTCTTAGTCACCAAACAACTTCAATGCATCACCAAGTCTAAGAAAGAGTTCCACATACTCAATTATCATATAGTCTTCTATGAATGGTGTACTAAAGGCATTTTTTAGGAGAAACAATGTCCATCGAACATAGAGAAAGATAGGGGCTTAAAGTTTTGCAGCCCTATAAGTGTGCGGAACATGAGATGAAATCGTTATAAGGAGTAGAACCACCTCAAAGTTATTCCTTCTGATAAAACATTTGAGCTATTCCAATAAGTGTCACAAACATCCCTATAGTTTGTACCACAATAACAACCATGATACATATCAATCAACCCTAATGTCACCTAGATTCTAAAATGTCACGTGAATTATCTATGGGTGAGTTACTTGACATCTATCAAACAATTTCAGATATTTCATATTCAATCCAACATAAAGAACTTCAAAGAGTACCCCAAGATTTCTATCAGAAAACGTAGCATGAAAACGTGAAACCAACCCCTATGCATAGATCCCAAGGTCACCGGAATCCGCAAGTTCATGCGCTAACATATATCAAGTGATTTAATAGAATAACCCAATGTCACTACGGGTATCCGCATACAAAACTAACATCAAGAGTTCTCAAACCAAAAATATGCAATCCAACATAACGAGATCTCAAAGGGAAATATTTAACTCATCACAACAAGATAGCAAGGGAAGAACACCATATGATCTAACTATATTAACAAAGCCTATTATACATCTTGATTGGGACATCTCGAGAACACGAGAGAGAGAGAGAAATATCAAACACATAGCTACTCTTACAAACCCTCAGCCCTGAGAATGAACTACTCCCTCCTCATCATGGCCTCGGTTGGATGATGAAAGATAGCCACCAGAGATGATTCTCCCTCTTCAGCAGGGTACTCAAAACGCTCGAGATGGGTTTTTATTTGATACACATAATTGAAGCGGTGGAGCAGAAGTTTCTGTTTATTTCTGAGCGTTTTGGTATATATAGGAATTTTTATCATTGGATTCATGCTAAATGGAGCCAGGTGGGCCCCATAAGGCATCAGGACGCGACCAGGGTGGTGGCCACACCCGGTTGCCCTCTAGTGGTTCTTTGCTCCAATATTACTTATATGTTTTGGCAAATTCGTTAAAAAGTATTAGTCGATTCCGAGAACTTTCATTTTCTGCACACAAAAAGAACACCATGGTAATTCTGCTGAAAACAACGTTAGTCCGGGCTAGTTCTGAATAAATAAATAAATTGCATCATAGCCAAATGAAAAATTGTAAACATAGGTGAATATGGCATGAATGCTTCATAAGTTATCAATACGTTGGAGATGTATCTCTGAGTTGCACTAACTGTGACAGGCTAGATGAAGCAGAATCTTTGCACGTGTGTCACGCGGCCATGACGAGACCCACCACCGGACGCTCTGCACGCGGAGCACCTATGGTATAGTCGCCCCCACAATAGCAAGAACCTACCCGCGGGGCCGATGTGAAGGAAGAGATGTCGCATGACTCGACGAACCCGCGACAGAAGAAAGATCAACGCCAAATATTGAAGGACATGCACAAGGAGGACGCATGCTCCACCATGAAAAGGCGACGGGAGACACGTTGCTAAACGGATGGTCGCACAGATCCAGCCGTCGATGAACAAACGCATGGAGCCCCCATAGTTTACCTTACAAGATTTCGTGCCCGATGTTTAGTCGTGAGCTACGGCAAGTCCGCTGGCTTTCTAGGAAAGCCTTGAAGCAGGAACTGTTGGACAAATATGACAACAATATTAACCCGTCAGAGTTCCTTGGCATCTACACCATAGCGATGTAGGCTGCTGGGGGACGCTATGAGAAAGTGCTCCCCAACTAATTCCCACTGGGACTGAAGCCTAACATGGGAGTTGGCTCATGAAATTGCCGGTGGGTCTATTTCTTCCAGGGTGGATCTATGCAACAAATTTGTGGGCCCATACCACGGGTGGCACAAACTCCCGGGGCAGACTAGTGATTTGCATGTGATCCATCAGAGAGATGGTGAGACCCTCCCAAGTAAATCTACAGGTTCAGCCATGTGCATCACAACATCCCTGACATCCACGTGGCCATGATTATTGTCGTGTTCCATACGAACGTACGCAATCGTCGAATACGCGAGGAGATGAGCGTCAACAAGGTGCAACACGTCATCGAGCTCTATGCTCTGGCTGATAGATGTGCACAGGATGAAGAAGGAAGAAGGCTCCCCAGATAGGATGTTGGTGTGGAAGTTGACTCGAACAAAAAAGATAAAGTGCCTGCCTCCGAGTGGAAGGGCCAAAATCGGGAAATAAAGCGCAAGGACAAGGCGGTTATTGGTGTCGAAGGCGCCAGCAACTCCACTGCCGCCAGGAAGGCCTAGTCCGAGGGGTCTTGCAAGAACATTGTCGCCTGCTCCAGAGACGACGAGGCCATGGAGGAGAGAAGACCAGCAAGCTATACTACAAGATTTACCTCATCAAGGGCCACGACATGACCGAGTGCCGCCAAGTAGAGCAACTTGCTCAAAAGTAGAATCAAGAGTACGAAAGGCGTGATAAGGGGAACGGCCGGGAAAGTGCTCGTGCATGTAACAGTAAGTACCATGGTAACCACCATTGAAAGGCCAACCAGCAGAAAGAGAAAACTGCTTGAGGGAGAGGAAAGAAATTTGATGATGAAAAAGAGATGTCAATGTGGAAGAAGAAGGATCTTATGGCGAGGAGCTCCAAAAGGTTATGAATGATATGTGTTTTGATGGAGGTGCATCTTTACACTCCTCCCACAAACTGCTCAAGACGTAGGCCCGTGAACTCAACAAGGCAAAATCAGCAACAAAGGCAAGGAAACACCTCAAATGGTCCAACACTCCCATCATCTTCGACGCACAGGATCACCCTTACTATAGCACTACCGTTGGATGTGTGCGATTGTTGGTTTCACCAACAATCCGCAACCTCAGAGTCACAAAGATGTTGGTCGATAGTGGGGATGGTTTGAACTTGATCCCGCCCAACATGATCAAGATACAATGTGATGTTGGGCCGACTGACGGTGCCGAAGTTTATTGCGACATCTCATCACACCTACAAAACTCTCAAGATGCCAGGGCGATGATCATCACCACCATCCATGTTGGCAAGGAGGTTCCATTCGTCAGTCTCGAAAGTTGTACCGAGAAGAAGTTGCAACTTCTGCCGACAACACACTCCCTCCTACCAGTAAAACTCCCTCGGGGAGAAGAAAAAGAAGAAGATTTCTGGCAAAGCCCGTGAGGACTTTGAGAGGCGTGCTTCAAAGTGTGACATACCCGTCTAGGACTGCCCTAAAACTTCTACCATTAGGAGTAAGAAAAATTAAGTGATCATCGACAAGACGAAGCAAGTGGTTGTGCGGCAAGACGACAAGGCCGACACTTTAACTATAAGTGCCACCCTCGACAACAAATAGGAAAGCACGCCCGTCTCCGTCGTACGGGCGAATATCGATGTATTTGTGTGGCAACCATCTTACATTACCGGTGTTCCCAGGGAGGTGATCGATAACCGCCTTGCGGTCTGCACCCATGCACGCCCCATCAAGCAGAATGTCTGGAAACAAGAACTGGAAAGACAAGAGTTCATTGCCGAAGGGATCAAGAAACCGGAAGCAGCAGGCCTCGTCAGAGGTCTCCTTCACCCAACATGGTTGGCAAACAAGGTCATAGTGCTCAAGGCAAACATAATGTGGCGATTTTGAATTGACTTCACTGATGTCAATAAGGCTTGTCAGAAGGCCCCCTCCCCTTGTTGCGCATTGATCATATAGTGGACTCCACCGCCGGCCGTGACCGTCTATTCTTCCTTGACGCCTACTCTAGTTATCACAAGATTTACATGGCAAAGGAAGATGAAGAGAAAACAACGTTCATCACTCCTTGTGGCATCTACTGTTTTAAGAGCATGCCAATTTAACTACAGAGTATGAGATCAACTTTCGCGAGGGCTGTCCAGATTTGTCTCGGCCCATAGCTGCCGAGGAATGTGGAAGCATATATGGATGCCATTGTGCACAAGACCAAGGAAGAGGCCATGTTGGTTCAAGACATTCAAGAAACCTTTGTAAATTTGTGCAAGATCAACTTGAAGGACAATCCTGAGAAGTGCATGTTTGGAGTCCCATTCAGAAAGCTACTTGGGTTCTTTGTGTAAGAGCACATGATAGATGCAAAACTCGCCAAGATTGTAGACACTGAATAGTTGGATGCTCCAAAGAGCGTCAAGGATGTATGCCGCTTACCGGGCTGCATCACGGCCCTCAATAGTTTCATCTACAAGTTTGTGGAACATGCCCTGCCATTTTTCAAGATCTTGAAAAGGGCAGGTCATATGAAATGGACACCGCGGAGGCTGTGCTACAAGATTTGAAGATGTACATGTACTGTCCGCCGACCCTAGTCGCACCTAAACCCGAGAAACCGTTGCTGCTATATCTGGCGGCAACAAACCAAGTGGTTAGCACTCCACTTGTGGCAAAGACGGAAGCCGAGGGAGAAGAGGAAACAACCCCTGCACTGCCAAACAGCAAACCAAGGCCATCCCTGGCAGGCCAAGAAGCCAACAACAGGGACGCAATGCAGGAGGCTGGACGAGAGGTTGTACAAAGAAAGGAGGTGGTGCAGCGGCGAGTATACTTTTCAGCTCTCTCTTGCAGGGGGGCTAGGTCAAGGTACTCCGGGATACTGAAACTACTCTTTGGCCTTCGCATGGCATCCTAGAAGTTGTGCCACTACTTCCAAGAACAGCACATCACCATCATCACCCCGCCTCCCCTTGCAGCATAACCTTAGGAACCCGGAGGCAACCAGCACGATTCTTGAGTGGTCTTTGGAACTGGCTATCTTTGGTCTAAGTTTTGAGAGAACAACAACCATACAGAGGAGAGCCCTGGGATAATTCATTTTTGAATGGATGCCAACAACAGATGAAGAAATCCCAGAAACAATCCATCATGGCAAGGAAGAACTTCAAGAACGGATCATGTACTTTGATGGGATTTTTTGCTGCAAGGCACTGGTGCCGGTGTACTGCTTCTCACACCCACTCGAGAGAATCTCAAGTATGCGATCTAGATGCTCTTTCCACTAGAGATATTAACCAACAACATAGTTGAATCTGAAGGATTGCTTTCCAGGCTACGCATAGTAGCCGACTTTGGTATCATGAATTGATAGTCCGAGGGGATTCTTAACTGGTTGTGCCCCAAGTGAACAAAGATTACCAGAGTCCTCCGATGGAAGCATACGTTGATGAAGTCAGGAAGTTGGTGGAACGTTTTAATGGACTACAAATGGAGCACGTCCCCCGTGCGGAAAACAAACAGGGTGAAATTGAGGTGCATTTGCGAGGAGAAAGGACGACACCTATTGGTGGAGATACATTGAGGTATTTATGGATCCCACATCGGGTCGCATGCCCTTGTCAGAAAGGTGTTCCGACAAGGTCGCATGCCCTTGTCACATTGAGGTATTTATGGATCCCACATTGGGTCGCAACTCCTTGGCGGTGGTGATAACGTGTGAAGCATGCCAGTACCACGCCAAGAAAACATATCAACCAGCAAAAGCCCTTCAAACCATACCGCTCTCCTTGTCGTTCTCAGTCTGGGGACTCGACATAGTCTGGCCCTTCCCTTGTGGTGCCGAGGAATACGATTTCTTGTTCATTGCAATTAACAAGTTCACGAAGTGGACTGAGGTAGAGCTAGCGAGAAAGGTAATGGAGCTGGCAACATTCAAGGTTCTCACATGAATTGTCTGCCGATGCGGTGTACCCAACAGGGCCATCACTAACAATGGCATACAGTTCACCAGCAACACTTCCATGGAATGCTGCCGAGATGTCGGTGCCAAGATATGTTTTGCGTCGATTTCTCACCCAAGCAGAAACGGTCAAGCGAAGTGGGAAAACGCTGAAGTGTTGCAGGTACTCAAGACAAGAACTTTCGACAAGTTGCACAAGCATGGAAGGTACTAGGTCAATGAGCTCCCGACGGTTGTTTGGTCAATCAGACAGTCACCAAATTGAGCCACCAACGAGACACCCTTCTCCCCTGTTTATGAGACAGAAGAAATGCCCCCATAGAAATAACATATGGGTCACCTCAACTGTAGGACTTTAATATGCGCTATCAAGAGCGGTGACGAGAAGACAGTGCCATGCTCCTCAAGGAAAATCGTCTCTAGGCCGCACTGCATGGTACTCGATACCAGCAAGCCTTGCACCGCTGTCACATCCACAAGGTGCGCTCCAGGAGCGTTGAGGAAGGTGACCTTGTTCTTCGACAGTTTCAGTCTGCGAAGGGAGCCTCCAAATTGACGCCAAAGTGGCAAGGCCATTACTGGGTATTACAAGTTACCAGGCCTTGCGTTATCCGGCTCGAGACCGAAGATGGCACCCCGATGCAGAACTCATGGAATATTGAGCATCTTTGCAAGCTCTACTAGTAACACGCGGTTGTCGGGCCTCCCAGAAACCACTTTTGTACAAGTCTTGTGGCAAGGTGTGTAATCCTTTGTACTAAGCCAGGAGGTGACCCTATGCATAGTAAATAAAGCTAAGTATTCAACAACCTTTTGTCGAAGTACATATTTATGTTTTGTATTCTTGTGTAAATGGTTGTGGTCGCTTGTCGCGTGTGTAAGGTGGATACTAGACCGCCAAGGTTCCTAGCACAATCTATTTTCTCTTCTTTCTTTTTCTCAAAAGGGAGAAGAATCCGCCGTGCGCAAGTCCTCCTGGGGGGTGATGGCATGGACACCTATGGATGCGGCGATAACCACCTTGCAGCAAGGGGGCAGCGATGGGAAGAGCTAAGTGCAAAATACTCAAAAATTTCCCACAACCAAGTTAGAGCTCATGTAAAAATACCTCCATGTGGAGGGCCTTTGTAAAAATTGTTGAGCTCTTAAAGAGTTTTGAGTACACTCAACAACACGAGCAGCCGCAGCAAGGATGACGAAGTAGTCTTACAGGTAGCGATGCCATCATCGGGATACTTAGGACTCGGTCCTAAAGACACGCACAGTGAGGATGCGCATATGGGAAAGCAACACATAGGGTCCTTTTCAAGATTGTTGCATGCTTGGATGTCTTAGATAAACACTCCAAGTAGTCGCGACAAGGATGGCAAGACGATCACGTTGGTAGAACACTGACATACGTTCCCGTAAAGCATAGGAAAGAAAAAATATATGAGTGCGGGTTCACGCTGGAGAAAGGAAAGAGAAAGAGCAAGTTTTTGTCAAGATATGATGGAAGTTTAAAATAATTAACATGCCCGTACCCTATCATTTTCTTGGCATATTTCTCATAGGGTTACATAGGGTGCTAGTTAGACACGGAAGGAGATCTACCGCTATTATGTGGCGATTGATCCGGAAACGAGGCATCGCTGATGGAGCGCCAAGTTCGTACCAACCAATCCAAGAAGCAGTGGTGCCTTACAAATCCTTCCACCTCGGAGTCGCGTCTACTCGAAGTCGTCGTCCTCGAGTGTGGTGTTCAGGGGGCTATCATCGTCATTGCTTTCACTTTAGGTGTCAAACCCGCTGGAGCTTGAGCTTTCTGCACAACAATCTAGTCGACTTCCGGAGATCCCAAAAAACCTCACGCAGAGCATGGTCTCTCCATCAAACCTGAAGTGAAGAAGATGCTCCGGACCTAGGCAATGGGAGTGCGCAAAAATATTCAACCATCGCGCCAGGAACATGGTGCTGCTTGGGGAGAAGTCGACCGTCACCCAAACGGGTCCGTTGCAGGATCCATCTATTCGGAGCCACATGCCCGCTCGAATGTTGCCTTCCATGGCCCTAGCAAAGGGATCGGGAATCCGCAACCAGCTGCGGGGGCGCCGGCTTCAGCAAGACCATGAACTCGTGTTCCACATCCCATGGAGTTGGGATCCACCTGGGTCGGTTGGGGAGGGAGGCCGCCATGGCACCACAACATGGCGCACCTCATCCTCCACAATCTAGAGTTGTGCTCCTACCATGGGAACCGGCACCAGACACCCCTGCCACCACCATAATAAACGACCGAGGAGAGGTCCGTGAGCCAACCGTTGGAGCCCGGGCTCGAGCAGAACCTCTCGCCCTCGCCATTGTGACAGTAGCTCTTGGAAACCAAAGAAGAAGAAGAAGAACGGTGGTGGCTGAGAGATTGGCAAGAGGGGAGGGGAATGAGCAACGTTTCCCTTAAGGCCCCTTATTATAAGTGAAGGTGAGGGGAAGTTGGATCTTCGCCACTCCGAGGAGCAATTGTACACCACCACAACGACCGCTCAGCTTCGTCAATACCACGCCCTGCTTGCAACACGCGTCATAACGGAATAGTAGTGGACGAGATGGCTCACTGGGGAGCCAGGCCGGCGGAAGATGCAGACACCACTCCTCCTCATTCAACGAGCACGCGTTTTCCTAATAAACAGTCTCCAGACGCCGCCTCGCTCTACCACTCCCATGACCCACGATCAATGCACATCATGGGAAATCCATAAGAACAATTATAACCTCCGGGAATTGTGGCCGCGTGTGCCTGTGCACTATTTTTGGACCTAGCCCAACAATGTCACGAATGCAAGTGTGGCCGAGGCCTTAGGGCTACTGTCGGTGTACTAAGAAATGTGACCCTTTTTACCCAGACTTGTAAAGAGGTAACAGTGCACCTCGGGGCCGGAAAGGCCTTGCCGAACAACATCAACCTTCAAGCAACAACAAGCGAAGGCTAGAAACAAGGCCTCGTCAAGCGACCTTGTCATACATCCCAAATGTATCTATAATTTCTGCTTGTTCCATGATCTTTTGGGTGACATTGTTAGATCTTTGGCTATACATTTATATCATTCTACACACATTTGGACTAACCTACTAACTCAGTGCACCCAGTGGCAGTTTCTCTCCGCTGGTGTCTTTTTTTCAGGGGCTTTTACCCAATTTTCCGAAGCCCTAAATAATCCAGAAAAATATATAAAAAAATCAGCGAAACAGAAGCTTAGGAGGGCCAGAGGGGGGATAGGGGCCTCCCAGGTAACCTGCTAGCACGGCTAGGGCCCAAGCCGCGCCAGGAGGTCGCTTGGGTGGGTCCCACCTCCTTCGTGCCCTCCTTTGTCCTATATTTAGAGGAAACCCTCGTAGACTTTCTGGAATCGTGATTTTCTCCATCGTTGCGCCGCCGCAGTGCTTCCGAGATTGGGAGCGTCAGGAGTCCTCTTCCCGACACCCTGCCAGAGGGAGCATTGACCTCCGGAGGTTCTCAACCGCCATGGACGCTTCCCGGACGTGCCGGGAGTAGTTTTCCTTGGACCAAGAGTGCATGACCAGTAGCTATGTGATGTATTGTCTCGAATCTTGTGCTTCAATGGTTAGTCCTTGTGAGCTTCCCTACATGATCAAGGTATCTATGTAATTCTCTTGCTTTTGCTATGCTCGGTTTGTTTGGATCCAATGGATTATGGGATTATTTTCAAATTGTTATGAGTTATATATTTGATTATCCTTTTATAATTTGTTCCTTAGTGATTCATGCATGTTCTCCGTTGCTTTTTATTGCTTTGGCCAAGTAGTAGATCGTAACTCCAAGAGGGAGCATTATGCATGATTGTGGGTTCGGGACCCTCGATGTCTAGCTTGAGTGACATAAACATGAGACTAGGGGATGTTCTTGTTTCCACCAAGGAGAAAACAACAGTGCTTTGACCACGGTTGCAAGCATTGCTTACCTTACGCATGGTTTGTTTATGAAGTTGTCCGTTGCTTTGAGTTTACACTTTGGGTGGGACTCGCAACTTAATACCAGAGAGATGTTCTGGATAGATATCTCAAGGTGGATGATTAGTTTGTAGATGCTGATGAATAAATGGTCTACTTGTCTCGGTGTACTACCCATTACTATGGAACCTCATACTATGAAGGAGCACAATTAGCATTGTGGTGCGATCATAATTCTCTCAATTGCCCAACTATGATTTATTTACCCTAGAATAGTTGTTTATCGTCTTTTGGGAGAGAGACATCACTAGTGAACATCATGTGACTCCGGTCCATATCACCGTCATCATTTACACCTCCATCATTTACCACTTTCATTTACTTTTCCGTTGTTATCACTATTACCTTCCCGCTTGTGTTTTGATGCTTGGCAAACTACAAGGTCGGAGAGATTGAAAACCTCTCTGTACTCGTTGGGGGCAAAGTTATTTGTTGTGTCTGCAGGTCCATGTCTTCTGCTAGCGCCAGGGTGGAAGACACCAACTTGTTGACCCTAGGAGTCCTACTGGTTCGATAAACCTTACAGTCTCTGTGTGAGGGAAATTTGCTACTGACTACATCTCCACCTTCCACTTGGGATATCCAACGAGGGGCGAGAAGTATATACATCATCTCTTCATCAAGCGAATTTCTGGCGCCGTCGCCGGGAACTCCACTCTTCAAGATAGTGGAGTTGCACGCTATCTTTTAACTTTTCTTTTTAGTCTTGTTAGTTTGCTTTCTAGTTTTTTGCTTTAGAGTCCTATACCAAAAACCACAAAAAATTAGTTACTTTACTTTGTTTAGTCGGTATGCCTAAATCCTTTTCCACTAGTGTTGCACCCGAAGGAGAGATTCTCACCTTCAAACAAAGGGTTGGAGAAAGTTTGAAAGATGATTGGTATATAATTAAAAATTCTCAAGATAGAGACACCAAGAAGCAATCCACCACTATTTTTCTTAGAAACTTTAATGTTGGTATTACTTCTTGGCATAGGTTTGTTCTAGACACAACAATAGGAGGGAATTTCTTGTAAGCTCCCGTTGGGGAGGCTCTTAACGTTATGCAAAGTCTTGTCGGAATGCCACCTATTGTTGACATAAAGGATGATATCACTTTATCTCATGTTATGAGTAAACTTAAGAAAATAGAGCCGAGATGCCAAGCATGTGTAAAATTAATGAAGTAGAACGTAAGATTCAAGGGAACTTAAGTAGGCTTGATAGCTCCATGAACAAAATTTATAAAATTTTGGAGACCCTTAAATATTATGATGTGGATCCTTCTAGGATTGATAAGATCGATGATATTTTGGATACGTTAGGAACTGCTCTATCCTCCATCAAGACTAAAAAGGTAGAAACCCCCACAAGGAAGGGACCTAGGTTCGTTAACGTACCCAAGGTTCCTCCACCCAAAACAATTATACCTATTGCTAAGGGTGTTGAAACTGTGAAGACGTTGGAAGAGATACCTCTCTTAAATAGAATTTGAAATGAAATTCCAATTGGTCTTACTACCTTTGATTTTGCTCCTAGAAGTGTTGCCACTAAGCCTCTCTTTGGGAGCCTTCTTAAGATTAGTTGTATTATTGAAGTGCTCTTTCATGATCTTGATGATGGTTCAATGATACAACTTGATCTTCTTGCATTGTGCCTAGCTCAAAGGCATAAAAGAAAGCGCTTGTTGGGAGGAAACCCAATATGTTTTTACTTTCTGTTTTAGTGGTCTTGATGTGTGTTACTACTGTAGCAACATCATTGTATCTTTATTTTTAAGCTTTGTGCCAAGTTATAGCCTTCGATTGCAAGAAAGTTCAAAAGTTGTGACACGTTGTCCTTAAACAGATTTTTCTGCTTGACGGAAAAATTCGCCAAACATCACCACATCATCTTTTTGATCTGAATTATTTTGAGAACATGCTCTATATAATTGTCTTTCTCGCATTTGTTCTGATGTTTTTATTTGAGTTGCAGAAGTACCGCGAATAAATTATTTACTACCTGTTGTTCTGTTTTTCACAGATTCTGCCATGTTTTGTGTTTTCATTGTTTTTTGAATCCTAAGCTTGCTTTTTATTTGCAAAAAACCCTTTGGAATTCATGAGAAGCAGTAGCTTTTCATGAAAATCTTTATTTCCAGCAGGTATTGAATTATTTTATTAAGGGAACTAACCACTCTAATCAGCTTATGATGAGTTTTGTATGAAGGGAGTTTTCAAGTATTGCGATGGGAGAGATGATGAAAGAAGATAAAGGAGTGTCAATGCTCAAGCATGGGGATGCCCCCATGCATCCGAAGAAATATTCAAGGAGGATCAAGCGTCTAAGCTTGGGGATGCCCCCGTGCATCCCCTTCTCTATCAACAATCATCAGGTCGTCCATCTCCATGCTATATTTTTATCAGTTCATTTGATATGTGCTATGCTTGGAGCATCCCGCTATTTTATTTTTAGTTTTGTTTTAGTTTAGTTTGCTGTCCATAACAAGTTGAGCCTAGCTTACCTTGTTTGCGAGAGAGACACGCTCCATTCTACTCTAGAACACAACATAGCTTTTCATGCTTATATTTTTTGTGTGTTCTTCATCTTTTCGTAGCTACTGTCATACTTAGCTATTAGCTTTCATGCTTATATTTTTAAGAGATTTTACTTAGGTTGATTTTGGAACTCTCATGAGTCATCACGCTTATCTTGTTTAGAGAGTTGGCTTGTTGCACTAAGTTGTGTGTCTTGCATGAGTAGGTAATTGAGGTTGCTATTTTAGTATAGTAGTAACTTGCAATAGTTTTGAGGTATTGATGTGAGTAATGTTTGGACTATTGGTGCCAAGATCTTGAGCCTATTAGTGATAGGTGTCGTATTTTGAGAAATCCGTGTATTTTTCAAAAACTAAAATTAGTTGAGAACTCTAGCTACTAAATTGATCGCTAACCTATGGAGGGGTTGGAATATATAGAGTTCCCTCATGTTAGCATGAGTCGAGGATGCACAAGGATAACCAAACCCCCAAACATTCCTCCTTGGGGTACTTGTCTCCTTTTGAATTTCTTGACTACATAGAGAGTTACCGATAATAAGTGCATGAGTTCTTCGGACTAATGTGAGAATTCAATTGTTGGTACTTCATCTATCCATATTTTGCTAGCCTCTTCGGTACCGTGCATTGCCCTTTCTCACATTGAGAGTTGGTGCAAAATCCGCCGGTGCATCCAAACCCATGACATGATACGCTCTGTCATACATAAGCCTCATTATATGTTTCCTCAAAACAGCCACCATACCAACCTATTAAGGCATTTCCATAGCCTTTCTGAGATACATTGCAATCTAATATCCATCATGTCATGACTTGATCTTCATGTCATACATGCTTTTGCTTTATCATAGAGTCGCATGCTAGTTGGGCCTTGCCCCATTACTGCTACATGACGCGCTAGTATCATTGCATATCATGCTACACTGGCAGAGGGATACATTTGCATACATCATGATAGTTTTCACTTGTCTTTATGTTGAGTACTTCTTATAAAGTGTGATGATTTTTCTTTCTGTTCATGTAAAACACAGAGTGTTTCCCTTAAGTGAGGAAAAGATCCCAAAGAGACAAAACAAAAGATCCCAAAGAGGACAAATGAGAGATAAAAAGAAAGAGCCAAAGAGGCCACAAAAAAATAAAAAAATAAAAAGGTAAAAAGAAAATAAAAAGAGAGAAGGGGGCAACACTACTATTCCTTTTGAAAGATCCACAATCGTACTCCATTACTATATTGGTACTACATAGAGATTATCATTCATGCATAACTATGTGGGGATCCTTACACTATAGAACTTGGTTTTTGTATTCCAATGATGAGCCTCCTCAAGTGAGATCTAGGTCTTCATGAGAAAACAAGTTGGATGCACCCCCACTAGTTCCATTGGAGAGATTACCTTAGCACATATGTACATCTTTTACATGGCAATCCCTACTCCTCACATCATATCTATCATTTGGCTTTCTCGGCTATCGTTGTCCTCATTAATGTGAGCCTTTCACACCGTTTTTGTCTTGCTTGCCCTTCATTATTCTATTTTCCATCCTAAGTGCCAACATATCTTGCTTACGCTCATCCATTGCATGAGTGCTCAAAATCTAAAGGGAGAGGATCATTTTGACTTGTGCTTGACAAGTGGTCTGGGGATGAGTCACAATAAGATTCCGAAGGAGACTAAGTGTGAGGTTTAGTAGATTGAGTTCTCACCTCAAAAATAATTTATCTCTGAACCCATCTCCCACTTCTTGCACGAAAACACCATTTGGAGACATTCGAGTCATGGACAGCGAGAGCTCTTGCACCTTTATGTTCTTACTTTACTAAATTCAATACTAGTTATAGACTCTTGCTTGTTATTGTCTTGACTTGAATTGCATATCTCACTTGCTTTACTGTGAAGTTCTTATATGTGTGTTAGAATGTCACCACAAAAATTATTGTGTTATCATTTATCTACTCGAGGACGAGCAGAAGTTAAGCTTGGGGATCTTGATATGTTCCAAACGTATCTATAATTTCTGCCTGATCCATGATCTTTTGGGCGACATTGTTATATGTTTTGCTAAACTTTTATATCATTTTACACATATTTGTACTAACCTACTAACTTAGTGCACCCAATGCCAATTTCTGTCTACTCATGTCTTTTTTGCAAGGGCTTTTACCCAATTTTCCGAAGCCCGAAAAATCAACAAAAATGCAGTTGTGCATTGCAACGATTGTTTACCTTAGGCATAGTTCATTAATACAGTTGTCCGTTGCTTTGAGTTTACACTTTGGGTGGGAGTCTCAACTTAATATCGGAGAGATGTTCTGAATAGATATCTCAAGGTGGATGATTAGTAAGTATATGCTGATGAATAATTGGTCTACTTGTCTCGGCATACTACCCATTACTATTGAACCTCATACTATCAAGGAGCATAATTAGCATTGCGGTGCCATCATAATTCTGTCAATTTCCCAACTTTGATTTGTTTACCCTAGCATAGTTGTTTATCGTCTTTTGGAAGAGAGACATCACTAGTGAACATCATGTGACTCCGGTCCATATCACCATCATTGTTTACACCTCCATCATTTACCACTTTCATTTGCTTTTCTGTTGCAATCACTATTACCTTGCCGCTTGTGTTTTGATCCTTTGCAAACTACAAGGCCGAACAGATTGACAACCTCTTCGTACTTTCTGGGAGCAAAGTAATTTGTTGCTTGTGTAGGTCCACATCTTCTGCTAGCGCTAGGGTGGAATACACCTACTTGTTGAGCCTAGGAGTCCTACTGGTTTGATAAACCATACACTCTCTGTGTGAGGGAAACTTGCTGCTGACTACATCTCCACGTTCCACTTGGGGTATCCAACGAGGGGCGAGAAGTATATACATCATCTCGTCATCACCTTGCCGGGAGGAAGAAGACCTAACAGCCATCGCGCTCGACAGGACTCCTCCTTGTTTCCACCGCTCTACCTAATCAGGATGATTGTTAACATCAACGAGGTGTCGAGCGGACGGGTGGTTAGGTCGATATTGTCAAATCCTCTAGAAACAGTTAGAGGCATTCAACAACTTTAATGACACCGGTCCCGCGGCATGTCATGTAAATAAAATGTAGCTAGGAAAATGACAAAGAAGGAGAGACAATCCTGCTGGGGAATGATAACCCACAAGTATAGGGGATCGCAACAATTTTCGAGGGTAGTGTATTCAACCCAATTTTATTGATTCGACTAAAGGGGAAGCCAAAGAATATTCTCAAGTATTAGCAGTTGAGTTCTCAATTCAACCACACCTGAAAGATTTAGTATCTGCAGCAAAGTATCAGTAGCAAAGTAGTATGATAGCAGCAGTAGCAATAGTAACCAGTAGCAACAAAGTGACAGCAGTAGCAGCGAAGTAACAGAAGAAGCAACATAGTAACAGTAGGAGCAGTGACAGCAGTAGCGGCAAAGTTACGTAGCAAGGACCAGTAGGAAAAGACTCATAGGCATTGGATCGGTGATGGATGATTATGCCGGATGTTATTCATCATGCAACAGTTATAACACGGAGAGATACGTAACTAGCTCCAGTTCATCAATCTAATGTAGGCATGTATTCTGTATGTAGTCATACGTGCTTAGGGAAAAGAACTTGCATGACATCTATTGTCCATCCCTCCCGTGGCAGCGGGGTCCTAATGGAAACTACGGGATATTAAGGTTCTCCTTTTAATAAAGAACCGGACCAACGCATTAACACTTGGTGAATACATGAACTCCTCATACTATGGTCATCTTCGGGAGTGGTTCCGACTATTGTCACTCCGGGGTTGCCGGGTCATAACACATAGTAGGTGACTACAACTTGCAAGAGAGGATCAAGAACACACATATATTGGCGACAACATAATAGGTTCAGATCTGAAATCATGGCACTCAGGCCCTAGTGACAAGCATTAAGCATGGCAAAGTAGTAGCAACATCAATCTCAGAACATAGTGGATACTAGGGCTCAATCCCCGTCAAAACTAACTTGATTACATGTTAGATCTCATCCAATCCATCACCATCCAGCAAGCCTATGATGAGACTACTCATGAGCGGTGAAGAGCATCATGGAATTGGCGATGAAGGAAGGTTGATGATGACGATGGCGACGATCTCCCCTCTCCGGAGCCCAGAACGGACTCCAGATCTGCCCTGCAGATGAAGAACAGGAGGTGGCGGCGCCTCCTTGATTTTTTTCCGGGCGAGACGGACTAAATAGAGCTGGTTTTGGAGGCGGTTGAGCATTGTGGGCCCCACTAGTCTGCTAGGCGCGGCCAGGGGGCACGCTTGGTGGGCTTGTGGGCTCACAGCTCCACTTCCTCCGCTGATTCTTGCGCCAGTATTTTTTCATAAATTCCACAAAAATTCTCCGTAAATTTTCAGGTCATTCCAAGAACTTTTATTTCTGCGCAAAAACAACACCATGGCAATTCTGCTGAAAACAACGTTAGTTCAGGTTAGTTTCATTCAAATCATGCAAATTAGAGTCCAAAACAAGGGCAAAAGAGTTCGGAAAAGTAGATACGACGGAGACGTATCAACTCCCCCAAGCTTAAAGCCTTGCTTGTCCTCAAGCAATTCAGTTGACAAACTAAAAGAGACAAAAGAAAACTTTTACGAACTCTGTTTTATCTTGTTGTTGCAACATGTCTAAGTCATATCCACATTTTCAGCAAGATCAAAAGCTAACCACATAAGCAAATGACATCTAGGTCTCATGGTAATCTCATATCAATGGCATAATCAACTAGCGAGCAAATAATAATAAGTCTCAAACGTCAACACTTCAATCAAAACAATCATGAAGCAGTACTAACAGATGGTATCTCGCTAGCTCTTTCTGAGACCGCAAAACATAAATCTAGAGCACCTTCAAAGATCAAGGGATGACTAAACATTGTAATTCATGGAAAAGAAGATCCAGTCACAGTCATACTCAACACAGTTAAAAGCAAAGCATAAAAATGACAGAGGTGCTCTCAAATTGGTGCTTTTATAAGAGGAGGATGACTCAATAGGAACATAAATAGACAGGCCCTTCGCAGAGGGAAGCATTGATTTGTAGAGGTGCCAGAGCTCAAGCTTTGAAAACAGAGATAATAATTTTGGGTGGCATGCTTTCATTGTCAACGCAATGACTAAGAGTTCTCACCATCTTCCACGCTACACATGCTATATGCGGTTCCCAAACAGAAAAGTAAAGTTTTGACTCCCCCACCACCGATAAATCACATTCCACGACTAGCCGAATCCTCGGGTGTCGTCCATACCAACAACAATCTAGGGGGATTTTTGTGCATGGAACTGGGCATTCCAATTACTGGCCCCTTTCTCGTGAATGATAGTGAATAAACACATATCGAGGATAACACGCCTAGCATGGAAGATTATGATAGCCCCCTGTCACCACATGACCGGTTCGGGCACGCAAAACAGATTATTTCTTGAAGGTTTAGAGAGTGGCTCATGCAAATTTACTTGGAATGGTAGGTAGATACCTCATATAGGTAGATATGGTGGACTCATATGGAACAACTTTGGGTTTATGGAAGTGGATGCACAAGCAGTATTCCTACTTAGTAAAAGTGAAGGCTAGCAAAAGACTGGGAAGCGACCAACTAGAGAGCGACAACAATCATCAAAATGCATTGCGATTAACTAACATTGAGTGCAAGCATGGGTAGGACATAAATCACCATGAACATGAACATCATAGAGGCTATGTTGATTTTTTTTCAACTACATGCGTGAACATGTGCCATGTCAAGCCACTTGAATCATTCAAAGGAGGATACCATCCTATCATACTACATCATAGTCATCTCAAAATTCATGTTGGCATCCAAGGAAAACCATTATAAGCCCCTAGCTAAGTAAGCATGGCATCAGAAATTATGATCTCTAAGTTGTCATTGCAAACAAGTTTCTCTCACAACAAAGCTGAATCAGGAACGATGAGCTAGTCATATTTGCAAAAACAAAATAGATCGAGTTCATACCAGCTTTTCCAAGCTCAGTCACTTCATCATATATCATCATTATTGCCTTTCACTTGCATGACAGAATGATGTGAACAATAATAAGAGTGCTCGTGCATTGGACTAAGCTGGAATCTACAAGCAAACACAAAGGAGAAGACAAAGTAATATGGCTCTTTGACAGATAAACAGATATGCATGTGACAGCCACTAAACATTGTAACCATGGTCTTCTACCTTGACCCAAAGAAAAAGAAAACTATTTACACGGGAAAGCTCCCAACAAGCAAAAGAAGAAAAAGAAAATCTTTTTGGGTTTTCTCAAACTAGACAGACACATGAAAAGAAAACGAGAAAAAGAAATAAACTAGCATGGATGATACAGTGGCCAGGTGTGAACACCAACTAACAAAGTGAAAGCATAAGCAAGAATATAAAGTCGGTCAGAAACACGTACTCCCCCAAGCTTAGGCTTTTGGCCCAAGTTGGTCTACTTCCATGGAGGGAAATAACCAGCTCCGGGGTACTCCGGAGTGGACTGAGGATGCCACTGCTGTGTGAGCTCCTCTGGCTCCCACTGATAAACATGCGTCTAGTACTCGACCGGTGTCTCGGGCACAGGCACCTGTGGTTTGGGCTAAGCCCCAATATGCATAGATGTCCGAGGGCATAATAATGTACCTGCATGCATGAAGATTGAACAAAGAAGGAGAAGGCAAAGTAATAGTCTCACGAGTACCCTAACTAAATACCAGGTTATAAATCATCCTTCTATTTATATCTCTATCAAGAAAGTCATGGCGAACCATGCTATCATAATCTAGATACCTCTCGGGAAGAAGCACTACATGAAACAGCTTCTTTGCTGTCTGCCATCACAAACGGCAAATACTAAATCCCGGACAGCAGAGACAATCCCACAGACGACAAAGAAACTCACGATCGGCAAAATTTCTATGTCAGCCTACGACGGCATCGTACCTTCTTTGCCGTCTGTCCCCACAAAGCGGACGGCAAAGCTCTTTGCCGTCAGCTTTCCATAGGAGCAGTCATCAAAGTGCTCGAGACGGCAGCCGACAGGCATTGCCTCCATTAGGGGTTAACGGAGGCTTTGCCGTCTGCCTCGCCCTTATTCTTTGTCGTCTGCCTCCCCCTTATTCTTTTCCATCTGCCTCCCCCTTATTCTTTGCCGTCAGCCTCCTCCTCCCCCACTCCACTCTTTGCCGTCAGCCTCCTCCTCCCCCCCTCCTCTGTGCCCTCTTCTTTGCCATCTGCCCACCCTAGAGGTAGACGGCAAAGAGCCTATATAGACATCCCAGGATGCACAGCTGGGTGCCATGTGGCACCTTTGCCATCTGCCAGCTGATGGCACAGGTCTTTGCCATCAGCTGGCAGACAACAAAGAGCCCATATAGTACCTGTTTTTTTGTTTTATATTATTTCCCAGGACATATATATATATATATATATATATATATATATATATATATATATATATATATATATTTGACAGCACATGACAGCACATTTATATAATTCACCACACATATATGATATATAGTTCACCACACATATACTTGCCAACACATATATATAATTCACCACACATATATGATATACATATAAATCAATGTACATCCACATATATCGAAAGAACCAACATACAAAGTGTTGCACTGTTTATCCATATATACATATAGTTCGACATTGTTCATCAATTCAAATGAAAACTAGATGATATACATATAAAGTTCATCCATCGACATTGTTCAACTCCATGAATGCCAGCTTCCATGCATGTAATATATCCAATCTGCAAAAATGTGAATAAGAAAGTCAGAAGAAGAACAAAATATGATGTTTTTGAGCTAATTATGTCATTTTAGCGGAAAACAAGCTAAGAATATAATATTCATGAGCTAACCAAGGTTCTTATGCCATTTTTAGCTTATTATGGCATTTTGGAGCTATATGGTTTCATTATGTCATTGTTGGGGAAATTTAAGCAAGGATAATATGAAAGAGGAGAAGAAAGAGGAGGAGGAGGAGTACAAGAAGAAATCAAGAAGAAGGAGTAGAAGGAGGAGAAGGAGGAGGAGGAGAAGGACTAGAAGGTCCTTGGCCTTCTCCTCCTCCTCCACCTTCTTCTCCTTCTTCTCTCCTTCTTCTTCTTCTTATTTGTTTTCATTCTTCCTATTTCTTCTCCTCTTCTCCTCTTGTTCGAGCTAAATTACCTAATTATGTATTTTTGGAGCTATATGGTCTAATTATCCCATTTTAGAGGAAAACAATCTAAGAATATAATCTTCACGAGCTAACCAAGGTTCTTATGCCATTTTGAACTTATTATGGCATTTTGGAGCTAAATGGGCTAATTATGTCATTGTTGGGGAAATTAAAGCAAGGATAATATGAAAGAGGAGAAGAAACAGGAGGAGGAGGAGAAGAAGAAGAAATCAAGAAGAAGGAGGAGAAGGACTAGAAGGTCCTTGGCCTTCTCCTGCTCCTACTCCTCCTCCTCCTCCTTCTCCTTCTTCTCTTCTTCTTCTTCTTCTTCTGTAGCGACCCGACTCAAGACGATTCAAGGCTCTGTGTTTCTGTGCCATCCCTGGATCAGTATGATGGCACACACAGTACATCAATGTATATATCAAAGTGCAATCACATGTAAATAGCTTAAAACTGATATATACCTTAAATATCTCAGCGGAAGCAGTCAAGGGAGTGGAGTCCCAATAAACACCAACGGCAAGTTGAGTGTAGACCGTAACCCTGAATCGTACTCTTACTCGTCGAAGAAAAATATCTTCGCCATCAGCTGGCAGACAACAAAGAGCCCATATAGTACCTGTTTTTTTGTTTTATATTATTTCCCAGGACATATATATATATATATATATATATATATATATATATATATATATATATATATATTTGACAGCACATGACAGCACATTTATATAATTCACCACACATATATGATATATAGTTCACCACACATATACTTGCCAACACATATATATAATTCACCACACATATATGATATACATATAAATCAATGTACATCCCCATATATCGAAAGAACCAACATACAAAGTGTTGCACTGTTTATCCATATATACATATAGTTCGACATTGTTCATCAACTCAAATGAAAATTAGATGATATACATATAAAGTTCATCCATCGACATTGTTCAACTCCATGAATGCCAGCTTCCATGCATGTAGTATATCCAATCTGCAAAAATGTGAATAAGAAAGTCAGAAGAAGAACAAAATATGATGTTTTTGAGCTAATTATGTCATTTTAGCGGAAAAGAAGCTAAGAATATAATATTCATGAGCTAACCAAGGTTCTTATGCCATTTTTAGCTTATTATGGCATTTTGGAGCTATATGGTTTCATTATGTCATTGTTGGGGAAATTTAAGCAAGGATAATATGAAAGAGGAGAAGAAAGAGGAGGAGGAGGAGTACAAGAAGAAATCAAGAAGAAGGAGTAGAAGGAGGAGAAGGAGGAGGAGGAGAAGGACTAGAAGGTCCTTGGCCTTCTCCTCCTCCTCCACCTTCTTCTCGTTCTTCTCTCCTTCTTCTTCTTCTTATTTGTTTTCATTTTTCCTATTTCTTCTCCTCTTCTCCTCTTGTTCGAGCTAAATTACCTAATTATGTCTTTTTGGAGCTATATGGTCTAATTATCCCATTTTAGAGGAAAACAATCTAAGAATATAATATTCACGAGCTAACCAAGGTTCTTATCCCATTTTGAACTTATTATGGCATTTTGGAGCTAAATGGGCTAATTATGTCATTGTTGGGGAAATTAAAGCAAGGATAATATGAAAGAGGAGAAGAAACAGGAGGAGGAGGAGAAGAAGAAGAAATCAAGAAGAAGGAGGAGAAGGACTAGAAGGTCCTTGGCCTTCTTGTGCTCCTGCTCCTCCTCCTCCTCCTCCTCCTTCTCCTTCTTCTCTTCTTCTTCTTCTTCTTCTTCTTCTTTCTTTTCATTTTTCCAATTTCTTCTCCTGTTCTCCTCTTGTTCGAGCTAAATTACCTAATTATGTCTTTTTGGAGCTAAATGGGCTAATTATCCCATTTTAGAGGAAAACAAGCTAAGAATATAATATTCATGAGCTAACCAAGGTTCTTATGCCATTTTGAGCTTATTATGGCATTTTGGGGCTAAATGGGCTAATTATGTCATTGCTTGGGAAATTAAAGCAAGGATAATATGAAAGAGGAGAAGAAAGAGGAGGAGGAGGAGAAGAAGAAGAAATCAAGAAGGAGGAGAAGGAGGAGAAGGAGGAGGAGGAGAAGGACTAGAAGGTCCTTGTCCTTCTCCTTCTCCTGCTCCTCCTCCTCCTCCTTCTCCTTCTTCTCTTCTTCTTCTTCTTCTTCTGTAGCGACCCGACTCAAGACGAGTCAAGCCTCTGTGTTTCTGTGCCATCCCTGGATCAGTATGCTGGCACACACAGTACATCAATGTATATATCAAAGTGCAATCACATGTAAATAGCTTAAAACTGATATATACCTTAAATATCACAGCGGAAGCAGTCAAGGGAGTGGATTCCCAATAAACACCAACGGCAAGTTGAGTGTAGACCGTAACCCTGAATCGTACTCTTACTCGTCGAAGAAAAATATCTGCAACATAAGACGTTGCAGTCGTGTAGGTCAGCATATTGAATATGCCGGCAAGTCACATATGAGAGGGGGTAAAATATCATCTATACAATATGCATATATGGCAGGTGGGGCTGTAAGTTTTAGCGTAAAGCAAATTTTCTCCTACAACAAGAGGGGCTAAAAGCGAAATATTACTACAAGGTTGGTTGTTAACGAGATGGTTCCGCCAACCAGTTCTCGTACCCGAGTTGTCAATAATTACCCTCATCAAGTATTTATAATGGTGCTGAGAATTTCAGATTACTTCAGTTCCTTTGGCTCAAGTTGTCCATGACTGTGGACACGGCTAATCGATTAGGTTTGAGTACTCTGCAGAGTTTTGCACACGTTCCCCACAAGATTTGATCGCCTCCGTGTATGTCCTCGCACTTCAGGGTGTTTGAAGACCGGATGATCAAAACATGGTCTTTCAACGGGTCCCTCTGAATCCCAGTCGGTGCCCATCCAATCCTACCGTTCTTCTACATCTGTTAGCACCGCCTGTCCAGAGTCGCCGCATTGTCCAACCAAGCCAGAGCCCATAATGACTTGTGGCTGTGCAGGTAAGCCTTGGGTCTTGAAAATATCCGTCCGTCTCTTTGAGCCTGGGTGAAGCTTTCCGCAGGATGTCATGGCCTCTCCAGCATCCCGGGTCATCCACTGGGTTCTCCAGGGAGCCGATCAACCGTCCTTCACCCAGAGTTGCATTGCGTCCGAGGTCTTGAAAATCTTGTCTTAACCGGTCTTGATTATTTAATCAACCTCGCATCACTCGTGTTATGCACTCAACCGAAATCCCGTCTACTCAAGCATAGCAATATGAAATTTGTCGTCCCGGGGCCAAGTATCGGGGTTGTTGTGTGCCTACCACATGATACTACAATCTATACTAAACTTTCCAGGTACCTAAGCAGCATGCAATTGGGCATAGGATTGTAGAACTACGATGCAATAAAACATAGGTGATACATGATCAAATGACTTGCCTGGTGATGTTGCCGAAGAAGAATTTTCGTTCTCGGGAAATACGTGATAGAACTATTCGTCACTCTCCGATGAAATCTATAAATCAAACATAGTATTCACATAAGCACTCACACTAGCAATCATTCTAGCAATCAATTAACAAACAGCAATAAAAGTTGATGCAATCAAAAATCAATAAGAGAGAGCGGATAAAAATCCGAAGGAAACTTCAAAGAAGCTAGGAAGCCTTCTACTACATCAAACACTATATAGTTCTTGTTCTAACTGAAAATAAAACACTAAAATAGAAAAAATAACAGAAAACAAAATATAAAATAACTAAGATAACAGAAGTAAAATTTACAAAACAATATTATTTTATAAGTATTTTCATAATAGGAAATCAAACTAGCAATGCAATCAATTCGCAACTTAGTATAGAACTAGAATTGATTCCATGCAAACAAATAAAATAAAAATAAAAACTTGTTGAGAACCTACTGTTATCTAACAGAAAACCACATATAAACTTTCTCAAATATGAAAGAAACTAATTTAAAAACAAATATAGAAAAAGAAATAGCTATAATCCTAAAATAACTAAAACATAATCTGTTTTGGTAAAAAAACCCAATTAAAAATATTTTAAAAAAATGAAACTTAAACTACTGAAAGATATGATCAATAGGAAGGAGCAGCAAAAAGAATCAAATTAAAAGCTATTTTTAAACTCCCGAAATAAGCAAAACAAGCTTTAATTCAAATCTGATATAACTCAATTTTTATCAATCCAAATATAGACAAATTATATATCTACGAAAACTGCATAACATTTGTGATCCAACGCAAAAAGAATCACCTAATTCGGAGTTATAGACTAATAGATACGAATTTTCTAAGATTGCAATTTTCTGAAAAAACTGCAATACGGGATTTCGTGAATCTCACCATGGGTGACACAGAGGAAGAACTCCGACGAGGTAGCTGCTCCGGCGAGGTGTGGAGGTCACCGGCGGGGTGGGGAATCGGCGGAGGAGTAGCACGGCAGGGGTTGGGGCGCTGGAGAGGCTCGGCAGGGGTGATGGGGTAGCGCCACGAGACCTACTGTACTCCGTTCTTGATAGAAAGATGAGGATGGTGGCGCCGTGGCTACGAGCAGGGAGAAGGCGAGGTGATGGGGAAAATGGAATGAGGAGAGGAGGGGCGTTCTTATAGGGGTGGTGGGAGGCTCGGGAAGGAAGTGTAGCCCGCGAATCGGGGGAGGGAAGCTTCCTGGGAAGCTTGTGCCATGGCCACACAAGGAAGCTCGTGAGGAGGAAGAAGAAGGTGGGATTGTGCCAGATTGGTTTCCTAATGTGGCCCAAGTCCATTCCTAAAATAAGAGATCTCTTTCCCTTTTTATAAAAACAGGAATTAATACGATTAAAAGGAAATAGAATATCCTTGGAATATAGGGGTATAATATATTAAAATTTCCAGAAAAAGAAATTCAAAAAGATGGACATTTTTCCACAGCCAAAATAAATACTTCAAAAAAATGTTTTTTCAGAAAATCCCCTAAATGCTTTATTTCTTTTTGCAAATAATTACTCAAATAAATCTTGGGTGTCATGGCTCAAATGTTTCAAAGAATATCCCCGGATTTGGAGGGTCATGTTTCTCCTCTCTTTTTCTCTTGTTTGACAAAGTATTGTTCCCGGCATTCCGTGAGTGAAGAAGAAAACAAAATGCAAAGGAAAAATCGAAAGGAAATTCAAGTGCCACCTTGGTTCAAATTCTTTGTAGTTGAAGAAGTCATGCTATCTCCTCTCGCTGGTTTTGAAAAGATGAATTTGAACTCACAGGAAACGGGGAACTCATTTTATTCCCTCTCATTCAAAAGTTTTTGAAAAGTTTCAAATTTAACTCAAGTTTCAATCACTCAAACAAACAAAAAATCAATCTAATAATTTTATTAACATTCCAAAATTTGGGATGTTACAAACCCACCACACTTAAAATGAATCTCGTCCTCGAGATTCGAAGAGGCTAGAAAGAAAGGTTAGGGTTTGGGGGTCTTCTAACAAATCCAATCTCCGGCAAAGTGGTATGCTATTTCTTCATTTTTCCTATTTTTCCCCTCTTCTCCTCTTGTTGGAGCTAAATTACCTAATTATGTCTTTTGGAGCTAATGGGCTAATTATCCCATTTTAGAGGAAAACAAGCTAAGTATATAATATTCATGAGCTAACGAAGGTTCTTATGCCATTTTGAGGTTATTACGGCATTTTGGAGCTAAATGGGCTAATTATGTCATTGTTGGGGAAATTAAAGCAAGGATAATATGAAAGAGGAGAAGAATGAGGAGGAGGATGAGGACAAGAAGAAATCAAGAAGAAGGATGAGAAGGAGGAGGAGGAGGAGGAGAAGGACTAGAAGGTCCTTGGCCTTCTCCTCCTCCTCCTCCTCCTTCTCCTTCTTCTCTTCTTCTTCTTATTCTTCTTCTTCTTCTTTCTTTTCATTTTTCCTATTTCTTCTCCTCTTTTTGGATCTAAATTACCTCATTATGTCTTTTTGGAGCTAAATGGGCTAATTATCCCATTTTATAGGAAAACAAGCTAAGTATATAATATTCATGAGCTAACCAAGGTTCTTATGCCATTTTGACGTTATTATGGCATTTTGGAGCTAAATGGGCTAATTATGTCATTGTTGGGGAAATTAAAGCAAGGATAATATGAAAGAGGAGATGAAATAGGAGGAGGATGAGAAGAAGAAGAAATCAAGAAGAAGGAGGAGAAGGAGGAGAAGGAGGAGGAGGAGAAGGACTAGAAGGTCCTTGGCCTTCTCCTCCTCCTCCTCCTCCTTCTCCTTCTTCTCTTCTTCTTATTCTTCTTCTTCGTCTTCTTTCCTTTCATTTTTTCTATTTCTTCTCCTCTTCTCCTCTTGTTGTAGCTAAATTACCTAATTATATATTTTTGGAGCTATATGGGCTAATTATCCCATTTTAGAGGAAAACACGCTAAGTATATAATATTCATGAGCTAACCAAGGTTCTTATGCCATTTTGAGCTTATTATGGCATTTTGGAGCTAAATGGGCTAATTATGTCATTGTTGGCGAAATTAAAGCAAGGATAATATGAAAGAGGAGATGAAATAGGAGGAGGATGAGAAGAATAAGAAATCAAGAAGAAGGAGGAGAAGGAGGAGGAGGAGAAGGACTAGAAGGTCCTTGGCCTTCTCCTCCTCCTCCTCCTCCTTCTCCTTCTTCTCTTCTTCTTCTTCTTCTTCTTCTTCGTCTTCTTTCTTTTCATTTTTTCTATTTCTTCTCCTCTTCTCCTCTTGTTGTAGCTAAATTACCTAATTATATATTTTTGGAGCTATATGGGCTAATTATCCCACTTTAGAGGAAAACACGCTAAGTATATAATATTCATGAGCTAACCAAGGTTCTTATGCCATTTTGAGCTTATTATGGCATTTTGGAGCTAAATGGGCTAATTATGTCATTGTTGGGGAAATTAAAGCAAGGATAATATGAAATAGGAGAAGAAAAAGGAGGAGGAGGAGAACAAGAAGAAATCAAGAAGGAGGAGAAGGTGGAGAAGCAGGAGGAGGAGAAGGACTAGAAGGTCCTTGGCCGTCTCCTCCTTCTCCTCCTCCTCCTCCTCCTCCTCCTCCTTCTCCTTCTTCTTCTCTTCTTCTTCTTCTTCTTTCTTTTCATTTTTCCTATTTCTTCTCCTCTTCTCCTCTTCTTGGAGCTAAATTACCTAAGTATGTGTTTTTGGAGCTTAATGAGCTAATTATCCCATTTTAGAGGAAAACAAGCTAAGTATATAATATTAATGAGCTAACAAAGGTTCTTATGCCATTTTGAGGTTATTATGGCATTTTGGAGCTAAATGGGCTAATTATGTCTTTTTGGAGCTAAATGGGCTCGGGAGTTATTGTGCAGAATAGATATTTTGCAATGTCTCAATTAGCATGATGACACTCAATTATTAATACTAGTTTATAATGAAACTCACCGTGCCAATCGAAGAGAAGACGGGAATCGGCGGAGGGACTTGACCGCTCTTCTCGCACACACCCTGAAGAGTGGGTCGTATTAGTTAGTAATGAAACACACATTACACACATGATTTGGCTAATGTGAAAAAAAACTTACCACAAAAAGCTCGTACAGGGCCCGTTGACCCGCCTCATTCCGGGACCTCTCCTCCTCAATCAATCGTGCCGTGGTATGGTCCCTCTCATCGAGAGCAGCCTGACTTGCCAATCTCTCTTTCTCAAGAGCAACCTCAACACCAGCCTGGCTTGCCAATCTCTCTTTCTCAAGAGGAGCCTGGTTTGCCAATCTCTCTTTCTGAAGAGCAGCCTGAAACATCATTCTCGTTACCACAATAATGATCTATGGTGACACACATAAGGAAATGGATGAAAGTGTTCTTAGTCCGTACAACTAACCTCGATCGCAAGTTCGACTGGCCGTGGATGACGCATTATCTCAGGACAGCTGCTCGACTAGCGCGCCTTGATCTTCGGGAGACTGAGTGGACAACGTATTATCCCATCTCCAATGGCTATCCAGCCATGGGGCCTCCCGCCACCAGATATCATCAACAGCTCTGGATCCAAAGTTTCCTGGCTAGGGTTAAAGTCATCGCCTTTCGTAGCCTTCCCCGCGTCCCTGTATGCCACGAGCTTCTCGTGGGATGATATGTTGGTGAAGTTATTGGGATCATCCATGTCAGACTCAAAGAATGCCTTCGCCTTCTTGTACGAGGCAGTATGGGCCATGCCATAAAGGTCGTACAAGTGTGGCATCGCCATCTTATTGTGATGCGCCTAAAAGAGAGGAACAAAATATTAGCATCAAGAATGAATTGCATGAATCTTGAAGGAAATCACATACCCAGTTTCATCCAAACTGAAGTAAGTTGGCGCTGCCTTGATGGTGTGGCACACCAACCATTTGGCTATGCCGATCCTTCGCATTCTCGTGGACGGCTCGCCAGCTGCCTGTGCACCACTCATCAACCCACGCCTCCCAACAATCCATCTTATCCGCACACCATCTCGGGGGCACCTGTAAGTTATTAGAAAGAATTTTCAGCGCTACGCCTATGAATGAAATCAAGAAAACTACGTAGAAGGTCTTAAGAATAGGTAATTACCTTCATGTATTGCTCCTTCTTCCGAAACTTTCCGCAACAATCCTTCTTCTGCTTCTTAATACCACGTGTGGCGTAGTAATCTCGAATAGCCTGCGGCCGAGCCTCGTGGTGCAAGTTCTATAGTAACCGCCTACACTCGGCCTCGAGAACCCTGGCCGCCTCCTCCTCATATCCATCCTCACACCTATAGAAGGTCTGCAATCAAACATGAAAATACCGATTAGTACAATAATTAGCTATATTGTTAATTTTAGATTCTGTAAAAGGATAATGTACCCAAAAGCTCTTGATCACCATCTCGGCCCTCGTGTGGCACAAGACACCATCTATAATCTCCTCCGGCGGGGCCTGCGCAGCCTGGTAGTACTCCTAGGAAAATCCTAGTGTAGGAACCTGACCCTCACCAGGCAACGTGACAAACCCCGGGAAATTTGTCCGGCAAAGCACACCAAGGACGGAGTTCGGCCTGCGAACTCCAAGAGCGTGTACCCATCCCCTGCAGTATGATAAGCTCAACGCATTAGATATTTGAACAAGCTTCAAGGCAAAAGCTAAAAAAAGAGTAAATGTACTTACCTATCTCCTTCAGGTTTAATCACCGGCCTCTGCTCATGGGTAGCCGGCGCGACCGAGAGACGTGTACTACCACGCTTGTACACGGTGCCCCGTCCACCTGCACATCGCCCTCACTATCCGTAAGCTCATCCCCGCTGTCCCCGCCCCCTGAGCCACCCGGACCCTCGGTCCAATCCGGCAACTCGGTATGATCCGACCAGGTCTCCCATCCGGGCCTCTCCATGTCGAGTGAAGCCTCCGGAACTGTACTCTTGGGCTGCTCTTGGGCTGAATGCACCTCGACCCGAGGCTGCTCCTGGACCGGAGTCTCATGGGACGAATGCCCGTCAACAACAGGCTCCTGGAACGGAGTCCCCGTAGTCTCCTCCGCAAACGGGTCGACCATTGTAGTCCTATGCTCGGTTGAATGAGCTGGTGATGGTGGCGAGGACGGCTCAACAGTCCTCCTGGATCTTCCGCGGCCACCACCCCTCCCTGTACCCTTCCCCTTCTTCCCTACCCGACCAGCACCTCTCCCAGTGGGCAATGCCGCCGACGAAGAAGAACCCACGGGTGGTGTCGACAGACTGTCTGCCAAGGCTCTACGGAAAGATAGGGGTGGAAGGGAAGTACCACCCCTCGTGTGGGGCGCCTGGGAAGAACCTGTCGAGCGATCTGGACAAGCGCCCACCATCTTTCCACACCTGGTGACCTGCCATGATAAAGATTAAAAGAAATTAGTACGACATAAAAAAATTGAATAACTCACATGAATAATAATATGTACATGAATAATAAAGATTAAAATATGTATAATTTAAGTTGTGAATCTTACAAACTAATAATCATCATCAATAAATGCATCATCATCATCACTATCACGCATGTCTTCATGAATGACGTGCTCGTCGGGTTCAACGGCGTGAAGTTGTGAAAGGCCTTCCTTTAATCGTTGAAGCATTGACAGGTCATCCGCATCAGTAAACTCTACGAGTTCCAGGTCTTCTGGTTCCGGCTCAGGGATGGAGTCGGATTCATTGTCACTGTCTACTTCCATGTTCTTGGGTGAAGCACGGCGGTTCTTGAAACATTTCTTGGAAAGACGTGTTTCTTGGAAGAATTCTCCATCATACGTGTCTAGATTAATGTGAGGTTCATAATCTTGTTCATTTGGGAGAGGTGGTCTGACATGTGGAGGCACTTCATAAACAACATACCAACCTTCCAGATTCTTATCCGTTTGGCATGCCCACGGTAGATAGAAAACTTGGGTCGCCTGTTGAGCCGTAATATAGACATCGGGAACATCTAAATGGGTGTTTGGATTGATTTCGACTAGTCCTATATGTTCATGAGTCCTTCTAGTCTTCTTCGGCTGGAACCAATAACATTTGAGGACTACGACGTTCGGTGGGTTTTTACCATAGAATTGAAGTTCATAAATTGCTTCAACTCTTCCATGATAATCGATAACACCTTCACTGATAGCAGAGACACCACAATTTGTAGATTTCCGGTCGGGCATAGATAGCTCTTTGCCAAAGGTACGAAAGAGATACCCGTTGATGTTGTATTTCTCAAATGAACGGACATTATAGTCAAAACCATTAGCGACTTGTCTCAATTCAGCGTCCGTAGACTCTGAATTAGCCTACAAGTTTAATACGAAACGATTGTTGCATTAGCCGCAAGTTAGACCAAGAATGAAATGGTCCATTATTGATAATTACCGTTTGTTTGAACCAACAGATGAAACCGGGATAGCCGCCTCCTGTCTTTGATAGAAGCTCATACTGTTCGACGGAATTATTTTCGATCACCGCTCCATCCGAGAATTTGGCGACGTAACGGCTGTTTGAAATATCTAGGAATAAGAGCAGTTCAAATGAATTAGAAGTTACGGGAAAATGTGCCGAGAACTCACTCGATGTACGGCTGCACTTCTGTTAGGTTGTTGAAGATATACAACGAAATTTTCCGCCATTCTTCGACATCCAACGTTATTGGTTTCGAAGCACTGGCTGGTGCGAGCTTCCCTTTGAATAGGCTGAGGTTGGACCCACCTTTTTTAGGGTCTGCATCATTGTGCCGAGGCTTCGGATTATGCAAATGACGACATTTGGCTTCGTAGTGTGCTGTCACAAAGTTTGCCACCTCCTCAGTAATGAATGCCTCAGCCTTCGATGCTTCAATTCTACGTTTATTTTTACATTTAGCTCGAAGGGTCTTCTGCATCCTCTCAGTTGCATAGCACCAACGATCTTGCACGGGCCCACCCAATCTTGCCTCGGTCGGTAGATGTAAAATCAAATGCTGCATTGTATTAAAGAAGCCCGGGGGAAAGATCTTCTCTAACTTGCACAACAACTCCGGTGCAAGCTCCTCGATGTCTTCTACCACGCCAGGCGACAATTCTTTCGCACAAAGAACACGGAAGAAATAGCTCAGCTCTGCCAGTACTAGCCATTCATCCTCAGGAATAAGGCCACGTAACATCATCGGCATTACCCGCTCTAGCCATATGTGCCAATCATGACTCTTGATACCAAAGATTTTTAATTTTTCAAGACTCGCTCCCCTCTATAGATTCGCTGCATACCCATCGGGGAACATCAAGTGCATTTTAACCCACAAGATAATTTCCCTCATAGTCGGCCTTCCAAGATTGAACCAGGCCTTTGGCTTCGACCACTTCTGCTTTCCTTTGCCTTCTCACATGTTTTGTAACGGTCTATGACATAGTGTCTCTTGATCGACTCTAGCCTTAGTGTTATCCTTTGTCTTCCCATCTATGTCGAACAATGTACCAAAAATAGCCTCTCCGATATTCTTTTCAGTGTGCATCATGTCGATATTGTGTGGAAGAAGGAGGTCTTTGAAGTAAGGCAGATCCCAGAAGCATGGCTTGTGAGTCCAAGCGTGTTTTGAATTATACCCCTTGAAATACCTTGGACGCTCTGGATCAGGCTCGAGGGCGTTTAGCATGGTGCCAAGTTTTTGACAACTTTACCTTTGGTAAAGTTCTTCTTGTCTTTTATGAACTGATGGTCGGGATCCAGGAACTGTCTATGCAAGTCAAAGCAAGAATACTTCCGACCCTCCTGCAACCAATGAAACTGAAGAGCTGCCTTACATTGGGGTCATGGGAATCTTCCATGCACACACCATCTAGAGAATAGCGCATACGCTGGCAAGTCATGCATAGAGTACATGTACCACACATGCATTTTGAAGTTTTCTTTTCTAGCGGCATCGTATGTCTTGACCCCATTATCCCAAGCTTCTTCCAATTCATCCTTAAGCGGTTGCAGGTACACATTCATATTCTTCCTCGAATATGTTCTTTCTTTGCATAATCTGCCCGGGGGGGAGATTGAGTGGAATGACAAATACAGGCCAACAACTGTATTGGGTTGCCTTCATGCCGAAGGGATTAAAACCATCCGTGGCGGCGCAGACTCGAGGATTCCTTGGATCTGCCGCTTTATCCTGAGGCAATCCATCGAAATGTTTCCACGCTTCCCCATCCGATATGTGTACCATCATCTTATTCCCATCCGCATCTAGTTCAGTTATTTTGCCCAATTTGTGCCATGTCATCTGTCTGGCTGTCTCTTCAACCATGAAAAGACGTTGAAGTCTTGGTACGATTGGCATATACCGAAGAACACTAACTGCGATTTTGGTCTGCCTCTTCTGACCCATACCGTTGTCTACCACAAGATACCTGCAAGACTCGCCATTGGGACAATAGTCCAAGTGTGCATACTCCTTCCTGAATAAGACACATCCTTTCTCACATGCATCTATCTTCTCATAGGGCATCTTAAGTACACGAAGTATTTTGTCCGACCGGTACAGGTTTGCAGGCATGACGTGGCCTTCGGGTAGGAAGCATCCAAATAGTGTCATCATCGCGTTGTAGCATTCTCTTCCCAAGTTGAACTGAGCCTTCAGAGCCATTACTTGTGCAATTGCATCCAGCTGACAGAGCTCAGTGTGCTCATGGAGAGGACATTTTGAAGACTCCAACATTTCATAAAAGGCCTTTACAGATACCTCCATCTCATCTTCCGAATCCCGAGCATCATCAAAGTCTTGCACCATGTCTTCAATCCCGGTACCATGCTCGTCCGTGTGATGACGGACCACCTCAGCTCTTGTGCGTTGTATAGACTCACCATGAAATGTCCACATCGTATAATTAGGCTTAAAACCCCTCATCTGTAGGTGTTTAATCATTACAGCCTCTGTCGTCTTTTTATAGTTGTCACATCCAGGACAGGGGCAATAGTTTCTTTCCTGGCCATTTGCGAATGCGGCTTTCACAAATTCCTTTGTTTTTACAAACCATTCTTTCGTCATCTCTTTCTGAATAGGGTGACCGGTATACATCCATGCACGATCACTCATCTTGCGTAGTTACTAAAGACAGAAGAAATATATTTATATATAATTTAGTATTTATATTCATCGGTTAATCAGGTTCACCATTTTTATTACGTCCAGGCAACCTACACGCTAATAGGTAAAGATAGGTCCTAATCCCACCCGATTATGTGTAGATTGGGTTCGTTTTCCCATGCTCTGCTCCGGATCCAACGCAAAATTTCGGCAGCACCTCCTCGCTGTTCTTCTGATACACGTCTCCGCAATAAACAGAGAGGATGTGCATCTAGAGAACAACAGGGAGGCACTGACGAAATTCCGCATCGGATCCAGAGCACAGCATACGGGAAAACGAACCCAATCTACACATACTCGGGCTGTCCATGGATAATGTTGGACAATTGAAAAGGATGGCGGTTGTAAATATGCAAAGACATGCATATTTATACATGTCGCCCTTTCGAACGGGAGACGTATACTTGTCACGAATACTCATGATTGAAGAAACCTATATATAGCTAGCAAGTTTCACCGGCACGAAGACCGGGACAGACCAAATTAAGGGGGTAGGAGGAGAAGTCATTGGTGCTCACCAACAAACGTAGGGGCGGAGCTCGTCCAACGCACGTGGAGGTCGTCGAACAACTGCACATTGAAACTCACCCGATCAACACAAATATGATGTTTTTATAAGATAATCAAAAAATATGTGACATAACTCTTATATTTTTTTCTTTTTTTCTCTTATTCTTCTTCTTCTTCTTCTTCTTATTCTTATTTTCTTTTTTCTTTTTTCCTCTTATTCTTCTTCTCCTTCTTCTTCTTCTTTTCTTCTCTTCTTCTTCTTCTTCTTCTTCTTCTTCTTATTTTCCTTTTTCTTTTTTCCTCTTATTCTTCTTCTCCTTCTTCTTTTCTTCTTCTCTTCTTGTTCTTGTTCTTCTTCTTCTTATTATTTTATTTTTTATTTTTTCCTCTTATTCTTCTTCTCCTTCTTCTTATTTTCTTCTTCTCTTCTTCTTCTTCTTCTTCCTATTTTCTTTTTTCCTCTTATTCTTCTCTTCCTCTCCTACTTTTCTTCTTCTTCTTCTTTCTTCTCCTTCCTTTCCTTTTCCTTCTTCTTCTTATTTTTTTGTTCTCCTTTCTCCTTCTTCTTCTTCTCCTTTCTCCTTCTTCTTCTTCTCCTTTCTCCTTCCTTTCTTCTCCTTTTCTCCTTTACTAAACAAGAAACTAACCTAACTAAACCTAAACTAAAACTGAACCTAAACTAAACTAAAACTAAGCCAAAACCTCACTAAAACATATAACTAATTAAACAGAAACTATTAAAAAGAAGAAAGAAAACTAACCGGGGCGGGGAGGAGGGAAGCAGGGGGAGGAGGTGCACGATGAGGGGCGCGAGGAGGGCGGCGGCGGTGGGGTGGGGCGTTGGGGTGGGGGTGGCGTCGGCGGTGGTGGCGGTGGGGCAGGGAGGCCGGAGGAGGGCATGGCGGCGGTGGTGGTGTCGTGGGTGAGAGAGAGGGGTGTCGGGGTGGAGGAGGGGGCGCAGGGCGGCGGTGGAGGAGGGTGCAGGGGGGCTGGGGAGGAGGAGGGGGCGCAGGGTGGCTGTGGAGGAGGGTGCAGGGCAGCCGGGGTGGAGGAGGGGGCGTAGGGCGGCGGTGGAGGAGGGTGCAGGGCAGACGGGGAGGAGGAGGGCGGTCGGGGAGGAGGAGGGTGTATGGCGGCGCAGGGAGGCCGGAGGAGGGCGCGGCGGCGGTGGTGGTGTCAGGGGTGAGAGAGAGGGGAGTCGGGGTGGCCGTTAGGGGGAGAGAGAGGCGCGTGGGGGTGGGGCTAACGGCTGTTAGGGGGGGCACCCTCTTTAGCGTCCGCCTCCCGATGGCAAAGAGCATGCAGGCAGACGGCAAAGAAAGTGTCCGTTAGGGGGGAGAGAGGGGCTGCGGGGTGGGCCGCCCATGCTCTTTGTCGTCTGCCTGCATGCTCTTTGCCGTGATCTGGCAGAATGCAAAGAGCTGGCTTATGGCAAATAGTACCTTTGGCATCAGCCTGCTCTTTGCCGTCAGTTTTCTGGTAGCTGATGGCAAAGAGGGTCTTTGCCATCAGCCACCAGACGGCAAAGAAGCAACAGATGGCAAATAACTGTTTTCCAGTAGTGAAGAATCTCTTCTTCCTCACACAGTCTAATAGGTATCTCAAAATTTCTAGCAAGACGAGTAGCATAGATACCTCCATAGACAACGCCTTTAGAACGGTTCGTGTTCAACCGTTGAGCTACTATAGTGCTCCAAGTCCCGTGCACGAGGTTCATTAATATCCCCAACAAAAGGAAGTTTGCAAACATTGCAAAAATCCTGGAGTGACATGCGCTGGGGGATATCATAAAGTTTGAACTCAACCATAGGAGGATTCTTCCTCGGATAGAAGTTAAAGCTTTGTACGAAGATATTAGTGAGAAGGTGGTATTGCAGACACTTATCTTCAACGAAGGCGGTAAGGCCTGCGTTCTCCACCAAGTAGTAAAAGTCCTCATAAAGTCCGGCGGTGCGAAAGAACACATCACTTTTCCACTCGCACGCTCGAACTTCTGCAACTCGAGGGACCGAATACTTGCGCTTCTTCTCACTTCCATCATCCTTGGGGTCACGGCTTGAAGAGCCTCTTAAGAACCTCCTCATCTTTTCTCTTTTCGATCTCTGAACATTTCTGAAATTTTAGTGATTCTAATGAAAAGTGAGCAAGGCTCAACTAAACTCATAGCAGCTACTCCCTCAAGTGCCTAGAAGCCATATTACGCATCAAAACTACTTGGGACCAGCTAAAATTAGCAGGCAAAGCTCAACAACATGGACACCAAGGCAGCAAAAAGACACGAAGTATAAGGCACTAGAGCAAAAACAAATTGGACCAGTGGAGGAGTCACTTACCAAGGAGTAATTTCCCCAAAATAGTTCGGAGAATGGTGCTTTGAGCAAGGAGATCGAAAATCCCAGCAAGAAGAGCAAGAACACGGGTTTGAGCTGCGAAACGATTTTTCTAGAGGTAGGAGAAGCAGATGAGAGTTAGAATGAGTGGAGGGGGTGCACTTGGGCCCCACAAGCCTGGTAGGCGCGGCTAGGGGGGTGCCCGCGCCTCGAGGGATTGTGGCCCACTGGTGCAGCCCCTAGACTAGCTCTTCGTTTCAGTATTTTTCAAAAATTCCAGAAAAAATCATACTTGATTTTCACGGCGTTCGGAGAACTTTTATTTTCGGGGTACTTTTCTACGGGACGCTAAAACAGAAAACAGGGAAAACTAAACTAAATCTATCATTTTTTATTCTAAGCAACCGAAGGTGAAAGCTTGGAACAGAGGTTCGTGATCCTCGATTCATCCATCTCATAGTCATCGAAAGAAATCTGTCAATGAGGTTGATCTGGTCTCCTTGACAAACCTTTTCGAATCGCAAAAGAGAATGGAGAATTTTCGAATAGGCACTAGGTCACCTCAATGGGGATGTGTATCTCCCCAACAAGCAAATCATACTTCATCTTAACCGGAGGTATAGGGCATTCAAAGCTCCGAATAAGAATCGATGAAGTTTTTTCGATAGCATTGATTCAATGTACTCAATATTGTTTCTTCGGAAAGTGCACCGTATGCTTATTACCGTTGACATGGAAAGTGACATTGCCTTTGTTGCAATCTATAACAGCCCCTGCAGTGTTTAAAAAGGATCTTCCAAGGATGACCGCCATGGCATCGTCCTCGGGAATATCCAAAATAACAAAGTTTGTTAAGATAGTGACATTAGCAACCACAACAGGCACATCCTCGCAAATTCCGATAGAGAAAGTAGTTGATTTGTCGGCCATTTGCAGAGAGAATTTAGTGGGTGTAAACTTATCTAATTCAAGTCTACGATAAAGAGAGAGAGGCATAACACTAACACCGGCTCCAAGGTCGAATAAAGCAGTTCTCACGTAGTTATCTTTAATGGAGCAAGGTATGGTGGGCACTCCGGAGCCTAGAGCGGACTCCAGATCTCCCCTCTCTCGAGCCTAGAGCGGACTCCAGATCTGCCCTCCAGATGAAGAACAGGAGGCGGCGACGCCTCCGTATTGTAAAACGCGATGAACTCTTGTCCTTGATTTTTTCCGGGCGAGATGGACTAAATAGTCCTGGATTTGGAGGCGGTGGAGCGTTGTGGGCCCCACAAGCCTGCCAGGCGCGGCCAGGGGGGCCCGCTCCTGGTGGGCTTGTGGGCTCATAGCTCCACTTCATCCGCTGATTCTTGGGCCAGTATTTTTCATAAATCCCACAAAAATTATCCGTAAATTTTCCGGTCATTCCGATAACTTTTATTTCTGCGCAAAAACAACACCATTGCAATTCTGCTGAAAACAACGTTAGTCCGGGTTAATTCCATTGAAATCATGCAAATTAGAGTCCAAAACAAGGGCAAAAGAGTTCATGATGCATTTAATGCACCGGACCGAGTCCGTCAGAGTTAGGTATTTCCCACTACAATTCGTGTCAGTAGTTTTGGCAGCTATCGTGCAGAATGTTTTAGCCATTGTAGTATCCCCTTGGACTATAAAAGGAGGTCCAAGGCTACCTTTAGAAAGGTCGACTCTATATTCATTCTACACGCATATCTACTGCCCTCGAGAATCCTTGCCAAGCGAGCACGCGTGTACTTTGCAGATACACATAATCCACCCGAACACAAGATGTTGGGTTTTATGCTTCTGAGAAGCCTGAACCTGTCTAAACCATTGTGTATGTAGCTGTCGGTGATACTCTTTGTGCACCCATAGTCCCCATAAAACCATAGCGAAGGGGCCTTGCATGTCCCCATAGAACCCTCACAAAGTGTTTGTTTCTTTATAATGCAGTCACTGAAGACACGAGCTGGTTGTTACTCCTAATGGTTTGATAAACCTTGGTTCTCTATTGAGGGAAATACTTATTTATATTTTTGTTGTATCACCCATTTCTCTTCACGGAAAACCGAACGCACATCACAAGCATCAGGAAGGATTTATAGTGTTGTTCCCGGGGAGTACCACCAACCTACTATAATGTAACTTTGCAGAAATTATTGTTCACTTGTTCATCTTTTTATTTTCAGTTATATTTTGCTTGCTTCATAAAATCAAAAATAGAAAAATATTTATCTAGCTAGTTTACTAGTTTGCTTGCAATAATCATGTTATCACACAAAAATAAAAGGTAACGACTTATGGATCCATATAAAGTTTTCTACTTGGATCATATTTCATCCATTCATGTTCATGCCGAAATCCCAACTAGCTTAGTTGGGGGAAACTCATTAGATGAGCATACTCATTTTGTGTGTCACCTCTTATCTCAAAAGGGGAAACTCTTATGACGTCAAAAAAATTGTTCGCTATGCCATGCTTGGAATCTGACTTAATTTATGATTTTATTTGTTGCTGCAAGATCCCTAAAAAACAACTTCCCTACCTATGTGAGTTTAATGATATTGAAATTTTTTCTTCTTATTCCAAGGTTGTTTCTATTTACTATTGTATCGAAAAATTGAAAAATTTGTTCCTTTTAAGGGTGCTTATGAAATAGCTTCTTTGAATGAAAAGTATGATGATACTCTCTACAAATCTGAAGAACTTAAATATTGCTACAAAAATTATGCTCCTAATAGATATGTTAAAGAATTTATTGAGAATTTTTTTGCTGCTTTGGAAGAAACTTATGATCCCATTGAATCGAGTGAAATATCCCTCTTGATGAATGTGATGCTTGCTATCCTTATGGCCACGATGCCAATATTAATGATACTTATAGCGATGAAATTGCTATAGTTTTAAAATGAAATTATTGCTATTGCGCCTAAAAAGCACAATTGCAATGAGTTTACTATAAATTATACTAATGTCAATTGTACTAGTGGTATAAAAACAACCAGCTTGAGGACAATAATTTTGTTATGTCCACTACTTATTGCAATGATCAAGATTGGGGTTATGTTGTTTCATTTGATCTTGAAATTTTATATATACATCATGATGACTGTGTTATGGATAGTAATGTTTGCAATAATATTGAAAGTGGATTTCGAAGAGTGCCAACTTTATATAAGAATCCCAAATATTCCAAGAGTGTTCAATCTTATGATTTTATTGATAATAGTGGGTTTGGAGAGGTCATGATTTTAGATAATGGTGATCTCACTACCTTGGAAGATTGTAAAACATTAGTGCATGTAGATCATGAAGACAATATTGTTGAATTTTAATATGATTCTACATGTAATTATTATGAGAGAGGAAAATATGGTTATATGAATTTGCATGTTAGTCACTTACATCTTTTTGTGTTAAAATTATTAATGCTTCATTCTTCCAACAAGCATATGCTAGATACTTCTTGCCTTGGTAATTTATTTACTTAGAAAATTCCTATGCATAGGAAGTATGTTAGACTTAAATAAGTTTTCACATGATCGATGATTCTCTATTTTTGTTTCGATAATTATATTTCTTGTGAGCATCATTACCATCACAAGCCTATCTTAATGGCTATAAGGAAAGAGCTTGTTGGGTGACAACCTAGTTCTTACTTTTAATTTAAGTTAACATGATTGTTGAATCTGTAATGATTGTGTTTCTGTGTTTTATTTAGTGTTTGTGCCAAGTAAAACCTATGGGACGATTAACATAATAGTAGAACTCATGAAGTGAAAAAATACAAACATTCGCTTCCAGTGCATAATTTCTATGATTTTACTTGAATGTTTTTTATCTGAATTCTTAACACAATATTCCTATACAAATTGCTCACGTTTTCCTATTTTTTGGGAATTTTTGGGGTTACGTAAGTATGATAATGAACTATATCATTGCAGACTATTCTATTTTAGACAAATTCTGTTTTTTTCTTGCATTGTTTGCATGTCTTGATGATGCCATGAATTGAATCAGGGGAGTATATGTCATGGAGAATTTAGAATAAAATACCTAATGCAATAATAAAACATGAATCAATTTATAACAGTACCTATAGTGTTTGATATGTTTATTATACTAATGGATCTCACGAAGTTTCTGTTGAGTTCTGTGTGGTGAAGTTTTTACATTTGGGTGTTATCACGATGGATGAATATTCTAGGAAGACTCAAGCGTCTAAGTTCTGTGTGTTGAAGTTTTTATGTTTGAGTTCTGTGTGCCTAATCCTGGGGATTACCAAGGTAACCAATGTAATATTCTAGGAAGACTCAAGCGTCTAAGCTTTGGGATGCTCTAGAAGGAATCCCCTCTTTCATCTCAATCAGTTGGTATATCACTTGGAGTTATAATTTTATTCATCAGATGATATGAGTTTTTGCTTGGAGCGTCATTTTCTTTTATTTGCGTTTTTTAGTTGTCCACAATCATTGTTCTCTGAATACAAGCACTTGAGAGAGTCACAAAATCACCATGATTTATTAGAATACTCTTTGTGCTTCACTTATATCTTTTGACCTTAAAAATTGCTCTAGTGCTTCACTTAAATCTTTCAGACACGGTGGCGTATAGATTTTAAAGAAATATCTGCACTCTCTTTGTTCATTTATGTTTGTTTGATAGTAAATAAACAGCGATGGTAATTTGCGTGGGTTAAAAGACTAGTCCAAAAATAATAGGTATTCAATGAGGGCATAATCAAAACCACATGCAACACATAAAAGAGAAATCATGGTTTATGATCTTAATGTGGTAATGTGAAAAACATGAGTGCATGATCATTGGTAAAATAGGTATCGTTAATTAGAGGATTTAACTTTTTGTTCATCCAAATATTTGTATAGCATGGCGATGATGTGTGAGCATACTTATTCCTCATTAAAATCCTAGTGTTGTTTAAGTCAGGGCCATGCGGTACTTAACTGCTATCAATGTCCTCCCTAGGGGCAAGAGAGTAGTGCTTTTCTTCAAGAGATCTAATAAAATCTTGCAATAAGTATGTCAGTTTTTATGACTAATGTGAATCCATAGGTATACACAGTCTCACCTCCGCATATTTGGTAGCCTCTTCAGTATCGTGCATTGGTTTTTCCCACCTCGAGGATTGGTACAACGTTCATCGGTGCATCCAAAACCCGTGACATGATACGCTTTGTTACACAGAAACCTCATTATATCTTCATCAAAACAGCCAGCATACCTACCTATCACAGCATTTCCATAGCCATTCTGAGACATCTCGCCATGCAACTTCCACCATCACATCATATAACTTGTACGTCCATTGTCATATTGCTCTGCATGATCATATAAGCTGACATATTATTTGTGGAAAAGATAACATTCATCATTTAAATACATGTTATGCTTGATTATTGCACATCCTGGTACACTGCCAGAGGCATTCACATAGAGTCATACAACATTTTTCATGTTGACTTGTAAGTACATAGACGTGTGATGATCATCATTATTTGGGCACTTTCTTAGTGAGGAAAGGATGATGGAGACAATGATTCCCCTACAAGTCGGGATGAGACTCTGGACGAAAAAAGGGAAAAAGGAGAAAAAGAGAAAAATAAAAATGGTAAAGAAAAAGAAATCAATGCGAGAAAGGAGAGAAGGAACAATCCTGCTCCCTCTTTTCGACACTTGTGCCTCAAAGTGGCACCATGCTCTTCATATAGAGAGTATCATGTTTTGCCACTTCCATATGCTACTGGGAACTTTTCATTATAGAACTTGCCTTATATATTCTGGTGACACGCTTCCTCAAATGCCTGAGGTCTTCATTAGCAATCAAGTTGGATGCACACCCACTTCGCTTCAGTTGAGCTTTCATACACTTATAGCTGTAGTGCAGCTGTTACATGGCAGTCCCTACTCCTTGCATTGGTATCTATTGAGGGGCCTCTCCATAGAATGTTGATACTCCTAATTTATGCGAGACTTTATTCTCCACTTTCACTCCTTTAAAATCAATCACTGTATTATATTCCACTCTTATGCTATATCCATGGTTCTTGCTCATATATTGAGTAAGTAATAAAAAGCTGAAGCGTTTGAAAAATTATGATGCAATTGCCAGACAAGAAACCGTTGTACTTAATATTTGTATTTATGTGGTGAGGATGAAGCCATGCTATACTTATATGAAAAAATGAATAGGGGGTGAACATTCTTTAAGTACCGTATATTTAGAAACTTGAAGATTATGTTGTATATTTTTATGACCATGACTATGTTGATGTTTATTAATTCATGGTTCTGAATGATCAAACGTGCACTAGATTACGTATTGGGTAGCATGTCACATCAAAATTTCTGTTTTTATCATTTACCTAATTGAAGACGAGCATGACTTAAAATATTGGATGTTGATACATCTCCAATGTAACTATCATTTTTTATTGTTCCATGATATAATATTATCATTCTAGGATGTTTTTGGTTGGTTATATACCAAATAATATTATATTTGAGCAGTAACCTATTAACCCATTACCCAGTGCGAGTTGTTGTTTTTAGTATCTTTTTGACTTTTCAGGTTTACAGTACCAAACGAAGTCCAATTTACCCAAAACTTTTTGATGATTTTTATGGACCAAAAGAAGAACTGTAAGCTTCAGGAGGAGACCGGAGGCTGCACCAGGGAGGCATCACAAATCAGGGTGCGCCCTATAGTGTGCAGGCCCCCTCGGGCATCTCCTGGCATACCTCTTCATCCTCTAAATTCTCAAATATCCCCAAAACCCTAGGGAGCCACCCAAAACACTTTTTCCACCGTTGGAAGTATGTGTTCCATCGTAAGGCCATCTGGAGCCCTTTTCTGGGTTCCTATCGAAGGGGGGATCGACCATGGAGAACCTCTACATCAAACCTGCTGGTCCCATGGTGACGTGTAGTTTACCACATACCTACGAGTCCATAGATAGTACCTAGTTGGCTATATCTGTTTCTCCCTATCTTGATCTTCAATACAATGATAATCGCATCTTCGCTTTTATCTATCCGATATAATCCTATTGTGTGGTGCATTTGCCGGGATACGATGAACTGTGGGTTTATTTTCAGGTTATTCAGGATAAATATATGAGTCTTCTGTGAATTCTAATTATGAGTCATATTTTCATTATTATCATAGCTTCCTAAATCTCGCCAATCTATTGAAATAGTTTGGCAACCTAGATTTATATTTCTTCGGTGAGAGGGGTTCGTCGTAGTGGGGTCAACCATATGGGTTTCTATGTCCCAGTCCCAGAAGGGGACAAGATACATATTTGTGTTGTTCCCACTAAGGATAAAACAACGGGGTTAATTCACATTGATTGAGTTCTCTTTGTCTACATCATGTCATCATTCTCCAAGAATTACTCTATTTGTCATGAACTTAATACATACAAAGGCAAGCATAGAATCTCTCTTGAAGTGAAGTAATAGTAATAGGTGCATCGAGGAGTCGGCCTATTTTATTATGCACGTGATGCATATATATATCGGATAATTGGTGTGAACATCACATAACTATGCGCTTTTCTGTTAATTTCCCAACAGTAATTTGTTTACCCACTGTATACCTACTACATGAGGGAGGCCCTTAGGAAAAAAATACTTCCCCTGGGTATATCCACTTATAAGTTTACAAACGTTATAATTTCCTCGTTGCCTTTATTTACTTTTCACTTTGCAACTTCTATCGACACACTTTACTTTCTTGCAAATAGCAAGACCAAGGGGATTGACAATCATGTTCCCCGCATTGGGTGCAAGTGTTTGTTTCTTTTGTGTGTAGTCGTTAAAGACGGGGTCTGGTTGTTACTCCTATTGGTTCGAAAAAACCTTGGTTCTCTACTGAGGGAAATACTTACCTATATTGTGATGCATCATCCGTTCCTCTTCACGAAAAACCCAATGTAGATCACTAGCATCGGCATGCAGGAGTCGATTTATTAGTGGAACTAGCACAACGCCCGTGCGTTGCTACGGAACCATACGAGATCATTGAAAGATGATGGTGTCGTACGACTATTGCATGGTTTACTATTAAAAGGAGAGCATAATTATAATACAAGGTCTTGTTGTAGGCATATATGATATTTCAGCGATCATTATAGGTCTTCGCGAGATTTATAGTAACATAACATTTTAAATTTTAAAACATAGGTGAATGGTCGTAAGTAATTTGAATACAAGATCTTGGATTTGGTAGGACAACGTCTACAACCATGTTGAAGTTGCAATGTGTTCGCTCTGTCCTCCACAAAAATAAATAAATGTGTTCACTCTCTTCTGTTATGCTATAGAACTAGAAGAATTGGTTGGGCAGAGAAATTATTATAAAGGCCATGGTTTTGAACTGGAGTCGTATGCATTTGTAATCTATGTTTTTATAAGAGTGTTATTCTCATATTAGGCTAGTAGTGTATTTGTTTTGTTTGGGATAGGTCTCACAAAAGTGACATTTTTTTATTCTATCTTTTTGAAAAGTTGTCAGTCTCACATGTGGATATAACTGCATTTGTTTATTTGTGTGGTCCCACATGTGAACTCACCACCAACTCTAACCTTTATAAGTAGGTAATATAATAGTTGTATATACAGGCAGGAATGAGTCTCCTTGTTATATAAGTAATGCCTATATATCTATCATGCCATGAATAATGACAAAATTATTTTCTTTCTTATGAATTGTACCATAGTAATTTGTGCATCCACCACTAATATGCTCATGAGAGAGATGCCTCTATTGAATCTTATGGCCCTAGGGCCCATATTTTTATTTTATATCTAATAAACATACAAAAATATGTGTTATTTCTTATAAACATTTTATGTATAACTATCTATCCTTTACTAATCCTTATAGTTACAGAGTACAAGGGGCTTGACAACCCTCTTGCCCATGTTGAGTCTAAGTATTTGCTCTTGTTTGTGCAAGAACTATTGATTATTTGTTTGGATACCTTCCTATTGGATTGATAACCTTGCTTCTTAACCGAGGGAAATACTTCTTGGTACTTTACTACATTATCCCTTCTTATTTGGGCAAAAACAAATACATCTACAAAGTAGCAGAATGATTTATGACGCTGTTGCAAGGGAAACTATCAAATATACTAAAGGTTCCTTCACACAAATTGTCATTTAGTTGTTCTACTTTCTACTTGTTTTTATTTTTTGTCTACAAATATTAAAAAGACCAAAAATACCTCATGTGCTATATTGCTTGAATCACCATCATGTCTATTCAAGAAAATCATGTGTTGTGAAATTTACCAAATACTAATAACAATGATTTTATTAGTACAACAATACCGCGCGCCACTAGTGTGGTGTGATATGATATTAATGATGCATTGTTATATCTTGTTATGAAAGAACAATTTGCTAGAAACCCTAGTGAAGTTAGTGCATCCCACCTTAATAAATTCGTCGAATTACATGATATACAAAACAAATATGAGCATAATGATATTATGAAGTTGAAACTATTTCCTTTCTCTCTAAGAGATAAAGTTAAAACTTAGTTTTCGACCTTGCCCTGTGATAGTATTGATTCTTCGAACAGATATAAGGATGCTTTTATTACTAAATATTTTCCTCCTTCCAAGATAATATCTGATAGAAATTAAATCATGAAAATTAAACAACAAGAGAAAGAACATGTCGCATAATCTTGAGGAAGAATGAAATTAATGATTCAGAACTGTCCTACACATGTATTGAAATTTTTCATGATTATAGAAAACTTCTATGCTGGATTAAACTTTGCTTCGAGAAACCTTCTAGACTCAGCTGCAGGGGGGACATTTGTGGAGGAAAATTAGGATAAACCATGAAGCTTCTCGACAATGTAACTAGAAACTACTCCAAGTGGAACAACGAGAGAGCGCCAACTTAATTATAGAACAACATAAATAATTTGTTCATTCTCAAAAGATCTTCAATGTTATGGTTGACGAAAAATTTAGCAAAGTTGATGATTTGTCTAGAAACATGGATTGTTCATGATGTGGATACTCCAAAAACCAAAATATTGCCACCTAAAAGGGACATATCTTAATCACTAATATCTATACAATTGCCCATAAAAGAAATTAAAGAAAGAAAGGAAAGGATGAGAGCTAGGCCTCAGTTTTTACAAATGACGTTTGCATACGATTTTCATTATACTATTGATGAGGATATTACAATGATTGGTGTAAAACCTATTGAATACTTATGTAGTAACGTAAAACTTCATGATAATGGGACTGGAGATGAGTCAACTTTAATTAGAAGATGTCGCAATTTTTTGGAGGGTGATGATCATTATGCAAAAAACGGGAAAAGTGGGTTTGAAAAGGTGAAAACTTTAGATAGTAATGCACACACTTCCTTGGATTGTAACAATACCATTTTCATAGTTTTTATTTAATTCAATGCATTTATTTATTACAATCCATGATCAATTCATGTAATTCTTATGAACAAAATAGAGCTCTTACTTAGCATGTTGTAGAAGCTCTCATCAAATCTCATGAAGAAAAACTTGAATTCGAAGTGTCTATACAAAGGACATTGTATGATGAATGGGAACCACTATTAAAACCAAAGGCAAATATTATGAATGTAGTGCTTTGTGTGATATACGACCAAGTGTATCCACTATAAAAAAAAATCTTTATCTCATGTTCTAGGTCTCACCGGTATGGAAGAATGTGCCCTCCAGTTGCACTTACCGGACTCAAAAATTAACAAACCATTGGGTGGGGATAATGGTATAATCATACTTACCAATAGAAATTATGTGCCCCTAGATTTCATTGTGCTTTCTATGGAATGCAATCCATCTTGTCCTAAAATACTTGGTACAACCTTTCTACAAACCATATGTGCGTTTATTGGTATGAAAGAAGGTAATATAAGGTTCCAATTCCCAGGAAAAGGCACAACACACTTCCCAAGAAATAAAATTAAAACTCCTAATGATTCTATTATGAGAGCCATCTATGATATGAGATTGAATGATGATAAAACATGAACTTTGCATTATGCCTAGCTAGGAGCATTAAACAATAGCACTTTTTGGGAAACAACACAATAGTTATCCTCTCATAACCCACAAGTGTAGGTGATCGCAACAGTTTTTGAGGGTAGAGTATTCAACCCAAGTTTATTGATTCGACACAAAGGGAAGCGAAAGAATATAATCAAGTATTACCAGCTGAGTTTGTCAGATTCAACCACACCTGAAAGATTAGGGTCTGCAAGCAAAGTATCAGTAGCAAAGTAGTATGATATCAACGGTGCCAGAAACAGATCAGTTGAGTGCAGACTATTCCTAACTGTTGTATCAATGGCGCCAGTAAGTAGCATGTGAACGGGGAACTATTCTTCCCCGGCAACAGTGTCGAAAAAGTCTTGCAAAAAGTACCAGCAAACTAACAACAGTAGTAACAGCAGTAGCAGCACCAGCAGAGTAACAGCAGTAGCAATAGTAGCAGCGACAAAGTAACATAGGAGGGACCAATAGTAAAAGACTCGTAGGCAGTGGATTGGTGATGGATGAGTATGACGTATGTGATTCATCATGTAACAGCTATAACACGGAGAGATATGTAAATAGCTCCCATTCGTCAATCCAATGTAGGCATGTATTCTGTATGTAGTCATACGTGCTTAGGGAAAAGAACTTGCATGACATCTATTGTCCATCCCTCCCGTGGCACCAGGGTCCTAATGGAAACTACGAGATATTAAGGTTCTCCTTTTAATAAAGTACCGGACCAACGCATTAACACTTGGTGAATACATGAACTCCTCATACTATGGTCATCTCCGGGAGTGGTTCTGGCTATTGTCACTCCGGGGTTGCTGGGTCATAACACATAGTAGGTGACTACAACTTGCAAGATAGGATCTAAAACACACATATATTGGCGATAACATAATAGGTTGAGATCTCAAATCATGGCACTCAGGCCCTAGTGACAAGCCTTAAGCATGGCAAAGTAGTAGCAACATCAATGTAGAACATAGTGGATACTAGGGATCAATCCCCGTCAAAACTGACTCGATTACATGATAGATCTCATCCAACTCATCACCGTCCAACAAGCCTACGATGAGACTACTCACGAACGGTGAAGTGCATCGTGGAATTGTCGATGGAGGAAGGTTGATGATGAGGATGGCGACGATTTCCCCTCTCCGGAGCCCAAAACGGACTCCAGATCTGCCCTCCAGATGAAGAACAGGAGGTGGCGGCGCCTTCGTATCGTAAAACACGATGAATCCTTCTCTCTGATTTTTTCCGGGCGATACGGAATAAATAGAGCTGAGTTTGGGGGCGGTGGTGCCACGTGGGCCCCACAAACCCTCACGGCGCGGCCTAGGGGGGTGGCCGCGGCCCAGGGGCTTGTGGCCCACTAGCACGCACCCTCCGGTGGATCTTAGCGCATGTATTTTTCTTTTCTTCCATAAAAATTCTGCCTAAATTTTCAGGACATTCTGAGAACTTTTATTTCTGCACAAAAACAACACCATGGCAATTCTGCTGAAAACAGCGTTAGCTCGGGTTAGTTCCATTCAAATCATGCAACTTAGAGTCCAAAACAAGTGCAAAAGAGTTTGGAAAAGTAGATACGACGGAGTCGTATCAACTCCCCCAAGCTAAAAACCTTGCTTGTCCTCAAGCAATTCAGTTGACAAACTGATGGAGACAAAAGAAAAACATTCACGAACTCTGTTTGATCTAGTGGTTGGAACTATGTGTAACTCATAACCAGAATTTCAGCAAGATCACAAGAAAACCACATAAGCAAATGACATCTAGGTCTCACGGTAAACTCATATCAATGGAATAATCAACTAGCGAGCAGATAATAATAAGTCCCAAACGTCAACACTTCAATCAAAACGACATGAAGCAGTACGAATAGATGGTATCTCGCTAGCTCTTTCTGAGACCGCAAAACATAAATGTAGAGCACCTTCAAAGACCGAAGGGTGACTAAACATTGTAATTCAAGGCAAAGAAGATCCAGTCACAGTCATACTCAACACAGTTAAAAGCAAAGCATAAAAATGACAGAGGTGCTTTGTAATTGGTGCTTTTATAAGAGGAGGATGACTCAACAGGAACATAAATAGACTGGCCCTTCATAGAGGTAAGCATTGATTTGCAGAGATGCCAGAGCTCAATCTTTGAAAACAGAGATAATAATTTTGGGTGGCATGCTTTCATTGTCAATGCAATGACTAAGAGTTCTCAACATCTTCCACACTACACATGCTATACGCGGTTCCCAAACAGAAAAGTAAAGTTTTGACTCCCCCACCACCAATCAATCACACTCCACGGCTAGCCGAATCCTTGGGTACCGTCTATACCAACATCAATCCTGGGGGAGTTTTGTTTGCAATTATCTTTTTGATGTGAGCATGGAACTGGGAATTCCAATTACCGGCCCCTTTCTCTTGAATGATAGTGAATAAACACATATCGAGGATAACACGCCTAGCATGGAAGATACCAATAGCCCCCTGTCACCACATGAGCGGTTCGGGCATGCAAAACAGATTATTTCTTGAAGATTTAGAGAGTGGCACATGCAAATTTACTTGGAACGGCAGGTAGATACCGCATATAGGTAGGTATGGTGGACTCACATGGAACAACTTCGGGTTTATGGAAGTGGATGCACAAGCAGTATTCCCGCTTAGTATAAGTGAAGGCTAGCAAAACACTGGGAAGCAACCAACTAGAGAGCGACAACGGTCATCAAAATGCAATGAGATTAACTAACATTGAGTGCAAGCATGAGTAGGACATAAATCACCATGAACATGAATATCATAGAGGCTATGTTCATTTTGTTTCAACTACATATGTGAACATGCGCCAAGTAAAGCCACTTGAATCATCCAAAGGAGGATACCATCCTATCATACTACAACACAATCATCTCAAAATTCATGTCGGTATCCAAGACAAACCATTATAAGATTCTAGCTAAGTAAGCATGTCATAAGCAACTATGATCTCTAAATTGTCATTGCAAACATGTTTCTCTCACAACAAAGCTGAATCAGGCATGATGAGCTAGTCATATTTACGAAAACAAAATAGATCGAGTTCATACCAGCTTTTCCAGGCTCAATCACTTCATCACATATCGTCATTATTACCTTTCACTTGCACCACCGAACGATGTGAACTATAATAAGAGTGCTCGTGCATTGGACTACGCTGGAATCTGCAGGCAAACACAAAGTAGAAGACAAAGTAATATGGGTCTTTGAAAGCTAAAAAGGTATGCACGCAAGAGCAACTAAACATTGTAACCAATATCTTCTACCTCGACCCAAAGAAAAAGAAAACTAATTAAATAGGAAAGCTCCCAACAAGCAAAAGATGAAAAGAAAATCTTTTTTGTTTTTCTCAAACTAGACAGACACACGAAAAGAAAACGAGAAAAAGAAAATAACTAGCGTGGATGATACAGTGGCAAAGTGTGAACATCGGCTAACAAAGTGAAACCATAAGCAAGAATGTAAAGTCAGTGAGAACACATACTCCCCCAAGCTTAGGCTTTTGGCCTAAGTTGGTCTACTCCCAAGGATGGTCCTCGCGAAACCAAAAATCATAATGGGGGTTACACGGGAGCGCTGCACCCACTGCCTGAATAGCTGCATCACGGAGACGAGAAGCCTTAGCGTCCCTCTCACACTCCTCTGCCTCTCCTCTAGTTAGGTAATATCTTCGCTTTACCTGAAAGTCAAAGAAGGAAGGAGCAGGAAGGGTAATATGGAAAACACGCTACCGGTTAAATATCAAACGGTATAGCAGGGATTCATCATCCCTCTCAAGGAACTGGTAGCGTGTCAAAGCGACGCGGTCAAGGAAAGCTGTATGGAGCGGGGGATCTTCTTCGTGGATGGGTACTCCAAGAAAATTTGCTATGCGAGTGGCATAGATCCCACCGAAGAAATCCCCTTCATTAGCATTCTTATTCAGCCTCCTCGCTATTATAGCTCCCATGTTGAAGCTTTTTTCACCCGTCACTGCACTGTTAAGGATACTAAGGTCGGGTGCGTAGAGGTGACAATCCTCAATCTTGCCATTAATGCATCTGCCTATGAAGAGGGCAAAGTAATGAAAGGCAGGAAAATGAATACTCCCCATGGTAGCTTGCGTAATATCTCTAGTTTCTCCAACAGTAATACAAGAGCAAAAATCTCTAACCGAAGATTTAGGAGGATCATTGAGGCTACCCCAAATAGGTATTTTCCAAATTCTATTGAAATCCTCTAAGTCCATGGTATACGATTTATCATAGAGATCAAACAACACCGATGTGTCACGGCCAGCTGAAAATTTGAATCTACGAACAAAAGAGGCAGTGAGAGCAACATACTGTTCACATTTATCGGAGATGAATTCTTCGAGTCCGACGTTGTGAACAAGTGCATCAAACTCATATTTGAAACCTACCTCAATCATAAATTCATCAGAAGGCCATTAACATGGTTGTACCTGCGTGTCCCTAGGTTGGTAAGGATCAGGCTCCCGAATCGCAAGACGGGGACCTCTCTTGCTTGAGGAACCAACATGATAGTTTCTCTTGAACATCTTCCTTATCTGAAATTTTCAGTGAGCCAAAGGACAAGTGAACAAGACTCAACTAAACTCGTAGCAACTACTCCCACAAGTACATAGAGGCCATATTACGCATCAAAACTACTTGGGACCAGCTAGAATTAGCATGCAAAGCTCAAGAACATGGTCACCAAGGCAGCGAAAATACGCGGAGTATAAGGCACTAGAGCAAAAACTAATTGGACCAATGGAGGAGTCAAATACCGAGGAGTAATTTCCCCAAAACAGTTCGGAGAATGCTGATTTGAGAAAAGAGATCGAAAATCCCAGCAAGTGGAGCAAGAACACGGGTTTGAGCTGCGAAATGATTTTTTGTGGAGGTAGGAGAACTCGATGAGATCAAGAATGAGTAGAGGGGGTGCCTGTGGGCCCCACAAGCCTGGGTGGCGCGTCCAGGGGGTGCCCGCGCCCCAAGGTCTTGTGGCCGACTAGTGTGGCCCCCAGACAAACTCTTTGTCTCATAATTTTTGAAAAATTCCAGAAAAAATCATACTAGATTTTCACGGCGTTCGGAGAACTTTTATTTTCGGGGTACTTTTCTACCGGACGCTAAAACAGAAAATAGGGAAAACTAAACTAAATCTATCATTTTTCTTCTAAGCAACCTAAAGTGAAGGCTTGGAACAGAGGTTTGTAACTCCTCGATTCATCCATCTCATGGTCATTCAAAGAAATCCGTCAATGGGGTTGATCAAATCACCTCGACAAAACTTTTTTGAATCACAAAAGAAGACAGAGAATTTTTTGAATAGTCACTAGGTCACCTCAATGGGGATGTGTATCTCCCAACAAGCTAATCACACTTCATCTTGACACGAGCAATAGGGCATTCAAAGCTTGCAATAGGAATAGATGAAGTTTTTACGATAGTATTCATGCAATGTACTCGATATTGTTTGTTCTGGAAGTGCACCGTATGCTCATTACCGTCGACATGCAAAGTGACATTGCCTTTGTTGAAATCTATAACAGCCCTAGCAGTGTTTACAAAGGTTCTTTCGAGGATGACTGCCATGGCATCGTCCTCAGGAATATCCAAGATAACAATGTCTGTTAAGATGGTGACGTTAGCAACCACAACAGGCACATCCTCGCAAATTCCGACAGGGAAAGCAGTTGATTCGTTGGCCATTTGCAGAGAGATTTCAGCGGGTGTCAATTTATCCAGTTCAAGTCTACGATAAAGAGAATGAGGCATAACACTAACACCGGCACCAAGGTCGCATAAAGCATTTCTACCGTAGTTGCCTTTAATGGAGCAAGGTATAGTGGGCACACGGGGATCACCTAGTTTCTTAGGAGTTCCACCCTTGAAGGTATAGTTAGCAAGCATGGTGGAAATCTCAACCTCAGGTACCCTCCTCTTATTAGTCACAATATCTTTCATGTACTTAGCATAGGGAGACATCTTGAGCATATCCGTCAAACACATTTGCAGAAAGACAGGTCTAATCATTTCAACGAATCGCTCAAAATCCTCGTCACCCTTTTTCTTGGATGGTTTGGGAGGAAAGGGCATGGGTTTCTGAACCCATGGTTCCCTTTCTTTACCATGCTTCCTAGCAGCGAAGTCATTCTTATCGTATCTTCTATTCTTAGGCTGTGGGTTATCAAGATCAACAGGTTCAATCTCCACATCCTTATCATTGCTAGGTTGAGCATCTTCATGAACATCACTATTGATATTATCATTAAGCTCATGTTCATCACCAGATTGTGTCTCAGCATCAGAAACAGAGGCATCGTTCGGACTCTCAGGTGTAGCGGCAACAGGGTTGCTAGCGTGTAGGTTCCTATCATCTTTCTTCTTCTTTCTAGGATGACTAGGTGCATCAGTGCTAACTCCTTGAGAATCTTTTTCAATTCTCTTCGGATGACCCTCAGGATACAAAGGTTCGCGAGTCATTCTACCGCCTCTAGTAAGGACTCTGACAGAATTGTCATTCAACTCATCGAGCAAGTCATTCTGAGCTTTAAGTACTTGTTCTACCTGAGTAGTAACCATAGAGGCATGTTTACTCAGAAGCTTAAGATCATTGACATTTTTGTCCACACAAGCACTTAAATGACTAAGCGTACGAGTATTCTGTTCTAATTGTCTGCTAACATAATCATTGAAACTCTATTGTTTGGCAACAAAGTTGTGAAATTCATCCTTGCATAAGCTAGCAGGTTTATCAAAAGGAATATCACTCTCATCAAACCTACGCAGAGAATTTACTTTTACTACCTATATCGGGTTATCGAGACCATGGATCTCTTTGATAGGTGGTAGATTTTTGACATCTTCTGATTTAATGCCTTTCTCTCGCATAGATTTCTTGGCTTCTTCCATATCTTCAGGACTGAGGAACAGAATACCTCTTTTCTTCGGAGTTGGCTTAGGAGGTGGTTCGGGAATAGTCCAAGCATTCTCATTGCACAAGATGTTATTCAACAGAATCTCAGCTTGTTCTACAATTCGTTCCCTAAAAACACTACCGACACAACTATCTAGGTGGTCTTTGGAAGCATCGGTAAGTCCATTATAGAAGATATCAAGTATTTCATTCTTCTCAAGAGGGTGATCAGGCAAAGCATTCAGTAGCTGGATGAGCCTCCCCCAAGCTTGTGGGAGACTCTCTTCCTCAGCTTGAGCAAAGTTGTATATTTCCTGCAAGGCAGCTTGCTTCATATGGGCAGATAAATATTTTTCAGAGAAGTAGTAGACCATATCCTGGGAGCAAGAGAAGTGAACCAAGTCTTAGCATCATCCTTTAGCGAGAAAGGAAACAGCTTGAGCATGTAGTAGTGGCGCATCTTTTCCTCACTAGTGAATAGGGTGGCTATCTCGTGTAGTTTGGTAAGATGGGCTACAACCGTTTCAGACTCATAACTGTGAAAAGGATCAGATTCGACCAGAGTGATTAACTCAGGGTTGACAGAGAATTCATAATCCTTATCGGTCACAAAGATAGGCGAAGTAGCAAACTTCGGGTCGTATTTCATCCTAGCGTTCAGAGATTTTTCTTTCCACTTGCGCAGTAATTTCTCAACATCATAGCTATCCTTACACGCAAGAAAGTCCTCAGCTATCTCTCCCTCCATAACATAGCGCGTATCAGGCATTACAGGCAATTCAGGCATAGTAGCAGGTTCTACTTCAATAGTATCAGCAGTTTCAGAAGTATCATCACGTCTAGGATCAAATCTAGCAATTTGTGCATCAAGGAATGCACCAAGTGGCAAAGCAGTATCAGGCATAGCATCATCAGGCATAGTATCAAGCATAGCATCATCAGGCATAGTATCAAGCATAGCAACATCAGGCATAGTATCAAGCATAGCATCATCAGGCATAGTATCAAGCATAGCATCATTAGACATAGTATCAAGCATAGCATCATCAAGCACAGGCGACATATTAAGATTTCTAGGAGGAGGCGATGTCGCAAACTTACTCAAAACTGAAGGTGAATCAAGAGCAGAGGTAGATGGCAGTTCCTTACCTCTCCTCGTAGTGGTAGGCAAGACTTAAGTTCTTGGATCTTTCGGATTCCTCATAGTGACCAGCAGACGAAAATCCCAAGTCACTCAGAGAATATAGATGTGCTTCCCCGGCAACGGCGCCACAAAAAGGTCTTCATAACCCACAAGTGTAGGGTATCGCAATAGTTTTCGAGGGTAGAGTATTCAACCCAAATTTATTGATTCGACACAAAGGGAAGTGACAGAATATTCTCAAGTATTAGCAGCTGAGTTTGTCAGATTCAACCACACCTGAAAGATTAGGGTCTGCAAGCAAAGTATCAGTAGCAAAGTAGTATGATAGCAACGAAACCAGAAACAGATCTGTTGATGGCAGACTATTCCTAACTGTTATATCATTGGCGCCAGTAAGTAGCACATGAACGGGGAACTATTCTTCCCCGGAAACGGTGTCGAGAAAGTCTTGCAACAAGTAGCAGCAAAGTAACATGAGTAGTAACAGCAGTAGCAGCAGGAGCAGAGTAACAACAGTAGCAATAGTAGTAGCGACAAATTAACGTAGCAGGGACCAGTAGTAAAAGACTCGTAGGCAGTGGATCGGTGATGGATGAGTATGACGGATGTCATTCATCATGTAACAGCTATAAGATGGATGAGTATGATGGATGAGTATGACGGTGACCCGCTTGGCACCGGCGGAAGAGGGTGATACTGCTGATCTACGTTGAGTTTTCCATGAAGAGGAAGAGGTGATCCAGAATAGTATGGATAAGTATTTCCCTAAGCAGAAAACCGAGGTTTACCAAAGTAATAGGAGTAACAACCATCCATCATCCTCAACGACTGCACATAAAGAAGCAAACGCTTGCACCCAATGCGGGCAAGAGGGCTGTCAATCCCCTTGGACTCGTTATTTGCAACCAAGTAAAGTATGTAGATGAAAGTGGATAATTGCAAAGTAAATAAAGGCAGTGAGGTAATTGTAGCGTTTTAGACTTATAAGTGAATAGACCCGGGTACTGTAGTTTTCCCTAATGGCATTTCTAATGTAGTAGACATACGGTGGGTAAAGAAATTACTATTGGGCAATTGATAGAAAAGCACATAGTTATGTGATATTCACGGAAATGATCATGTGTATATAGGAAACGCAACCATAAGAAAATAGGCCGAGTCCCGCCTATACCTTTTACTATCAATCCACCCAGCAACCACTATCCATATTGTTTATAGAGTACTAAGTAAAACAGAGTAATGATCGGAGAACGATAACATGATGTAGACAAAGAGAACTCAATGAATATGAGTTAACCCTATTGTTTTACCCTTAGTGGAAACAATAGAAAGATGTGTCCTTGTGCTTTTCTTTAACTGGGATATAGAACTCTGCCAGATTGAACCCACTACAATGCACCCCTCTCATTGAAGAAATATCAATCTAGTTGGCCAAACGATTTCAATAGATGAAATAGATTTATGAATCTATAATACTCATGCAAATAAGAATCATAATAGAATTCACAGAAGAGTCACATCTTTATCATGACTAATATGGAGATAAACCTACAATTCATCGCATCCCAACAAACACACCGCACAAAAGAATTACATCAGATAAATCAAAGCGAAGATGTGATTATCATTGCATTGAAGATCAAGAGAGAGAGAGAGAGGGAGATAGCTATCTAGGTACCAACTATGGACCCGTAGGTGTGTGATAAACAACTCACACATCACCATGGGAGCAGCAAGCTTAATGTAAAGGCCCTCTATGATTGATCCCCCCTCCAATAGGGTACCGGAATAGGGCTCTACATGGGCACATGACGGAACAAAGACTTGCGGCGCTCGAAAAAGTGTTTCTGGTGGCTGTCATAGGGTTTTGGGATATTTTATAATTTATAGGACATAGAGTGACGTCGGAGGTCACAGGAGGGGGCCGACCCACATCAGGGCGCAACCACCCTCCTTGTACGCACCTTATTGTGTCCTCCCCCTCGTGCGGCCTCTGGTCTCCCCCCGAAGTTTTGAGACCTTCTTTTGGTACAGAAAAAATAAAATAAAAATCCCGTGGCAATTGGACTTCGTTTGGTACTGTAAACCTAAAAAGCCAAAAACAAACAGAAAATAGCCAGTGGCAATAGGCAGTAGGTTGGATAGTTAGTGCACAAAAATAATATTAATTGGTATATAAACACCCTAGAAGAATCCTCAAATTATTAAATTATAGTATGGAACCATAAAAAAATATAGATAAGTTGGAGACATATTAGTGGAACAAGCGACAATGAGGTGCGACCGTGGGCTAGAAAGTAAGCACGCTGTTGGGGGACGCTCGTTGGACCTATGGATGGGTCCTGGTTCTATGCTTGTCATGCATGCCCGTGTGAACTGACGTGTCATTGCATGAGGGCTATTAAAATGCTTACAGCCACACCATCGCTGTGCATTCACGTGCAGCTGATACGTCTCAAACGTATCTATAATTTTTGACGGTTTCATGTTGTTATCTTATCAACTTTGGATGTTTTATATACCTTTTATATCTTTTTTGGGACTAACTTATTAATTTCGTGCCAAGTGACCATTCCTGTTTTTTCTCTGTTTTGACTCTATTCAGATCTGATTTTGGAAGGGAGTCCAAACGGAATAAAATCCCCAAAATGAATTTTTCCAGAACAGAAGAAGATCAGGGGACTTGAGGGCCAAGGCAGGAGGCCCACAGGGGGCCCACAAGCGCTCTAGCCACGGCCAGGGGGGCCCGCGGCTACCAAGCTTGTGCCCCCCCTGGAGCTCCCCTGCCCTTGCTCTTTGGCCTATATATTCCCTAAAATCCCAGAAAAAATAGTCGCGTCCCCAAAACCATTTCCGCCGCCGCAAGCTTCCGTTTCCGTGAGATCTCATCTGGAGAGCCTTCTTGGTGCCCTGCCGGAGGTGACTTTGGAGCTGGAGGGCTTCTACATCAACATCATTGCCTCTCCAATGACTCGTGAGTAGTCTACTTCAGACCTATGGGTCCGTAGTTAGTAGCTAGATGGCTTCTTCTCTCTCTTGGATCTTCAATACAAAGTTCTCCATGATTTTCATGGAGATCTATCCGATGTAATCCTCTTTGGCGGTGTGTTTGTTGAGATCTGATGAATTGTGGATTTCTGATCAGATTATCTATAAATTATATTCGAGTCTTTGCTGATTTCTTATATGCATGATTTGATACCCTTGTAAGTCTCTCCGAGTCTTGGGTTTTTTTGGCCAACTAGATCTACGATTCTTGCAATGGGAGAAGTTCTTGGTTTTGGGTTCATACCATGCGGTGACCTTTCCCAGTGACAGAAGGGGCAGCAAGGCACGCATCATGTTGTTGCCATCAAGGGTAACAAGATGGGCTTTCATCATAGATTTCAGATTGTCCATCTACATCATGTCATCTTGCTTAAGGCGTTACTCTGTTCTTATGAACTCAATACACTAGATGCATGATGGACAACGGTCGACGTGTGGAGTAATAGTAGTAGATGCAGAAAGTATCGGTCTACTTGTTTTGGATGTGATGCCTATATGTATGATCATTGCCATAGATAACGTCATTACTTTCCACGGTTCTATCAATTGCTCGACAGTAATTCGTTCACCCACCGTCTACTTGCTTTCATGAGAGAAGCCACTAGTGAAAACTACGACCCCCGGGTCTACTCACAATTATCATCTCAACTTTTACTTTTACTTTACTTTGTTTACTTTTTGCTTTCAGTTATCACTTTGCAAACAATCTATAACGGATTGACAACCCCTTCATAGCATTGGGTGCAAGCTCTTTGTGTTTGTGCATGTACTTGTGACTTGACGCGATCCTCCTACTGGATTGATACCTTGGTTCTCAAACTAAGGGAAATACTTACCGCCGCTGTGGTACATCGCCCTTTCCTCTTCAAGGGAACACCAACGCAAGGCTCCAAGGCCGCGGGGTAATCCTTTGCATATTGGCCAAGGAAATCCTTATAGGCGTAGCCAGCAGCAGCGACCAAGGGAACATCGTCACATCGGTGCTATTTAAATGCACACAGCTTTACCAATCAACACACCTTGATTCAGTGTGTAAAACGCATAGGCCTCCATTCGACGAAGTACGTCATTGAACAAGTCAACGTGGAGACCGTGTGTTGGGGATATAACCCACGTCGTGATTTTCCTAGGGGATGACCCTGCTTTTTTATACGAGCCTAAAGAATAAGTCTTATATAAACACAAGGACCAAGGGTTGGTTCAGACTTCAGGCCGGGTTACACAATCACCTCGCAGACCGGCTCAAGAAGAATTAGAATAAGTCACGAGTTACAATACGACCCAGACTTTGTTGTAATCTCAGGGCCTCAACCTATATATAAAAGGAGAACTCCTTAGGTAGATAGGACAATTTGGAAATCCTCGATATCTAGGTTAGCGATTCCACACACTTGTAATCCTGATCGTCATGAATAAACACCAAAAGCAGGATGTAGAATTTTTGTATCCATCGGAGGGGCCAAACCATGGTAAAGCCTCGTCTCTCGTTCCCGATCAACCTCATCCAAGCAACCACCTAGTGGCGAAGCCTCCTAGACTTAGTCCTATCATGAGGAGATCAGCCATGACAAAAACCATGACAGGTGGTGCCCACCGTGGGGCAACACATGGTGGTGTTTATTTCTTGGCGGGAGCTCTCCCAGGGATCAAGGAATACATGATCGACCAGATGACCAAGAGCCGCCGCGGCAAGCTTTACATCGACGCGTCATGCTGGCACCACGAGGCTGGCTCAATCGAGTATGGGTATCACACCCCCTTCGATCCATGTGTTCATTGAAAAGGTCGGCGCGTTAGGACGGGAGTCAGACATGTGCACCAATATCGTTGAGCCGGGTCAACCAAGAAACCCATTCATGTTAAAGCTGAGCGAAACATGTCTTCATTGGTTTCACTCAGGGGGTTGAGTTGGCAGATAAATCCGTGATCATCGGGGATACTCTCGTATATTCGAACGCCGAGTCACCGATTGGACATACCGAGTTGATCTACCCGCTTTTTGATGGTAAACTTGGCCCGGGGTTCCTTGTGCTGCCATGCCAAGTAACCGTTTCCATGCCAGGGACCATGACGGCTCACAATTCCATCATGGAGGGAGCAGCTAATGGCCCCGGTATCTCAACACCAGCTCGAGACACCGCCTCGTCGAGCAAAACGCTGGCTCAAGGCATGGAAGAATTGATGGTAGAGATGACGAAACTCATGGATTCACGAGTGACTCCAAAAATCAGGAGGAGCGTAATACAGAGCAGACTAAACTTCATGCAAAGATGACCAAGATTCCGGATTACATTGATGAGGAGAACGTTTGCAAGGCACATGTACATGCTCATATCCAAATCGAGGTTAAACGCTTGAAGGCAGAAGCCTCGCAGGTGGGTCTTGGTCGTGACAGCTAGGAGGCTATTCTTCACAGGAGGCATGAGAGCCGCATACCCCCTAATATTGAGCCGGCATGACTTTTCGACACTCCGCAATGCACGTTAGGAACTGGACAAGCTAGGGAGAATCAAAGCTATCACGCAACTCCGTAGCGCCAGACGGATGAGCCACCGGAGGCTCAATCACTGCCTTGCTTTTACCATACTCTGGTGGATCACTTTTCAAATCAAGTAGACAACATGCTGGCGGCAACTCGTAACGTCGAAGCGAGGAACTCCATTGAGATTTTGAAAATTGCAATCACCCAACAAGCGCAATATTCTTATAGTTGAGACCAGGTTCATTCTACTCCTTACGCAAGTCATAAAAAAAGCTGACATGATTCACCAACGGTCTCTAGAAGTGGTCATAGACAACAGCCCAGGAATTCTCCAACCCGACATGTAGTGTCAGATGCTCAAGCAATTGTTCACGCAGCTTAGGGTTTACGTGAAGCATAAGCTGCGGCAGCAGCGGGTCAGGTGTCACCTTCCACACCCCAGGTTGTCTCCTCATGGGTTGGTCTGAGCAGCAGGACGATTGGCATACCATGCCTCGCTCTGGCTCTATGTAATGAGCGTATGCCCAAGGAGTTTAAAGGCCCATGCAAAGTTCCAAACTACATGCTGAGCTTGAGTCGGTCGCTTGGATTGAGAGTTACAATATAGCTATGGACATGCTAAATGTCAGTGATGCGGTCTATGCGAAATACCTAACCATGATGTTAGAAGGGCCGACTCGCACAAGGTTGAAAAACATACCCCTAATACAATAAACACTTGGGCAGAGTTGAAGGAGAGATTCATCAAAAAAATCAGGGTACATGCAAGCACCCAATGATGATTGTTGATCTCAAGTATTGTATTCAACAGATGGATGAATCTGCCCATCATTGGACTTGTTGGGTCACGTAGATCATTTACTCTTCAAACAATATCAAGACTTCCGAAGACATTATAATTTTGGAGAAAAATGTCACTTCCAACCTCTTGTTCAGAAGGTTGGCGCCTCAAGCAAAAAGTTCAAAATAAGGGAGACCTCATGGATGTATTTACTAGATATGCTGAGTCGGACAACATGCAGGATCGTAGTTCAAATAACGATAAATCTGACTAGGAAAAGAAACATAATAATAGAAAGGGTCATCAGCAACAGAATTATGAGCACCATGGAAAACATAACAATCAAGGAAATGGTGGAAAGGACAAGCATCCTAATGGCGGGTCATATTTTTTCACTAAGACCAACACTGGTTTCAAGAATCAACAACAGAATAATAACTTTTGCAAGGGTTACAATGGGAACAAAGCCCGTAATTATGAGGAAGTACTCAAGGCTCGTTGTCCTAAACATAGCTTACAAAATAAGCCAGCCACTCACTCATGGGGCAATTGTTATATCATGCAGGAGTCCCGCAACCAGAGTAACGATGGATTTGTCCAAAGCAGACATACGGTTCATCCTGGTGTCGTTGGGTTTGGTGCTTGCTTATCTGGTGGTTTTGCAGGTCAGGGCTTTCAAGGATCAGGCGGCTCAGGTGGAAATTTCCAAGCCAACGGCAACAACAATAGTGGTCATCAATGCTCGGGGTAGGGCAACAACTAGCAAAATGACTAAGACAGATTTCAGAGTAATCCAAAGTAACTGAATGGGATTCAATATCCTATGTTTAACACCAATACGCGTAGACGTGATCGAAAACTTTAGGATAGATCCAAAAATATAATTGAAATAGTTATCCCAACATACCTAAACTTGTTTGAGTACCCAATCACTTGGAGCATAGAGGATCAACCTCGCGGGTTGACAACCCAGGTGGCGCTGCCATGGTAGTGGCACCTCAAGTTGGGGGTTATACGCTCACAACGGTACTCGTGGATGGGGGTAGCAGTATCAACATTTTATGACTAGACGTTTTGATGGATGCATCTTCCTGAAAGTAACCTGCAGTCTTCAACCAGGGTTTTTCACGGTATCGTGCCCAACAAATCATCCTATTGATAACCCACAAGTATAGGGGATCGCAACAGTTTTCGAGGGTAGAGTATTCAACCCACATTTGTTGATTTGACATAAGGGGAAGCCAAAGAATATTCTCGAGAATTAGCAGTTGAGTTGTTAATTCAACCACAACTGAAAGACTTAGTATGTGCAGCAAAGTTTCAGTAGCAAAGTAGTGTGATAGTAACAATAGCGGCGGTAACAGTAGCAGTAGTGACAACAGCAACAATAACAGTAGCAGCAATGACAACAGTAGCGGTAAAGTAACGTAGCAAGGACCAGTAGAAAAAACTCATAGGCATTGGATCGGTGATAGATAATTATGCCGGATGAAATTCATCATGTATCAGTTATAACATGGGTTGCTATGTAACTAGCTCCAGTTCGTCAATGTAATGCAGGCATGTATTATGTATATAGTCATACGTGCTTATGTAAAAGAACTTGCATGACATCTATTGTCCATCCCTCCCGTGGCAGCGGGGTCCTAATGGAATCTAAGGGATATTAAGGTCTCCTTTTAATAGAGAACCGGAACAAAGCAATAGCACTTAGTGAATACATGAACTCCTCATACTATGGTCATCTCCGGGAGTGGTTCCGGCTATTTTCACTCCGGGGTTGCCGGGTCATAACACATAGTACGTCACTACAACTTGCAAGATAGGATCAAGAACTCACATATATTGATGAAAACATAATAGGTTCAGATCTGAAATCATGGCACTCGGGCCCTACTAACAAGCATTAAGCATAGCAAAGTAGTAGCAACATCAATCTCAGAACATAGTGGATACTAGGGATCAAACCCCATCAAAAATAACTCGATTACATGATAGATCTCATCCAACCCATCACCCTCCAGCAAGCCTACGATGAGATTACTCACGAACGGTGAAGAGCATCATGGAGTTGGCAATGAAGGATGGTTGATGATGACGACGGCGACGATTTCCCCTCTCCGGAGCCTAGAACGGACTCCAGATCTGCCCTCCAGAGGAAGAACACATGGTGGCGGCGGCTCCGTGTCGTAAAACGCGATGAACTCTTCTCTCTTAATTTTTTCTGGGCGAGAGAGAATAAATAGAGCTGGAGTTGGAGGCTGCGGAGCCAGGAGGGCGTCACAAGCCTGCGAGGCGTGGCCAGGGGGGTCGCGCCCCCTTGGCTTGTGGGCTCCTGGCGCCGCGTCTCCAGGTGATTCTTGCGCCATTATTTTTATATATTCCACAAAAAATCCTCGTAAATTGCCAGGTCATTCCAGGAACTTTCATTTCTGCGTAAAAACAACACCATGGCAATTCTGCTGAAAACAGCGTCAGTCCGGGTTATTTCCATTCAAATCATGCAAATTAGAGTCCAAAACAAGGGCAAAAGATTTTGGAAAAGTAGATATGATGGAGACGTATGAACTCCCGCAAGATTAAAGCCTTGCTTGTCCTCAAGCAATTCAGTTGACAAAATGAAAGAGACAAAATAAAAACTTTTACAAACTCTGTTTGATCTTGTTGTTGTAATTATGTCTAACTCATATTCAGATTTTGAGCTAGATCACAAGCTAACTACATAAGCAATAACATTTAGGTCTCAAGGTGTACTCATATCAATGGCATAATCAACTAGCAAGAAATAAAGATAGGTTTCAAACGTCAACACTTCTATCAAAACAAACATGAAAACAATACGAACAGATGGTATCTCGCTAGCCCTTTTTGATAACGCAAAACATAAATGCATAGCACCTTGAAAGACCAAGTGCTGACTGAACATTGTAATTCATGGAAAAGAAGATCCAGTCACAGTCATACTCAATATCAATTAATAGCAAAGCATAAAAATGACGGAGGTGCTCTCCAACTGGTTCCTTTTATAAGAAGAGGATGACCCAACAGAAACATAAATAGATAGGCCCTTCACAGAGGGAAGCATTGATTTGCAGATGTGCCAGAGGTCAAGCTTTTAAAACAGAGATAAATAATTTTGGGTGGTTTGCTTTCATTTTCTATGCGATGACCAAGAGTTTTCACCATCTTCCATGCTACACAAATTATAGGCGGTTCCCAAACAGAAAAGTAAAGTTTTGACTCCCCCACCACCGATCAACCACACTCCACGACTAGCCTAATCCTCGGGTGCCATCCATACCAACAACAATCCAGTGGGAGTTTTGTGTGCAATTATCTTTTCGATTTGAGCATGGAACTAGGCATTCCAATTACCTGCCCTTTGTCGTGAGTGATAGCGAATGGAAGATATTGACCGCCCCTTGCAACCGCATGAGCGGTTCGAGCATGCAAAATAGATTATTACTTGATGGTTTAGAGAGTGGCACATGCAAATTTACTTGGAACGGCAGGTAGATACTGTTAGGGAACGTCGCATGGGAAACAAAAAATTTCCTACGCGCACGAAGACCTATCATGGTGATGTCCATCTACGAGAGGGGATTTCCGATCTACGTACCCTTGTAGATCGCACAGCAGAAGCGTTAAGAAACGCGGTTGATGTAGTGGAACGTCCTCACGTCCCTTGATCTACCCCGCGAACCGGCCCACGAACCGTCCCGCGATCCGTCCCACGATCCGCTCCGATCTAGTGACGAACGGACGGCACCTCCGCGTTCAGCACACGTACAACTCAACGATGATCTCGGCCTTCTGGATCCAGCAAGAGAGACAGAGAGGTAGATGAGTTCTCCGGCAGCGTGACGGCGCCCCGGAGGTTGGTGGTGATCTAATCTCAGCAGGGCTCCGCCCGAGCTCCGCAGAAACGCGATCTAGAGGAAAAACCGTGGAGGTATGTGGTCGGGCTGCTGTGGCAAAGTTGTCTCAAATCAGCCCTAAAACCCCACTATATATAGGAGGGAGGGAGGGGAGGAGGCAGCCTCAAAACCTAAAGGTTTGGCCAAAATTTGAGGTGGAGGAGTCCTACTCCAATCCTACTTGGAGTAGGATTCCACCTTCCCACTTGGAAACTCTTTCCACCTTGTGTTTTTTCCTTCTCAAACCTTATGGGCCCTAGTGGGAACTTATTCCAGCCTACTAGGGGCTGGTTTATCTCTTCCCATAGCCCATGAGACCCCTTGGGGCGTGACACCCCTCCTGATGGTCCCCGGCACCCCTCTCGGCACTCTCAGTACACTACGGATGAGCCCGAAACTTTTCCGGTAATGCACGAAAACCTTCCGGTTACCAAATGAGATCATCCTATATATCAATCTTCGTTTCCGGACCATTCCGGAAACCCTCGTGACGTCTGTGATTTCATCCGGGACTCCGAGCAAGATTCGGTAACCAACCATATAACTCAAATACGCATAATAAAACGTCGAACCTTAAGTGTGCAGACCATGCGGGTTCGAGAACTATGTAGACATGAACCGAGAGACTCCTCGGTCAATATCCAATAGCGGGACCTGGATGCCCATAATGGATCCTACATATTCTACGAAGATCTTATCGTTTGAACCTCAGTGCCAAGGATTCATATAATCCCGTATGTCATTCCTTTGTCCTTCGGTATGTTACTTGCCTGAGATTCGATCGTCACTATCCGCATACCTATTTCGATCTCGTTTACCGGCAAGTCTCTTTACTCGTTCCATAATACAAGATCCCGCAACTTACACAAAGTCACATTGCTTGCAAGGCTTGTGTGTGATGTTGTATTATCGAGTGGGCCCCGAGATACCTCTTCGTCACACGGAGTGACAAATCCCAGGCTCGATCCATACTAACTCAACGAACACCTTCGGAGATACCTGTAGAGCATCTTTATAGTCACCCAGTTACGTTGCGACGTTTGATACACACAAAGCATTCCTCCGGTGTCAGTGAGTTATATGATCTCATGGTCATAGGAACAAATACTTGACACGCAGAAAACAGTAGCCACAAAATGACACGATCAACATGCTACGTCTATTAGTTTGGGTCTAGTCCATCACATGATTCTCCTAATGATGTGATCCCGTTATCAAGTGACAACACTTGCCTATGGTCAGGAAACCTTGACCATCTTTGATCAACGAGCTAGTCAACTAGAGGCTTACTAGGGACAGTGTTTTGTCTATGTATCCACACATGCACTGTGTTTCCAATCAATACAATTATAGCATGGATAATAAACGATTATCATGAACAAAGAAATATAATAATAACTAATTTATTATTGCCTCTAGGGCATATTTCCAACAGTCTCCCACTTGCACTAGAGTCAATAATCTAGTTCACATCACCATGTGATTCCAACGAATCCAACACCCATATAGTTATGGGGTCTAATCACGTCTTGCTCGTGAGAGAGGTTTTAGTCAACGGTTCTGAAACTTTCAGATCCATGTGTTCTTTACAAATCTTTATGTCATCCTATAGATGCTGCTACTATGTGCTATTCGAAAATACTCCAAACATCTACTGTACTATACGAATCCGTTTCATTACTCATAGTTATTCGGATTAGTGTCAAAGCTTCCATCGATGTCACCCTTTACGACGAACTCTTTAACCACCTCCATAATCGAGAAAAATTCCTTAGTCCATCAGTTACTAAGGATAAATTTTGACCGCTGCTAGTAATTCAATCATGGATCACTCTCTGTACCTCTCAACAGACTTTTGAGTCAAGGCACACATCAGGTGCGGTACCCAGCATGGCATACTTCAGATTCTATAGCCAAGGCATAGAAGAAGACCTTCGTCTATTCTCTTTATTCTGCCGGGGTCGGGTTTTGAGTCTTACTCAAATTCACACCTCACAACGCAACCAAGAAGTCCTTCTTTGCTGATCTATTTTGAACTCCTTCAAAAACTTGTCAAGGCATGCATCTTGTTGAAACTTCTATTAAGCGCTTTCGATCTATCTCATAGATCTTTGATGCTCAACGTTCAAGTAGCGCAATCCAGGTATTCCTTTGAAAACTCCTTTCAAACAACCTTGTATGCTTTACAGAAATTCTACATTACTTCTGATCTACAATATGTCAACCACACATACTTATCAGAAATTCTATAGTTCTCCCACTCACTTCCTTGGAAATACAAGTTTCTCATAAACCTTGTACAAACCCAAAAATCTTTGATCATCTGATCAAAGTGTATATTCCAACTTCGAGATGCTTGCACCAGTCCATTGAAGGATCGCTGGAGCTTGCATACTTGCTAGTATCTTTAGGATTTACAAAACCTCCTGGTTGTATCACATACAATGTTTTCTCAAGGAAACCGTCGAGGAAACAAAGTTTGGATATCCTATGTGCAATATTTCATAAATAATGCAGCAACTACTAACATAATTCTAACAGACTTTCAGCATCGCTACGAGTGAGAAAGTCTCATCATAGTCAACTGTTTGATCTTGTCGGAAACATCTTTGTGACAAGTCGAGCTTTTCTTAATAGTGACTTATCACCATCATCGTCTGTCTTCCTTTTAAAGATCCATCTTTACTCAATAGTCCTATGACCATCAAGTAGTTCTTCCAAAGTCTACACTTTGTTTTCATACATGGATCCTCTCTCGGATTTCTTGGCTTCCAGCCATTTGTCGGAATCCGGGCCCACCATTGCTTTCTCCATAACTCGTAGGTTCACTGTTGCTTAACAACATGACCTCCAAGACAGGGTTACCGTACCACTCTGAAGTAGTACGCGACCTTGTCAACCTACGAGGCTTGTAGTAACTTGATCCGATGCTCGATGATCACCATCATCAGCTTTCACTTCAATTGATGTAGGCGCCACAGGAACAACTTCCTGCGCCCTGCTACACACTGGTTGAAGTGATGGTTCAATAACCTAATAAAGTTCTACCACCCTCCCACTCAATTCTTTCGAGAGAAACCTTTCCTCGAGAAAGGATCCGTTTCTAGAAACAAACACTTTGCTTTCGGATCTGAGATAGGAGATGTACCCAACTGTTTTGGATATCCTATGAAGATGCATTTATCCGCTTTGCGTTCGAGCTTATCAGACATAAACTTTTTCACATAAGTGTCGAAGCCCCAAACTTTCAAGAAACGACAGTTTAGATTTCTCTAAACCTCAGTCTATACTGTGTCATCTCAACGGAAATACGCGGTGCCGTATTTAAAGTGAATGCGGTTGTCTCTAATGCATAACCCATAAACGATAGTGGTAATTTGATAAGAGACATCATAGCATGCACCATACCAAATAGTGTGTGGCTATGACATTCAGACACATGATCACACTATGATGTTCCAGGTGGCATGAACTGCGAAACAATTTCCACATTGTCTTAACTGCATACCAAAACTCATAACTCGGATATTCATTTCTATGATCATATCGTAGACAAATTATCCTCTTGTTACGACGAACTTCACTCCTGAAACAGAATTGAACTTTTCAATATTTCAGACTCGTGATTCATTAAGTAAATACTCTTGTATCTACTCAAATCTTCATTCAAGTAAGAACATAATGATATCCACTGCGTGCCCCAGCACCCATTGGATTGCATACATCAAAATGTATCACTTCCAACAAGTTACTATCTTGTTTCATCTCAATGAAAACAAGGCCTTGCTCATGTGGTATGATTTGCATGTCACCAGTGATTCAAAATCAAGTGAGTATAAAGATCCATCAGCATGGAGCCTCTTCATGCAATTTATACCAACATGACTCAAGCGGCAGTGCCACAAGTAAGTGGTACTATCATCATTACCTCGTATCTTTTGGCACCAATATCATGAACATGTGTAACACTACGATCGAGATTCAATAAACCATTGAAGGTGATTATTCAAGCAAATAGAGTAACCATTATTCTCTTTAAATGAATAATCGTATTGCAATAAACACGATCCAATCATGTTCATGCTTAATGCAAGCACCAAATAACAATTATTTAGGTTTAACACCAATCCCGATGGTAGAGGGAGTGTGCGACGTTTGATCATATCAACCTTGGAAACACTTCCAACACGTATCGTCACCTCGCCTTTAGCTAGTCTCCGTTTATGCCGTAGCTTTCATTTCGTGTTACTAATCACTTAGCAACCGAACCGGTATCCAATACCCTCGTGCTACTAGGAGTACTAGTAAAGTACACATCAACATCATGTATATCAAATATACTTCTTTCGACTTTTGCCAGCCTTCTTATCTACCAAGTATCTAGAGTTGCTCCGCCTCAGTGACCGTTCCCCTCATAATAGAAGCACTTAGTCCCGGGCTTGGGTTTAATCTGGGGTCTCTTCATTAGTGCAGCGACTGCTTTGCCGTTTCACGAAGTATCCCTTCTAGCCCTTGCCTTTATCAAAACTTAGTGGTTTTACTAACCATCAACTATTGATGCTCCTTCTTGATTTCTACTTTCGCAGTGTCAAACATCGCGAATCGCTCAAGGGTCATTGTATCTATCATTGATATGTTATAGTTCATCACGAAGCTCTCACAGCTTGGTGGCAGTGACTTTGGAGAACCATCACTATCTTATCTAGAAGATCAACTCCCACTTGATTCAAGCGATTGTCGTACTCAGATAATCTGAGCACACGCTCAACAATTGACATTTTCTCCTTTACTTCGTGGACAAAGAATCTTGTCGGAGGTCTCGTACCTCTTAACAAGGGCACAAGCATGAAATCACAATTTCATCTCTTTCGAACATCTCTTATGTTCCTTGACGTTTCAAAACGTCTTCGGCGCCTTGCTTCTAAGCCATTAAGTATTTTGCACTGAACTATCGTTTAGTCATCAGAAACGTGTAAGTCGGATGTTCACAACATCTATAGACGACGCTTGAGGTGCAGCACACCGAGTGGTGCATTAAGGACATAAGCCTTCTGTGCAGCAACGAGGACAATCCTCGGTTTTACAGACTCAGTCGGCAAAGTTTTCTACTATCAACTTTCAACTAAATTTTCTCTAGGAACATATAAAAAATAGTAGAGCTATAGCGCAAGCTACATCGTAATTCGCAAAGACCATTAGACTATGTTCATGACAATTAGTTCAATTAATCATATTACTTAAGAACTGCCACTCAGAAAGTACATCTCTCTAGTCATTTGAGTGGTACATGATCCAAATCCACTATCTCAAGTCCGATCATCACGTGAGTCGAGAATAGTTTCAGTGGTAAGCATCTCCATGCTAATCATATCAACTATACGATTCATGCTCGACCTTTCGGTCTCATGTGTTCCGAGGCCATGTCTGCACATGCTAGGCTCCTCAAGCTTAACCCGAGTGTTTCGCGTGTGCAACTGTTTTGCACCCGTTGTATGTGAATGTTGAGTCTATCACACCCGATCATCACGTGGTGTCTCGAAATGAAGAACTGTCGCAACGGTGCACAGTCGGGGAGAACACAATTTCGTCTTGAAATTTTAGTGAGAGATCACCTCATAATGCTACCGTCGTTCTAAGCAAGATAAGGTGCATAAAGGATTAACATCACATGCAATTCATAAGTGACATGATATGGCCATCATCATGTGCTTCTTGATCTCCATCACCAAAGCACCGACACGATCTTCTTGTCACCGGCGTCACACCATGATCTCCATCATCATGATCTCCATCAACGTGTCGCCATCGGGGTTGTCGTGCTACTCATGCTATTACTACTAAAGCTACGTCCTAGCAATATAGTAAACGCATCTGCAAGCACAAACGTTAGTTTAAAGACAACCCTATGGCTCCTGCCGGTTGCCGTACCATCGACGTGCAAGTCAATATTAACTATTACAACATGATCATCTCATACATCCAATATATCACATCACATCGTTGGCCATATCACATCACAAGCATACCCTACAAAAACAAGTTAGACGTCCTCTAATTGTTGTTGCATGTTTTACGTGGTGACCATGGGTATCTACTAGGATCGCATCTTACTTACGCAAACACCACAACGGAGATATATGAATTGCTATTTAACCTCATCCAAGGACCTCCTCGGTCAAATCCAGTTCAACTAAAGTTGGAGAAACCGACACTCGCCGGTCCTCTTTGAGCAACGGAGTTACTCGTAGCGATGAAACCAGTCTCTCGTAAGCGCACGAGTAATGTCGGTCAGAGCCGCTTCGATCCAACAATACTGCGGAATCAAGAAAAGACTAAGGAGGGCAGCAAAACGCACATCACCGCCCACAAAAACTTTTGTGTTCTACTCGCGATTACATCTACGCATGAACCTAGCTCTGATACCACTTTTGGGGAACGTCGCATGGGAAACAAAAAATTTCCTACGCGCACGAAGACCTATCATGGTGATTTCCATCTACAAGAGGGGATTTCCGATCTACGTACCCTTGTAGATCGCACAGCAGAAGCGTTAAGAAACGCGGTGCATGTAGGGGAACGTCCTCACGTCCCTCGATCCGCCCCGCGAACCGTCCCACGAACCGTCCTGCGATCCGTCCCATGATCCGCTCTGATCTAGTGCCGAACGGACGGCACCTCCGCGTTCAGCACACGTACAGCTCGACGATGATCTCGGCCTTCTTGATCCAGCAAGAGAGACGGAGAGGTAGATGAGTTATACGGCAGCGTGACGGCACTCCGGAGGTTGGTGGTGATCTAATCTCTGCAGGGCTCCGCCCGAGCTCCGCAGAAACGCGATCTAGAGGAAAAACCGTGGAGGTATGTGGTCGGGCTGCCGTGGCAAAGTTGTCTCAAATCAGCCCTAAAACCCCACTATATATAGGATGGAGGGAGGGGAGGAGGCAGCCTCAAAACCTAAAGGTTTGGCCGAAATTGGACGTGGAGGAGTCCTACTCCAATCCTACATGGAATAGGATTCCACCTTCCCACTTGGAAGCTCTTTCCACCTTGTGTTTTTTCCTTCTCAAACCTTATGGGCCTTAGTGGGAACTTATTCCAGCCCACTAGGGGCTGCTTTATCTCTTCCCATAGCCCATGAGACCCCTTGGGGTGTGACACCCCTCCTGATGGTCCCCGGAACCCCTCCCGGCACTCTCAGTACACTACCGATGAGCCCGAAACTTTTCCGGTAATGCACGAAAACCTTCCGGTAACCAAATGAGGTCATCCTATATATCAATCTCCGTTTTTGGACCATTCCGGAAACCCTTGTGACGTCCGTGATCTCATCCGGGACTCCGAACAACATTCGGTAACCAACCATATAACTCAAATACGCATAAAACAACGTCGAACCTTAAGTGTGCAGACCCTGCGGGTTCGAGAACTATGTAGACATGACCCAAGATACTCCTCGTTCAATATCCAATAGCGGGACCTGGATGCCCATATTGGATCCTACATATTCTATGAAGATCTTATCGTTCGAACCTCAGTGCCAAGGATTCATATAATCCCGTATGTCATTCCTTTGTCCTTCGGTATGTTACTTGCGTGAGATTCGATCGTCAGTATCCGCATACCTATTTCAATCTCGTTTACCGGCAAGTCTCTTTACTCGTTCCGTAATACAAGATCCCGCAACATACACTAAGTCACATTGCTTGCAGGGCTTGTGTGTGATGTTGTATTACCGAGTGGGCCCCGAGATACCTCTCCGTCACATGGAGTGACAAATCCCAGTCTCGATCCATACTAACTCAACGAACACCTTCGGAGATACCTGTAGAGCATCTTTATAGTCACCCAGTTACGTTGCGACGTTTGATACACACAAAGCAATCCTCCGGTGTCAGTGAGTTATATGATCTCATGGCCATAGGAACAAATACTTGACACGCAGAAACAGTAGCAACAAAATGACACGATCAACATGCTACGTCTATTAGTTTGGGTCTAGTCCATCACATGATTCTCCTAATGATGTCATCCCGTTATCAAGTGACAACACTTGCCTATGGTCAGGAAACCTTGACCATCTTTGATCAACGAACTAGTCAACTAGAGGCTTACTAGGGACAGTGTTTTGTCTATGTATCCACACATGCACTGTGTTTCCAATCAATACAATTATAGTATGGATAATAAACGATTATCATGAACAAAGAAATATAATAATAACTAATTTATTATTCCCTCTAGGGCATATTTCCAACAGATACCACATATAGGTAGGTATGGTGGACTCATATGGAACAACTTTGGGTTTATGGAAGTGGATGCACAAGCAGTATTCCCGCTTAGTACAAGTGAAGGCTAGCAAAATACTGGGAAGCGACCAACTAGAGAGCGACAACAGACATCAATATGCATTGAGATTAAGCAACATTGAGTGCAAGCATGAGTAAGACATAAATCACCATAACATGACCATCATAGAGGCTATGTTTATTTTGTTTGAGCTACATGCGTGAACATGTGCCAAGTCAAGCCAGTTGAATCATTCATAGTAGGATACCATCCTATCATACTACATCATAATCATCTTGAAATTCATGTTGGCATCCAAGGCAAACCATTATAAACTCCTAGCTAATTAAGCATGGCATCAGAATCTATGATCTCTAAGTTGTCATTGCAAACATGTTTCTCTCATAACAAAGCTGAATTAGGAATGATGAGCTAGTCATATTTACAAAAACAAAATATATCAAGTTCATACCAGCTTTTCCACGCTCAGCCACTTCATCATATATCTTATTTATTGCCTTTCACTTGCATGACCGAATGAAGTGAATAATAATGAGCGTGTTCGTGCATTGGACTATGCTGGAATCTACAAGCAAACACAGAGGAGAAGACAAAGTAATATGGCTCTTTGAGAGATAAACAGATATGCATGCGAGAGCCACTAAACATTTTAACCATGGTCTTCTACCTTGACCCAAAGAAAAAGAAAACTATTTACATGGGAAAGCTCCCAACAACCAAAAGAAGAACGGGAAATCTTTTCGGGTTTTCTTTTTAAACACCACTAAGCAAGCTGGAAAGTAAACTTCCAACTATTTTTTTTTGTTTTTCTCAATCTAAACAAACTCACAAGAAGAAAGATAGAAAAAGAAATAAACTAGCATGGATGATACAGTGGCAAAGTGTGAACACCGACTATCAAAGTGAAAGTGTGAGCATGAATGTAGAGTCGGTGAGAAACACGTACTCCCCCAAGCTTAGGCTTTTGGCCTAAGCTGGTCTACTCCCATGGAGGGAAATAGCCCTCTCTGTGGTACTCCGGCGTGTATTGATGTTGCCACTGATGGGTGAGATCCTCTGGCACCCACTGATAAAATTGCGTCTGGTACTCGACTGGTAGCTGGGGCACGGGCGCCTGTGGTGGCGCTATGCCCCAATATGCATAGATGTCCGAGGGCATAATAATGTACCTGCCTAGATGAACATTGAACAAAGAAGGAGCGGGCAAAGTAATAGTCTCACAAGTACCCTCACTGAATACCAGGTTATAAATCATCCTCTTATTTATATGTTTATCAAGAAAGTCATGGCGAATCATGCTATCATAATCTAGATATCTCTCAGGAAGAAGCATCTCTTCTTCCTCGTCCAGTCTAATAGGTATCTCAAAATGTTTAGCAAGACGGGTAGCATAGATCCCTCCATAAACAGCGCCTTTAGTTCGGTTCGTGTTCTACCGTTGAGCCACTATAGCGCCCAAGCTATTAGTTTTATCATTATAAAGAGCTTCGCGCAAAACTACAAGATCTGGGGAGCTAAGAGCCCCAGCTTTCCCACGGCGAATCAAACATTTTCCCACAAATAATGAGAAATACCGAAGCACGGGAAAATGTATGCTAGCAACTCTAGCGCAATACACTCCTCTCTCCTCTCCTACAACAATATTATCAATGAAAGCCTCCAAGTCCCATGGACGAGGTTAACGAATATCCCCAACATAAGGTAATTTGCAGACATTGCAAAAAAATTGAAATGACATGCGCTGGGGGATATCATATAACTTGAACTCAACCATAGGAGGACTCTTCCTTGGATAGAAATTAAAGCTTTGCACAAAAATATTAGTGAGGAGGAGGTATTGTGGACACTTAGCTTCAACAAATGCGGTAAGGCATGCGTTCTCCACCAAGTAATAAAAATCCTCATAAAGACCGGCAACACGTAAGAACACATCGCTTGGCCACTCGCACACTCGAACTTCTGCAACTCGGGCGACCGGATACTTGGGTTTCTTCTTCTCATTTTCATCTTCCTTGGGGTCACGGCTTGAAGAGCCTCTTAGGAACCTCCTCATCTTTTCCTTTTTTCTTTCTCTGAAAATTTCTGAAATTTTTAGTGACTCAAAGGAAAAGTGAACAAAGCTCAACAAAACTCATAGCAACTACTCCTACAAGTGCCTAGAGGCCATATCATGCATCAAAACTACTTGGGACCAACTAAAATTAACATGCAAAGCTCAAGAACAGGGTCACCAAGGCAGCAATAATACACAACGAATAAAGCACTAGAGTAAAAACTAATTGGACCAATGGAGGAGTCACATACCAAGGAACAATTCCCCCAAAACAGTTTGGTGAATGGGGCTTTGCACAAGGAGATCGAAAAATGCAGCAAGAATAGCAAGAACACGGGTTTGAGCTGTGGAATGATTTTTTCTGGAGGTAGGAGAAGGTGATGGGAGCTGGAATAAGTGGAGTGGGCCACATGGGGCCCACAAGCCTGGAAGGCGCGGCCGGGGGGGTGCTCGCGCCTCCTGGGCTTGTGGCCCACTGGTGCATCCCCCTGACTTGCTCCCTATCTCAGAATTTTTCAAAAATACCAGAAAAAATCATACCTGATATTCAGTGCATTTGAAGAACTTTTATTTTCGGGACACTTTTCTAAGGGATGCAAAAAGCAAAAAACAGGAAAATAAAGCTAAATTTATCATTTTTCTTCCAAACAACAGAAAGTAATAGTTGGGAGCAGAAGGTTGTGACTCCTAGATTCATCCATCTCATGGTCATAAAAAAAAATCCGTCAATGAGGTTGATCAAGTCTCCTTAACAAACTTTTTTCGAATCACATGAAACCGGAGAATTTTCGAATAATCACTAGGTTGATCAAGTCTCCTTAACAAGTAAATCATACTTCATCTTGACAGTATGTATAGCGCATTCAAAGCTTGCAGCAAGAATTGATGAAGTTTTTTCAATAGCATTGACGCAATGTATTCGATATTGTTTCTTCAGAAAGTGCACCGTATGCTCATTACCATTGACATGGAAAGTGACATTGCCTTTGTTGCAATCAATAACAGCCCCTACAGTGTTTAAAAAGGGTCTTCCAAGGATGACCGCCATGGCATCATCCTCGGGAATATCTAGAATAACAAAGTCCGTTAAGCGAGTAATGTTAGCAACTGCAACAGGCACATCCTCGCAAATGCCGATAGGGAAAGCAGTTGATTTGTCGGCCATTTGCAAAGACATTTCAGTGGGTGTCAACTTATGCAATTCATGTCTATGGTATAAAGAGAGAGGCATAATACTAACACCGGTTCCAAGATCGCATAAAGTAGTTCTAACGTAGTTTCCTTTAATGGAGCAAGGTATAGTGGGTACTCCGGGATCACCTAGTTTCTTAGGAGTTCCACCCTTGAAGGTGTAATTAGGAAGCATGGTGGAAATATCAACCTCAGGTATCCTCCTTTTATTAGTCACAATATCTTTCATGTACTTATCATAAGGAGAAATTTTGAGCATATCTGTCAAACGCATTTGAAGAAAGACAGGTCTAATCATTTCAACAAAGCGCTGAAAATCATCATCATCCTTTTTCTTGGATGGTTTGGGAGGAAAGGGCTTGGGTTTCTGAACCCACAGTTCCCTTTCTTTACCATGCTTCCTAGCAATGAAATCGTTCTTATCATATCTGTTATTCTTAGGTTGTGGGTTATCAAGATCAACATGTTCAATCTCCACGTCCTTATCATTACTAGGTTGAGCATCAACATGAACACCACTAGGCTCATGTTCATCACCAGATTGTGTTTCGGCATCAGAAACAGAGATATCATTTGGATTCTCATGTGTAACAGCAGCAGGTTTGCTAGGATGCAAGTTCCTATCATATTTATTTTTCTTCCTATTACTAGGATGACTATGTGCCTCAGTGCTAACTCCTTGAGAATCTTGTTCAATTCTCTTAGGATGGCCCTCTGGATACAAAGGTTCCTGAGTCATTCTACCACCTCTAGTGACGACTCTAATGGAATAGTCATTCAACTCATTGAGAAAGTCATTTTGAGCCTTAAGTACTTGTTCTACTTGAGTAGTGACCATAGAGGCATATTTACTCAAGAGCTTAGGATCATTGACCTTTCTATCCACACAAGCACTAATATGACTAATCATGCGAGCATTTTGTTCCAATTGTCTGCTAACATAATCATTGAAACTTTGTTGTTTGGCAACAAAGTTATCTAATTCATCTAGGCATAGGCTATCAGGTTTATCTAAGCATATCACTATCATTGAATCTACAAAGAGAATTTACCTCTACTACCTGTGTCGGGTTATCAAGACCATGTATCTCTTCGATAGTGGTAGATTACTAACATCTTCAGATTTGATACCTTTCTCTTGCATAGATTTCATGGCTTCTTGCATATCTTCAGGACTGAGGAATATAATACCTCTTTTATTCGGAGTTGGCTTCGGAGGTGGTTTGGGAATAGTCCAAGCATGATCATTGCTCAAGATATTATTCAATAGAATCTCAGCTTGTTCCACACTTCGTTCCCTGCAAACACAACCAGCACAACTATCTAGGTGGTCCCTAGAAGCATCGGCTAGTCCATTATAAAAGATATCAAGTATTTCATTTTTCTCAAGAGGGTGATGAGGCAAAGCATTCAGTAACTGGACATGCGTCCCCCAAGCTTGTGGGAGACTCTCTTCTTCAACTTGCACAAAGTTATATATCCTACAAGGCAGCCTGTTTCTTATGGGCAGGAAAATATTTCTCACAGAAGTAGTAGATCATATCCTGGGGACTACGCACACAACCAGGAGCAAGAGAAGTAAACCAAGTCTTAGCATCACCCTTTAGCGAGAAAGGAAACAACTTAAGGATATAGCAGTGGCGGATCTTTTTCTCACTCGTAAATAGGGTGGCTATATCGTGCAGCTTAGTAAGATGTGCTACAACCATTTCAGACTCATAACCATGAAAAGGATCAGATTCGACCAATGTGATTAACTCAGGATCGACAGAGAATTCATAATCCTTATTAGTAACAAAGATAGGCGAAGTAGCAAACTTAGGATCGTATTTCATCCTAGCGTTCAGAGATTTTTCTTTCCACCTGCACAATAAATTCTCAAGATCATAGCTATCCTTACAAGCAAGAAAGTCCTCAGCTACCTCTCCCTCCATAACATAACTCTCAGGTATATCAGGCAATTCATATCTAGGAGAGCTAGTTCTAATAGGTGAAACAACAGTTCTACTTCAATAATTTCAGCAGTTTCAAAAGTATCATCACATTCAGTAGCAACTCTAGCAATTTGTGCATCAAGGAATGCACCCAGTGGCAAAGAAGTATCAAGGAAAGCATCATCATAAGAATCATGGATAGCAGAAATAGCATCATCAAGCATAGGCGACACATCAGAATTACCAATAGGTGGTGGTGTCGCAAACTTATTCATAACTGAAGGTCAATCAAGTGCAGAGCTAGATGGCAGTTCCTTACATGTCCTCGTAGTTGAGGGCAAGACTTTAGTTTTTGGATCTCTTGGATTCCTCATAGTGATCAAAAGATGTAAATCCCCAGTGACTCAGAGAATAGAGCTAGGCCTCCCCGGCAACGACGCCAGAAAATAGTCTTGATAACCACAAGTATAGGGGATCGGAACAGTTTTCGAGGGTAGAGTATTCAACCCAAATTTGTTGATTCGACACAAGGGGAAGCCAAAGAATGTTCTTGAGTATTAGCAGTTAAGTTGTCAATTCAACGACACCTGAAAGACTTAGTATCTGCAGCACAGTTTCAGTAGCAAAGTAGTGTGATAGTAACTGTAGCAGCGGTAACAGTAGAAGTAGTGACAGCAGGAGGGGTAATAGTAGCAGCAGTGACAACAATAGCGGTAAAGTAACGTAGCAAGGACCAGTAGGAAAACTCGTAGGCATTGGATCAGTGATGGATAATTATGCCGGATGACATTCATCATGTATCAGCTATAACATGGGGTGCTATGTAACTATCTCCAGTTCGTCAATGTAATGTAGGCATGTATTCCGTATATAGTCATACGTGCTTATGGAAAAGAACTTGCATATCATATATGGTCCATCCCTCCCGTGGCAGCGGGGTCCTAATGGAAACTAAGGGATATTAAGGTCTCCTTTTAATAGAGAACCAGAACAAAGCATTAGCACTTAGTGAATACATGAACTCCTCATACTATGGTCATCTCCGGGAGTGGTTCCGGCTATTGTCTCTCCGGGGTTGCCGGGTCATAACTCATAGTAGGTGACTACAACTTGCAAGATAGGATCAAGAACTCACATATATTGATGAAAACATAATAGGTTCAGATCTGAAATCATGGCACTCGGGCCCTAGTGACACGCATTAAGCATAGCAAAGCAGTAGCAACATCAATCTTAGAACATAGTGGATACTAGGGATCAAACCCCTTCAGAACGAACTGGATTACATGATATATCTGACCCAACCCATCACCGTCCAGCAAGCCTACGATGAGATTACTCATGAACGGTGAAGAGCATCATGGAATTGGCGATGAAGGATGGTTGATGATGATGACGGCGACGATTTCCCCTCTCCGAAGCCCAGAACGGACTCTAGATCTACCCTCTAAAGGAAGAACAGGTGGTGGCGGCGGCTCCGTGTCGAAAACGCGATGAACTCTTCTCTCTTATTTTTTTCTGGGCGAGAGAGATTATATAGAGCTGGAGTTGAAGGCTGCGGAGCCACGAGGGCCTCACAAGCCTGCCAGGCACGGCCCGGGAGGCCCGCGTCTCTAGTTGGTTCTTGCGCCAGTATTTTTATATATTCCACAAAAAATCCTCTTAAATTTCCAGGTCATTCCGAGAACTTTTATTTCTGCGCAAAAACAACACCATGGCAATTCTGCTGAAAACAGCGTCAGTCCGGGTTAGTTCCATACAAATTAGAGTCCAACACAAGGGCAAAAGAGTTTGGAAAAGAAGATACGATGGATAAGTATCACATATCAATTGGACCGATCACACTCAGAGTTTAACTATCAGTGTGAATCCATGACTTTTGAGGTGATCTCAATTAAGATCCCTTATCATGACCTCATCAGTAGTCCGGCTTACTTACGTTTCATGCACATACTTGTGATGTACATCTGAAGGTCAAGATGCATGGGCCACGTGGAACTATCACTATTGATGGAAACCGGAAAATTGATCAAGAGTGTGAGGAAGGAGATGTAGCTTATGCCAAATCATTATGTGCAGTAGAGGAGTTGAAGTTTTACACAACCAATGTTGAGCCGACCGATATGACCTCCCTCAGAAAACACCAAAGAGTTTGAACCCACCCAAAAGTTTAAGCCGCAAGAAGATACTAAGCAGGTTGATTTTACTCTTGGTGATTCTTCCCAGCAGTTCACTATTGGGACAGTCATGGATCCGAAATAGAAAAATGTGCTCATCGAATTCGTGTATGAGAATTGAGACATCTTTGCATGGAAACCTTCCATCATGCCTGGAGTACCGAGAGAACTTGCTCAGCACCACCTTAATGTTGATGCTAAAATGAAACCTGTTGGACAATTCATCTGTTGCATTAACGAGGAGAGAACAAAGGCTATTGGTGAACTGGTAGCACGACTCTTAGCCGCCGGGTTCATCATTGAAGTATTTCACGCAAAATGGCTAGCAAACCTAGAACTTATTTTGAAGAAAAATGACAATTGATGTATGTGTGTTGATTACATAGATCTTAAAAAATATTGTCCCAAGGAACCATTTTCTCTTCCTTGCAATGACCAGATCATCGGTTCTACACCCAGGTATGAGCACCTATGCTTCTTGGGTGCTTACTTTGGTTATTATCATATCAAGATGGCTGGTGCGGATCAAGACAAGATGGATTACATCACCCCCATTAGAGCCTTTTGCTATGTTTCGATGCCCTTTGGGCTTAAGGGCGTAGGGGATACGTATCAATGTTGTGGTCCGAACTGTTTGCACAACCAGATTAGGTGCAATGTTCACATTCATGTCAATGATATTGTGGTTAAATCCCACAAAAAGAGACTCGCCTGGATGACCTCAAGCAAACCTTTGAAACACTTAGTGTGTATGGGATGAAGGTTAACCCGACCAAGTATTTTTTGGAGTGCCTGCTGTCAAGTTGCTGGGTTTTCTGATCTCAGAGTGTGGCATCGAGGCTAACCCAAAGAACATTAAACCAGTGACCTCCCTGTCTAGGTGAGAAAATATCAATGATGCTAAGTGTATGGTGGGTCACATTGCAATTCTGCTTGGCTATTGAAAAACCCTGATAACATTGTTTGGACTGAAGTTGCCAACTATGTTTTTGAAGCACTAAGGAAACAGCTGGTCGAGTCGGCTGTGTTAGCTTCCCTGATTGACAACAAGCCTATGCTCATGTACATTACTGCAAATAATAAAGCAGTAAGTGTAGCAGTTGTCATTGAGCGCAAGGAGGAAGGAAAGGATTATCCAGTGCAACAACATATATATTATGAGAGTGATGTTTTGAACCTATCAAAGCAGATATACCCACATTGGCAGAAGTTGGTTTTTGGCATCTACATGGATAGTCGTAAGCTGAAACATTATTTCGAGGAGCACCCAATCATTGTGTTCAATTCAGCTCCTCTTGGAGAGGCCATTGCCCCGATAGCTAAATGGGCGGTCGAGCTTGGTCCACACCTGGTGAAGTATGTGCCGGAGGCAACCAACAAATCTCAAGGTTTGGTGGACTTTATTAACGATTGAATTGAATTACATGTCCCAGAGTAGAAGCCACGTAACATGTACTGGACCATACAATTTGATGGCTCAAGACAACTGGAGGCTGTGGGGTTAGAGTTATTTTATCTTCCACAAAAGGTAACAAGTTTTGTGACGTCTTACGTCTCATGTTTCCTTGCATTAACAAATGCAGCTGAGTATGAAGCTCTGCTTCATGGACTCTACATGGCCAAGGAGATGAGATCAGCTATTTCCATAGTCGGCTCAAGATGGTCGAGTCGGCTCAAGATGAGATCAACTGTTTCCTTAATGAGATCCATGCTGGAGATTGTGATCATCATGTCAGCTCAAGATGATTGGTTACCAAGGCTGATCGTCATGGTTTTTATTGTCTTACCACCCACGTTGGTGGTGAACACATCATGCGAAAGTATGATTGTTGCCAAAAGATTGCATGACAAGCTCATGTGTCAGCTCAAGAATTACACATGATTCCAATTACTTAGCCGTTTGCAGTTTGGTGGCTTGACATGGTCGGTCCATTCCTACCACCGTCAGATAAAAATACACAACATTTGGTCGCAGTGGACAAATTCACCAAGTGGGTTGACTTAGCAATTGTGATGCCGAGACTACTGTGAAATTCTTGAAAAAGTTGAATTATCATTTTGGATACCCGCATAACATCATCACAGATAATGGAACACATCTGTCCAAAGGAGCTATGGAACAGTGTTGTCAAGAAGAGCACATCAGTCTTGATTTAGCCTCTGTTGCGCATCCACAATATAATGGACAAGCTGAGCGAGCCAACTAGGAGACATTGCATGAAATCAAACCCTAGCTTATGGTCCTCCTTCAGAGAACTCTTGGTTGTTGGTTGAAGAACTCCCCGTGGTACTATGGAACATAAGGACTATTCCGAACACATCCACATGCTATATGCTCTTTTTCTTGGTCTACGGAGTAGAAGCCATTTTACAAAGTTATATCAAACATGATTCTACCAGGATCACCACTTATGTTGAGGCTGATAATGAACAAGGTCGTCAGTATTACTTGGATGCACTTGAAGAGGAATGTAATCTTGCAGCATATGGATCTGCTCTATATCAACAAGACCTACACCACTATCATATCCATAGAGTTCGTAGCTGATCTTTCCAGGAAGATGACTTAGTGCTCTGTTTGATTGAAGAGAAAACAAGAATGCGTAAGGTTCACCACCTTGTGAAGGGCCTTTTGTCATCAGCAAAAATCTAAACATCGGTTCATATTACCTGGTTGATATACGGGAACACCAAAAGTCCCATACCTCTTAAGAGGAGACCAACAGGCCTGGGAACATTGCTCATCTTCAGCATTATTTTACTTACAGCCACTAGCTCCACATAATTGTACATACCTATGTATATACCTTCGTGTTAAATATTAAAGCCGACACCCCCGAAACTCGGGGTCTCTGTCGTTTGATCTCAAACAATTGTGCATGAGTCTGTACTTTTTTGAACACAATTCACTTGGGGGCTCCCGAATCGAGGAGTTAGCCTTTAATATCCCACGTGACTCGGCTATAAGGCACTAGAATCTTGGTTAAACCTTCCTGTTCACAAGATGCTACTCCAAAAAGGTGACACGGTGAACTCTGATAAGTCAATCCAGATGGACCCTAAACTTATACACGTTAAATCGCCGACTTAAGACACATGAGAGCCAGCTTACACCGAGCAAGGATGAACCATGGGCTATCATGCCAGCTTCATTGAAGCAATACTTGAGCCTCGAAAGCCAGTCATAAAAATGGAGCTGAAAATGACGTGTTATAAATTAATTTATCATATATTGTTGAGTACTAAATTGCCGGTATAAATTTCAAATTTATATTTGTCGGGGCATACATAGACTGCCGGGATATTATACTGGATCATGTGATGACCTGTTATTTTCTTGATCAAGATATCAAGGGATTCATTATGTTCCAAGCATGATCTTATTGTGGCATTGTATCTCGCCCAGAAAAAAAAGAGGGCTTATAAGACAAACAATAAGTGTGGAGCAAACATATTGACAAAATCTACTATAGTAGAAAACAAGGGCAATAGAGTATTACACACACGATGATGGCACATGTATATCATTGTTTGCTACTCATATTACAGACTTCACTTAGAAGCCACAAAAAATATGAAATTTTTTCCATCTCTAAAAGTTTCTAATATTGGTGGCTTGTGCATCCTCTGCTTGAGTTGCTCCACACTGATCAGCTGCACCAGCATCTTCTTGATTTGCCTAAGCGAGCTCATCTTGTTGGATCTGGAGGTCTCTTTGAACCCACTGGTTTGTGGTAAGAGATTCAAAATTAGTATCTTCAGAAGATGTAGTGGATGATCGATTGTCGGGGATGAAAGGATACTTATGACAAGGCGACACTAGTTCAATGGTTTTTTCTTTGGGCCGGTCACTAAACATGTTCTTCCTTGAGTAGGCAGATTGGTACTTCACGAAATCCAATAGGTTTGCCATAAATATAACCATTGGGAGGGGGGCCTTCACACAATTGACAAATTCTTCATATGATAACTCTAGGTTGTCCATCTTGTACTCACAAAATCTCGCTTGGACTGCTGATAAATCCAATTCCGACAACTATGCCTTTGTGCGAGCAAGAACCATATTTGCCCCTAGACGAGCCGCCGTTCTTGTGAATTCTTCCACCCACTGTGTTATGGTTGACTGTTGATTGAGCATATATTTTTACTCTTCTTGGAGGATCTTGGAGATTCTTTACAACCATGATGGCATAGACAGACCCTATGAATAGCTTCTCACATATGTAAATATTGCCTTCAGTTTGGCTATCGTCTCTTGCAAAAGAGTGGGGATTGTTCGCCCCACACATAGAAAACTATCATGAATATGAGACGCTAATAGTTGATGTTCGTAAAATAACAACAAGATCAAGGACTATACTAGAGATGGCAAGGGCATTTCCCTAATATCCTTCTTCAGCTTGGTGAGATCAGTAGTGACTAAGCTAAGTTTATTTTCGGCCTCCTCTACTTGTGTCACTAAACTGAACTTTTCTTTATCGAACTTGGCATTGGCTTGCTCCAAAAGAGTATCGGATTGGATTAAAGATTTTTGAAGATGAGCTTCCACAAGTTCGGCATCAGTTCTCAATGTTTTCTCCTTCTTGAGTTGTTTGCTCAAGTTGGCGGACACAGATTCAACCTTATTTACAATACCTGCAAACAACATTAGAATGAGAATAAAGTTTCTAGAGCCCAAGCCATTCCCAGCAGGCCTGGCCCTTAGGGGATACGTCACAGAAAATTAATCTTAAGTTCCATGCACATGCATGCATTCTACATGGGACTTGGGACCTAATGCAAGCGCTTCTTTCTAAACCATGAACAAGACGCGGCTATCTCAACGAGATGAGCCGGCCCTTGGGGGCTACTGGACTTGTTTTGCAATCTGGAAATAATGAAGTGCAACAGAAAGACCCATCTATCATAACAAGATAAGCCGGCCCTTGGGGGCTACAGTTGGTGTTTTCTATATTCAGAAATACCCAACTATCTCAACGAGGTAAGCCAGGCCTTGGAGGCTATGGTTGGCATGTTTAAAACTTAAAGAAATCACATAAGTACCGGCTCATTTTTATCACTCTGATCCTGTTCTTGAGGGTTGCAGATGATTATTCAAATGTTTACAAGAACCACGTTACTACAAATTGTACTAAGCTGGCTCTTGGGGGTATAGTAGTATACAAAATAAGGGGTAAATGATAATTTTTTACATCATATTTGGTCCTCAAGGTGCTGACTAGATTCATCTCAAATTCGCGGCTCTAAGATAGTCGAGTCACATATTGTTGGTACAACCCATTGATGTCTAAATCATCAAGTTCTGGAAGCTCTAGACTGGCTTTTACTTTCTTCAAGTTTGTGAGAGAATCTTTGGATACCTTTCTAAAAATGGTTGAAGTGCAAGGAGTTTCGAAAGACTCTCCCACAACAACTTCTGTGTTGTCCTCGGCGGTTGATGGGGAAGCATCATGCACATGAGGCACATGGCTTGAGGGAGGAAGATTAGGAGGTTGAAAATCTGGCTCAATGGATGCGCCTTGATTATCAACAGTTGTCTCCATGATAATTGTCTCATTAGCATCAATCATCTCCACATCATGAGCCGGTTCAGTAACCAAATCTAGCTCATTCTGAATAGACGACTCAACTTGAGTCTCCACTTTGACTGTCGGTGGATCTTAAAAACTGCGATCCCTAGCAGCAGAAGAAGACTCCCCACCATTTTCTGGCGAAAGAGTTGGTTGTGCAAGTCATCAAAATAGTTTATCTAGTCAAAGAATTGACAAGTGATGGCGTAGTCATTGAAACCAACTTAAATAAAAACCGACCCACTATTGATGGTGAAATCGGAAGCTATGTTGTTCTTGAGTCGCTAGATGAAGGTGGCGACGCCTAATGAAGGGAATTAGATGGACTAAGAGGTTGTTTAAAAAGACCAGCTTGAGGATGAGAAACGGTTGGGTATGTGGCACTTCAAAACGCTGCCTGCAGGTGGCCGTCTCAAGAGATTAGTCGGCGGACGTAACTCTCGAGCAATTCTGGGTCTTGCATTTCCACTGATAGGCGTGTTGATCTCGCTTGAAAAGAAAGCTCGGGTCTAAGTAAGCGACAGGGTGTAAAAACTTAACAATTTTGGTGAGTCCTCTTTTCCTCTTCATAACATATAATTCTGAAGAACTGGAGGAGATCGAAATTACGTCAACATCGGCGGCTTCACTAGTTTCAGTATTGTCCTGGGAAAGGAAGCATTAGCAAGTTCAACAAAGAGACGGCCAAGCGAGTCATGTTCTACCTCAGATTCTCTTTCCGAAGCGGCTTCATTTGTCGGGTCACCCATTTGACCAGGAGGGGGAGGAACCGGCGTTCTAGCCCTGGCTCTCCAAAATTCATAATTTGCGTGCAACAAAAGGATAAGCCACGAACATAAGTGTGATGGTGAAAAAGTGATGATAGAGGAAGTAGACAAGCTCAAAAAGGACACTTGCAGGTGGAACCGGGTTGGTCCCGTGGAATGGAGCTGAGACGGTCATGCATCACTTCTCTTTAGAGTCACCAAACATTTTCTTGGTAGCTTTGTTGACATCATTGTCAGGAAAATCCGCTTCCCTATAGCGTTGGGTGACCCTTGATTTGCCAGTATAATTGCACGTCAAATCACTCCTTAAACTAAGGGGCTGAATCCTCCAGCTTAACCAACAACCCCGACCAGATGAATCCTGGTGAAACCATGAGCTGTTAGAGCTTTTAACCTTAAGATCATGGGTGTGAGCAGTCTCTGTTCTTCCTCGCTTGGCCAACATGAAAATTCACTTGTGGCGTTAAGCCGGTAAGGTCGTTAACCCGGTAGAGGATTCTGACCTGCTGGAGAAGTGACCTTGCAGTAAAACCAAGTGGCGTTCCAACCTTTAGGATGACTCACCAAGTTTGACTCAGGAAAAGCATTGTTCTTCCTTTTCTAAATTGAAATTCCACCAAGTTCTACACTTGGACCATTATTCACCTCAATTTGGTTGTTGATGTAGAAGAACTACTTAAAGAGAGTTATAGTATGTTCAATTTGGAGATACACATCACAAAGGACTTAAACTGATAGATATTAGTCATGGAATTGTGACCAATGCCTTGGGGCTTGAGCTGTAAGATATGGTGTTGATCTCAGAAGAATTTCGACCTGAGCTGGAATTGGAAGCCCCCAAGCAGATGATCGGCAAACATGAAAACTTCTCCCTGTTCAGGTTGTGAATTAGTTTCTTTTTGGGGGACTCGCCATTCAATTTCCTATTGTGCCGACAAAATCCCTTGCCTTACGAGGTCTTCCATAGTGAGCACTAATACTCTAGACCTGACCCAACCGACAGTTTTGCGAGTCCTCGGAGCCATTGAGATTGTTGGAGAAACACTACAATGGAATAGAAAACAAACTTGAAAGACTATATGAGCCGGTAAATTGAAGCCAGCAGGCATACAAGAGAGCGATTGATGACCTGGTAATGGTAAAGGCACGTGTTAAGCTGGTCAATTAGTAAAGCCGTCAGTTAAGCCGGTCAAATGGCGAAATATGCATTGAGCTAGCTAAATAAGTGAAGCACGAGCTCTAGGGGACTTAGGGCAATATATGAGGAAAATTCACTTTCTACTGAAGTGATAGGATGGATGGATCTAATAAAGCAAGGAAAAATAAATATAAATGTTCTTACAACAGCAGAGGTATCGAAGATGATGTAAACTCAAGATCTTATAATGCATTCTAGATCTACATTATACCAAAAAAATGGAGGAAACTAGGTAACAAATATATTGATTGGAGGGGCTAGAAGTTCATGGATATACCTCTACTATAATTGACAAGAACTACGAAGAAATACAATGAACAACAAAAAGAAAAATCTGGTTGGAAAAGTACTATTCACCAAATCTGAAAATGATGAAAACTTGAGGAAGTTTGACCCACGAGAAGGACGCACGCTATGCAGAGGAATACCATCGGCAAAGGAGGCGTGTCTGGATGGCCTCCGGTGCTTGAACTCCAAATATGCTTGAGCAGACCGAGACGGTGATAGGAAGATGTGGGGACCATGACTTGTATGTTGAGATCGCCGAATACACGTGTACAGTGATCCCTGACATCAATGCTCACTGAACACACAAATAATAAATAACAAGAGTCTTACATCCATACATAATGTCTGATACAAATAGGGCCATTAAGGCCAAGTCATTACATGAATACGGATTCAAAAGCCGACACACCAACAAACTACTGAAAAGCGCATTACTTGGAGGATAACATGAACCCATGCCATGTGCCTTAACCTACATGCATTCTCACTGGGAAGCGTCCTAGATGCATGTCCATCTCTAACGAACTCTTCTCTGAACTCCGGTTCTTCCATGTATGGCCAATTAAATAACAAGTGGCAAGCCAATGAGTAATTTGAATGTACTCGCAAGCAACCCATGATGTGGAACAAGGCAAAATGAAACATGATACAACTCTAGTATACAGACTTTGTGGAAACAAACTTTTTCCCTAAATGCAGTAACATGATCAAGTGCTTGTAGGGGCATGCATCATAAGGTAAGTGGTAACCACATTAACATGTTATAGGTATCAATATTTCAACCAAGGGCTGAACACCTCATGTTCACCTTCATGCCAAGTTGTCTTACTAGACCTAGGTAACCTCTTTCTCGCCAGACATCTTTATCACACACTAACACTTGGTTTGTGTGAAAATGACCGTACCTACATGAAATAGGATTACCCAACTGTCCCTAACCATGGACACATCTATTCAAATAGTTCCACACTATGCAGAGGTTCTGCGCTACACCCACGAGACTCGGGAAACATCCGTGTCATCCACGACTCGCGGTATATGACATAGCCGAGGTAAGCACCCAAACAATGCCTATCCCCTGACGACACTAAATAAAAGAGTCCACTCCATTGGTACACGGCCCACATGATGTACATTCTTACAAGCCTCGCTCTAGCTTGTATCATCCATGCAGGGACCAAGGGTGTGCCTAGAATCTCTAAAAACAACATAGTATTCCTGCCCGGCACGACCACTTCCCGAGAGTGACCATGTCACTCCCGTCACTAGTAAAGCGGGCTCTTTGCTAGCATGGACCAAAGTAATCAACAAAGGCCCACTTCCATATTGGGGTATCGTGGTCGCCAATGTAAGGTTGGGATGGTCGGCACATCTTAAATCTCTCCTTGTTTCAAAACCACACACACACACACACACAAAAAAAAAGTTTGGTACAACATTTCCTTCTCAAGTGCTCACCATCTCAATCCCATCATCCTCGGGCATTAGTGTCACCCGACGGGTTTTTTGAAAACGTTTTGAAATCATGTCTGGATTACCATCACCATGCATATACTCATCCTATGCGTAACACTACTAGCAGAATAACAACTTTTTATCTAAGTGACCCTCATAGGTGGTTGGGTCATTCTCAAATGGAAGTGTTATCGAGGAACCATCGGAAACACCATACCGAGGGGTTTACCGATTCGATCATGATCACATGCGTCGGAATGAAATAATAAACAGGGCATGCATGAAAGTATTTTCTCACACATGGTCAAAGGGCTGATTTCCTTGGTCAGCATAGTCTTTCGGGTCTTCGAGGTCTTCGGGTCCAAGTCCCTCGTCAACCATGTGATCTATCGTCGCGATAGTAATAACAATAATAAGAATCGCAACAAAAACAGAGCACACAATCCACTTCTAAAATGATAACCTACTATGTAAAATACTAACTTCACATCTAAAAATATTTGATTCTGGTTTTGGAGTGAAAAAGATATTGAAAACCATTTAAAGCGAAGCTGAAATTACTCCATACTAGAATTGTACATACTGTTACAAGATTTATGGTGCGAAAAATTGCATTCGAATGAATATTTAATTCTATGCGATTAGTTGAAAAAGATACAGAAAAGAAAAATGAAAAGGGCACTATGCCCACGCGTGAGCCAGGTAGCAGTTGGACCGGCCCAGCTAGCCAGCCAGCCAGCCAGCCTAGGTGCACGCGCACCATCATGTTTGAATTTGACGCATGGGGCCTTATGGCCAGCGACTAGAGGGTGGGAGAGAGAGATAGACACCGTCAGGTGTGGTCCCCCTATCAGGTTAGGTTCTACCACAGGACAGAAGGGAGAGGAGGCTCACCGGTGGCAGCTCCGGCGATGGCGATGAAAGGCGAGTGCAGGAATGGGTTCCTTGCACTCCCGACTTTCGGATGGAGGTCAAATGGGAGGCTGAGGTTGTTGGAATTGGCGGCGATGAGGAGGCCGCTGCGAAGCCCGTTGGGAGGTGCATGGTTATGATGCTCAGGGAGGGAAGAAGGTCGTGGAAGAGGTGGATATGAAGGAGGAATCACCTGCGGTAACGATGGAGGCAAAATGAGCACTGGAGCGGGCTTGTGTCACTGATCAACGGAGCCCCGACGCAGCGGTGCATCGATCGATCTCGAGCACTGGTGCTCGAAAAAATCGAATGGGAGGTTGTGGAGGTCGATTGGAGGTGCGAGAGAGGTCCAAGAGGGTCAGAGAGAAACTCGGGTGGCCTATTCATAGGGGGGACGCGATCCATTGAGAGGTGGTGCACTTGCGAGGCTGCAGCAATGGCTAGCGAGGGACAGAAGGCCCGGGGGCGAGTCTGTGGCCTTCGTGGGTGCGATCTATGCATGGAGGAAGGGTCGAGGGAGAGTGGGGTTGTCCCCTGTTGCATCACGGTGGCAAACTCCATGTGACAGCTTGAGGCGGGCGTGGGCACGCTTCTCTAGGGCAAAAGAAATGGGAAAGAGGAGGGGGCCTGTCCCTCGTTGGAGCCGGCCGTTGATGCGGTCAATGGTGGACAACATGTGGGGGCGAAGCCTGGCCGGGGCTGACCTCCCTTGATGCAGGCACGCTCTATGGAACGTCCGGAGCAGAGCATTGGCATGCCATGGCATGCTGGCATGCTCTGACGTGTCTACATCATGTCTGGCAGTGCTTGGGAGTTGAGGAGATGCTTTCTTGGTGCATTGAAGCCAATGATAACACTGGTGGTGATAGAGGGAGAGGAAAACAGTTGCTGCCAGAATGAAACGAGGAAAGAAATTGAGTTTTTTTGTCCTGCTCCCATTGAAATAGAGCTGGGGCTCTTGGCTGCAGGTGTGGGGCTACACACACAACCTGTGACATCGAATTGGAGTGAAGGGATGGAGTGTAAGGGGTGATAGTTGCTGATTTTCAAAATCAGGAGAAGGTATTTTATGTTGGTTTGGGGAAGTTAACCTACTCCTAAGGGAGTGAAAATTAACAAGATTAGATGATGGGAAAAAATAATATGATTGACCAAGTTTGAGATCATTTTTTGAATGGTGACAATGTAGACTTGGAAAACCTAGAAATGGGCACAACTATAACCCCATGGACAAATGTGACCAAATCAACTCCCACAAATGCAAAACTTGGCATGCCATCCTTATTGGGAGTATTGATCACTCCTACAATGTTTGGTATCAATTGGACAAACTTGGCAATGTAGATTTCTTCAAACCTGGTTCTAGACAAAAGGGGTTTGTGAATTATTTGGTGGACCAGACAAACTTGGATGGAGATGAAACTTGGTACGGTAACCATCTATAACATGTGGGACATGCTCCAATTTTTTTGTTACCGCCGTGTGATTACATTGTTTGTCGCATTCATCATTGCAACATTCGCATCATCCGCATCATATGCATTGCATCGACAAGTTGCTGCCAATTTCCAAAACTGCATTTGTTATTAGCTGTCGGTTCTATTCGTTTTGTCGTGGACCGTTTCGAGACCAACCACACACGCACGCGCCCGGGATATCGATAAAATATTTGTTTTTAAATTTTTTAAAAAACATTCTCGGATTTGGCTCAAACTTGGTGGGTGGTCTTATTTTAATGTAGGTAGGACTCCTCCCAAATTTTGTCGCAATCAGAGTTCGTTTGAGACCCGAACGGTTAAACCTATAGAAGCACTATAGTCGGTCGTTTTGTCGAACGTTTCGGTATTTTAAACTCGGTCGCCAGGTTTCCCGTTCTCCCTCTCCTCTATGCCTAGCCCCTCTTCACAGTGCACCTACCCTATGAGCAACCTAGCCCGAAACTTCCCCCGGACGTGAACCAGGCAATCGTGACCATTGCATCCAGATCAACCCCGTAATACCCCAACCCATCATCGGTTTGTAAACTAGACACCCTAGCCTCTATTTCTTGACCGCCCGATTTGAATAGGATGGTTAACTACACCCCATTGAGGGCTTGTTCGTTTGAGTTGGATTTGAAGGGGATTAAATCCCCTACAAGGCAAAAGCCGTGCAAATCCCCTTTGATCCTTGCAGGGACGGGTTAACCGAACTAAGTTTTATGAAATGGCCCCTATTTGTACGCGAATCTGGATCAAACAAAACTCTAGCCACTACCTCGATCCACTCCTCCTCCCAAGAGTGCCGCCGCCCCACCTTGTTGTACCCATCGGAACAACGTGCAGCGCCTCCTCCCTCCTCTGCCCGCGAGCCCGCTCGAGCTCCTGCTGCCGTGCGACTTGCCTTGCGAGCCAGCACATGCAGCGCCCTGCCGAAGCCCGTATGCAACCAACAACGCTTATGGCAGTCGCCCCTCTACTTCGTTCCCCGTGCATCCACCACCACCACCAGCCACGCTCATCCGTCCCGCTGTATCGAGGCCTCGTCGGCGCCGTCAGTGACCTCAGCGAACAACACGAGCCCCCATAACAGCCATGCCCTGCCTTGCTCCCAAGCCCTATAGCCGCCTGTGTGCCGTCCGCCCGCGAGAGTTAGGTCGCCGGAGAAACCTACCGCCCTCGTCAGAGGTGGGCGCGCATGCTGCCGCTCCTTCTAGCCATCACGCTGGCCGATGACCCTGTCGCGCCACCCTAGAGCCTCGTGTCGCCGCCCCCGTTCCATGCAGGCGAGCCATGCACTCCTGGTCGCCCACCTGGATGAGCGCGACCTCCCCAGTGCATGTTGACCATGTCGCCAGGAGCTGGCCTTCCCGCCTCACGTTGACCTGACCCAGATCTGCCAGGCCAGATCCCGCCTCAGCTCTCCTGCCGCCGCTACCTTTTGTTCCTGCTACCTGCTGTCGTCGCATGTTCCCGCTGGTGCAACCCCATCATTCCATTTTCCATGTGCGATATGCATCGCTGCTCGACCCTGTTCGTCCTCTGCTTGCAGCTCCAGCCATGTCCGCCCATGTCGGTGGTCCTTTGGCCACTGTGACGTTGTCTGGGCCTCTCTTTTGGCTGCTACGCCAACTGCTGCTATTGGTTCGTCCAAACCTAATGTCCATGAGCAATTGCACCATTGAGGTCTTCTGTTCCCTCGTTTTGGTTCGACTACACTACAAGACCCGGAAGCCGCATAGTACCCCAGCAGCCGACAATCTGATCATCTACGAACGAGTTGGACTACGTGGATTCGCCTAGTTCCTCTCCAACCCATGTACAACTACCGTCACCCTCGATCCGCTCGAGTACCACTACATCAAGTGTACGACTGTCGTCGACAAGATCGCGAGTACCACTACTTCCATGACATCCACGATGACTCATGTACAAGTACACCGCTACGACTCGAACCGCTCCAAGAGGCTCGCTTCAAAGGTATACCGTCAAGACGATACGTGTGGATGAATGCATTGTTGTATGAGAGGTGATGTTGTCGATTTCGTAGATGCCATGCTAGTTGCACGTTGACCCTCTTTTGCCGTGCCCCCGACACATGGGAACCCAGTAACCGGGATCACCCCATCATTTTTAGCATGTCACACACACATTCCCAATTCATTGGCATGAGGACCGGAACGTTGTTGTGGCATCATTTCTGTTTTTCCGGCATGGTTCCCTTTCGTTCTCCATGGCGACACATGCATGCATCATATCCTTCTTTCCAGTGTTTTTGTAAAATTGCATGCATGTTGCATTCATGGCATAATATCTTGTGTCGCACGTATATGTTAACTGTTGATCCAATCAAATGAGATATATTTGTAAACTGACTAGAATGACGTGTAGAATCACATGTTTCACCTCTAGCATTTTATCAGCATTTTAAAATTGTTGTATACCTAAACGGGAGTGAATTAAATATCTAAATGTGGAGTTTCATCAAGATGCTACTTGTTGCATATTAAGCTTCACTTAATGTGTAGTGTCTGATTGTTGTGAATTGACCAACCATGCCTTGCATATTTGAAATGGACATGCGTCATATTTGGTTGTGCGTCGTATCGTGCATGGGTCGTGGTGAATATCGTGTGTTGATTATTGTTTCCGGTTTGCTTCGTCTCGATAGAGTACCGCAAGCATGTCGGAATGTGAGAATCCATTCGACAACGTCGGTTCGTCTGCTTCACGGATTCGTTCTTCTTCCAAGCAGGATCTCAGGCAACATGACCATTTCCCTAGGTACCATTAGTACCATTTCCATGTTAATTGTTTCGTTTCTATCGCTATGTGTAGCTACGTACCACTTGTTAAATGTCAGCCTCTCATCATTGCCATGAATACCTGCAACCTTTTTACAACCTAGCAAACCACTGACTGCCTATGTTACCGCTTTCTTAACCATTGGATGGCGTTCCTAGTTGCAAGTGAAGTTTCTTCCGTGTGATAACATGGGTTCCTTGTTATATCACCATATTAATGCTACCTATATTAATGCACCTATATACTTGGTAAAAGGTGGACGGCTCGGCCTTTCTTGCCTGGTGTTGTTTTCCTCCTTTTCCGCCTTAGTTTTGGCTACTAGTGTTATATTCCTTCATTGAGCGATCCTAACACGATCGGGGTTGTTATGGGGACGCCCTTGATAATTCATCTTAGTTAATGCTTGTCTGGCAAGGCCCAACTTTGATACTACATTTGCCTAATAACTAATAAAAAGCATAGGGACCAGCCCGCACCCGCGGATAATTAGTCAACCCATGGGCCAGTGCTCCTCATGAGTGTTGGTCTAAAAAGGGAAGACTGCGTGTTCACCACAGGGCAACTCGAGGTTTGGTTTTACTCGTAGTGTGACCCATCCGGTCGTGTCCTGAGAACGAGATACGCGGCTCATATTGGGTTCGTCGACATGTCAGGCGGCCTTGCTAGACATTATTTACCTTTTACTAAATATCTTGTGCATCGGGATACTGATGATCCTTTGGGCTATCTCAGAGTTAGGTTTTCCACTAATAAATCCGAGGAGATCACAAGTTTAGTGATCGAGGCTTCCTATGCGGCTTGTGATAATTTTTGATGGACTAGTTGGAGCACCCATGCAGTGTCAAATATTTCAGAAAACCGTGTTCACCATTATGTGGCACCTTGGATACTTTGTTTAACATCGTGTTCTAGATAACTTGAAGTAAGCTTATTTAAAATATGCCAACTGTGTGTGTAACCATGACTATCGCTTTCGTGAGCTCCTTCTCCGACTGAGGACACGGTGGGGTTATGTCTGACGTAAGTACGTGTTCAGGATCATTCATTTGATCATCATTAATTCATGTTTGCGGTGTGTAGACTATCCCCCTCTTTTATTCTTGTACTCGTAAGTTATCCACCTCAAATAAATGCTACTCGCTTGCTACAGCCTCACCACTTAATCATACCTCACCCATTAAGCTTTGCTAGTCTTGATACCTTTGGAAATGAGATTGCTGAGTCCCTGTTGCTCACGGATTACTACAACAATAGTTGCACGTACAGGTAAAGAGTTACTTTGACGTGAGCGCGATGATTTTTTTATTTGAAGTTTCTTCTTCTTCTTCTTCATCGATCTAGGATGGGTTCCAGGCTGGTAGCCCGGGATAGCAAGGATGGACGTTGTTCTTTTATCGGGTTTTTTTCGTTCGTAGTCAGACCCTGCTTTTCTACATGATGGCTATATATTTCTGTATTGATGTGATCCTGATGTAGCTTGTGGCGAGTGTAAGCCAACTCCTCATACTCATATTTTTAGTACATGTACTTGTAACAATATCCATTTTTGTGAAACGACGAGATGCGTTTCTATCCTTTTCGAGGCCCACGCGCCAAAAATAAGGATAGGATCGCATATTTGGCATTACATTTGGGGTCAAAGGTAGAAGCTTTTAGTAAGAGATTTGTTTTGGTGAGCTAAATCACAATTAAGCACACAAGCAAGTTGAAATCAAATCAATCCTCTCAATCATTCAAAAGTTTTTATTGATTCCATATTTTGTAAAACAGAAGTGACAAAGTGGTACGAACACAGGGTGTGATAGGAGACGACGAAGACCTCACGCAATCTATTTATAAGGGAAGGGCCTAATCCGAAGCGACGCGACAAAAAAGGTGGAACTAGTGGCATCTAGGCTGCATTGAATTTTGTGCCTAACTAAGATTTGACGACTATTCAAAAAGATTTACCACCATGATACACCCACGTTAGCTGCCACCAGGATGAAATGGTGGCAAAGGAGATCGAAAAAGAAGTTATGTGTTTGGTCTGAAGAAATAAGCATGCATGTTATTGACCCGGACACGTCGTCAGCAGGAAGAAATACTATCTTAAGGTTAAAAGTCTCAAATATTTAACTTCATCTATGAAAGATCTTTCTCACTTTTCAGGGTGGAGTTTAACAAGGATGAATCCAAATTAAACTCGGGGCTAATGTTGGGGATATAACCCATGGCATGACACGCCCACGGGATGACCCATCCTTTTAAGGCCACCATAAAGAATAAGGCTTGTATAAACACAAGCTCCAAGGGGCGGGTCAGCCTGCACGCGATGTTACACTATCACCTAGTAGGCCGCCTCAAGAAGAAGACTCAAGAAGCTTTCCTACTTTGGATAACAAGATGAGTAAGGATTAGAATAAGTCACGGGTTACAATAGGACCCAAACTTTGTTGTAATATCAGGGCCTCAACCTACATAAAAGGGTTGAACCTAGGTAAGTCCAAGGAACCACATAGTTGTGATGCCTCCTAGACTTATGTGACAGCCCGAGATCGACATTCCAGAAGATTCCCCCCTTTATTCTGTTTTCGTCGTGTGTCTATTTTCTTTTGTCGCATCATGCGCATCATCAGCACTGCATCGGCATCTCCGTTGGCGCCAGTTTTCAAAATTTGCATCCGTTGTTAGTTGCCGGTTCGCGTCGTTGTCCGTTCTGAGCCCGACCGCACACGCACGCGCCCGCGGCATCGTCAAATCCCTGTTTTAAAAGTGTGCATTAAACTTTCTCTGATCGGGTTGAGATTTGACGTGTGGTCTTATTTTAATTTAGCTAGGCCGCCTGTCGAATTTCGTCGCGATCGGAGACCGTCTGGTACCCGAACGGTCTACCATAGCGGCATCGTATTCGGTCTACCGTCGGACGGTTGTCAGTGTTTTAAAAATTGTTGCCGCGCCACCCGTTCTCCCTCTCGTCTCCAGATATCCGGTCTACACGGCCTCGTAACCGTCCCCGCATTCGGAATTATTTGAATCCGACCCCACGGTTGGATCCGGAACGCAATTCCAGTTAACCTAGCCCCCCATTTGTCTATATATAGACCCCCTCCTATTTTTAAGGCAACCAAACCCCCTCTCTCCTCTTTTTCCATGCCTTCCCAAACCCTAGCCGCTAGCCTAGCCTCCTCTCTCCTCGAGCGGGCCCGCCAGGCCCAGATCCAGCCCGCCCGGGCCCAAACCGCCACCGCCGCCTCCCTGTGCTCCCGAGGCTCCCGGAGCTCCCTGCAGCCTCCTCCTCCCGAGCGCCTCCGCCTGCCCCCGTCTCCGTAGCCGTGGCTCCCCTGGCGCCCCGCGGCGCCTCCCGTCGCCTGTGCAGGAGCCGACCAACTCACCCCTCGCCCTGCCTCGCACCGACAGCTCCCCTCGCAGGAGTGCAGCCGCCCTCGCCCCGCCATGGCGCCCGAGCCGCCTCTTCGCTCGTCCTCCGCCTAACACTCGCGCCGTCGCCGGGATTGGACTTCCCATGCACGGATCCGGCCAGATCCGACAGCCGCCCTCGCCCCTGCTGCGCCGCCATGAGCCCTACGGAGGAGAACGATGATGTCCAGCGCCAGGCGTCGCCCTCGCCAGGATCGCCTCCGACCACGGCCTAGCGGGATTCGAGTCGGCCCAGTTCGGCCTCCCCGCAGCCAGCCCGCACTACCGTCCCTCCGGCTCGCCTCTCCTCGGCCCAAGCTGCGAGGCCCAACTCCCGCCAGCGAGGTGAGCCCGAGCTCTATTCCCTCGCCTTGAGCACATTTTGCTATATCGCACCCAGCTCGGCCCGTTAGTTAATTTAGGCCATTTTCGGAATTAGTTAAAATTCCAGAATATAGACGTATTTTAGAACGCGTGTAAGTTTTATTCCGTTAGTCGGATCGAGACGTGTAATATATGGTTTTGGTGTAGAATTTCGCGTACAATCCGAATTTATAACTGGCAGATTTGTTTGACTTGTTTTAGTGTTCCGTATGCCTAGAATCGCCTGTTGTGCCAATAGGTTTCGTCCTGTTTTATTTTCTCGTGCGAGTCCAGTTTGCCCGTATGCCGTAGGTTAAATGTCCATGTTTTAGAAACACCTTTGCCATGTATTTTAGAGTAGTCATTGGTATTTTTGCGTGTAGGGATTTGCTGCTAGATTACTTTCTGTGTCTAGGCCATTATCTCGCATTTACGTGTGGCAATATTTTTGTGTTGCAACCCACCATATTTTATATGTTTTCGGGGTAGAAAATCCCAGGGATTTTTCTGTCCATTTAGTTTTAGCTTTTGAGTAAGTTAGTTCGCGCGAAATGTTGCTATGTTGCCCTCTTGTCTTCTTCGTAGGTTTTATTCCGTGATTCGTTTGATTAAGTTGTCAACTAGATAGTTGTTCTTTGATGTTTAGTCTAGCCCCTGGTATTTTTAGTTGCCATAGAAATGCATGTTTAGGTGTGGTTTGCTTGCTCTCGAGTTGCTAGAAATAGTGCCGATTTGGAGGTGCTGAAATATTTCTAAGTCTGTGATCTGTTATATTTTGTTGTTGTCTTGTCTTGCTTCTATCTTTTGATCTATAGCCCTTTTGAGGTTGGTGCAATGGAGTTAGTTGTAGACCTTGTGATTGTCTAGCATGCTGTGAATTTTCATGCCATTTGTAGTCCTGTAGCTGATGGTTTTTCTGCTGTCAATATGCCTTCAGACCGAAAACTGCACTTTCATGAAGTGTTATTTTCACTATGTCTAAAATAGTGTGTGAGAAGCCATTTTGTGACTTCTTTTCCTAGTGATCCATGATGCCATGCTAGATGTTGTTGGTTGTATGTTGTAGTGCTTCTTGCCCTCTTTCGTGTCATGCCTTGGTTGAGTAGATCGGAGTTGTGTAGCTCGTATTTGTGGGGTGTAAAAGATGTTATGTGGCTGATTTTGGCAGATTGTAGTGATTTCTTGTTTTGCTCGTAGTTTTCGAACCGTAGCTCCATTTTGATCGAGTCCTATATGAAACTTGCTTATAATCTCGTGTAGTTTCAATTTCTCTTGCTGGTTGTATGTTTTCAAGTGCTCGTGACCGTCGTTGCACACATATTGCATTCATGCCATCATATCTTGCGGTGCTTGTATCTTTTGAGCCGTAGCTCCGTTGGAGATGTTCTCGATGTGTAAATTTCTTGTAACGATGTGTAGAATCACGTGAACCTATTTGTTTTGCTGTTTAACAACTAATTAAATGTGTTAGCTCAGATCTGGACAGTATTGTAAATTAACATATGAGGTCTTTCCGGAGATGCTATAACTCATTTCCGACCTCATTTAAAATGCCTAGACAGGTAGTTTAATTGTGCTTCACCTCTTGCCATGTTTAACCACATTTAATATTGTCATGTATCTAATCAGGATAAAACTAAATAGTTAAATATGGAGTTTCATCAATATGCAACTCGTTGCATATTGAACTACACTTAACATGTAGTGTTTGATTGTGTGATTTGTCATGTCGTGACTTGCTTGCATTCAGCCTGTTCATGCATCATATGTGTTGTGCATTGGTGGTGTATATCTGTGTTGATGCTTGTTTTCGGTTTCCTCCGTCTCGATAGAGTTCCGCAAGCATATCGGATTGTGAGGACCCGTTCGACTAGTTCGGTTGGTCTGCTTCACGGAGTCATTCTTCTTCCAAGCGGTATCTCAGGCAAGATGACCATTTCCCCATATACCATTACTATCATTGCCATGCTAGTTTTATCGCTTCTACCGTTTATGTCTCGTTGCCTACCACATGTTAAATATCAGCCTCTCAACAATGTCATGAAAACCTTCAACCTGTTCAACCTAGCGAACCACCGAATTGCTATGTTATCGCTTGCTTAACCCTGTGTTAGCATTGTTAGTTGCTGGTGCAGTTGCTTCCATGTGATAACATGGGTTCCTTGTCATATCATCATATTAAATGCTATTTAATTTCATGCACCTATATACTTAGTAAAAGGTGGAAGGCTCTGCCTTTCTAGCCTAGTGTTTTGTTCCACCTTGGCCCCCTTAGTTTCGGCTACCGGTGTTATGTTCCATAATTGAGCACTCCTAACACGATCGGGGTTGTTATGGGGACACCCTTGATAATTCGTTTTAGATTAAAGCTGGTCTGGCAAGGCCCAACATTGGTACTATTTGCCCAACATAATAATTCTGATAATACTGAAATGCATAGTGAGTTAGCGCCACCCGAGGAGTAATTCTACATAATACAGTTGGGCCATTGCTGATGTTATTGATCCCAAAAGGGTAGACTACGGGGCCACCACGGGGCAACTGGAGGTTTGGTACCTGTAGGCTTTTCCATCCGTCATGTCCTAGGAACGAGATATGCGGCTCCTATCGGGTTCGTCGACACGTCGAGCGGCCTTGCTGGATTAGTTTTACCTTTGCCGAGATATCTTGTGCATCAGGATTCTGGTCATGCTTTGGGTAATCTCAGAGTTGAGGTTTTACACTAAGGAATCCGACGAGATCGCGAGCTTCGTGATCGAGGATTTCTATGCGGCTTGTGGTAATTTGTGATGGACTAGTTGGAGCACCCGTGCAGGGTTAAATCTTTAGGAAATCCGTGCCCGCAGTTATGCGGCAATGTGGAAACTTTGTTTAACACTGGTTCTAGATAACTTGAAGTTAACTTAATTAAAATATGCCAACCGTGTTCGTAACCGTGATTGTCTCTTTCGTGAGTTCCTTCTCCGATCAAGGACACGGTGGAGTTATGTCTGAAATTGGTAGGTGTTCAGGATCATTCATTTGATCATCAGTAGTCACGTCCGCTATGCGTTGATCTTCGCCCTCTTAATTCTTGTACTCGTAAGTTAGTCACCAAATATATGCTTAGTCGCTGCTGCAACCTCACCACTTAACCATACCTCACCTAGTAAGCTTTGCTAGTCTTGATACCTTTGGAAATGAGATTGCTGAGTCCCCTGTGGCTCACAGATTACTACAACACCAGTTGCAGGTACATGTAAAGGTTACTTGACGCGAGCGCGTTGATTGTTCATTTGGAGTTGATTCTTCTTCTTCTTCATCATTGATCTAGGATGGGTTCCAGGTCGGCAGCCTAGGATAGCAAGGATGGACGTCGTTCTTCTTTTATCGTTTGTTTTCGTCCGTAGTCGGACCCTGCTCTTCTTCATGATGTTTATGTATTGTACTGTTGTGACTCTGATGTAGCTTGTGGCGAGTGTAAGCCAATTCTATATATATATATCTTCTTTTCAGTACATGTAGTTGTAACGATATCCATTCTTGCGACACGACGAGATGCGCTTCTATCCCTGACGAGGCCTCCGTGCCAAATTGAGGATAGGGTCGCATCTTTGGCATGACAAGTTGGTATCAGAGCAGTACCGACCTAGGAGCCCCCTTGATTGATCGAACTTGACCGAGTCGATTCTAGTGAAAAACTACTTTGAGTCTAGTTATATATCGGAGAGTGGGATTCTTTTTTCTCCACTTCCATGCTCTGGTGAGGAATCTTGATGTAATATTTTAATTCTACTCCTCTTCTCACTCAAAAAAAAATTTAGGATCACGCGGATATTTTTGGAATCTATATGATGTCGATGTGACGGAGTTCTATCTTGGTGCCTCCTGTCTGACTTGATTTTCTTCCGGGGAGTTGAGCTCCAGGGGATGTTTTGAGCACATCGTTGTCATTCAGATTTCTTAGTATCTGAGAACGAAGGATGTTCGTAATTGCTTCAATACTAGTAGTGGCGAGATAACCCCGATTTCCCCAGTACTTGTGCAGATTCTCCGGGAGTACTGCCATACTTTGTATTGTTGTGATCATGAGGGTCTGTTGTAGATGAAGCTCCGAGATTCTGGATGTGTGTTGACGGATGTGATACTGGTGACAGGTTAGTATAGGAGTTGTGTGATATTACTCCTTGTATCCGTGTACCAGATTGCATGACCAGATAATTTCGAGAATTCATAGGTGGGAATTCAAGTAGTTGCTTATAGGACAATTTTCCAACAAATGCATGATGTTAGGTTGGTGTTCGACATCTAGTGGATTGGTTTGTTGACGGACGACTTACAGCTGTACACGTGGTGTCTTAAAGAGTCCTTGTAGCTTGCTACGACTCGGGGACACTTCGTATGTCGGGTGCACTTCCTTGCACTTGATGGCTACTGTAAGGATCGAGCCCGTGCGATCCTGTCCACGAAAATATCGGAAGAAATCTTTCTCATGAGTTTGTTCTGGCTAATTGTAAGCCTCATCCTTTTGTTTTTGCTGAATATGGTAATTCAAGTTGCTTCGATGTCAAGTGGTGATTTCAGATCTTTCCAAGTGGTGTTCTCATATTATTTTTATGAGAGTATTAATTATGTTGCTCAAATCAACTTGTCTTGTCAACCGGAGTCGTCATGTTAATTCTTTTTCAACCGGTGTGTTTCTCTCCAAGGGGATTCAATCCTCTCCAATTTTTGCAACATCATTCTCTCATTTTATTCCTGAGTTCATCTCATCTGTCCCAAGTCGTCTTTGTTTTTCCCCGCCCTCCCGCCCTTTTCTTCAGTGATTGAATTTCATCCAACTGCATTTCATTTCAGTGATTCTTCCGCTATCTCTTCTTCC